>NW_006494614.1:14397990-14408550 GCF_000325575.1 Pteropus alecto | reverse complement strand
AGAAAAGCATGTCTTCTAAATCAAGGTAAAGTCACTTTAGATGTCTTACACTCTGTAGTAGAGTGGAAAGACTTTTGAACTGAATTATAATTTGCTTCTACCATCAGTTGGAAGTGTGATCCTGGAAAAGCTACTTAGATTATATGAAGCTCAGTTTTCTCATCTGTAAAATTAGACTTCAACCTGGTGACCTCTGAAAGTATATAGTTACAAAGTCTAGTATCCTTTACACAATGGTCAATGTTTTTTGACCACAAACTCTCACTAGAAAAGAAAATCTGAGCAAATATCCCCATTTAAGAAAGTGCTACATGAATAAATTTATATATTATTTACAAATGTATAAATTTGCACATGTACCACTTTACTAATATATAAAGTACGTTATGAAATATAAAAAGAGAAACATAATAAGATAAAGATTCAACAAACCATATAGTTAAATGTCTTATAATTGTGATATATCATATGTATCATATGTATCATATTAACTAGTATCTCAAGGCATAATATACCTGGTGATGGTTAGGGTTAGGATTAAAGTCAGAATTAGTAAACTTTGATAAATTAAAGCAAAGAAAGTAGACTACCAGCATCTACCTCTCCCCTTCTTTCCTCGGGATATACTGAGTACCATATATTGGCAATTTGTGTATTAAACATTAATAATAAAGTACGATTTCTTTCATCTTTCAAAATACATAAGTGCAAGCCCTAATACTTTCTTTTCGTATTTTGGAAATACCTCTTAGAAGCCCCCATCCTTACAGCGGGCAACCCAAGCAGCAGTTTCTTCAGGCCGTATGAAAGTACGTTCTGGAAGAAGCTGCTTTGGTCCCAGGAAGACAGACCGGGTGTTGCAGGTCCAGGAACCAGTCAGAACTTTCTGGAGGCCTCTGGAGGGTGCTAAAACATCAAGGAGCACTCTTACAGGTAGTACTTCAGTAAGCTACTGCCTACTCAAGAAAAGGAACCAGAGGAAGACAATGATGTTGGCATATGGTGATCTACTGAGCAAGTTTAATTATTGTATTATTCATGTTTATAATGATGGTGAAGCCAAAATTTCATTTTTGGCATTATCACAATTCTATACTTGAAGTTAGACAAATTAATTGAACAATTTGACATTCAAGTGACATTAATTATGTGACTCCTATATGCTAAATTCCTGTAAAAATTGATATGGATTATAAAAAGATGAGCAAAACTCAGTCTCTTACTTACAATACAGTAGGGGGAATAAGCATCGCATATATATAACCATAAAGCAAGGTGGAAAGAGACAAGATCCATAAGAATAACACCAAGGACCGTAAAAATTCTAAGATAGAAAACTATTTCTGCACTAAACAGTTTATTATTTCTTGTGATAATGGCTAAGCCTAGTCCAAATTCCATGCCCTGGAAATTTCTTTAAACATGGTCCACTTGAAAGCCTACCAGTTGGAGTTTAGTAATAAGCAGACTTGGGCTTAGAAAAGACAGAGAGGTCTGAGTGAGCCTTTAACTCAGTAATAACTATACTGGATTCTAAAGATGCCCTCAAGAGACAAAGCAGAATATTTCTCTAATTCTTAATCATAAAAAAAAAAAATCAAATGTCTTGTGTTTTGTTTCTAAGCCATAAACTTTTAGGAATACAAAAGCAAACACTGGAAACAAAAATTGTGTAATGTTTGTATTGACAATAAGTTGTTGTAGTTTTCTTGAACAAGAAAATATTTTCTCAATAAAGATTTTATCATAAAATGGAAACTCATGTGTTAGGTCTCTTTTTCTCTTGACCAAAAATCAATTTATAATGAGATTATACATATGAATTTATATCAGATTTTAATAGAAAATAAAATTCAGCAAAGCTATTGAGAATTGTAGTAAATAATATTTCATGCTCAAATAACGAGGAACCCTGTACATTCATATTAGGTACAACTTGTGATCTAATATGTACATTTTTTTCATTCTGTTCCAAGACTAAAAAAACTTATAATATAGCCCTTATGATAAAATTTATGTGTCACATTGGCCATACAAAACATATATTAGACAATTCTTTAAAAATATTTCAGCCCCAATCTCCAAGTTAGTATTTATATATTTTTTCTTTTTGTGAGCTCTGAAAAGCTTTGTTTCAGTTTCAAAACTTCTCATAGCACCAACCTGTGGAAGTACCAAGCTAAGTTCCATTGTTTTATGCAGTGACTATCCCAATCTTGAATCTACATCATAAAAAATGTTATTATATTAAACTCTTTTTTTCCCCACACAGAGTGACTCTTTTTTTTCTTTAGGAAAGAGTAAGAAAAAGGTCAGTTTTCATAAAAAGTTCTATGATATAATCTCTAAACTTTTTTTTCTAAAAGGTTAAAAATCATTCTAAAATTTTATTATCTAGGAAGGCATCAGGTTGATTATTTAGGTGCTTCAAATTGCACTAAGATTAACGTAGGTGATTGCGACTTAGTAATTAGTTTGTAATTCATCCATCCACCCCTGCACCCATACACCCATGTAGTCCTTCAACAGGTGCTTTCCTTGGCACTGAGGATACAAAGAAAAAAGGCCTACAGTCTGATGTAGAAGACAACCATGTAAACAAATAATCATCATACACGAGGTATCATAACTCACATGGGTAGTGCAGAAGTAGTACACGTTGTCTAAGGCCAAAATGTTTCAAGAAGAAGGTGATGTTGAGTATTAGAGAAGGAATCTGAGTTTACCAGGCAGGCAGAGGAAATATGTGTGTGAAAAGTCCTGTGAGCAGACTGTTACATGTTCAGAAAACAGAAAGAAAGAATAAATATGACATGTTTAAGGAACCATAAACTGACTGGTATTGTGGGAGAATGGGATACAAGGAGTAGTCTGAGGGAAGTGGTATTAGGGGCTGTGATTGTGGACCTTATTGTGAGCTACTGATGTCCTCTTATGGCTTTGAACAGAGAATGAACTGTTCAGAATTTTGCCTTTAGAAAAATCTTTCCATTGGCAGTATGGAAGGTGAATTAGAAGAAGGAGGGACTGAAGGTACTGGCTTTTATACATATATTTCTATTCTCCGTATTAAATGTCTTCCATATCAGCCCATTTTCCTATCAGATTCTTTAATCTGTAAGATTTAAAGTTTAACACTTCTTTTAATAGCTCTCCCAGGACTCTCTTAATTATGATCACTATTATGTCTGAAACTTGTTTTTCCAATGGTGTTTTCTTTTTCAATTCAAAAATTCCAATGGCATGTTTCACAGAACAGAACTAGAATAATTCTAAAATTTTTATAAAACCACAACAATCCTGAATAGCCAAAGCAATCTCGAGAATTTAGAACAAATCTGGGGATATCATTCTCCCTGATTTCAAACTATACTACAAACAGTATGGTATTAGCATAAAAACAAGATACACAGATCAATGGAACAGAATTGAGATCCCAGAAATAAACCCATATATATATATGGAGCGTAGAGCCGAGAACATACAGTAGAAAAAAAGACAGTCTCTTCAATAAATAGTTTGGGAAAACTGGATAGCCACATGCAAAAAGAATGAACCTAGACCACCATTTTATACCATAGACAAAAATTAACTCAAAATAAATTAAAGACTTGAATGTAAAACCTCAAACCATAAAATTTCCAAAAGAAAATATAGGCAGTAGTCTCCTTGACATCAGCCTTTGTGACATTTTTGTTTATCTGACTCCAAAGGCAAGGGAAACAAAAGCAAAAATAAACAAATGTGACTACATCAACTACAAACCTTCTTCACAGTGAAGGAAACCATTATCAAAACAAAAAGGCAACCTATTGAGTGCGAGAAGATATTTGCAAATCACACATCTGATAAGGGGTTAATATCCCAAATATAAAAAGAACTATATACCTCAACAACAACAAAAAACATAACCCTATTAAAAAATGGGCAGAAGATCTGAATAGACAGTTTTCCAAAGAAGACATACAGATGGCCAACAGATAAATGAAAAGATGTTCAACTTCACTAATAATTAGAAAAATTCAGTTCAACACCACCATGAAATATTACCTCGCACATGTTAGAATGGCTATAATCGAAAAGCAAGAAACAAGTGTTGGAGAGGATGTGGAGAAAAGGGAAACCTCATACACTATTGATAGAAATGTAAATTGGTGCAGCCACTATGAAAAATAGTATTGAGATTCCTCAAAAATTTAAGACTAGAGCTACTATATAATCCAGCTATTCTACTTCTGGGTATTTATCCAAAGATACAAAAACACTAATTCAAAAATATATATGCACCCCTATGTTCATTGCAGCAATATTTACAGCAGCCAAGACATGGAAACAACCTAAATGTTCATCAATGGATGAATGAATAGAGAAAATGTGGTACACACACACACACACACACACACACACACACACACCCCAGAATATTGCTCAATAATAAAAAAGAATAAAATGTCACCATTGGTGACAACATGGATAAATCTTGAGGGTCTTATGCTAAGTGAAATAAGTCAGAGTGTGAAAGACAAATATCATATGATTTCACTCATATGTGGAAACTAAAAAACAAAACAAAACAAATGAATAAAAAAAAAATCTCATAGATACAGAGAACAGATTGGTAGTTACCAGAGGGGAAGGAAATTGGGGGGCGGAAAAAAACGGGTGAAGGGAGTCAATTGTATGGTGAAGGATGGTAACTAGATTTTTGGTGATAACTTTGTAGTGTGTACAGATGTTAAATTACAACGTTTTACACCTGAAACTTACATAATGTTATATACCAATTATATTCAATAAAACTTGTTATTTTTAAATGTTTTATTAAGATATAATTTACATACCATATAATTCGTCCATTTAAAGTATACAATAGTTTTTTAGTATATTCACAGTTATGCAATCATCACCATAATCAGTTTTAAAATATTTCCATCAATCCCCAAAGAAATCTATTTCTACTAGCAGACACTCACTTCTCCCACTACCAATTCCAGCCTGAGGCAACCACTAATCTACTTTGTCTCTATAGATTTGCCTATTCTTAGTATTTCATATAAATGGAATCACACAATATGTGGCCTCTTTTGACTGGCTTTTTTTCATATAGCATAATATTTTCAAGATTCATTCATGTGATAGCATGTATTAGTACTTCATTCTTTGTATTGACAAGTAATAAAATATATCATCGTATTCTTTTTATTGCCAAGTAATAAAATATACTATTGCATAAATATACCACACAATAAGTCCTCACTTAATGTTGATAGGTTCTTGAAAACTGTGGTTTTAAGTGAAACAACGTATAATGAAGTCAATTTTACCATAGTCTAATTAATGCAAACAAGAGTTAGTTTCCTCCAACATACTTCTGGTCACAAAAACATCACCAAACTTCTAAATAAAGACCAAGAACATTCCTAATATTAAACAATAAAATAAATGTGAGCTATATATACATTTGAGAATGATTAATAAATCGTAAGATAATTATTTTTCAACCTGCCTATTCAGAGTTGTGGGTGGCGCTCAGAGTGCAAGGCCAGAACAGCCCTGGACAAGACACCATTTTATCACAGGAAAAACGCAATACACATACCCACATTCGTTCAGACGGGGACAATTTAGACACGCCAATTAACCTAATGTGCACATCTTTGGGATGTGGGAGGAAACTGAAGTACCCAGAGAAAAGCCAAACAGACGTGGGGAGGACATTTACATTCCGCGCAGTGGCTCTCACCACAAATCAATTTTTCTCATCAACGTTATAACTAAACAATAATATGAATTGTTTAGTTATATTTGAGGACCTGTAGTATTTGTTTATCTATTAATCAATTGATGGACAATTATTTGGAAACAGTGTGAAACATTCTTTGCCTTTAGTTAGAGTTTTTGATTTAAAGCCTATTTTTTTTCTGATATAAATATAGCTGTCCCTGCTCTCTTTTGGTTTCCATTTGCATGGAATGTCATTTTTCATCCTTTTGCTTTCAGCCTGTGTCCTTAAAGCTGAAGTCTCTTGTACATATCACATAATTAGATCTTGTTTTTATTTTATCCATTCAGCAATTCTATATCTTTTGATTGTAAAAGTTAAACCATTTACATTTAAAGTAATTATCGACAGTTAAGGACTTACTATTGTCATCTTGTTAATTTTTTGTTTGTTGTTGTTGTTGATGTTTTGCACTTCCCTGGGGAGGTAATTAGGATTAGATAGGGTCATGAGGGTGGAGCCATCGTGATTAGTGTTCTTATAAGAAGAGGAAGAGCCTCCTCTCTCTGGTTGCCCACAAAGAAGACATCCTGTGAGCATACAGAAATGGTGGCTGCCTACAAGCCAAGATAAGAGGCCTCAGAATGTAAGCTACCCTAGTAACATCTTGATCTTAAATTTTCCAGGCTCCAGAACTGTGAAAAATAAATTTATTTTATTTAAGTTGCCCAGCCTATGGTATTTTGTTATGGCAGTCTAAGCTGACTAAGACAGTAAATTTTAACAGTTAAATCCAAGCAGGGGTAGTTTTTGAGGCCAGTCTGAGATTTGCCCTGACTCAAGAGGGCTCTTCTTAGGTCTCTCTTTCACTGATTCTCTGTAGTGAACTGGCTGGCCTCTGGTTTTCCTTGTCATTCATAATTAAGAGGAGCTATTGTTTTTGAGAGTGCCCTTAATTTATTAAAGTGTTAATTTCTTTAATATACACTAACCATTGGAACAAAGGGCAAAACATATGAATAGATGGATTTAAAAAGGAAATATGTGTTTTAAACATATAGAAAGATTGTCAACCTCATTTATAATTTAAAAAATTCAAATTAGAGCTATACAAATATTACACTATCATGTGCAAGATTGGGAAAGATAATAAAAATTGATAACATAGTCCCAACATTGCTGGTGGGAACAAATTATTACAATCTCTGAAAAGTGCTATGGCAATACCTATCAAAATGCAAAAATCTATATCCTTAAACAACTTCTAATGATTTATCCTGGACATATATTGGCATATGTGGAAGATGACGTATGTACTCATTTATAATTGCTGCACTATTTATAATACCAAAAAGCTGAAAAACATCCAATAAGGGGTTGTTTAAATAAATTGTGGTACATTAGTTTGTGGCAGATTGCCTCAATGGCCCCCATTTCTTCAGACTTTCCTTTTTCAAGCCCTTTGCCATGTCACTTTGCAGTGCTCTTCCACTATGGGTGGAGTGTAATTCCCTGTTCCTTGGCTTTAGCATGTGAGTCACTTTGGCTGATAGCATGTTGACAGGTATTATACAGGCTGCATTTTAGAAAGGACTTAATGTGGATTCGGCTTGCTTCCTCTTGTGCTTCTACTGTTGTCATGAGAAGAACAAGCCTAGGCTATGCCACTGGTCTTGGGAGGAAGGTAAAAGACATTTGGAAGAGAACTGTCTTCACATAAGGTGTTCCAGTCAAGCCCAAACTAGAGTAGAACCCTCCGGGCAACTTGCGAAAGCATGAACAAACCCAGATTAGCAGTTTGCCAAACAAGTTCAGCCCAGATCATCTAATCCTCAGCCAACCTACAGGTACATAAGCTATACTGATAAAGAATTGTTGCTTTGAGTCACTGATTTTTGAGATAGCTTATTGTGTAACAACAGATAGTTAATACATTAATGCAGTGGATATCATCTACCTATAATAGAGTTCTTTATTATACTAATAAGGAACAATCTATGAAACTTATGGTTCAGCTAATAAAGTACAGAACAATATGCAGTGTTTAATTATTTGTGAAAATAAATTTGCATAAATGTGCATAAGCTATAACTGGAAGAATACATACAAAAACCTGACAAAAATTGGTTTCTGCGGACAGGTTAACTGGATAGCTAACCTGTCTGCAGAAACCAACTAATAGGAACAAGAAAGGAAGGAGACTTTTCTCTTGGATACCTTTCTGTCACTTTTGAATTTGCAACTGTTTAAATGCACTGTATATTTTAAAAATAAATTATTTTATAAAACTCAGGCTATTCATAGTGCTCCAAATTCTTCTAGCATCTAATAGAGCAGAAAAATATTCTAAAATCAGTTAGAATTTTCTTCCTTTACAAGTGCCAGTTTTTTTGCTTGGATGATTGTAGATTCTTTATTCTTTCCTTAAATTGGAGTTTCAACACTATTTGTCTAGTTGTACAACTATAATTTATTGTTATTTCTTGGTAGCTAGAATATACGTGTAAAGAATTATTAAAACTCAATAAAAAAACAGCTCTTTAAAAATGAGTGCACGAATTGGTCAGGCATTTCATAAAAGAAGATACACAGGTGGCAAATTAAGAATATTAATAGGTGCTCAACATCATTGATCAATTAAAAGAAAAATAAGATGCTACTACACATCTTTTAAAAATCTAAAATTAAAAAGTCTAATACTAGCAAGTGTTGGAAGGACGTGGAGCAACTAAAACTCCTCAAGTGTTGGTGGTAATATAAAATGGTATAACCACTTTAGAAACCAGTTTGGCAATTCCTGAAAAAGTTAAAAATGAATCTACTATGTGACAGAACCATTCCACCTCTTGGTATTTGCCTAAGAGAAATTAAAGCATATGTCCACACAAAGACTTGAACATGAATGTTTATTGCACTTTATTATGTGATAGCCCCAAATTGGAAATAGTCCAAATGTCCACCAACAGGGAAAGAAATAAACAAAATGTCCTAGATCCATACCATAGAATGCTACTTAGAAAAAAAAGGAGATGGCATGAGTATAGATTACTGATATTGCTAACAACATGGATATATCTCGAATTAATTGTGTTGAGTGAAGAAGCCAGATAAAAAAGAGCATACACTATATGATTCCACTTACATAAAATTCTAGGAAATTCAAACTAATTTATAGTGACAGAAATCAAATTAATGGTTGCTTGGGGATGGATTGGGGTGAGGAGTGACATGTGTGGATGGAGGGATTACAAACGGTCATGAGGAAACTTTTGAAGGTTATGAATATGTTCATTTTCTTGACTGTAATGATGATTTCAAGGGTTTACACATGTCAAAACTTGCCAAGTTGCACAATTAATTATATGCAAAAGAAAATTTAAAAAGAAACCAAGTGTTGGGATTTGTAAAGCTGAGTAGTAGGTATGCAGGTTTCTGTTGCACTATTTTCTGTTGTTGATTATTTGTTTTCTATATTTAATAACAAAATATTTTAATAATGAAAAATTAAAATAACTAAATTTCTCCTACTTGAGTTAAACAAAATCAGGGCCCTTGTCCGTTTTATTCACCATTGCAGCCTCAGTTCTCAGTACAGTGCTTAGAAGTACTCATCATACACTCTAAAATTATTTATCTAATGAAAAATGAATAAATCCAATTTACTCATCATAACTGATTATTTTTTCATTTCAAAGAAGCTTCCAATTCTTTATGGTAAAGCTTGAAAATTATGGAAAAACTCTAGAGTGATTGCCCATACTGGGGAGGGTGGTTGTGGAGATTACCAGAAACCTCTGTAATAGACAGGAGTCCATGAGGATTATGTTCCCGGATTCTCATTAAATGCCTGAAATTGTGGATAGTACTGAACCCTATATAAAATATGTTTTTTCTATATAAACATACCTATGATAAAGTCTAATTGATAAACTAGGCAATTTCATGGATTAGAAGATTTGTTTTTGCAGTAGAACAGCATATGATTCTTTTTCTTTCATTATTAAGTCAAGAATTTTCACTTTTTCACTGAAAGGAAGCACTTTATGGCTTATCTGTGGCATATCCAAATTGCCAGTATCACTACTCTCTTGCTTTGGGGTCATTATTAAGTAAAATAAGGGTTACTTGAACACGAGTACTTCAATACCGCAACAGTTATCTGATAACTGAGATGGCTACTAATTGATTAATGGGAAGGGAGCGTGTACACAGTGTGGATATGTTGGACAAAGGGATGATTCACAACCCTGGCAGGCTGGAGTGGCACAACATGAGATGTGCGTGTGGGTACACACACACTTGATTTCAGGCAGCTTGCACCAACAAAGTACCACTGATTGTTTACAGGTGATGTGAATTATTGAACACTTGCTGGTCAGTATCTGCGCCGCACTTGTTGTAAACTATTTTGAACATCAAACCTTTGCAAATGTCATCACATCTATACTTCCTGGGTTCAAATACCTGCTGATGTAACACATTCTTTCAGCAGGGTTTTGTGCAAGTTCAGTATAGGCATCTTTTGGCATGCACTCTATACCCAACTCCTTTATTCTACTATCAGCCACATTGTTCAGGCTGTATGATTTGACACTGGCTTGATTTTATTTCCCTAGTTAAACTCTTTAACTCCTTTTTCTTTATTTCCGCCACCAAAGTAATGTGATAAATTACTATTTCAAAATATACAATTTTTTAGTCCTCTCTTCCTGGACTTTTACATGGAGATCTAAACTAAATTTGATAAATATTCAGCTATTGGCTCTGGATATTTCAGGTAGCAGGCCACTTACTAACCTATGTGCTTTAGCTCACTGGGTAAGACATAAAATAGATTA
>NW_006494614.1:14356095-14397922 GCF_000325575.1 Pteropus alecto | reverse complement strand
CATGCAATAGATTGCCTGTCAATGTGCCAGGATTAGAAATTTTTTTAAAGAAAAAGTTCTGGCTTTGGAGGTGGCTCTGTTTGGAAGATAAAGTGAATACTACACATAAGGAACATTAGTAAATATTTATTGAACTGTATAAAATTTAATTGAAATTAACTGAATTTGGATGGTGGCTACAATTGTAACTGCTCCCATTTTTGGCTGAATTCCAGTTTTGGTTTAGAATCCAGTTTGAATAAGAACTAGAGAAATGGAAAATCTTCAGTGTCACCTTCAAAGTTGAATTAATTTACATTAGAATAAGAGTATTAGGTAATGTTGCTGATTTAAATATTTATCATAATTTCCTTTGAAAAGACAGTATTTCAACAAAATAAGCCAGGTTCTTCTTTAAACAAATAATTTCACTGTTCTATTCTTTACTCTAAGTCTTTTTCGGTTTCCTTACAGTCAGATTTGACTCTTCAATCTAGAATTATTAGAATTTCTCTTGGGTGTAATTTAAAATATAGAAGTTATCTATAATGTTATAATGTTTAGAATTATAAATGTCTGTATTCTCACCTTTGTATTGAATAAATCACCAAAATTATAGATTCTAACTCTTAAATATCTGTATAGGTTGTTTTCAATCTTTAAAAACCAGTTTCCTTTTTAAAACAAATGTTTTATAAAGGTCTCTCTTTATATAAAACGTACCTTAAAACATAAACTTTAAAATATATACTATATTGACTATAATATAAAGTAGAAATAAAAAGATAATAAATATTAAATAATATGTAGTATAACATATAACCGTTTGGGTGTAATTATATAGAAGAATGAAGTGGTAATATACTTCTACCTTCTTATAAACAGACTAGGATTTAAGAAAAATTATACCAATATTCCAGTGAATAATGAAAATAATTTTTCTTGATGTTAAATATTTTGAAATGAAAATCACTGTAAATGCAATAACTACAAATGCGTATGATACAGTTGGGTTGTATTGGTGATTCCAATGGCATGAGTGGCATAGCTGCCACTGCCAAAGTTTTGGTAAAATTCCAAACAAAACAATATATATTCTTCCTTCAATGAACACAATAGCTGCATTCCTGGAAAATTCAGGATATATTAAAAACATACTGTAAGTATTTGCAGTTTAAATGTAAAATGGAGTTGTGTCTAGGTTGAGATGATTATAATCAGGTTTTTCATCTATAAGAATGTCTAGATTGATATTTGAAAGTTATGTGGGAAGCAGAATAATAACTTTTCATTGTATGATCTTGTCCCTCTAATTACAGCATGTCTAATATCCCTGGCTCCTACATACTAAATACCAATAGCTCTTTCCTATCGCTGTGACAACCAGAAAATGGCTCCACGAATACCCAAAATGCCCACTAGGGGCAGTGTCACCTTGTTCAGTACTACTGGTCTATATAATCTGTTCCCTTCTTGCCAATCTTTTACAGCTGTTTTTAGTTTGGTTCTTCAACATCATGTGGCCCTCCCAACTTGTCTCCCTGTCCTGTTTTCTCTGCCTATAATTCACCCCTACAACAGACAGCAAAGATGATCTTTATAATATGCTCATCTGATCACGTCATTCCTTTGCTGAACATCTTCAGAGGCTCCCAGGCACTACAGGATAAAGCCAAACTTTTTAGGATAGAGGGCAGTAATCTGATCCCACCATATTTCAAATTTGACCTTGTACCACTTCCTCCAATGGGTGTTGTGCTCTTTAACCATGTGGTCCCTAGAATGGAACTAGTTCTCTAAGTCTTTTCACTAACTTGCCGATCTGTCTGGCAAGTTCTTAATAATTTAAAATGCAATCAAGCATTACTTACTCAATGAAACCTTCTCCAGACAATTTCCTCACTCCTCCCTTGACTCTTGCACTTACCATATGGTTTGTAACTGTAAGATAGTCTGCCTCCCTCACTAGACTGTGAATTCTCTGATGGCAGGAATTTTTATCCTATTTATTTTTGTATCCCAAGAACATCAAATAGATAAAAGGCAAATGGTAAGGTCTCAAAAACTTAAACACTTAGTTGAATGACTGTAATGTTAGCTATTTAGAGAGTTGTGCAGATTACCATATAATTGTTTCCATTTACCTTTTAATATTTTCTCATCCTTGAAGAATCACATATTTCCATCCGGTTTAATCTCTCCAGTCTATTACAACCTTTTAGCTTTGTTCTTTCTTTAGTATTTATTAACTCTCCAATAAATTTTGAAATATCTTTGCTATATATTTCTTTTACTTGTTCCCCTCCATTGTACTGGCTCATGAAACAAATATTTCATGAGTTTATATTTTATACTTTACTTAGTTTATATATCAGACAAAAAAGTCCATTTCTTTCTAAAGTGATTTGAAATCAGCTCATGAAAACTTTTTCAATGATTAATAATTTTTAAAAATTATTTTTCCATGAATGTATATATGTGTATGTATTTTCTTTTTTTCCGAATTGGTCCTAACGTTGATTTTTCTGGTTTTAAGTGTTGGTTCATGTCTTTATGACATTTGTGTATGATGTTTACCAATACTTCATTTTTTAAAGATATTTTTCAAAGTGTTCCTCTTCATCAATTCATTTGCTAATTTAAGGCAGAGACCAAAATTAATGAGTCTTAAATAATGCTGATGTTTGTCCATGCCAGGCCACATGGCTCTCTCTGCTAGTTACCATGAGGGTGGCTGTAATAACTCATCTTATTTTAATATGTACATAATTCCTTGCCTTCCCAAGATTTAGCAGCAATATTTCAATAATTTATTAATGACTTTCCTTTGGGTCATTAGAAGGAAAATGGTTCTAGTAGAAAAAATCCACTAAATAAATGATAGTGCAGAGACATTTTCCTGAAGGCTACAAAGTGACCCATTGAAATACATTAAATTGATTCTCCACCATCAGGACATTCAGATCTTTCCTTCGTTTCATTTTGAGATGGAAGAATAAATGAGGGAAAATATGCTTTGAAATCCTCTGTCCTGCTTTAGAGCATGTAAATAGCATCATGCACAAAAAATTTTCAAGCTGTCAAGAGTAAGGCAAGTATGATAATTTAGGATAATTAAATGCTGACAACAATCAAAATAGAACTAATCCTTGTAAGCTTTTCTCACTTGAGGGAAAGTTTAAAAAGTAGTTACTGATCTAAATGTCTCTCAGTAGGACAGTTAAAAAATGTGATATAACAATCTACATATTGAATATTTCACAGTCTTTAAAAAAGAAGAAAGCATACCTGCATGGACATGAAAGACTATATGGTTATTTTAAAATAAGAAAAGTTATATGTAATATATATACTATGATCTCATTCATACCAAAAATAGTAGAAACAGAAGTAAATATATACACAAAGAAAGAGGAGATTGAAAAGATACGCACACACCAAACTGTACACAATGTTCTGCATTGAAAGCTTTTGTTTCTGTCTGTTTCTTCTACCAGGTGATGAGCTTCTTTGCTGCCAAATCAAATAAAGGATGCCAGGTAATTTAGGATTTCAAGTAAACAATGAATTATTTTAGTATAAGTACATCCTAAATATTGCACAGGACATATTTATACTAAAAATGATTTATTGTTTATCTGAAATTCAAATTTAACTGAGTATCCTGAATTTTTATTTGCTATATGTGGCAATATTACTCATGGAGACCATAAACTACTCATCCTTGTACTCCTATCACTAACAGTTACAGAGGTCTAGTGGGTGCACAATAAATGGTAAGAGGGAGAGTAATTAAGGAGAGTACAATAACAACAGGCAATTTTGCTAAGTGTGTTACATATATTAACTCTCATGGAAATGTCCTAAAGTTTTATTAGTGTTCCTATTTTACAGATTAAGAAACAGAGGTATATAGAAGTTACACAGTAAGTGGTGGAGCTAGAAATGACCCAAGTTTCTGGTCCTGATTCAGTAGCCATAACCAACTGCCAGCTGCAGGGAGTTGGAGGAAGAAAAGAAGGGGAAAGAGAACCAGAGGTGAGGCTTTGGTATACAAGAGTAGGATTTTACACAAACTCTTTAGCCTTGCCTAGATGCAGAATGTGGAATATATATGAAAGGCAGACAGGTCTGGGCCTGGTCCCCACCTCCACCATTCATTTGAAAAAGTTACAGTAGTAACCCCTTATCTGCAGTTTCACTTTCCGAGGTTTCAGTTATTTGCAGTCAACTCCGGTCACAAAATACTAAATAGAAAAGTCCAGAAATGAACAATTCATAGGTTTTAAATTGCATACTTGTTCTGCATGATAAAATCTTAACACTGCCCCAGCCGAGAACCATCTTTTTGTCCAGTGTAGCCATGCTGCATATACTACCCACTTGGAATAGAACTTAATAGTCATCTTGGTTATCAGGTTGACTGTCATGGCATCACAATGATTGTGTTTAAGGAACCCTTATTTGACTTAATAATGGCCTTAAAGTCCAAGAGTAGGGATATCCAAAGAGAAGATATGCCATAAAATGTTTCCTTTAGGTGAAGAGGTGAGTACAGTACAGTAAGATATTTTGAGACCACATTCACATAACTTTTATGAGAGTATATTGTTATAATTTTTCTATTTCATTATTGTTAATCTTACTGTATCTAATTTATAAATTAAACTTTATCATAGGTATGTATATAGAGGAAAAAACATAGATTATATAGGTTTCAGTACTATCCACAGTTTAAGGCATTTACTGAGGGTCTTGGAATGTGTCCTCCACAGATAAGGGGGGACTATAGCACCTAATTTATATTTGACTCATAATTCTCGTCTATAAAACTGGAGTGAGAGGACCTACCTGAATACTGATGTGCAGAGTAAATGATATAATTTCTGTAAAGTAATCAGCACAGGGGTTGGCAAGGAAAAGGCACTCACTCAGTCAATACTAGTTATTATTAGCTCAGAGACCCAGTTTTTGTTTTGTTTTGTTTTGTTGTAAACCGGAAAAACAGTATCAGTAAGAAGACAATAATACTAATGGTATCTACATTGGCAAGTTGGTTTGAGGATCAGAGGAGAATATATATAATCTTTCCAAATTCTAAAGTGCTTCTTATTCTTAATGGAGCAGTTGCTCTTTGCATCACGACCAGAATTAATATGCTGGAGCATTACTACATTTTTTCACCCATGAGTAATTAATTTTGTTTTAAAAATTACCAGAGTAAAATTGACTCTTTTTCGGTGTGCATATATCTAAGAATTTTAACTTGTGTATAGATTTATGTAACTACCACCACAGTCACAGCTTTTGAGATTCTTTTTTCAAAGCGTTTCACATTCATATTGCAAAACACTTTTAAAAATAAGAAAAAGGGATTTAGATAAATGTGCTGAAGATGCAAATTAGTGAAACTGGCTTTTTTGCTCAAATCCCTGCAATCTCCAACCCCTTCAGGCCCTGGACCATTTTTGCTGTTGGCTCTGCAGGCTATCTCCTGCCACAAAAGTAATCAGAAATGGACTTGAGAGTTAGGGCCTTTCTTCACACTAAGCCCACGAGTCACAGACACAAACTTCAGCATTCCTTACTTGATCCTTTTATTACCAAATCTTAATTTCCCTAACTCTCTCTAATTGCGATTTCTCTCCAAAACGAAGAAGCCTGGAATAACCAGTACCTTCTCACCCTTTCAGAGAAATTATTTGATTGGGACAGAGGGAATACAGAGTTACTGAGAGAGCAAGGATAGGGCTTTCAGGACCCCAGACCTCTCCATTATAACAGATCCTTCAATCTGTCCCTTTCCCAACTCCATCCTCTCCACCTCCCCTGCCTGCGGGGTGCCTCCTAGGGCGTTAGACTTTAGAGCCAAGCATCTTCTCTCCATCCCAACCCCCCCGCCCCCCACCCCGTAAACTCTCCCAGTTTAAGTGACATGCACAGACACACTGTTGCCACATCTGGTGAGGAGGGCGGGTCCACTTTCCGGGTGACTCATGTCGTTACTATTTGTCTTTTGTTTCTAGGATGCTTTGGCTGCAATTTTCTTCCCTTTGTTTTTAATTTGGGAGGAGAAAAAGCTAATGAATCAAGAATGAATCTTCTCTCCACTAACCTTTTCTTTTCTTTCTTAAAGTTGGTTCTCTCTTCTCACAAGTTCCATAACTGTTAAGATGTGCGGGGGCGGGACAGGTGGGGACGCACTCTTTACACCTAAATCTGAAGTTGGCGCCTAAGGTATCACTTTGATGGTAAGACTTTTTGAAGCTTTCTTGCAGCTTGCTGGGCGTTTTGCTGCTGCCACTGGACAGTTTCAGCTCTTTTCTTTATGTTGTTGCTTCGCGCTGCTGTCCCGCCTAAATTTATCTCGTTACTCTCCTAAGTGTGAATCGGGGTGAATTCCACGAGATTCACTAGCGGATTTGTTCCTGTCCAAGGTAAATACAGTATGCAAAATGAGGAACCACCAAAAGATGCCGGGGAGGGGGAGAGAGGGATTCCCTCACCTTTTCCGGCACATTCCTCGTCAATTTCCACCAGGAGGAGGCGCGCAGCGCTGATCCCCTCCAGTCTCCTTTCTCAAATCTCCCTGCGGAGGGCTGTCAAGGTTGGCCGCGCGGCAGAAGTCCCTCTGGCCGGCCTAACCCTCCCCTGCCCCCAGGTTGGTTTTTCCCAGCTGCGGAGGTTGGGCCAGGGGCTGGGGTACTAGGAGAGTCAGCGACCGCCGCGCGGAGCTGGAAAGTCGCCGCGACTCCGGTGGGACTCGGAGTTGTCTCTGGAGGTGGCGGGCGCGGAGGTGAGCGGTTGGGAGCTAGCGGCGCAGGCGAGAATCGGGAGGCGGCGCCGGGGCCCCTCCCATCCTCTGGCGGGAGAGTAACCTAGGTCCCGGGTTTCACCGCTGCTTTGTTCGCGGCCTCTTCCCTCCCATTTGGAGATGACTGGAACCCCCTCTGGGATCCGAGGAGCAGGCGAAGGCTCGGGCTGGGGTGGGGGTGGGGTGTCATCTGCTGTAGGGTCCTTTGCTTTCTGTTAATCCGAGAGGGTACAAAAAGACATGAGAAGACGCTTGTAACCTGAAACTTCCCTCTCATCCATCTGGACCTGGAGGAGAGGTCCGGGCGGGGGCGCAGACCCGGAAGGCTGGTCGTCAGCGGAGGCGGTGAGGGAAGGAGCTGGGAGAGTGAGAAGTTTGGTCGGGAAGGCGCTGGGGATTAAGCAATAAGTTAGACGCGGGGGACGAGTCTGATAACGAAAGGAGGGCGGAAGGTTGGAGAGGTACATATAGTGTGGGCCAAGGCGGAAGGAAGATTGCGCTCCTGTCTTGGGGCGCGCGCCTCTCTCCCGGGTAAGGATGTGCGTGGGACTGGGCGCGGGGGGGCGGGGGTAGGGTTGAGGGAGCGATGCCCGAACGGGCTTTCGGAGGGAGATCTTGGGGACTGAGTGCGGACGACTTGGCTTGGCTAGGCCGGTTTCCGTACTCGGGGAGCTGCGGCCGCTGCCGCTCCTCACGGTTCTCTCCCGCTTGTCCCAGGTCCTGCAGCGGATCCAGCGCAAGGCGCCAACAAAAGAGGCGAGGAGGTGGCAACCCGGGGGCGGCGGCAGGAAGAGGAGCGGGAGTTGAGTGTCCACACCCGCTGTGCGTACTTTCTAGAGGGAAGGGGCGGGGGAATCGGCCCTGGGAGGAGGACATCCGGTGGTCAAGGGGTTAGCCAAGTTCTGGTTGCTGAGCCCTCCCACGAGAGGAAAGTTTTCTCTAGACACCTCCGGCCGACCCGCGCTCTCCGGGCCCAGCTCCCGAGCCTTCGGAGCGGGCTCTGTCCCAGCCCAGCTCCGGGGAGACCCGTGCCGTGATGCCTGGGGGGTGCTCCTGGGGCCCCGCCGCCGGGGACGCTCGGCTGTGGCTGGCGGTGGTCCTCCTGGGCTGGGTCACCTCGTCCTCACTCACCTCCTCGGCGACGTCCTCCACCTCCTCCGCGCAGTTCCTGGCCTCCGCGGTGTCCGCACAGCCCCCGCTGCCAGGCCAGTGCCCCCCGCCATGCGAGTGCTCCGAGGCGGCGCGCACCGTCAAGTGCGTTAACCGCAACCTGACCGAGGTGCCAGCGGACTTGCCCCCTTATGTGCGCAACCTCTTCCTCACCGGCGATCAGCTGGCGGTGCTCCCTGCCGGCGCCTTCGCCCGCAGACCGCCGCTGGACGAGCTGACCGCGCTCAACCTCAGCGGCAGCCGCCTAAAGGAGGTGCACGCTGGCGCCTTCGAGCAACTGCCCAGCTTGCGCCAGCTCGACCTTAGCCACAACCCGCTGGACGACCTCAGCCCCTTCGCTTTCTCGGGCAGAAACGCCAGCGCCTCTGCCCCCAGCCCTCTGGTGGAACTGTTCCTGAACCACATCCTGCCTCCTGAGTTCGATCGAGAGAACCGTAGCTTCGAAGGTATGGTGGCAGCGGCCCTGCGAGCTGGCCAGGCTCTGCGCGGGCTCCACCGCCTGGAGCTGACCAGCAACCACTTGCTCTATCTGCCCCGCGACGTACTGGCACAAATGCCGGCCCTTAGGCACCTGGACCTGCGTAACAACTCGTTGGTGAGCCTGACTTATGTGTCCTTCCGCAACCTGACACACCTAGAAAGCCTCCACCTGGAGGACAACTCCCTCAAGGTCCTTCATAACGGCACCCTGGCAGAGTTGCAGGGCCTGCCCCAAGTCAGGGTCTTTCTGGACAACAATCCCTGGGTATGCGACTGCCACATGGTGGACATGGTGGCCTGGCTCAAGGAGACAGAGGTCGTGCAGGGCAAAGCTAGGCTCACCTGTGCATTCCCTGAAAAAATGAGGAATCGGGTCCTCTTGGAACTCAACAGCTCAGACCTGGACTGTGATCCTATCCTCCCTCCATCCCTGCAGACTTCTTATGTCTTCCTAGGTATTGTTTTAGCCCTGATAGGCGCGATTTTCCTACTGGTTTTGTATTTGAACCGCAAGGGGATAAAAAAGTGGATGCATAACATCAGAGATGCCTGCAGGGATCACATGGAAGGGTATCATTACAGATATGAAATCAATGCGGACCCCAGGTTAACAAACCTCAGTTCTAATTCGGATGTCTGAGAGACAATCGAGGACAAAACAAGGACAGCTATGCATGAGATGTAGACTTAAGCTTTATCTCATCCTATGCTTGCTCCATCTCCACTATCCACTATAGACACCACTGACCTTGACTGAAAGCAGTGAAGGGACTTTCCTTCCTTGTCATGTAAAGTTTTTTGGTGTGTTCTATTACTGTAAGATGATAAACAATTGCATAGTCTTTTACCTTCTTCCTTTTCTTGGAACTCCTTAATACAGGTGGAGGGATTTTTCAAGTTTCAGCATGAACATGGACTCCTGGCTGTCTGTTTCTCTTAGCACACACAGTTCAAGGTGTAGCAAGTGTACCCACACAGACAGCATTCAACAAAAGCTGCCTCAACTTTTTTGAGAAAAATACTCTATTCTTAAGTATCAGTTTTATTCTCATGTACCTAAATTGTGGAGAAAATGATTGCATTCCATAAACTGCCTGCAGACCTTAGCAAGCTCTTCAAAGTAACTCCATAGTACACTGGAGCACCTGCATCCGAGAGCATGCTTACATTTTACTGTTCTGCATATTACAAAAAAATAACTTGCAACTTCAGATAACTTCTTTGACTAAGTAAATTACATTTTTGACTGCAGTTTATATGAAACTATATGGAAGGTTTTTTTATAAACTGCATCGAGATCCAAAAGGCTAAATTGTTTTAAAAGAAATCAATAAAGATTCCTAAAAGAATTACAGTTGTGTTCAAGTTTGATATTTGAAAAAAGGATGAGGGACAATGATATTGAAGGGTCTTGGTTCCAGTGATAATTAAGGTATTAGTTATAGCTGAGCATGAAACTGGAACAATATCATATAAATAGACTTCAGAGATAATTTCGAGATGGTGGATCCTTTCAGGATTTAGAAATTTTGAATATTTATGTGAATAGACTTCTTGTGGTCCCAAAGTTAATGCTATTCAAGAAACAATTTTGTGAGAGCATTACAAAGTTGGTAAGAGGGAAGAATTCTATATGATAAACAGTTCACAGTTTGGGGCTTTTTCTAGACTAAGTTTTTAGGATAGAACAAAATTATTTACTTAAACTCTCCATATGAAATTGTTCTATAGGTGTTTAGAGTATACAACAAATATGGTGCAAATAAATGTATGAAAATTAAGTGTCTTAAAGGTAGAATATACTAAAAGATTTTAAAATATAAAGTTTTCCTAAGATCATAATACAAATTGAAACAGACTTTCTTGAGAATATTTTTTTTAAAAAAATGGAACATACACAGTGGATAGTTTATCAGAGACCCTGCTAATATGTTTAAAAAATTGTAATGATGGGGTAGGAGTTTGAGGAAATAACCGGAGATAAATGTATGTGTTCATAAACAAGTGTCTCGACTAATCATAGTTTCTTATGTTTAGTTCAGTATTTATAAATATGAGGATATTTTGATTTAGATAAGCTATATGTTGGTATATACACCTTTGTGAGGAATAAAATCCCATTTAGGTTTAAATAAAAGCAATCGGTTAATCAATTGATATTCTCTGAGTTAAATTCAGAAGTGTTCAAAATAGGGCTAAAATCATGATATCTGTTCTTTCTGTAGACTACACAGTCAGAATATGAATTTTAACTATATTAACTTTCATAAGGTTTATTTTATAAAATGTAACATTTGTTATTTATGGTTATACTTCAGATCCTATGAAAAAGTTAAATATATGGTACTTAACATTCCGTTAAACGTTTTAAGTGTTCATCAGGAATTCATAAACTGGCTGCTTGCCATTATTTCCAAAGAATGATAAAGATATGAGCGTGCCAAAAATAGTGAAAACATATAATAAGAGCACACACATGTTAGGAATAAACTGCTGATGGACTTTAGTAAGTCTGCTGATATTGTAGAAAACAAATTGTAATATTTGTAGTCGCTATTCAGAAGAATTATTTTTCCATCATGTGATAATCTAACAGTTAAAAACTGAGCTTTATGCTAGATCCAGGAAAGCAGTAGTTTCATTAGTCTAGCTTTTCTCATCATCAACTCACTGAAGCAGAATCTGATGAAGTGAAGCCAAGTTTTCATCTGTTAGGTGGATGGCTTTTTTTAAGTTATAATTTCTTGCTTCTTTTTCATTCCCTTGCTTCTTTCTCTGTATGAACTTCCGAATATGCCACTGCTCTCTTTTCTATCATATCACTCCTTGCTATTTTCTAGTACATGGCAATAGAACATTCTTAAGGTAAAAAATATTACTGTTTGAAAACAATTGGTATTGTGCAGTCATAATACTCTAAGTCTATAAGCTTATAAGGCATTTTGAGTTCCTTGGAAGATAGGAGCTATATAAACCCAGTAAGTACAAGGGAATATAAGAAAAATGAAATTAAAAGTATCATTTTAAGTGTACTTGTATTAAGCACTGTTCTTTAGTACCATTATGCATTATTGATCCTAGAAACCTACAAGTAATCCATTTTAAAAAATTTATTTTGGTTGATAATACACTATTACTCAGCTTAGCAAAGGTTTCAGAGAAAACACCATTTATCCTTTACAAGTTTCATCTGAAGAAAGTTAGAAGAATATAGGTTTCCCCCGCCATCTGAAAGTAGAGTATTCTAATGAAAACTTCTGAAGGCTGAAATGATGTAAAGTGAAGAAGCAATTACCATTAGTTTAAAAGCAAAAATCTTCTTCAAATTTCTTTTGGTTAGTGGAAAACAGGTACTAAAGCTGGTCTTTTGTAAAAGTCAAGTGGCCTAACTCAAACTTTCAAAAAGCATGGAATACCTGTACTTAAAAACTTAAGCACTTGATAAATCTTTCAATTTAAAAAGCTATTAACATGTCCAAAAAATCTTAACTTAGTGGCAAGATTTTAGGATAATATGGCTATTTGCCCCTGGATTGTAAAACTCCACTTTCAATGTAACCATTCAGTTTGCAGCATTTAATATATGTATTGACAGTTTTGCTGTCTCATGTAATTATGGTGACCTATAAGGCACATTTGTTATCTTATAGCCGATAGGTTTTTCTTACAAAATAAGTAGACTTTGAAGCGTATTTGCTAAAATTTTTTAAAGAAAAAGGAGCCACAAAAATTGATACTATCAATAAAAGACAAGATTTTTTTTTCAAAGGCAAAGAAAGTCTTCATGGAAATAAATGAGCAAATCACAAATGGTAAATCCTTTTAAAATATCTTGAATGGCAGCAAATGTGGATCATGCACACCTTAATATTTAAATAGAAATAACTTACATCTTTGTTTTCTGTCTGTTTAATTAAAGTGGATGTAAAAAAGAAAGGTCCAAATGAACTGATTGTTTCCTTAGGATTCTGTTTTCTTCTGTCCCTTCTGGTCTAATGTTCCAATACTGTGCTTAACATTCTTGAGGACATTAGAGGCTTTACAGCTCTAGTTTGGGGCTCCTTTGTATCATTTCTATTTTCCATTTAAAATCTTCCCTAAAGTCTACACAAAAAGACACCATGAGGATGTACAAGGTTAAAAACAGTTAGATATATGCTTTATTCCTGCCCCCAAATCCATTAAATTATCCAGTTTTCAGAGAGCAGCATCATAAAGTGAAGACAAATATTTATTAGATGAGATTCACGTTTCACTTCTACACTTGTGCAAGGATTTTTCACAGTAAAGGAGAGGGAAAGAAGGAAATTATATTTCTAGTAATATATGAAAAATACTTTGACAATGTCTTTAAACTCTTTCAGTAAAACTGTAATTCTACACTTGAAATAATTAGTTTAAGAAAATATATTCTGTATTGTGCAGGCGATCTTGTCTTCTAAATGGAGAAAAACAGCTCTTGGAGGATGTTTTGTACAGCTATTTTTCTGTTCTTATCCTTAGAAACATTTGACTCAAAAATGCAGGCTGCTTTTATTTTGTATTTTATCTTAAAACATTTTAGCAGCTCTAAATCTTTAGTGTCATGGGTTAAAAATATCTATATTTAAAAAAATATTTAATATACGATTCATATAATTTTTACAAAAAAACCACGAATTCTTAGTATTTCAAAATTGGAAGGGCTCTTAGATGTGTCAAGCCCAGTTTCCCATTCTACAAATGAAGAAATTGTTAATTGTAACATATCATATATAACGACAACCAGGACTAGATCTCAGGATTCCAGACTCCGCCTCTAGTGCTCTTTCTTTTCCACATGATGGCATTATTAATAACCTACCTTGAGACCTTTGAAATTCCCATGTTTAATAAAAAGAGGCAATTGCCATGGTTTTGTTTTTGCTTTGCTCTCATTCAGTTTCAGTTGGCTCTAAATTTTATAGTATGCTTCAGATCCCTGAATATGCTTAAATATGTTTGAAATGACTTTGTCATAGCAATCTTATTATGAAGCTCCTCTGAGTCTATAATATGATAGAAAATATTTTGGTAGTTTAATGGTGATAATTCTTTTGAAAAGAAAAATAAAACTCTGGAAAGTTGTGCTAGCTTGTGTAATTCTATCTTAAAAAATGAGTTAGCTCAGCTGGTGAGAACACTAAACAAATGAGACCAAGTTCATGGCCACAAAGTCAGTCATTCCGTCACCAGGTGAGACAGTCAGCTTTGCATGCTCTGCTCTGCCCTCTAAGGCCACACCCACTCCAGGTGCATTGCTATAACCCATCCTCTGAGGGCCTAGACCAAACGGAATCTAAATCAATGCAAAACTATTATCACTCTGGAAAACCAGTGGACTTACCAGCCAAACCTTGGCAGCACAGCTGCTGATGGGCCCGTTCACTTTCTTTACATATATGTAGGACCAAACATGGCAGTCTCTATATCCTCAAATTATAGTATGTATGCCACAGATCACAAAAGTTTTCTCATTTATGTGAATTTTGAGAAAAACCTATGATCAGTATCTTTTAATGTATTACACAGGAAATTAGGTTTGCTTTGCTACTTGAAAATGTGGTTTAAGATTAAAGATAATGATTACTATATCACAAACTTGTATGTAAATGTTCATAAGAACAGGAATGCAGTTTATGTTTAGCTGACATTTTATGATAATAGGGGTTATTTGTGGTTCACAGTTTAATTGTAAGGATACAATTGTTTTCAAGGAAGCAAAAGCTTAAAATATGGCCAGCTATAATAGTTTTTTTGACAAGCAAATATTTAATAATATGTTTTAAAGAACCTGAGGATGCCATCAAGATAGGCTTATTTTAAAATAGAAATTTATAGATTTCCCTACTCCCTTACTCCCATCCCCACAATCTTATTTCTACTACTTTTTGTTTTTTTCCCCCAAAGAGAACCACGATACATAACATTTCAAGGTGACTGCTTGCACACTGGAGAATTAGACTGACTAAAATATTAGGTGGGTCAGTGTACAAATATACATTTCTCTACATGAAGCAGTTTCTCTCAGTTTTACAATACAGTTAGCCAACTGTTAGAAGACTCTATCTTTCAATTAGACACGTTCTGTGGTTATTCTTACAGATCATGGAAAACACAGCTATAAAACTTTTAAAAGACATTTTAAAATTAACTCATGTTTCTTGTAGATTATTTAAAAACACAGGGTTGGGTGGACACCATGAATAGTCTTACCGCTAAGGAAAAAGTGCCTTAATATTGAGATAAACCACCATCTGTTTAAATCACATTGTATCTTGCCTTTTCACTTACAATGCTGAGAACATTCTCCAGTATCATTAAAAACTTTTAATATCTGGTTTTAAAGTACTGCAGACAATCACATATTTTACACATATAGGGTGTTTCTTACAATTTTACCTAATGTTCTAATACCTGTGTTTCTGTATCTCTCATTTTCTCCTTAAAGTAGATCTTTGAAGGAGAATTACTGCATCAGAGGGTATAATCTATTTTCTAACCTCTATTTAAATTAGGAATATTAAATGTACATCATCAGTTAACTATATGTTTTAGGAGTCTCACATCATACTTTTTACAGAGTACTGAATAGTCTGTGGACAGGATCATGAACAGAAAGAAACTTTGATTAAGTTGCTAATTTACTTGTCACTGTTTTTAATTCACAGATGTCTACGCATTGTTAAAATAACAAAATTAGAGGATAGCTAACCCCATAACTCAGGAGGGAGGGAGAGAAACAGAGAGAAGTGGGGAGAGAGAGTCAGACTCAATTATGATTCACCACTGATGTTTGATTGATGACTGAAATGTACTACGTCTCATTTAATTGATTTTGAACTTGTGTAAGTAAGCCAGTATGGCTCCCTTTGAGGCTTATAGCATGTGGCCATAAAGGGAGGTGAAAGTTCCATTGAATGCCTTATTCAAGAGTCTGTGGTATGTATGTTGAGGAGTGAAATGCATGCCTTGGTTACCATCAATAATGTCTGGAATTCTGAAGAGGTTAAGAAGTGTCTTGGTGAGGCTTTTTATTTTGGCTTTAGTATGGGCAGACCTGTGTGACCTTGATTCATATTTTGGGTATCTGCGAGGCAAGAAATCCCCAGTTTTTTAGCCAAAAGAAGGTGACCTTGGAAGACTAATCTGGCAGCAATGAATGGAGAGACAGGAAACAAGTGACTTATTTCAGTAGTTAAGGTAAGAAGGTCTTTTATAGTGGTTTTTAATTCACAAATTAAAAAGTTTCCTTGGTCAAGTTTAAAGATGCTGTTACTCTTTTTCGAGTCAGTTCTTAGGACCAGTTGGTTTTAATTTCTGAATGAATGAATTGAGAAGAATGGCTGTATCCAATAACCAGAGCGTTCCCTACTCTATTCCTTCTTGTTCTCTTCCATCCTTTGATAGATGCTCTAATGAGAAATGAATTCACCAGAGAGATTGCTTGAACAAATCTGCAATCTTAATAATTTAATACTGGCTAACCGAGTTAAACATTGGATGATATTATGTTCTAATAGTCCTTACAGTAAGTTGATTACATATAGGTAAGGTAGTTTTAATTAGCTTTATACTACATGCTGCAGAGACATTTTGTATTACTTCAGGAAGTGCTTCTTATTTAAGAAGTGACATATTTCATAATTCCTTATGTCATAGTTATATACTCTAGGCCCCATTCTTAGTACTTTATTAATAAGTAATTTTTTTCTCTTAATGGGACAATGTGGTAGGAACTATTTCATAGATGAGGAAACTGAGGCACAATGGAGATTAAATAACCTGCCCAAGATAAACCTAGGATCTTCAGATTTGCACCTGGCTCCAGAGTCCACACATTAACCACTGTGCTATATTGCTCTTCACATGTACTGTGATAATCAATGATATATATTTTAGAGAAGTTAAAAGAATATATGTAACAGGTTTCTCTTTAACAGTATGTTATATGGGATTATGAGATAAGTGACCCAAATAATTTAATTTCAATTTCAGTCTTTAGTTTTTCACTTTTTTGATATTGAACTATAAACACATAATCACTACACGTCAGTGGTGTTTCATATATGTGAATAAATGATAAAATAATATAAAGTCCTGAATAAGATAGTGTGTATGGAAAAGAACACCATGAGAATTCCATTTACAAATCTAAAATGAAATAAAAAAATTACAATAGCTTAATAAAGAAGCATTTTTTTTTTAAAAAGAGTAGTATCGCAAGATGGGCTCATAGATTTCCTTTGTAATTTTAAATGACTGGTTTTATGCTATTGGCTGTATCCGTTTTTGGGAAATGCTTTCTGCCAAGTGAAACTTAGTTTTGAACACTGGTATAATAAGACCAATGTAGATAATTCAGAGATTTCAAGCCTTGAATGTTTGACCTTAATTATCTGATCTAAAGTCTGCACTTATTTTAATCTGATGTTTACGAAATTCTTCCTGTTAGAGTTTCGAAGAGTTTGTCATGTCTTTTCAGTTTAATCTTGGCTGGACAATTGCCCTCTGGGTGAAGAAGCAGAGAAGAAGCACTTCTGCCCTTGTGTGTCTGACAGGGTGTTAATACCAGTGTCCTTACCAAGCCCCACCGTTAGGGAGTCCTCTGCTACCTACATAAACTGTCCCTGATGTGTACTGCAAGAGTATTTTTCAAATAACCTGCATTTTTATGTACAAACTAGCTTCTTATTATTTTAACTAACTTTACTGGTCATATCACAAAATCACCACTCAGTCCAAAGAAACAACTTGTCAATTAACTTGACCTTTAGAATAAAATACAAAACGCATTTTTAGATTGACTTGACTTTTCTTCCCCTACACTTGACTGTTTTGCTTGTGCAGGTTGCCATAGTGTTAGTATGAGGATCTTTGGTAAAAGATGCTGCATAAAGAACAAAGAACCAGTAAGTCAGAGTTTTCCATGTGGTTGGAAGTAAGTTGCTTTGGCATTGGGAAAATCTGACTCAATCTTGTCAGTTCTGAGGTAGAAAAAATGAATTTAACTAAATACCATCAGCTATGTTGATGTTCACAGAATTTCTGACTACTTGTTACTGTCCTTTGTTTTGCTTGAGAAACTCAATATACAGACAGCATTTTGCCAATAGAACTGGGTACAGAGAATCGATGCACTTGACTAGCTGAAACTAGTTTGGGCTAATCTTCAAGTTGAGTCAAGTTCCAAACTGGATGGAGGTTTGACTCAAGAGGACTTTCCTACTGACAATGGCTTCTGGACTACCTAAGCTGTTCCAAAGACTTTGAAGTACTAGAGTCTCCAGGGAAGACCAAGTACATTAATTTTGATTAGGTTCAGCCGTGAATGGCAGAAAATTCAGTAGAGGTAAATTTATTTCTCTCTTAAAAGTTTGTTGCCTTAAAGTCCAGAAGTGGTACGGCAGCCTTGCTCTACTAAATCCTCAGCAACTCAGGATGCTTCTAGGTCACTGTTCCTCTATCCCTAGTAGGCAGCCCTAATCCTTTTGGTTGAAGTTGGCTTGAATCTGTGATACCTTTAGAATGAACCCTTGGGACACTTATTAAGGATGCTGTTTGGGGCAGTGGGGAGGAGAGGGCAGGTATCAATAGAGGGATAAGCTCAGCCTCTCTATATTTTTAATTTTGTTTTTGATTCTTATCCACGTAGTGTGCTTATTGAAAAGCAGAGTTTATATTATTGCAAATATGGTTTCCTTTTGGGCTGTGTCTTTTTCTTCCTATAGCTAAAATAAATCATCTGTGATTTAAATTAATAAGGTTTTCAGTTTAGGAATATTTATTCAAGACTTTCTAAGAGTCAAGGACTATGCCAGAGGATATGAAGAATGAATGATGAACAAGATAGACTCTCTGCATTCATATAAAGTTAGGCAGGCATACAGTTAACTATAATATGAAGCAAAATGTGAATATAAAAGTTACAGCATGCAAAACCGAAGGAGAGATTACTTCTACTGGATGACTCAGAGAATGCTTCATGGAGTCAATGTCATTGGATCTAGGCTTTGGGGACTAGAGGACTAAAGGCAACTCTTGGTTGCTTACATAATAGTCATCCCCAGCCCTTCATCCTCCTCCTACATAGTACAGCCCGCCTCTCATGCTAGAGCCTAAAAATGCTAGACAGCTTCCATTTCTTGCTTTCTTTGAAGCTAGTCTTTGAAGCTTGAGAGTGGGTGTGGATGAGTCCTTTCAATTAGAACTTTAGCAGAGGTCTGCTAAGGGTATGCAGGTTTTCCTTCCCTTAAAAAAAAAAAAAAAAAAAAAAAAAAAAGATGTATGGAGGAAAACCGGCCCCTTTCCTTTTGACATAGATGTGTGAGAATGTGGTGCTTAGAGCAGTGGCAGCTATCTTGTATCTATAAAGAAACAAGCCTGAAGACAACGACCAACATGCTGAAGATAGCAAAGCAGAATAATAGAAAGCACATGGCTCTTTCTATCTCAGAACTTCTTGCTATGTAAGGCAATACATGCCTGTATTGTTTAAGGCACAGTTAGTTCAGTATTCTGTTAGAGGAAGCTGTAAGCATCCTGACAGTAGGATTTTTCCAGGCAGTTTGGAGTTATGGTGGCAGGTGGGAGGTGGGATGGGGTGAAGTGGTGTTGGAGAGAGAATATCTCAATCGACAGAAACAGTGTGAACAAACTTGTGGAATGGAAAAAATTAGATTATATTAGGGAAATAGCAAATGGTTTGATTTGGTTGAAGCAAGAGAAGAGAAGATGGCAAGTAGTGGGAGGTAACTGTCAAAATAGTTTGGGACAAGATCAAGACTTTGTAGCTATACTTCAGAGTTTAGAATTTATTCAATAGGAAATGGTGAGCTGTTAAAGATTTCTTAGTAGGGAGAACTATAATCAAAACTATGCTTTTTTTTTGAAGAATATCTTCATATATGAGTATAAGCATAAGAAAGTACATTTATGTGTGCATACATATATACACACATATAACTATACACACACACACACACACACACATACACACATTATACTTCTCTCCCTTTGAATTTTCTCCATATTGTTATCAGGAACATATAATTTACAAAGTCAAGAAGAGAGACAGACTATTATGTATTTTATACATAATAAACTTTACATGGTTAAACTTTACATAACTGCTTAATGATTTTAACCGCATAAGGTAATTTCCCTCTGACTGACTCTCATTTAAGCATCTCTATAATTAAAATATTTGATATTACGGACAGTTTGCAGATGAGAAGAACCTTTATCAGAGATGCTCGTTCTATTTTAATATGCAATTATTTTGTAGATTTACCAAGAGTTGAAGCAATTTTTTGTTCTTTTTAAAACAAAAGTTTTGTTTTTTTTTTTATTACAAAATAATAAATTCTCCATTGTTAAACATTTCGGAAATTCAAAAAATTGGGAACAAGAAATAAATCAACATAGTTCTCTTATCCTCAGACCACTACTGTCTTTTAAGTTTTTTTCCCCCCAAACAAATTTATTTTTAAAAAATTGAAGGTGATGCATTAAAATATTTAAATTTAGGTTGGGAATATGTAATTGGCACATGAAAGTGAGCCAAATAAATCTGTTTCATGATTTAACTGTAAAATGTTATAGCTCCGAATTATCATTTAAATAATGTGTTCTTCAGAATACAAACATATTATTCATTAGGAGTTTTAATTCATTTCAGAAAGTGAAGACAGTTTATGTTAAACAAAGCAGTTTCTTTTCCTCTAAAAACTTAGCAAACCCTCAATTTTGTTTTGGACTTCCAGAAAGATAATCACAATCTAGTATAGGTTATTCTTGTTCTGAACAAAGCTTTTTACAATTTTGCCAGAGGATTTACAGCATAATTCTGTTATCATGAATTCTGAAAATACCGTACAAGGCACAAAGCATTTGACAAATGAAAGCAAAATAATAAACTTGGCCCACTTAAAAATATTATATTAGACAAAACTAGCTGTTGCTGTTATATTTGTTATTAAGAATTATTCTTTTATTCTATAACTTGTAATTTGTTTTTTACACGTTGTTTGGGACATTATAAAGAGCCTCCAAACGTATGGGAGGATTTCTAGAAAAAAATTTAGAAGCATATTAAAAGCCTGTGCTTTTAATTATATTGAATTGGTTTAAATATCATAAGTTTAAAATTTAGATTTTAAAAAACATTTTTGGCTTAACATTAATAATCAGTTCTGAATTTTTTTAAACCCATTACTCCTAATGTGTGTGGCAATGTTTTAGTGCAGTGCTTCTCGAGCTGTAATGTGCATGTAAATCATCGAGTGCTTGTTAAAATGAAGTTTCTAATTCAGAACGTGTGGATCAGAGCCTGAGATTCTGCATTTCTAACAACCTCAATGCCAGTGCTGCTGGTCCACTGACTACTTTGAATATCAAGGTTTTAGGGAACAGTAAAAAAGAACTGCTTCTGTTACCAAACCAGAAAATGTGTTCTGAAAACTGATAAATCAATTTAATCACATGTAAACTGGTTGTGAAATGTTGTGATCAAGAAAAGCCATCATTCAGTACTAAACTATTCAAACCGAAAAAAAGTGTAAGATTTTAACTCAGTTACATTTTCTAAAATATTTTTCTTCAGTGCACTTAGCAACTCCATAGCCCTATCATTCTTACACAAATTTAAGTTACAGTCTAGGCTTACAGACATCAAACATCAAATACAAGTTCATATTTTGGATTTGTGCTTGTAAGGAAACTTGGAATGAGTCTTTTCCAAGTCTTTGAACATATTTAAATGCAGTCATTTTCATTAATTACTTTTAACAAGTAATTAATTCTCTGTTTGGAGTTCACACCCGCTCAGGTCTTTCAAATGCTGGATTTGCATTTGATACTATTTTGCAGACATTCAGGCTAGTTATTGGCCTTTCATAAACACCCCTGGAGCGGGAAAAGAAATTTAAGCAGAACTAATCCTATAATTAATAACAGATGAGATGTTCATTATACAGAGGTTGTGGGTTTTTATTTTTTACTATTTTTTTTTTTAATGTTGAACTCTGGGCATTTCACAGAAAACTTCTATTCTGCAAAGCAGATCTTTTCCCACCCCTTGAGTAAAATCATCTCACACAAGTAAAGGTTAGAGGAAGTAAATATTTATCTCGCTGGTTACAGAGCATTTTAACAAGTTAGGAGCAGACTCCTCTGGCTCATTGTGTTGGCTCCAGATAGATGGCCCAGGGTCCCCAGGCCTGGGTGCAGGCTCATCCTGCAGCCTCCTTTCCCTGCACAGAACTGCCCTCCAGGCTACTCCTGATGGGGAGAGCCAGATGCAAATTACTATTTTTTTTTTTTTTTTTTGGAGAACTAGCAATTTTCTCTTCCTTACCTGTGGATGTCAGCAAACCAGTCGTTAAATATTTTTCTGTCAAAGTTCATTTGTCATAGTTAATGTTCTTTAAAGATCAAGTCTGAGGTCAGCGATGAGTACCACAAATCTTAACTGGAAGTGATACCTCTATTATAAGCTACAAGAATGCCAGACTCTGATACGTCAGTTATTGGCCTAAAGAGATTTTCACTTCACTTGAAATTCTCAAATTTTCATTGTTTCCTCATTAGCATGTAGATCTCAGTTTCTACAGTAGGAAAAACTTCCTAGTTACGATATACATGTAAATTTTCAAGAAAGAAAGAATAGAAATGCAATTAGGCTATAAGACAAGTAGAAATATGATCTAAAATATATGGTATCAGATACACAATTGACTGTTCATTAAATAACAGAACATTTAATAATACTTCAGTACATAGCATTTTAAACCCTAGTTCTCTACCTCTTTTTCTCCTCCCCTCCTCCCTATATCAAACTAATTTAACCTAAGTATCCACTCTGTGCAAGGCATTATTCAAAAAGCACCTCACGGAAGCTCACTTTTATTCTGGCCTGTGCTCTAGAATAGAGCCCTCACTTCATCCTCTCCTTTATTATTCTATGGCATTGTATCATGGGAAGTCCTGAGCAAGCTTTTGGTAACTATTGCCGTATAGCCATGAAGGGGATAGTTTCTGCCAGAGAGTTACATCACAGCCAGAAATTTTCATCACCTACATATATTAAGATGTTGGTCCTGACTACACTTTGTAACAAGTATTCTCAACATGCCACAAGGGTATATGGACCATGCCAAATGCTTGATTACATCTGTGCAGCTGGGAAAGATGAACTACTGGGGAAACATTTTTTATTTGTTAAAAAGTTTCCTTTATAAAATTGCCTCAGGATAAAAGTATAAAACTTAAAACATTAATTAAAATACATAAAAGAGCACTGATAATTAAGGTAGCATTAAAACCTCCTAGAATGAGCCAGAGTGAAAGAAAAGCAATTAGGGATATTGAAATTGTATGTCTAATTACAGGTTTTCACTTTTATTTTATTAAGAAGATATGGAGTTTCGCCCTAGTTTTAATTTAACATCAATTTATCTTTCAATATTTATAGAGTTGATCAAGAGATCAAGATTGCCACCGACTAATCCGTTCTGTGTGCAATGGTTTCTGAGTTTTTAATGCCATTAATAATAGCCCATATTACTGCTTCCTGCCCAGGTGACTGACTCTAAGGCATTTGGAGTTGCAATCCAATAGGTACTGTGTAAAACCAAAGTGATGACTTGAGACTATCATTTTGAAGAGTAAGGGACATACATTCTTCGCAGGAATGGACAAGGGAGGCTTCACTGATCTAAGACCAGAACTTCAAGAGACTTCGGACACCCAGCTTCTTCCAGGGAAGACACTGGCCTTTCTGCTTCTTTTCTGAACACATCTGATTTGGCCACATTTTCATGTGGCACAGTATCTGTTAAAGAAATTCCAAAATAACACTAGAGGACTCTGCTTGATGGTATATTTTGTGTATGTGTTTGTATGTGTGTGCAAGGGCACCTGCGCATGTGTGCACATGAGCGTGTGTGTGCATGTCCACCTCTAACTCTCCTGCCCTGAACCACCAAGCAGCACTGGGACAGTGAGATTCCCTGCCTGGACATTTCCCTTATGTGCTTCAAGACCCTATCAGTACCTTTTTTTTTTTTTTTTTAATCTTGTATAACTTTTTAGGATTACTAAAAAGAATGGAAAATTACAGGACTAGTTTAATATTAACAAACTCATTTTAAGTGGTATTTTCTCATGAAAGCAAACGGGAGTGAATCTTTTCAATTTTTGTAGCTGTTAGCTGGGGTGGAATAGAGTAACACAAATTAGCTTAATGGGAAAACATCCATATATTTTAGAGCAGTTTTTCATTTAGAATATGCTAAGTACAAACATATATATAAAAAAAGAAATTTTCACCTCTAATATCTTTCAATTCTCAGACCTTTTTCAGTTTTCATATATTCAAAACAATCCCAAAAAACAGAAAAGGGATTTCAAGTTGGCTTTATTTTTGAATTCATATCATCTTACCTGAGGAGAATACAAATCACAATTGGGGTTCTTTTAGGAAAGGGTAAGAGGAGAGATGAACATTGAATTAGGCAGTCAAACATGTTTCCTACAGTACACTTTTTAATATTATCAATTCTGCTAGGACAAAGCATAAAAGTATAAGATAATATATACACACACATATATATATACACACACACATACATATGTATATATATACATATATATATAGCAAATGCATAAGATACCTGATATCTGCACACAAGGCAGCAGACTTAATACATTTGTGAATTCCTCTGTATCCTTGATATAGCTCTACTGTTAACTTATAATAAAGGAGAAAAACATCTGGCAAGCTGGAAAATATTTCTTTCTGAAGCCTAGTTATATGTAGAGTGAAATTTTATATGGTATATTTTTTATGTTCCAGTGTTTTTGCAAAATAATAAAACATTACAAATTGAATACTTCAGTATTTTTTTCTAGGAAGAACAATTGTGCCATTTTTGTGTTACTACTTAGCACTGGGAAAATTTTACCTCCTGGGGATAAAGTGTTAATAACAATGGTAAACGTCTACTTTTAGTAAAAAGAGTTCATTTACATTACACAAAAATCCTCATTTGGATGAAGCTTTTATATAATGTAGTTGTTTCTGAATAATTGGGTTTCTTCTCTGGTGTTTAAGTAGCTCTCCATTTTTGTACTCTTATAAGACTTTCAAAAGTGAGTTGAAATCACTGTGACACTTATTGTTTATATTTTGTTAAGGAAAAAATACAGATTTCAGAAAAGCAAAACCAAGCTAGCCTGTTTTAAGAGGTTTAAACACTTAAATATATTTTGTAAAATATGTTTTTTTCCTAGCTGAAAGCTATAGCAATTTATGTTTTAAAAATTCTCATTCTTTCTATGTTCAACAAACACGAGTATACAATATTAGAAAACAACCACTGTGTATCATTCTTCCCTATATTTAGAATATATTTGTTTACCTTTTTCTAAAAAAATAATCTTATATATTTCCTTTTAAAATAACATGGAAAATTGCCAAAATTAAAATATTTAGTCAGATAGTAGCTTATTTATTTTACTTATTCCACACTGATTATTCGTAATACTTATGCATTTAATATGTCATTTTTCTGGACCGTCATATCATTTTCCTGTGTGGAAGAGGTGAAAAATATAATTCCAAGGATGAAAGAAACTTCCAAATAATGCATGTTTACAGTTTTTTTCCTTTGAGGTGGCAAATGAATATTTGCCTAAATGTTCTGCTTGAAGCTTTCATGGATTGCATGGAAAACATCTGATTATCTCCAAAGAAAATTTATGTTCTTACCAAACCCACACAATTAACAAAGCAGGAGACAGTGTTTCCATATCTTCCACCTACTAGCTGATATAGACAGATTCTCCTACATTTATTTTCATTTGGATGACAAAAGGGCATGCATTTCAGTGTGGAATGAAATCGGATCTCAGAAAATGTGTTATCTTCAACTACTGTAGCATTCCACTTATATTTTGAGATAGGACTTTATGCTGTATTACAAAGTCTTGGATTGTGTGATGAAGGAACCTTAATTTGGAGAGGCAGTCACAGAGTAGTGTGATTAGAACTTGGACTGTGTAATCAAACGGACTAGGTTCAAATCTTGCTCTTTCTCACTTCCCATTTGGATGAATTTAGACAAGGTACATGGCTTTTGCAAGTCCTAATTTTCCCATTTGTTAAGTAGATCTTATTGCAGTAATTACCTCAATGTCATGACAGTTAAATGAAATAGTGCATGTAAAGTGCTTGACACACAGAAAGTGGTCAATAACTATCTGTTGTATCAGTTTCTTCCTCTGTGGACCTCATATGCTCAGTGATGATTCAGATCATATACTCACATTTCATTTATTCGGAAAAATGTGCAGTTTTTTTTCAATTGTAATAATTTAAAAAATTTAAAGGGTATGCATACCTTAACTTTACATAATGCACTTATTACATCATATAAAAATAGCGTACTTGTGCTTAGCTTAACTTATTCTTACATAGCATGATAAGGAAGTAGAACTCTATCATAGTCCGAATTTTTCAGTTGGAAAACCAAAGCCAAGAAAAATTAATTGACCAGAGTTACAGAATTCATAGAATAGGAAGTTAAGTATTTCTATTAAAATTCTAAAGATTTAAAACTTGCACATGAACAGGAGAAAGCAAATTTATATCATGAAGCAGTTGTATGTAATTGATTCTATAAAGAGGACATTTAATACATTGATTTGAAAAGTTAGAGTTTTCCTGTGCAGTTTATTTTTATGCTAATAATAGCTGAAAAGTGTTTCATACCCTGAACTGCATTTGAATTTTTTTATAGAATACTAGCAAACAAAACAAAACAAAAAACCCACACTTTTGAGTGATGGAAAAGTCAAAGTATCGTGGCAAAGGAAAGAATTTTTTTTCATTTTAACTTAATGCCAAGTTAATGCTTAGCTTCTGATACAGAGTGTTTCTTGAGGGCTTTGATACTGCTATAGTTGTTATGCATTTTCTTATACAGACATCATACCCTTTATATTTCATATAAAATTATAGTCTCTGGTCATATATAAATTGTCATTTTGCTATTCATAATTTTGTTATATACAATTTCTCACTTTTGATTTCACCAAGCTACACATTTATTTGCCATTTCATTGAGATATGCCCTGCAAGGCAGAGTAAAGTATTCTTGCTATTAGTATCTGACAGATTAAAACAATCAATATGGTAGCCTAATTCCTTAGTTTATTATTCAAATCTTTTCACCTGATGAGCCATCCTGTATCTGTAGACCTATGGGAAGAATTTCTCTAATTTTATTTCATCTTCATTTGAGATAGAGAGATGGAATGTCTGCTGATTTTGTAAAATGATCTTAAAAAACCATTTTTAAGAGTTTAGTGATCTTATGATAACAGAACAATCCAGCCAATTTGATTAGTCCATCTGTGTCATAGCACTAAGTTTCCTATGTTCATATATGCTGTTTCAGGCGTTTAAGGCATAGAAATATCTCACAATAGAAAAACTTCTACATTATTTAAACAGCATAGTATCCACAAAATAAACAATATACTGTTCCCAGTTCACCAAGCAGGCACTTCTTTGCCCTCTTTGGCTCCCCAGTGATCTGCAGCTCATTAAACCCGATACATTTGGACATCAGACCCCCTCTCTAACAAGGAAAGGGGTCACCACAAGGAGAAATGCAGAACTGCCAGTCGGATTCACCTCATACCAGAAACGTACTTTAATGAGTATGTTCTTGCTTCTCAGGGCAATCCTCATGCTCTCATTTTGCTCTCAGCAAGAACACCTGGGATTCTTCAGCCTTGCCATGTGTGGAGATCAGCCCAAAATAGGCCTGCTAAGACTTCCAAGATGGATTGCTACACTTTGTGAGTCACCTCTGAAACCTAAAACTCTGTGCTTTGTGATTTTTGTTTGCATCATTAGGATGAGGAATTTCAGCAAAGCTAACCACAATTACTTGTAGCTAATCTTAGCATATATAAAAGCAAGCGTTTTTCCTTTGAAATACATACACATACAAAGGGCAAATAAAACCTAGCGTTGGGTAACCCTTTCACAACTACCCGCTTCAACAAAATGCTCATCAACAATAACTTTTCAGTATTAATATGGTATTTCACTAAAAACGAGAAACATATTTCCTAACTTGATGCAGTTTTGAACATTTACCTTTACACACAGTGCTAATAATGGATAGATTTGGGATATTAAGCATACAGATTTCATAACAGGGAAATAAGCAAGCTCTAGAAGGACCCACGGGTAAGCTGGCATTCTTATGAGACTAAAGCGTACACTGAACAGGGCTCTATAGAACACAGAGAACAGAGTTATCATGCAAAGCCTCTGCTTTACCAGAGTGAACTCCACCACCCACACTCTATGTTCTTCCTTGTGTCTTTTTTATTAAAGAGACATATAAATATTAAGAGGGCTGTCCTTTGGTATATGTACCCATAGCGAAGTGGGAGGTGGGATCTGGAAATAACTTGGAAACAGGAAAAAAGGGTAATATAAGATAATGGCCTGATAAATACAGATTCAATGATTATCAGATCTAGTTTGCCTCCTACTTAAAGGAGAATCATATGCATTGTTATGTAACTTTATGCCTCAAAACTGATTCCAAGGTCACACCAGGCTGAAATGTTTGGATACACATGTACTCTGGCAAGTAAGAAAAAAAGAAAAGTGAAAGAAAAAAGAGAATAGGAAGTACAGAGTAAAAAGAGAAGGGCAGGGAAAGGAAAGACATGGACGTGGTGGTATTGGTGCCACAGACTGTCTATTCCAGATCCAAGGATACACAAAGTAAAACATGTCTGAATAAGTTAAGCCATTACCGCTCAACTACTTATGGCCTAGGGAGAAAGGGGGAACATGCTGTAGAAAATAACAATTAAAATTAAAAAGCGAATTTCAGCTGGTAGTTTCAGTTTGTCCTAGCAATCTAAGCACATTTTTCAAAGCTTAAAGTTTTTATGTCAAGTTCATGGAATTATAATCTTTAATGCTTCACATTAATGTCCAGATGATAAACGATGATCTACACTTCTAACATCCCATTAGCCAATGTTCTCAAATCACTTTAGTAATATAAGCCTCACAAACATTAAAACTACCAAGCATTATTACCACCCTTAGTGTATAGAAAGGAGAAAAATGAGACATTAAATAAGTGAAATCAGTTGTCCAAAAATACGTTGTGTATGCTAAGGCTAGGTTAACAGATCACCTGATTCTGCTCACATACACTGCCTTACATCTCACTTTCTACCCAGTTATTGGTTGCCAGACTGGACAATGCTGTAATTTTAGAAACTTCTAAAGAATACGTGAATTCTTTTAGACCAAATGTGGCTCACAATACAAACGCATGAGCAATTGTTTGGTTCTGTAAGTTCCAAGACAGTGCAGGTTTGGTCAGAAATTTAATTACCTAAAGGCCAAACTGCCTAAATAATTACTGTGATAGGAAGTGGTTTGTTTGTTTGTTTGTTTGTTTTACAGAAATTAACATATGGGGGAGTAGAATACGCATCCAGAAACTAGGTTTCTAACCTCTTCAGAAAGGAACATTTTCTTAAGTTTGCAAGGGAACAATGAGATGGGGTTGGACTTGTTCTCAGTTCTCTGAGGTGACTGCAGGAGACTGGAATCTGGAATCACTGGGATGCTGGAGCTGGCCCGCATTGGCTTTTGAGAACCAACTATTAAATTTTCTGGAATTAAGTTTTGAATTACAGCCATTAAGAAAAATTAAATTATATAAACTTTAAACACAGGTAATAAATACTTCATATTTATCATTTCCTAATCATTTTACTACATTTTGCTATTATATGTGCTGTTGAGGTTATTTATGTATTTATCTGTGGTGGGAATCCTGTAAATCGCATCCTTCTATGCATCTCTTTCTAATTTTACTTTCAATAACTTCATATTGGTAACCTGAAGTAGATGGTGGTGAAAATTGCCACAAGGGAAACTGGCAAGCATCAGGGCTAATAATTTATTATTTTGTCGATTGTCTAGACCAGGGTTCATCTGTTTTTATAAATAAAGTTTTATTGGAACATAACCATGGCTATTCATTTATATATTGTCTATGGCTACTTTCACACTATAATGGCAGAGTAGAATAGTTTTGAAAGAGAGTATAGCCCACAAAACATAAAATATTTAATTTCTGGCCCATTGTAGAAAAAGTTGGCCCACCAATCATGTAGAGTTAAGTGATGAGGAAAATGTTAATAATGTAAATTAAACTTAAAAGCATGTTTTTTTGTAGCTGTTATGTTGTGAGTAGTACAAAGAACTGAGAAAATATTCTTCCAATATTGGAAAACATTACCTGACTCAGCAAAGTAATCATTTACATTATTGATGAGTAAATGAAATATCAACATAACTATGCTGAACCTAAAATAGATTTTAAATTAATAAATATAATCTGTATGGGAGTGAGAAGTAGTTTAACAGTAGCTCACACATCAGAATTAATGACAACAATTTTATAGGGTAAAGAGTTAGTAGATGAGCTTACACCCATTAGAGTGGCTACTATGAAAAAAAAAAAGAAGTGTTTGAGCGGATGTGGAGAGGTTGAAACTCTTTTATACCACTGGTGGGAATGTAGAATGCTGCAGCCACTATGGAAAACAGTATGACAGTTCCTCAAAAAATTTAAAATAAAATTACCATATGATCTAGCAATTCCACTTCTGGGCATATATACAAGAGTTAAAAGCTGGGTTATAAAGAGATATTTGCATACCCATGTTCATAGCAGTACTATTCACAATAGCCAAGAGGCAAAAGCAGCCCAAATGCCTACCAACAGATGAATGGATAAACAAAATATGGTATACACATATGATGGAATATTATTTAGCCTTAAAAAGGAAGGATATATTGTCATATGCTACAGCATGAATCTTGAGGACTTTATGTGAAGTGAAATAAGCCAGTCACAAAATGACAAATACTGTATGACTCCACTTGTATGAAGTAGCTAGAGTAGTCAAATTCATAGAAACAGAAAGCAGAATAGTGGTTGCTAGGAGCTGGTGGGAGGGAGCAATAGAGAGTTGTTTAACAGGTATAGTGTGTCAGTTTTGAAAGATGAAAAAGTTTTGGAGATCTGTTACAATGTGAATATGCTTAACACTATTAAATTATATAGTTAAGATGGTTAAGATGATATATTTTATGTTATGTATTTTACCACAGTTAAAAAAAAAAAGAGTGGATTGAGATATGACCCCATTAGTCAAATCACGGTTGAATTGCAACCATAGGTTGGCTATGGATATAACAACTGAGCAAAAATCAACTAAGAGCCTTCAGTGAGAATCAATTGGTCACATGGAATTTATAATAGAGAATATTATATATTTTGTTATCATTTATAAACTGTTACATATCCTTTATATGAGCCATGTATAGGCTAAAATTACATATAAATATGTATACCTGCATTTTCCTACCCAAAGAGCCACTTGTTAGCATTTACCAGCACACCACAGTTACATAGCTCTCAGCCTGGAACTGAGGTGTACTCTGATGGAAGAAAACCAACCTCAGTTCAATTCAGCTCTAGAATTTCTGCTTGTTTCTTTTTTATAATTTCTCTCTATTAAACTTCTCATTATGACTGTGTATTGTTTTTCTGATTTTGTTGAACTGTCTTTCTGTGTTTTCTTTAGCTCACTGAGCTTCCTAAAAACAACTATTTTGAATTCTTTATTGGTCAAATTGCAGGTCTCCATTTCTTTGGTTTTGGTAACTGGGAAATTATTATTGTGTTCCTTTGGTGGCATCATGTTTCCTTGCATTTTCATGTTCCCGGAATTCTTGAACTGCTGTCTTCACAATGATAATCTCGACTGTAGGTGATTGTCAAATTGGTGTTCTTTGAGAGGAAGATGGTAGACAATTCAATTCTGCCATTCTGCTGCTGTAATTCCTCTGATATTTTTCTACTCAAATCTATTCCATTTTATTATTTTTTTTAAATAGTGGGCCAGATGCATACATTGATTTCATGTTTCATTAATTAATCACAAAGCAGTTTATAAAATATTGACTTGGAACATTTATACTTATACCATATGCCTTCTTTTTTCCTAATGTAAGAGTGTCCATATCAGTAAGACAAAAGTCATCTGTCATTCTCGCATACCTAGTTAGCCTGCTCAATTATTCCAGGCAAGCCTGGATTCCCTCCTTTTCCTCCTTTGCTCCAAAGTAAAGGGATAAAGCTTTTCTAGTGTTTTTGAATGTGCCATTTAACTAGTGATTTCCATCTATCCTACCACACCATGATTTACTGACCATGGCAGCCACAGTCCTTGATCTCATTGAGCCTCTTCTTCTTTAGCTATTGCTGCAGGACCATGGTTTGTCTGTTCACGTCCTACCTGCTACAACACAGGGTACATTCAGCATTGGCCTAGGGTTTGCTCTACTATTCCAGGGGGTGCTATCACTTCTGTTTTAGGTATGAATAATGTTCCAAGTGTAAGCCTGTGGCCTTTTTTTATTTTTTTATTTCTGAGGATCATCTATCAAGATGAACTTCCAAATGACTTCTTTTAGAATTCAGTCAAGAAAGTAGGTTTATCTTCCTGACGCTGTTGAGAAAACCTCAGATACCTTCATTTTACCAAATCCTTTACATTTCGTCCAGGAATTAAGATATAGAAACTCTTTTCATGTCTATTTTTAGGGAATGAGTATGTAAGCCAAAAATAGGAAATACAGTTTTGTTATGGGGAGCTATATTTTGGGATGATCAGGCACAAACTCTAGCTTATGTCAGTAAGGGATGTCTTTTCTTTTTTTTCTTCTTATATCTCCTTTTACTCTTTTCATTCAGTCAGTCACCTATTTAACATGTATTTATTGGCAGCCTACCATATGCAGCACTGGGGTGCAGAGACAATAGGAAAGTGTCTTGATTGACATTTAAGGAGTCTGCAATCTACTAGTGGGGGAAAGACTCCAGTTAATGAGAAATTATAACATTATAATAAAAGAGATATCTAAATCAGAGTGGAGCAATCAGGTTAGGCTATTCTGAGGAGATGATATTTGAGTTGTCTTAAAGGATAAATAAAAGAATACAGAAGTCAAAGAAGAGAGAAGTAGGGGATTTGTTTTGGATTTCTCTGTAAACAGAGCCTACAATAAGGACTCAGGCACAGGTGGTTAATTTGCAGCATGATCCTAGGAAGCTGGAGTGAAAAATGTGAAGCAGAGAAAGGAGTCAATAAAGGTTGTATTTTTGAGGTCCTTTCAACTGTGGGCAAATGGGGCTTTATTCCATTGAGGACCTTTGGAGGAACATGTAAAATATACTGTAGAATTTTATCTCTGAAGGACGAGTGGTAGAGCATCTCTCCCTTCATCAACTCCTCTCCTCGTTGGAATATGGTGGGTATGTCTGTGCGTACATGTGGACACATGTGCACATGCTGTGATGCAAGGAACATGGAGAAATGCCTTATCTTCTACTGGGTTAACACCCACATTCTTTGTAGCAAATGGGATGGAGATAAGTGGTTTTAAATATCTTGCGCCATTTTTCAAATATTTTTCATTTCACGTAAGAGTTGAGGACTGCCTAAATTTTCCTTAATCTACCTCAACAGGTTTTACAATTTAGATAGATTCTTTCCATAGTCTCATGTAGGTAATACACTCAATTTCCATTTTTGGAGTTGTGAATGTTCATTTATTTCCAAGTTCTCTGTTTTAATGAAAAGTTAAATGTCCTCAACAAGGTCTGCTCTCTTGTTTGCGTTTTGAACTCTTGTATGATATTGGTACAATAGTTTGCTATGTATTTTAGTGTGAGGAGAAGTGTTATATTACTCAATAAGAGCATTTTGGAAATCAACTTTGGTTTAATAAAAACATTTTTTGGACTGCTTCTTAGGTTCTGTTACTCCTAGTTCTTAAGAGTGCAAGAAAGTAATCAGAAGAATTATATTAATTTATTCATGATCTGTAAGCAATAGGGACCAAACTGAATCTCACAATTACAATGTTAAAAAGAACACTATGCACTCATACAAGAAAAATTGTGGATAGGAAAATTAGTTAATAACAAAAGCAAAATATAAAATATGGGAATAAAATTTCAATAAAATATGATTTTCTCATAATTTCCTTTCAAATTACATAACCTGGTTAGAATAAATTTCTTTGCAGTAAAGTAATTTGTAGTAGAAACTAGTCTCTTGGATAAGAATTTAGAGTAAAAGAGATAAAACAAAATTATTGCCAGAAATATTATTCAAATATTAACTTGTTCTTTGTTCTTTATATTTTCCAGATTTTATTTTCAAAATGGCTAATTTATAGTATTTTTACCAAACATTACAATTTATCATTTTTTATTTTTTCAAAGTTGGCATTCTGAGATTGCTTATGTAGCAGATTCAACTTGTTTTACTTCAAAATGAAAGAGGGCTTAGGTGTAAACAGCTGCTCCAAAGTAGGAGTTTTATGATTTAAGAGCTTTTTTTTAACAGCACTAACAAGAAAAAAATACTCCAAATAAAAGTTGAAAAATGCCCAGTATGTTTTTTAAAGTCCATATTCAGTTTTTTCTTTTCTTGTAACTTTTGATTTAAATTATTTTTTTGTGAGGCTATCATGGCCTCAAGTAATTAAACTATAATTATGTTTATATTAATTATAATTATATAAAAACCTTTGACTTCATTTGAGCATCTGTCTTATAGAATTAAGTTTTAAGGTGGTAGCTGCTCACAAAGAATCATTAACAAAATTCACTGACCTCTTTACCAATCAGGCACCTTATAAATCTACATCACGATACCGTAAAGAATATACATGCAAGTACTGTCATGTCTGTTCTAAAAGTGGAGCCACTGAATTACAGATTATAATTAGAATGAGATGCTAAATGATATTTAGGGCTATTTGCAGGGCTTATTTCCTGAAATACATGCCTGTCAAATTATTATGGTCATATGTTTAATATCTATTTGAATCCAAAGATCCAATCGTTTTTCATACCCACTCTCCAGGGTTACTTCTCCTGCAAGCTACATAGTTGGCATACTATTAACTATTGGTGTTTCCATGATCAGTAACAGCACCTGTTCCTTTTCCTGTCCAATGTTTTCAACATGAAATTATAGGAGTATTAGAACTTTAAACTTAGAAAACTTATAAAATTATCTTTATTTGTGGACTGCTTTTCCATTTCAAAATCAGTTAGGTATGTATAGTGCTAATAAATGTTTAGCTATCAGCTCTCTTGGGGAAAAAAAAAACAAAACCTTAATTTAAAGCATCTGACAATATCTATGATGTAAATATTTCCATCATGGCCAATTTCAAGTTTCCAACATGATGACTTCACTGAATATGGTGTAGTTTATATTTTCATCACATAGATAAAATATAACTAAATAACTTCAAAAGTATATAGATAATGGTAAGATAATTACAAGTAATGAGTTTTAAATATTTATTGCCTTTTGTTTTTTAATATAGTTTATTTAATTTTAAATTTATATAACAATTTTTATTATTGCCTGTGTTTAAAAACAGGCGTTCAAAGTTCCTAAAACTTTAACAAGGGCTCTCATGAGCCGGTATGAGCCAGCTCCAGTATGCCACTGGGCTATAAAGGTGTTATTATTGCTGATTTACAGAGGAGGAAATGGGAGCTCAAAAGAGGGAAAGACAATGAACATGTATTGACCACTTATTTGAGGTCATGAATGGTGCTGGGACACTTAATAAATCATAACTCACATAACCCTCAAAACAACTCAATGAGGCAAGAAGTATTATTCTAGTTTTACAAATGCAAAAAAAAATTTTCAAAAATCACAATGCTATTAGGTGACAAAATGTGAATTAGAGCTCAGGCTCTCTGACTCTCAAGATTCTCACTTTTGTTAATACCAATATCTTTTGCCCTCTGTTTCCACATAAACTATGGGAGACCACTGAAGGCTATCAGAATGATAGCAATGAACAGCGTGCCTTTTAAAACACTAATTTTTAGTGGTGAATATGGCTACAGATTTTTAAAATAGCACTATATAAATAGTGGATGATTATGACTGTCTACAAGGATCTGATTTCAGAAATAAAGATACTGGTTTTAAATTTTAATAACTAAAAAGTTTAGGTAAAAATAAGACTAAGGAAGAATAGAGAGAACTGTATCAGTACAGTAGTTATAATATTAAGCAGTATGATGTACTGATGGATAGAGAGTTAACACTAAAAATTATAAATAATTACTTTTTGAGTACTGTGAGGACTGATGGCTCAATATAGAGATGAGACAGAAGATACAGATGTTCAATAAAACAGTGTCTAAGGTGAGTCATTTATACAGGATCAATAATTTACGTTTTTATTGTATGTCACTTTTAATTGGACATCAGCAACAACAAAAAGAAATCAACATAAAATAAGCTAACCTCCATCATCACTGATAGATTCTTTGCAATCGCTTTGAGGATGAATGTAATGTGATATCATCGCATAATATTACTCAAAAAGGACTGGTGCAAATGCTCTAAGAAAATGAAGATATTAAATAAAAATAAAGTATTCTAATTATGATTAAGGTACCTTGTAAGAGCAATGAAAATGGATTTAGAAGTGAAAGATCCACCTTTCAGGAAGTCTCTCTTCTGTTGTTGTTTTTGAAGCAATAGAAAGTTTGTGAGAAATTTCTGTGTAAATTTATGGTATTTGCAAATAATGTTAGACTACTTTACATTTAAAAAAAAAAATCAGGTACTGTGAATTTCATTTACCATGAATAAGATAAAAAAAAAAGTCCAGAAGCTACAAATCTCTTTGGGCAATAGGAACTATACTCATTTCAAGACTGGAAAGTGCTTAGATTCTTAATGTTAAAGGTCCTTTGGTAATGTTCTTGCACTTCTTTTATGACCTCCTGTTTTCTCTCTAAATTATTGAACTTCCATCATAATTAATTTTCTTCTTCAAAACTATATCATCAAAAGTGACATTTGAAACAGACATCAAATTTAAATAGAGATTTCTTTGTTTTCTGTCCATGCCTTTCATAGTAGCTGCAGGGAAAAGAATGGTCTTTGAGATGATGCACTGTTGTTTCTAAGTAGGAAGCTCCCTGATTTCCCCCAAGGTGCCAACAGCTATTTCACACATTGCCGCTAGCATGAACAGTTTCAGAAGGGGCTTGAAAGACTGGGCCTTGTCATTTGTCTCACCTCTCTGCCTGCTGACTTGAAGCCTGACAAACAATGAGAAGTGAGAGTGACAAATGGGCATTACCTACTGTCCCAGAGGTCTCCCATCAGGGCAAAGCCTGAATATAGAGCCGAACGTGCCTCCGTTAAACTCCTAACTTGGAGATAACAGAGCCCAGTAAAACTAAAATTGTTAAGTTAATTAAATTATTTACAAGTGCATAAACTAGGAAAGGAAGGCATTCATGCCTAAAAGAATGTGAAAACCTGAGAACATAGGGTTAGATTTTTATCCTGACGTGTTTCTAATATCTTTATACATGGCCTTTTTGTTTCACTAAGAATTTATACAATCGGATCTAACACGTACACAACTTAGATTCTTGCTCTAATAGAGTTCTAATTGTTCTATACTGTGGAGTTCATTATAAGGCATACTCGCTGTGTATCTTATCCAAAGACAGTTATTATTGGAAGTACAAGAAAACATAATTAAAACACTAACATTTAGCATAGTCCTCCTCTATAAATCTGTGACAATGTATGGATTAGATGTATATTGCAGAGTTTATACTACTACACCTCAGTGTTACCATTACATCTCTTGTCTTTTTGGTCCAGATTCAGAAATCTAAGCCAGGATAGCCAATGTCTGAGTTATGGTCTGGTGATTCAGCCAAAAAACATCAAATAAGCCTCATCCCACAATTCCTTGCCTTGCTCTATTTTTTTATCCTCTGCATACTATTGACATGTAATAGAGACCAGAGGAAATTTATCTCTCTCTTTTTAAGCATGTCTCATATATTTGTCTGAGTGCATAGGCACTATAACAATAGGTGCTTCTTCTAAAGAACCTAGAGATAAAATGAGGCAACTAAATCAATGTTCAGAACACCAAAACCATTATTATTCGATATGAGACAGAACAGCCGGTCATAGTTTTGAATGTTTTTCTTAGGATTAAAAAAAAAAAAAAAAAAAAAGGAAGAAAATCTCTTGTGTTTTAACAAATAAGAAGAGACAGCACCAAATTGTTTGGGCAAGGAGGCTGGTATATAGGAGTATGGTGTAAGGGCCAAGAACAGGACCTTGAACCAGACTATACAGAGTACCAGCCTTTACTTCTTATTGTGTCTGTAAACCTTGAGCAAGTTACTTAACTCTGTGTCTGTTTCCTCAACTTTAAAATGGGGAAAATAGTACTCAGCTCCATCGATTCTTATTAAGATTAAATGAGTTGAAATAAGTAAAGTGCTTTATTAAGTAAGCAATCAATAAATATTAGCTGTTATATAATATATGTTTTAATACCTCCTTTTAGCCAATAGCATAAAAATATATATACTTTTTTCCTATCAGATCATTATGAGGATTAAATATTTGTTAATTTAATGAAGTCGATGCCTACCTGAATGATTGTAACATTACATAGTTGTGATTATTAATGACATATTGGTTTATCAGATGTCACATGTGATACTATAGTAGACGTGTTGGAAATAGGGTACTCTTATTAATTATATTTGTAACTAGTTCTTAGGGATAAATTTATCAGTAATTTGTTTATTCCAGTTCTGTAAAAAAACACAGTTATGCATATTAAAACACATGAAATATACTTTCTTTTTGAAAAAATTCTATGTAGTTAAGAATGTTTTAGCATGAAATTTTTTTAGTGTAAATTGCTTAGGACTTTTTTTATTCTCCATTGTCCAAAGTTTGAGAGCCAATACATTTAAATTCTGGCAAAAACAAAAAAGCCACTTATTAAAACTTCTATTGAGATATAAAATTATAATAGCATTCAATTTCCTCATTTTACATAAAAGAAACATCTCTGAAAAAAATAATTACTATCCAGACTAAAATCTAACATTTTCTAGCACAGAGTAGGCATTTGATACATTTTAAAAATAAATGAAAACATACATAAAGAGATCAAATTGTATCCCTGATTCCAGAATTTAACATTTATGTTACTATAATTTAAACTTTAAAATGCCAATTCTGATTTAATATACAATGTTAACAAATGAACACAGACAATACTAACATTTTATAAGCTAGCATTAGATCCCTTTTTAAAAAATGACATTAGACTTTGAGCTTCTTGAGAACAGAGACTTCCTTTCTTGTTTACAGTGCTCTCTCCCAAGTGTTCTGAATAATGTCATGTCCACAGTAGGTGCACAGTAAGTATATATGTTGTAGTTGATACCTCTTACTGGCAAAAGAAAATAAGCATTTGTCTTCATAATAAAAATAAAAAAAATAAAAGAAAATAAAACAGGAAGGAGTAATGAGAATAATAATTTTAAGATATGCTTTGGCTCTTTTTTTCATCCCTTTTTGTAGGGATATGAATTTTTGAAAGGGCATTGAATGCATCTAATAAAGATAGATTTTTTGATTTCCTCCCATTCTCCTGATTATTGAATATTAGAGTTTCTAAAGTGTTTAGACCACTCTAAAGGGTGTATGTTAGGAAGTAACATTAATAAATACACAAGGCTAATAGAAAGGCTAATGTTTTGGTTTAAAGGTTTTTTCCAAAGATTTTTTAAAACTATTTTTAGTTTAGATTTAAGACAATTCATTCATCACTTGGATTGTTTTAAGATTTTGACTTGTTTTTGCTTCAGGAAAAATCAGCGTAATAACAATAGCTGTAACAATAACACATCTACCATTTTCTAAGTGATTGTAATTTGCCAGGCACTGTCTTGAGCACTTTACATGTACTGCCAAAGTAGTGGTCAGAGCAATCATGCAGTTGGCATAAGAGTTATTTCCATTTTATAGGCAAGGAAAGAGGCAGAGAGAAATGGACTTGCTCAAGTTCACACAGTGGGCAAGCGTTAAAGCCAAGTTGTGAGTCTAGGCAGTCTGTTTTCAACCCTTGTTATCTGATGAAATCAAAGCCTTTATAAATTTTATAAATCATATCATATTAATTATATGAGTTATATACCTGATATAGAATTAGCACTCCAATTCAATTAATGATTGTTCAAGAACCACTTTTATGAGGAGAAAATTCCGAGATGTCCTAAATTAAAGTACAGCAGGCTGTGGGGTGGAAGGAAGACACAAGAGAGGTTAATCACTTAATAGCTGCAGGGTAAAACCAACAAAAGACTGCTTTGAAACTTTGAATTAACTTCCAGGTAGCTATTTCTGTGATTATCTTGAGAGAATAGTCCGCTGCCAGGTACCACCAAATCTTGCATCTGCATGAACTTTCCAGACAATTGCCCACTAGCAATCCAAAAGAGCAAACACTTCTTCCTTACTGACTATGCACCTATGCCGGAACTAGCTTCACCTTTACCTATAGCCAATGTAAATTGTTCTAAAACGATTTTCATCTTTTTTCCTCAAACAATGTACAAAAGAGCCCTGTCAGCTCCAGGATGGTGGATATACTGTCTTTTCCATCTAGCCCTGCTGCTGGTGATTTACTCTGCATGACCCAGGACCTCATCCTTTTCTGGCTAGCATGTGACTTAGTAAACCCTTTCTTTTGGAAAAGCTTTCAGTTGCAAAGGTTTTTGTTGAACAACTTAAAAAGTTTTCCTTTGAGTATAATTACAAATAATAAAGTTGCCAAGAATTCAGAACAAAATTTTATGTTCTTTTGTTCTTGTCAGTCATGGAAACAGAAGCCCTGCTAGGTACTTTAAACAGAGGAGATTTAATACAGGGAATTGGTTACAAGGTGTTGGAAAGGCTGGAGATGGAAAAAGCCGTTAGTACAGTTACCCAGAGACTAGTGATCACATGAAGTCACTTCCATGCTGAATATAGGATTAAAGGGGAAAATACTGTTACCCGGAGCCCACATGCATTGCAGCTAGGATTGCCAGAGCACCAACCCATGCTGCAGGACCACTGAGAACACAACACTCATTACCCTGCAGAAAACCAGGAGCCCAGGAGACTGCAGTCAGCTGCCACACCACAGTTTCCTGTGGAACCAGAACAAAGGCTGCCAGAGTTCACAGTGCTGCTGCCACCTCTGAAACCATGTTCTAGAGCAAGAAGCCTTGAGCCCACATTCACTTACTGCTGCTGCCGCTGCCCAGGAAATTGGCAGAAGCAGAAAAGGAAAAGTGGCTTATCCTTTCTTGGTACCTTACATCTCCTGCCACTGCCTCCCATTGACAGGACTAATCTGCGGCCACCTGGCAAGGGAGTCTGGGAAATAGAGATGTCAGAGTTCCAGCCCCCAGTGACACAAAGCAGAGAAGATTAGAGTGAATGGACAATTTTCTGTTGTAGCACTATGTATCAGAGGCAAAAGAACCATTTAAAAATGAACATATATTGATGTATCTATTTCTCGATAATAGAATAACGGCCAGGATTATTCATCGCTGACAATAGATCCCACTGTATTTAATTTAAGCAGGAAAGTAAGTCATTAAAGGGTAGTCTGTATAATCCACAATCTCTGAGAGGGCTGTGGAGTTGGGCTTTCAGGGTACCTGGCCAGGTAAAACTCCCATACTATACAGGGGGGTGGGGTGGGTACGCTGCTTCAGCAAAGACTCCATTGCCACCTCTGTGCACAGACACCATGCTGGGCAACGCTGACACTGGACATTAAACACTAGAACCTCCTTTACTGTTTAAAACCAAGTGCCTCCCACTGTCCATCTTCATCAAAAAATGGATTCCACATTCAATGTGCCTGAGTCCTCACATTGCTCTCTTTGGAATCAGTCTTACATAATGCCTTTATCACAGGTCTATATTAGAGGGAGGCTATGAAAAGCAAATTTTCTTCTTCTACCTTAGGGAGGTGGTACTCACAATGTCATTCAATCCTGGGATAAGCCAGTGTTTGCAAACTATCAAATACAATGACTACGAGTCATTAACACTTGTTGAATACTTACTACATGCCAGCCACAGTTCTAATCACTTTACAGATATTCACAATATTCTATGAGGTAGCTAGTATTATTATTAATATTATTATTATTATTTTCACTTTACAAATGAGGAAACTGAGGTACAAATGAAAATTTTTAATCAGCTTATGATTTCATAGCTACTAAGTGCCAGATCCAGGATTTGACCTCTGGCTTCCTGGTTCTAAGTTTGATTTCTTAACCA
>NW_006494614.1:14292663-14355952 GCF_000325575.1 Pteropus alecto | reverse complement strand
TTATTATTATTTTTTTTTGCTGAGGCTTAGGGCATAAAGAGAGGAGAGATCAGAAGAAGCTAGAGAGGTGTCCAGGGGCTAGGTCATGAAGGAGCTTGGAATCATGATGAGGAGTAAGTAAGGAATTCATTCCGTAGGTCAATAATTCCCTAACCCAGCATTATATTGGCATAACCTGAGCAGTAGCAGTGGGCAATGGAATTCAGATCTGTGACTGAGTGACTCAGTAAGTGTACAAAGAGGGAGAATAGAAGAGAACCAAACAATTCTTTTTGTTCTTGTTATTATTTTGCTTTAAATATTGTGTATGCGTGTGCGTGTGCATGTGCATGTGTGCATGTGAGCGATCGAGAGAGAGAGAGAAAGAAAGAGATACATATAGGAAGAAGACTCCAGGAAGCAGAATGACTAAGATTGGTTAGAGAGGTGAGATGAGAAACAAGGGAAAATGTTATTCTAGAATCCAGGAGAGATCACTTGAACAGAGTGAGATTGACTAGGAATATCAAATATTACAAGTATGTCAAGTAAGAGAATGAAAAACTGGCTTTTAAATTTAGAAACTCTTGAAATGGTCTTAACAAGGGTAATTTCATTCGTGTAGATGAAGTAGCAGCAAATTTCAAAAGATTGAGAGATTCAAAGGAGGATATGGAGACAGGAAGCACAAACAACTCTTATAGGAAGGGGGACTGAGAAGGAAAGGAGTAAGGGTAGGTCAAAGGTAAGCTCTTTATTAAGATGGGAAAAACTTGAACATATTTACATGGTGCTGAAGGAAGGATACAATTGAGAGGAAGCTGATGATGAAGGAAAGAGATAATTGATAGTATAAAGGCCCTGAGTAATTGAGAGCAGATAGGATCTAAAAAACAGATGGAGGGACCAGACTTAGGTAGAAGTTTCTTCCTCCAGGATATGAGAAAAAGATGGCATGGTTATAAATAAGTACATCTCTGTAGAGAAAGGAGTGTGAGAAAGATCTTTCTTCAAAGACTCCTTTTCCCCCCCTTGAATTGTAAGAAAATATCTACTGATATTTAGAAATGATATACAAGGTCTGGAGAGAATGATGGACATGATGGACTGACACTGCGGGGAATGGAAAAGACGCCTAACCAAAGAGGGGCTCAGTGGTCCCAGGGCCTCAGCTGAGATGAAAGGCAGTATATTTTTAACATGATGCCTGCATTAGTTGTCAGGAGTCTGGGCATAGATACATAAAGGGCAATTGATAGGTTTGAGAAAGGTCTTTAATTAGAAGGACTGGAGCATAGGGGAATTGATTCTGATAAGAAATTTGTTGAAATGACGTGTCATAAAATACAGGCTGGACTGGAAGGAATTTGGACTGGGTTGGGGTGTAGATGACAATCTGCAAGGAAACAGAGGTGGTCAGAGCATTGGAAACCTCAGTGAGCTCAAAGATAAAATGTACCAAGAGCAACGGAGTGAGATTTTTGGAATGATGAGGGCTGTGATCAGAAGGGCTATTTAAGCTGTTTCAAGTAACTGTGGCTCAAGATGTGAGCCTGGGAATGGGGTGACCTAAGAGGATCAAAGGTAAAGTTTGCTAGAAATAAGTAGCTCAGATTGGGGAGGATGTCTCAGAAAGATTTAGAGGTGTAACCTAAAAAACTAAAGTTACTTTTTACATGACTTTTTCATTTTTCCAGAGGCATGAAGATTTGTTTCTTCCCACAACTAAAGGGATTACTTTTGTAAATATCTCTTGATAGTTAATTTTGACCTGTTATGTCTTCTTTAGTCAACAATGTTGCTATGCAAAAAATGTTCATGGCTGTTCTAAGTGGGGCAGACTAACTGGGGAAACTAATAAATACAAAAATGGTTTATGATCTAAACAAGATAGAAGACATGATATGGACTATGCCTCAGCCCAAGAATCAGGCAGTCATTTGATTAGAGGTTTTTTTTTTTTTTAAATTAAAAAAAGGGATGGAATTAAATAAAATATAAATAAATGATACTTGGCTTCTTTCCCTTTGCTCATTTTTTTTTTTTTTTAAATTTCAGTTTTTGGCAAGGCATCTCCAAAAGATGTTCATACTTAGAAATGCATGCAAGATCACTCAATGGTGTGCTAAAACACATGTCAAAGGCAGAGGCGAGGGAATTTGGGTTAAGGGCAGCTAACAGAGGATTGATAGGCCCAAGGAGAAGAGAGAACAGAGCAGCTGCTGGCCTCAAGATCAACACCACCAAAGTGAAACAGAATGTCTTCTCAGAATAAACTCTTCCTCCTTTTGACTTCCTAATTTCTGTTAGACCCCTGAATCTTATAATCTGCTGGATTTAAACAGTGGAAGAAATTTCCTTTTATGCTTTTTATACCCTCATAAGGCCTGCACACATCACAGAAGTCACCAAGGCCTCCTAATTCATCCTTCATCACATCTCCAACAGCTTGAAGAAGGACCTTTCAGATTCATGACAATCCACTGCTGGCAGTTACAATGGAAACAGAGAACAGGGCCATTCTGCCTTATCAGTCCTACCTAATGGGTGGTCACATGGGTTTCCTTGGAGATTGCTCGCATTACCATGGGAATGCTTCTATGTACTGGGTTATGAGACTACTCTCACAAGAGTCTGTCCCTTTCCAACCTTGGGATAGTCTGTTAAATGTAATACAACTACATGCCATTTTAAAAAGCAAAGGAGCAATACAGGGCCTTATTTCATAGATTAAAAGCTTACAGGAACTGTAAGTTTCCTAGATCTTAAAAAGTATTTGACAGACAGACAAGACACACACACACACACACACACACACACAAATATGCATAATCACATACACAAACTCTTTTTTAAAACTCCTACTTAAAAATGAATGTCTTTAATTCCGCTATATAGTCAAACCATAACACCAAAGAGGTACTCCTTAATTAGCAATTAAACATCTCACGTGCAGGGATGTTCATGGCTATACCAATTAGAGTAGGCTAACTGGTGAAACATATAAACCTCAAAATGTATAATGGGACAAACAAAAAAGAAGTTTATTTCTTGCTCACATAAACTATTAAATGGAGTCTCCTTGTTGATGGCTGGCTCTCCTTTGAGCAATGATTCATGAACCCAGGTTATTTTTGTCTGTGGCTCTGCCATCTTTAACGTGTGGCTTCAAAGATCTGCTTTGAGTGTGAAGGACTAATTGCATATATTAGATTTTTCCAGGCCTGAAAGTGGCACATGGGACTTTCACTCATATTCCAGTGGCCACAGCTCGGTCATATGGGCACTATGTGTGTCCAGGAAGATGAGACATGAGGTTGATGAATCATTAGCATGTTTTTCCACAATGGTATAGCAACTGGATCAGTGTGGGAAATTTGCAGGAAGAATAACTGCTTTCCTATAACCAGCATGGTGATGTAGGTACACAAGAGACTACTAGCAGAGGAATAGGTCAGACTTTTAAATGATCAGGAAGTCACTTAAAGGAAAATATCTCTACTAGATAGTCTAATAAAGTCTCCTTATTGTCTAAAATGCATCAAAAGGAAGTTTTCTTAAATGAACACACCATTCAATAATACAAAGTTAGCAAATTGAGATGTGGGCAGTAGCAGTTTGAAGGAACTAGGCAAGAAGCCCATACTAAAGAAGCAAAGCCCAGGCAAAAATCCAAGAATGCCAGGGCAACACCGGCTTGAGAAATCTATAAGTTAATAGAAATCAAGAAGCTATAGAAAACTTGGAGCAGAGTAAAATTAGAGTCATGAAACCTGAAACCTAGCCGTACCATTTACTGACACAGAAGATGCTTCGAGTTTGTTTTTTCATTCGTAAATTTGGGATAATAATATCTATTTCACAATAATTAACTGAAGAATCAAATGAGATATGTGTGAAAAGTCATGTAAGAGGAGAAAGAGGGCTAATTTTAAATCTCTTTCTATTTTCATAAGCTTAGGATTTTGAAGAGCACTATTTATGAAGGAGGGTTTGGAATCTGTTTAATGCCTAAGTCATTTCCTAGTCAAAATGAGAAGAGAGTGAGAAGAACTAGCAAGTGTAAAAGGGCTGTCCTCTGAAATGGAGAAATTGCAGGCTCTGTTTCCTTTATAAAAGGACTGCCTTCCCACAGGCCTACCTGTATTCCTCCCTTTCTGTTTTTCCTTCCTCTTTTCCTTCCTTCTTACTAGTTTCTTCATTAGATGAGCCTGGATATTGAGGAGTGTGTAACTAATTTCATGAATAAGGGATCTAGACAGAAGCTCGCTAAGGTTGGGTTTTAAGGTTGGATCAATAAAAGCAACAGAAAGGCTGCACTGCTCACAGATATGTTATTTGGTGTAATTCTTAGGGAAAAATTTCATAGCATGTACCCTTAAAATGATAATTCCCTTTGACCTGCATTAATTCTTCAAAGTATCCAGCCTAAGGAAATAATCGGAAATCTAAAGGTCTTACAAAGATGTTCATCATAGTTTTACCTATAGCAGTAAAAAAATTGAAACATGCTAATTGCTCAATATTAGACAAATGGTTAATTAAACTATGTTATATTCACACAATAAAATATGTAATAGTAAAAAATTGTGTTTTCTATGAAGTGCATCGTGGTGTAGCATGATAAAATAGCAAAAGAAATAAGCAAACTACAAAGTGATCATAACCATGTCAAAATTGTAGGAAGGAAAAGCCTAAAAAGAGATATATGACAATGGTAATGGTTGTTGACCATGGGTAGGTGAATACTAGTGCTTTTTCCCTTCTTTCTGCTTTTCCATATTATCTATATTTTTATAATGCACCTGTATTATTTTTATATTTAAAAATATGAAGTCAATTTTAGTTTCTAGGAAAGTTGTTGATACTAACTTGTCTCATTTTAGCCTAGTGCTATAGTACAAAAAGCTGGTGTAATTAATAGCAAAACAAGTTCAATTTGCAAGTCATACTGTAAATAACACTCTTCAGAACTGAATAGAAATATCTATATAGATATCTAGGTACTCCATATAAATATGAAATATGGGTTTTAACATTAGTAATTTCCTCTCTCACAAGTCATAACTTTGCTTTACAGGGTTTAATTGGTAAGAATATAATGTAAATTTTTGGTGCAAAGTTTTCAGTCTTTTTCATCTCTGTCATTATGACGATACAGATTCCATGTCCTGACTTATACATTTGCATGTATCACAAGGACTGTATTGAAGTCAGTCAAAGTGAGGGTGAACCTTTCCATGTTTTGATGAATTTTCTTAACTCTAGCCACTGATAGCCATGGAAACTGAGCCTTCTTTGTATAATATGATAACGGGGACTGTAGGTAATGAAAATATTTGGATAATCACTTATATACACTGACAAACATTAGCAATCATTATGACCCCTCGGAGATGAAAGAAATAATGTGGTCTTGTTCAAATGTCCATTTAATTAAAAAATATTGATTTAAAGCGATGCTTTCAGAAGGTCAAAGGAGGACTTAAATGCACTGAGGAGTCACTACTCTCTGAGAAGAGATGAACAGATTACCAGGCAAGCAGGTCATCAAAAGTTGCTCCAGAAAGTCAGAAGGGGCTGTTGATGGTGTTCTGGAAGAATCATATAGTATTACAAGATATTGCTAAAAGAATAGCAAAACACTATTTTTTAATTTAACCTAAAGTAAAAGTTTGTAAACCATGAAAAGTGGATATGGAGAGTTTCTATCTTAATATTTACCACTTTATTTGGAGTCCTTGAAAGGCATATCGCCTCCTACAACCTGGTAAAATTGCATTCAACGTTAAAATTATAGTACAGTAAACCATAAAGTTTATCTATAAGACTGAAAATGACAGATTTAAAATGAATAAAGAAAATATACCACTGCTGATAGGGAAAATATATGACCTGAATCTGAATTTTCTGCCCATGCAAATGAAGGTGTACTCCGAGTGCAGGAAGCATCATGGTCTATTTATGATAATAGGAATTTGTAGGTGTCTGGCTTCAGGTGAACCTCTCTAATATTTGGTCTCAATATTATTCCAGGCACAAAGCTGTATTTGATTTCCTTACAGAGCTTTCATGATGAAATTGAAAATACTGATTTGTGATCACCACAGTATAGATCAATCTAAACACATGGATTTTGTGCTTTGTTTTATTTAAAAGGACCTGGAACAGAGATATTATTTTGCTTTATGTTCAAAATCTCAAGTCAGTTTTTCAAACTATAATGTACATAATAATCCCTTGGGTTTTTATTAAAATGTAGATTCAGGAATAAGCAAAATTTATCTTTCTTGAAGAAAGTAAAAATTGTGGTTATTTTTGCAGGGGTGATGACTGGGAGGGGCACGAAAGAATTTTCTGGGATATGTAAAATGCAATACATGTATAAAATGTACTAACCACTACACTTAGGAACTGTACGCTTTACTAAATGTGTGTTATTCTGCAGTTACAAATTTTAGAAACAAAAATATAATAAAAATTTAGAAGGAAGATTCTTGGGCCATGCTATAGAAAAAAGTGCTTTAAGGACTGTATCTATTGTAATAAAGCTGGGGCCATTGTTGGCGGGAATGAATTTGTCCACCAAACATCAGTCATGAGTAACGGAAAGAGGCAGACAAATTTTAACTTTGCTTCTCATCATTTTGAGTACCCCTACCCCACACTTACTTCTATAACAGCAAAATCTCAGCTGGTGCTTTCTACAGTAATTTGGCAACTATAATCTCCTAAAGGCATCCAAATTAGTCAAATTTTAAAGGTTTGATCTTTGTATAGCTAATGGAACAATAATTGAGTTATAATTCTTAGAACTGCATAGTTACTGTGACTGCGAACTGGCTTTTTAAGATTACTTGTTCTCTCTTGTTCAGTTACCTTGTTAAGGCCTGCTGCAAAACAGAAACAGCTCTTATTCACATTCTGACTGAATGAATCTATTGGTTCAGACTTAATATCAGCAGAACAGAAGTAATTTTTCCACCAACTGTTATTTTACTCAATCCTCTCATGTGGTTTACAGATCTCTCAGTAGGTCCAGGCACCCCAGGATTCTATTTCTTGCAGAAATGAGCTTATGTTCAGTCCCCAGAGGATATAGTTTGGTAATTCTTGCTGGCAATAGTCTCCTCAAGTTTGTCATACTTCTTATTGCTCATCTGCAGAATAAACTTCCGGAGGAAAGCCACTGAAAGTATTTCAAATGACAAATGGAACATTCTCCTAAGCTAAATGGAAAGTGATCAGTCATACTCACCTCTTGCTAAGTTATACCCAGTGGAAATCATGTAATGTGTCAGGTTTACCTAGACAAATTCCACTTGTTAACTAACCATAGCATCCCTGGCAATGAACAGGGAGAATGAAGGAGAAAGAGTGACCCTAGAATTAACTTTTTTATTTTCCTCAGTTATGAACTCTTTTGCCTGCAGATGTTAAACAGTTGCTAATGTCTTCCAGTCTTTAACATGGTTTGGCTCCCAGTCGTAAAACAAAAACAAAAGATGCCAGTTGAGATAAAAATCCCTCTGAATACAAAGAGCTCATGCACTTTTGAGCAAACAACTAGACTTTGGCTGAAATAGCTTGGGCTGAATTGAGATATGGAGAAGTAATCAGTTTTCAGTTGTCTAGCCAAGCTCATGATTACCTAGTTGTTTACTTATTCCTTGCCAAAACAGAAATATCAAAGTATCAAAAAGATACCAGAAACTAGCACTGCTTTAAAAGAAGACATTGTCTTTAATTTACTTATTTAGTCAACAAATATTTATGGGGTGCCTACCATTTACTAGATATTGTTCTAGGCACTAGGGATACAACAATGAGACAGAGACCAAAAAAATTGCTCTTTTCTTGTGCTTTATGAAATGTTTTATGACTGATAATGTGAAAATTATAGTAATGATGATGAGGTGGATGATATAATTCATAGTAAAAATATGTTTTAATTGCAGAGGAAATATAACCAGGAAAACATTTTCCTAAAATAGAGCTTTTCTCCTAAATTTTAAGCAAAAATAAAAAATCTCAAGTGTGTCAGATATGTTTTTATTATTATTGTAATTATTGTATTCAGAAGAAAGTCGAGATGACTTCTAAGCACTTGAGAATGGATGAATGTGGGTGCAAAGCTATGGTATATAATCATGTGCAGGACTCCCCAGGCCTTCCTCAGGAGTACCTGCGGAACTTTCTCATACTCATTAGGTAAACCAAACAAAAAAACAGAAAACTGGAGACACTTTCCTTTATGCCACCCACAATATCAGCTCAGATTCTGTAAGACCAGGCAGATATTTTTTAAAATTATTTTTCTATTGGTAAGTCTAAATCCCGCTCCTTCAGGACCAAATATCTTTTTATAATCATATTTATTGTATAAGTGGACATGTAAACAATGACTTTTTAGGCATTTTAAATGAATTAAAGTGGAATAAAATTAAAAATTCAATTCCTCATTTTCGCTATCTACATTTTAAGTGCTCAATATTCACATGTAGCTAGTGGCTACCATAGATAGAATATTTCCTTCATTGCAGGAAGATCTATCTATTTGACAGCACTGTTCTAGGGAGTTAGATCTCTCTCTCATTTGCCTGGTTTTACAAAAAGAAATTGAAATTATCTACTTAAATTGCATATATTAAGAGTAGTTTGATGGCATCAGACAAAGTGTCAAAAGAAGGAAGGGGTTAAGTAAATCCTAGAGTCTATATGCAAACTATATGCAATTTAAGTAGTAGAAATTATCTACTTAAATTGCATATAGTTTGATGGCATCAGACAAAGTGTCAAAAGAAGGAAGGGGTTAAGTAAATCCTAGAGTCTCCTTAACTTATGATATTTTGCTACCAATATTACCTCCAAAAAATAATAGTTAATATGCATTAGTTGGCACCATAGGAGAACATCTGACAGAGTCTGCCTGGGACTATTCTTTAGTCCCTCAGGGCTGAGGCAAAGTGCCATACTTAGGGCCACAGAGATGTTGTCACTACAAAAGTCATAGCTTTCCCAATCTCAAGAAGCATGGACCATTACCCAAAACCTGAGTCATCCCATGCCAAATGAATCTCAGCATCTGCTGGAGGAAGATTTATAAGGAAGCTTGGCAAATCTGTTGAACACAAATACTGCTGAATGGTAAATAAAGCTGTTTGAAGCTTAATGAAGTCAAAAGGGTATTTAAATGCACTAATATAGAAGCTAATGAAGGATACCTTTAGATCCTAAACAAACTACAACAGAAAATTAATAATAGAAGCAGACTTACCTGGAAACTAAATGGCCTAATATAATCAATATTGTTGAACTGAATTAAATTTGCAACATTTTAATCTATGTTTCTAAAATACAAAGGAGGCATCTTTATGAAATGCTTGAATTTTCTTAGGCAAATGTGATATCAATAATAATGATTCCATGACTTGTCCTATCTTCTTTGCTTTAAGTCCAATATCACATTGCTTGCTCCTTCAAGAAGAAGCAATAGCCTTGTTTCTTAAAGTCATCTTCCTAGTCATACCTTTCTTCTTAATCTACTGCTTCTTCACACATAAATATTCATGATGACTCTTTAGTAATTATATTATATTCTGTATTACTAAGATGTACCAAGTGTTCTTGCAAATCATGGATATTAAAGACCTAATCATACTCTATAGAAAGGGACTTTGGGAATAATCTAGTATTTCTGATTTCTAGTCCTGTTTTTCAACCATGGTATGCTATTGAAAATTTGTAACAATAAATGTCACTTATTGAGCCCTTATTATAGTTAGTGCTATAATTAACCCCATTTTAAAGGGAGGAAAATGAAACTTAGAGGGAGTAAGTAACTTGTCCAAAGTCACATACCTGGTAAGTACCCAGGCCAAGATTCAAACCCAAGTTAGAGCCCAGAGCTTGAGTTCTGAGCCACCAAATGTGCCATGTTAGGGCAGGCAGCTCCAGCAATACGGAGAGAAATGGCCATATGTCTAGTAAGATCATAATACCATTTTTTATCATTAATGAAAATACTCTTTAAGAACAGAACAGAAAGAGGCTATTTACCATGGGCATTCTTTATATATCAGAGGTAAGCGAAATGATGATAATAGAACAAATAGAGATGACAATGAGTATTATTTTAATCCATATCAAATAATAATTGTGTGCTTTAGTCTATTTTCATCAAAACCAGAATACAGTATTGCCCTCAAAGGTAGGTTACAGAAATATACCTCTAACTCATTCTGCTATCTTGGAAAATTTATTCTATGCTTTATTTTTTTCTTTGCATAAGCAAAAAATGGGTCTGAGGAAATAATGTCATATAACATATACTAACAAATCTTAGAAAATCAAATTAGAATAAAAGGGCAAAGGATTTCCAATTTTTTTGAGACTTATTCCTCAGAAAATTTATTTGTGTAATTTTCAGTATGAACAAGTTACATAGAATTACCGATATGGTAAATAGTCCTCAACACATTCACATTCAATTAGGTATATTTTATTTTTGATTATGTGAGATACATATATAAATTAAATTATTTGACACATAATTCTTATTTATCAATATCTGAATCAGAAAGTCAATAAGAAATGCATGAACCCACAAGAATGGAGCAGTTGGCAAGGAATCAAAATTGTTCGTTGATAATGTACACTTGTCATTGATTCTTATTCTGAGTGTTAGGACCAGGGACATTTAATAAATTTAAACAGAAGCATATGTTGACTTTTTAACAGATGATCTGACATATAATAGTTTTTCTTTTATGTATTAGTAACATGCACATAGCTAAATGAAATCAAATAGTCTTAAAATCCTTATATTGACAAAATAATATTATTAGGTCCTATATCGTCCTTACTTCCAAGCTCAGCTTCCTAGAGGCAACTACTTAAACTCTTTCATTTGCTTCTTCTCATAGTTATTCCTAAATCTCCAATATGCTACTAGGCTGCTTCTTGATCTATCAATTTTAGACATCATTTATTAACTTATTATGACAGATGAGAGTGTAGTTTCTCTTACACGCATATACATGCACACCTCTCTTTCTACTATTTAGCCAAAGCCATCATATCATAGCCTTTAAATCAAATTGATTATGTTTGTATGATTTACTGGAAGGCTAAGAAGTATACATTGATTACATTTACTTTCTTAAACAGCTTTTTTTTTTTTTTTTGAGTCTACTGTTTATCTCTGTCATGTATATTTGCCCATTTTCATACATTGAGATTTTCAAGTGAGGCATTATGTCAGGTTGTGTCAAGCCCCTATTTTTTTGTTATCAGGGCTCCCTTTCCTCCTGTTCTAAATTGGATGGTTATGCTGTTGGCCTACTGCACAGCTGTCTTTTTGGGACTTCACTTTTTGGATTTGTTTTTTCCTCTATTCTTTTTCTTTTTCTTAGTTTATGTCTTTATTTTGTTGGACACATCCTCTAATTACTTCTTAAGAAAGAGCATGTGAAAGGTTAAGATTTGAATCTTTGTATGACTGCATTTATAAAACAATTCTATATGAGTGGCTGAGTATAGAATTTTAAGATAAAAGTAATTTTCTCTCAAAAATTTGAGCATCTAGTAATGCTGTTGGGAAGTCCACTGTCATTTGGAGTTTCATTTCTTGAAAGTGATCTGTGCTTTTTCTCTCTAGAGATATTTGGATCATCTCTTCATTCTAGAATTTATAAAATTTACAATTTTGTTCTTTGCTGTGGTGTTTGCCATTCAAAAAGCTGAAGAATCAGTGGGCCCTTTAAATTTGGACAGTCATGTTGCCCTTGACTCTGGGAAATTTTGGTCTATTTACTCTTTGATTATTTCTTGCTCTCTGGACCTCTTAGATTGATCTTTGATCTCTTAGCCTTTCTTTCTCAATCTGTCTCTTTGTCATTTTGTTCTGCACTATGGGACATTTCCTTGACATTATCTCTCAAGTTGTCTATTGAATTTAATATTTTGCTGATCTCATTTTTAATTCCCAAGAACTCTTCTTTGTTCCCAATTGTTCCTTTTGTAATGTGCTCTAATTTTGTTTTATGGAGGCAATAACTTCTTTCCTATCTCAAAGGATGATAATAGAAGTGTTTTTCTTTTTATTTTTTTAAACTATTTTTCTCTACTATGAACTGTCTCTGTTTTCTCCTAGGTCTTTTTATTTTGTCCTTTCCCCTCCTGTTTGCTTATTTTCTCTATTGTTTATGTTGGAGGTTTTTCTCAAATGTCTGAGTTTTAGATGAATTCTCATACTTAAAAGTGAGTCACTACAACCTAATTTGGCTTGTTGACAGCCAAGCATTGCTTTAGGTACAACAGACAGAGAGTCATCCCCTTCATTAGAGGATGATAGAATGTTTTGTCTCTGGCACCATTCAGCTCCTCTAAATTAAAGACATTCAATCTTCTGCTTGGGAGTTTAATTCCTGATTGCAGGTGATCTCCAATTCAAAAAGATCTGTCCAGTTGTTCCAAATACATATTTTAGATGGACCCCATTATTTCCAGTCCTAGGCTTCACCTTCATTGTTCCACTCTCACTCCCACTCTACTCTTGAGCCTCTCCAAAGTTCTAGGAGGCAAATCTACTCCTTCCTAGTCAATAAGGTTTCAGCTTCTTCTGCCCCACCTCATTAGCAACCATTATTCTTCCTTTTGTCTTCCAGAAACCCACTGAAATTCCTGGTTCATGAATGATGATGACTCCACCATTCCTTTTATCACTGTATGTTTCTAAAGAGGTTTTTCCTTTTATATATAGTCTCTGAAGAGAGAGGACACAAGTATGTGTGGTCAGCCCACTATCTTTAATGGTAAATCAGAGTAATATTTTCCAATGATAACTATCATATTAGTTTAAAGAGTCTATTTAAAATTTTTTCTCCATATTTAACAAAAAGTTTTCTTTTATATGACTAGACATTGGAAAATCATGGATTTTAAAGTCAAACAGACCAGTACTGGCATCTTGATTTTGCTCTTTATTAGTCATATAATGTTGGAAAAGTCACTTAATCACTTTAAACTTCAGCTTTATAATAAGAATAATAGCATTTACCTTAAAGACCTTTAGTGAGAATTAAATAAAATAAGGCATATAAAGCATACAGGACAGTGCCTGGCACACAATAGGAACTCACTGTCTGTTATGTTTCTATGTGAGCTGTCTGCTACTATGAATAAATTACTTGAACTCAAATCCCAAATAATCAGACTCCTTGGCTTAGATGTCACTTCTTTAGGGAAGCTTCTCTGACCTAAGATTAGGATAGAGGTCCCTTCTTTGTGTTCTTGCAACACTCTGTTCATTATCTATTATAACACCTGTCACACTATAGTATAATTACTGATTTGATTGTCTGTCATCCCTATTAGACTATAAACTCCATGGGTGTAGGTACCTGGCTTGTATTGTTCACCTGTATCTCCAATGCCTAGTACTATGCTTGGCACAGAGTTGGTACTCAATAAATACTTGTTGACTGAATGAATAATTCCATTCCGCTTTTAGAAAGCTGGATATATTAGAAGATTTTTTAAACTGTGAAATCCATTCTATGCTTGAAGATTCTTCTGTAAGGATGCAAGATGACTTTTCTTAGAGTACCATTTAGAAAGATAATGTAACAATCATTAAATAACAAATATGTACAAACTTAGAGAAACACGATTATTGAATAACAAACCAGGACCATGTATGAAAATCAAACCCAGTAAAAACAATCAATCTCTTCTTTACCTCCTCCCTCATGCTCCATCATGGAGTACTAAAGCTTTATAGCAAATGAAAATGTGACAATTCATTCAGAATCTGATATTGGTTTTGATTTTGTTATTGCTTCAAAGTCAAACTTCTACTTAATTGATCTGAAATCTAAATAATTCCTCAGTCCAAAAAAAAAAAGATTTCAATTTGGTGGCAATGTCTAAGGCTATAAATAGACAGGACAAATGTGTTTCCATTTCTTTCTAAGGAAGAATGCTTTCTTCCTTAACCCCAGCACTTGCATAGAGTTGCCATCACCAACTAAAGAGTTATGGCTTTAAGAAACATGATCTATTAAGAATGTTATCTGCCTGTTTAATTTACTTACTGGATTATCCTGGACACTCCTTTCTTTTCCAGGAGTAATTAAGAGAAATGGTATCCCTTTGTTGTTCCTGTCTATTAAGAAGGATGGAAGATTCTTTTGGTATTGAGTTAACTCTTAAAATACTCTGAAGATGTAAACTTTTGAATGATCAATCTATTTCAACCTATCGGTAATCACAGAGCTGCTGAATATTATTATAACAAGACTGAAGACCATTCATTATACATATTATCTTTGAATATATATGAGTCAAGTACTGAAAACTTAATGCAGTTTAGACCATGGTTAAAATATTTGTTAACAATTGGTTTATATATTCTTATGGGAATTACCTGAATAAAGAAATTCTTGCCTAGGTTTACAGTCTTTTATGTCTCTATGCAGAAAGATATAGAGGCAACAGTAATACACAGACCAAGTCCACTTCTGAACTGATAAGAGGAGAGAAGGTGTGATGCTATGAATTTCATTTTTCTTATACTTGTATCATTTATAGCCTATAGAGATATTTTGGATAGACAATGATATAGTGACTCCCACTAATGAATCATATGATTTATCAGGCATCAAATCATAGTCTGTTATACATGCACCAATAGAGCCATTGTTTGCAGTTCTATTATGAGATAAAAGATGGTTTTGGATTAAATTTAGGTTTCGTCAGTTCATTAGAATCATTTTTATGCAACTAGTATAGTGAACTTGAATGTCATCTGCTTGTGTGATTTGTACCTTTCTTGAATTTTTAAATCAAGGGCCTATACGTGACCAAAATTTTTACATAATCATAGTTTTTAGGAAATTAGTAATTCTAACTTAACCTAATGAGTGACTCTCTCTTCATAAGAGAGCAAAACATTGTATACGAGGGCATTAGTTTCTGAATAGCTATTGCAGAGTATTATCCCAAAGGTGGCAGAAAATCAATCACTTCATAAGAACACCAATTTGTACAGTGATTAGGCTACTGAGATGGACTTAAATGTTCATTTTTTAGTGGGACCGATGTGCTAATGCCGAGCAATAAAGTCCCCTACTGGGTAGAATCTTGTTATCTTAGAGATGATCTCTTTTTTCCTTTAGTTTTTAAGAAAGCTGCACCTAGTTAAAATCCTCTTGAAATCTTCACTTTTTAAGGTCCATAAATAATTACTATATCCTTTTATTTGTTTTTCAAAAATGAACATACAGGAACATTTTATCTTGTCCTAGATGAGTTAAAATGTATAAATGATACTTAGCTCTGGCATTTTTCATTTCTAATTACATACTCTGCATGGATGTTTCCGTGAGGATTCTATTGGTTGCAAATAACGAAACCCAATACTAGAAGCTGAAATAATTAGAGCAATTTATTGATGTAGACACAGAAAAGTCTAGAGGTAGGGTGGGCTTCAGACATGGTCTAGCCAGGACTCTGAGCCCATGTTTTAAAGTTTGTTCAGATTTGTTCTGCTCCATGTTGACATCATCTTTAGGTTGGCTTTTTCCATTGTTTTAACATGGTTTCCAACACCAATGTCCTTCATGCTTTCTCATTCATATTAACCGTGGTTGTGAGTTGTGGGTTGTGGGGTGAGGGGGCAGAAAAACTAGTGAATCTTCTCTCTACAAACGATCAAATAAGAGTTCTAATCTTTGGTTTAATTGGACCAGCCTTTATTAATCATACTGGCCAAGGGTATGCACTCTCTGGATAAGGTAATCAACATCCATCTTTGCAGGAGTGGGTGGAGAGATCAAATACATCTAATCTCATCTTAGCCACAAAATGGCAGAGAGGTAAAAACAGATGTGTTCAGACAACCTTTTTTTCTCTACATTGAGCAAGTAGAAACAAATTAATGGTATATCATTTGCATTCTAAAATCTGAGCGATACAAGGATGTTCCTCAATGTTTATTCTGCTACACTACATTGAGAGACAATATTAGCATGCATCATCCCACATGCCTAGGTAGGTTTATATGAAATTCTCTCTCTCTCTCTTTTCTTTTTATTTGCTCCAACTCTAACCCTTTTCTTACCACTGAGAGAATGTTGAAATGATGAGAGAAAAACTAGTTCCATTTTATTATTGTTATAATTTTATTGGGTCCAATTTAACTGACTAGAATATAACAATAAGCTATGACATGTCGTTGAGAATCTCTAGATTTTAGATAGAGTAGCACCTACCAGCTGTATATGGCATGGATAACTGCTCTATTAGATATGTACTGTACCAAAAGAGCAATACAAAGTTTTGTTAAAAAAAAAAAAAAGTTTTTCCAAAGACTCATGGACATAGACTATAGACTAGTGGTTATCAGAAGTTAGGGGGTGGGGTAGGAGAAGGGCAGTAGATAGTTAAACGGGGTTAAATATAGGGGGCTAGGGGTAGGGTGAAGTGAATAAAAGGGATCAAATACATGATAGCTGAAGGAAACTGGACTTTGGGTGGTAAACATACAATAGAATATACAGAATGTCAAATTATAGTGTACACCTGAAAATTATATAATTGTATTAAATAATGTTACCCAATAAACTTAATTTTAAAAAAAGTTTTGCTAGTGTATTAGGGTTCTTTAGAGAAATAGAACCCATAGGACATGTATATCGAGGAGAAGGTTTATAAGGTGTTGGCTTACATGATTACGGGGGCCTCATGATCATTTGTCTGCAAACTGCAGGTTCAGAAAAGCCAATGTTGTAGATGCCAGTCTGAGTCTGAAGGCCTGAGATCCAGGAGTGGTGAGGGCTGGGGAGGATCAACGTCTCAGTTCAGTCAGTCAGGCAGAGTGATTGCAACCATCCTCTACCTTTTTTCTCTATTCAAGGCCTTCCACAGACTGGATGATGCCCATCTACATTAGGAGAGCCATCTGCTTTACTCAGTCTACCAATTCAAATGCTAGTCTGTTCTAAAAACACCCTCACAGACACATCCATAAATAATGTTTAACCAGATATCTGGGCATTCCTTGGCTAGTCAAGCTGACACAAAATTAACCATCAAAGCTGGGCATAACATAGTGTAGTGAGAAGAGCACAAGATTTGAACTGGTATGCTCCATTAAAGACATGGCCGTGACTAGGCAAGTCACTTCACTTCTCTGAGTTTTAGAGGCATAAAAATATCTAACCTACCTACTGTGTAAAAAGTTGTTGAAAGCTTAAAAGAGAAAATTTATATGAATATGTTTTATGCTATGAAGTGCCATACAGATTTCCGTATTAACTGGAAGTTAACTGCAATATATTTATTGTAAAGCTCCTCTATAGACTGTAAGCTCCTAAGGGTATGGTACTTTATCTATATTCCCCCACTGTGTTTGTTTACCACTAACTCTCCATTTAATAAATAAAGAATGGCATGAAAATAAGAACAATGGGATTGATTACGATAATTAGGGAAAATACCTGTGGAATTGGAGAAAATGAGTTAAGTTGAAAAAAGAAAGGATGATATTGGGTAAACATTAGGAAAATACAAGGAAAATTTAAGTTCCTGAATTAGAGCTAATAATATACTGTAAAAATATTTATTGTATCCTAAATTCCATCATGCCAGTGGCTATCTACCATTTCAATAAGAGTTTGCAGCTAAGATTGTTAGAAAAATTTTTCCCTTTGGGAAATCATTTCTAACTTTTAAAGGACATCCAAGGGAAATGACATTGGCTTTAAAGCTGAATTTGCTGGGCATCTATACCCTTTAGCAAAAATATATTTGTATTTCCACATTCTATACCATTTAGCAAAAATATACCTGTATTCCACATTCTGTATGTGGCTAGGGGATCTACACAACTGAATAAATTTTTATAAATTTCAAAAAAAAAAAATCTTTGCTACTTCAGTATGCTCCGTAGTCCTATAAAAATCAATAATACTCTTCACAGGAAACATGGAGCTTTAGGGTGTTTTCACTCTAAAACTCTTTTCTATAACTAAATGCAATTAGTTGTCACATGTCACTGATTTATTGCCATTTATCAACCCTTAAAATTTTGCTTTGATGTGCACAGAATGCATAATTAGATACAATTCCTTCTGAGTTGGGGGAAGTTTTCTCCACAAAACTTTTAGTAAAGCATCCTCTGTGAACTGCAGTAGAAAACCCACAAATCCAAGCTACAAATCCTGAAAACTGTACCTTTGAGAAGCAGCACTTTAACTGATGGTCTGGTATTTATGAAAGATAATGTCACCATGACATTTTCAGTCCTTTAATATCTTTTTATTGAGTCCCTTTCGTATCATCCTAGAGCTGGAGCCACTTGAGCTAGAAAAGTTGAAATACGTTTTTGTTTGTCATGTTCTGTTTTGCCTAGCCAGCTGGGCCATCACAATATAACCTCCCAAGTTCTTAGTGGGAGGCATCTCACTCCACCACTGGAACAAAGATGTTACTTGTTGTGAAATAAGAAAATATTCCTTCTGCTATGGCTCTATTTTAGGAAAAGAATGTTTACCTACTGGAGGTCTTCCTGGGTTGAGCTTCCATGCTATTCTACATCACGCTAGAACTAACAGAAACAGACTCAGATAGGTATTCTTGACCAAGATTATGTGCGTGTATGTGTTTCTGGCAAGTTTGTATAAAAATACATATACAATATATAAGATGATCTAGTTTATCATGTTGAATACTATTTTCAAAACTGAAAATCATCTGTGCCCAGAAAAGAATACCCTAAAACAAAAGATAGACATTTTAGTTGGTCATTTTCTTCCATACATCATTACAGAAACTAGTCTATAGCTGGTGACCCATAATCACAATGTCACAAAAATCTCTTTGTGATAGCTTTCTCAATTGTTCATTCTCCTCTCTTTCAGTTGGTAGATAGGTAGATAGAGAGATGATAGATAGATAGATAGATAGATAGATAGATAGATAGATAGATAGATAGATATAGATAGATAGATAGATAGATAGACAGACAAACAGATATTGCATTAGTCAGGGTTCTTCAGAGAAACAGAACCAATATAATGTGTGTGTGTATTTTTTTAGGAAGTCACAAAATTTTTTGTCTGTTCTTTGCCAAAAAGTATTCTTCTCATTATTTACAGTAAAAGGAAATCTCTATTATTGTGAAAAAATTTGGAAGACAGAAAAGCGTAAGTGGAAAATAATTGCCAATAATGGTGACAATTTAAAACAATCAAGTTTTTACTTTGGGAAATTTCAAACATATACAAAAGTAAAGAGTATAGTGAACCTCCATGTCCCCATCATTCAGATTCTTTAATACCAACTCCTGGATAAGCTTAGGAAAGATTTATTTTAAGGAATTTGCTCATGTGATTATGGAGACTAGAAAGCCCAAATCTGCCATATGGGTCAGCAGGCTTGAGACTCAGAAGATTTGATGGTACAGATGAAGTCTGAAGGCATTCTGCTGGAGGATTCCCTTCTGATCTAGGAGGCAGACCTTTTTATTCTATTTAGGCATTCAACTGATTGGATAAGGCCCATCTACACTACAGAGGGCAATCGCTTAACTCAAAATTCACCAGTTGGAATGTTAATCTCATCCAAAAGCATCCTCTTAAGTTGACACACATCATTAACCAGCACAGATTTAGATAGACCTATATCTTTATCCACCTATGTCTCTAAATATAGATATATAGATATATTTTTTACACTCTCTCTTTCTCTTTTGCTCTCATCAACAGACCTGAATCCAAATTGCACCTCCCCAAATTATGTGTGACTTGTGGCAATGTTATTGAACCTCCATAGGGTCAATCTCCATATTTCTATCATAGAGAAATCACACGTCTTCCTTAAGGTCATTTTAAGGGTAGATGTGGTAAATGAGGTAATATGTATAAAACACCTGGTACCATGTCTGACACATAGTAAATGCTCAACAAATAGAATGTGTTATTCATTTATTCAAACAAATATTTACATATCTTGATCCTGTCTACTTCTCCACCACTACTGCTACCATTCTAGTCAGGTTAACTTGATATATTTTGTCTGGACTAGTCCAATAGCCTTCGAAATTTTCTCTCCACTTAACCCTGGGAGTGGCCAAGGAAAGCCTGACTGATGAATTGATATTTGAGAGGAGCATGGATATATCTGGTAAAAAATAAAAAAATAAAAAAGTAAAATAAAGTTGTTTTGGGAGGAGGTGAAAGGGGCAGAGAAGACAAAAGAAAATCCAAATGACAAAGTGTTCAGGATGGAAATCCAGTTCCCTGAATTTTGAAAAATGGTGTCCCTTTTATTCTGCTCAACCCTCTTGGTAAAAAATATTTTGCCACCATGAAAGCAAAATGTGTTATTTCTTTCTCCCTTGATGCCTACCTAAAACAGAATGTGTGAATTGACCTGTGGAAGGAAAGTGTGTCACTTGTAAGCAAAGCACACCTAGGAGAGCATGCTGGGCTCCAAGCTGCTTCTACTATCAAAATCAAATGTTGACTTTTTAAAAAAAAAAAATATTAAGGATTAATTTTGCTGTTGAATCAATATGGAAGCAGGTGGGACAACAGGATGAGGTCTCTTTCATCAAGCACTCAGATTTTACAGTTTAGCTTAAATAGTATTTGATTGTTCCTGCACAAACCTCTGGATTCCAAAGTGAATAAAACAGGTATATACCAGGGCTTAGTAACTCCAAATCTGGCATTTTAACATCTTGATATAAAAAGACAACAGAGGTGAGTTAAATAGAGACCTTTAACTTAAATTCACAAAATCAAAAATGCCAACAAAATGACTGCCCGTGAGTTGTAAAGGAAAATGCTGAATCCATACCCTGTGCACATGCCTGCACAAAACCAATCAGGTCAGGTAGGTTTTTCAGTAATGTGTCTATTTTTTCTTAAATAATCTGTTAATTTAGGTTTTCCATTGACTTCAACTTTGACAAAACACAAAAATTAGATTTTTGTAACTTTGTCAGAATATACATAAGCTGCTTTAATATGAGAATTAGCTGTTTTGTTTTTCCTTCCTTTCTTAACTGCCCTTGAAGGGCTTAAAGTTTAAGCTTTCTTTCTCCTCTAAAAAAAAAAAAAATGGCCCTGATTGATTAAAAGCTCTGGGTTTGATAGTAAGAAAGAAAGACATTTTCCCTCGCCAAAGGACTTAAAAGAAAAGAGATTTCTATCTACAGACAAATGTTTTTCAAAAACAGACAGGAAAGAGGAGGGTTTCCTCCAGGCCAGAAAATAGTCCCTCAGGTGGAAGGGTAGGTTGGTGGGCAGAAGAAAAATGGGGAGTTGTAACACCCTAGAGAAGAAAGGACTATGAGAAAGTTCTAGGTAGAAGGTCTCATGGTCAACATGGTCAGGACTCCTGCACCTCAAGTATGCGTGAAGCCACAAATGACACCATGAGAAGTCATGTTCAAATGCTCAGAAATGGGGAATAAGTGAATCATCATTCATTCTTGCTAGCAAGGGCAATTATTCTTGTGAGCATGAATAATCTGTGCCCAGGAACCTTGTTTGCTGTTCCTTTCATTGATGTGTCATCTCCTAGCACCTCTACAGAGGCCACCTACCAGGACTGATGCTTGTCTACGCCCCTAGACTCTATAAGACCTTACTCAGATGGGGCAGCTTCCCTCTCGACATCTCAGGGCACCCACACTACTAGAAGAGAATTTAGATGGAGCAACTGCAGACCCTATGAGCTAGAAAAGAGATTAATGCTGATTCCTCTATACCACTTATTTAGGAATTTATTTTGGTACCATGTAAGTAAGCGTAAATTGTTTAATTAACCTTATTGGGTAGCACCCTGCAACAACTAGAAACTTCTTTAACTCTACTTTCCTCACAGGAAAGATTTTAATAATTATTCTCACTGGACCTCTCAATATAATGTTGCAATATTTAATAACTAGAGTCTTAAAAAGAACAAATCACTAATTTGCTTTTAGAAATGTTTTTTATAGGAAACACAGCTTCTGCCTTCAGCTCCCAAAGTACTCTCTGTTCAATTAGCAAGAAGCCCCAACCATGAGAAATGCATCTCCAGAACTCATTATAAATCAGTATCAATATTCTGATGATTTCCAAGAGAGATGACTAAGGGAAACTGCATCGAGATATAGGAGAAAACTATTGACAGCCCGAGTTCATTTCAGACACATTCCATCACAGTGCTGACAGTTTCCTCTTTGACCACTTCTAATGAAAAGGCACCATTGGGTCCTTCTCTTTACCAGTGGATTACCTAAAGACAGAGATACACTCACCTACCCTCTAACTCAGGTAGAGATATTTCCAGATAATATGGCAGTTTCTGCACCACATTCTCATCTCCTTTGAGAATACAGTCTATTTTCTTGCTTCTTTGGAAATACCATACAATTAGCATTCTCAAAAGAGCTAGCAAATATTTATACTTGCGCTCTCCATGTTTCCATTGCCCTCCTATACCACTTCCTATGCACACATATATACATATATAACTATCACTTTCATAAAAGCACAAAAAGTTAGGATCTTTCTATTTCTGGATAAATTTGGAGTAAATAGTCAGATAAAGCTTTTCTTCACTCAATTTATTTGAGTCTCGCAAATACATAAAAACAAAACAAACAAACAACAACAACAAAAAACCCCCACAACACTGTCTGCAATAGGTCTGCTATACTTTATTGTTTAATACAAATAAAGCAGGTATTATAAATTTCCTTCAAATCTCAAGGTGAGCATTCCCAGATAATCTAAGTCCTGCCACTACCACCTTTCTACTTTCTGTAAAGAGCATGATGCAGTTTTCCCACTCCCGCATACATAAAACCTACCAATAACTGTAGGCAATTGACCAAATAGATACATTCCTCCCCCAGTTTATCGATCCTACTGCAATTTGGCTGCATCTAGTCTTGCTTCTCTTTGGAAATTGCTCCTGCTAAGGTTACTCAAGTCAATCCAATAAACATATCTTGGTCTTTTCTTTACTTGGGATCTCCCTTATACTCTTCTCATTTGCACATTCTCCTTAATTGGCTTATGATTTCTCAATCTGTATTTCCAGTTCTAAAAGCCTCCTAAATATCTCTACTCGGAGGGGGTGGCGTGTGCCACAGGCAACTCTAAATCATCATGGCCTAACCATGTTTGGAGATCTTTCGGTTTTCTTTCCTTATAAACTTGCTTTTCTTGAATTCCCTGCTTCGGTCACTGGTACTGTCCACATGTCTCTTGGTATGATAAGAATGGCTACAAGAGGGATGAGGTATCCCACAGGGCCAGGAATGAACCTGGGAGAGAAGTTTATCAAGGTTAAAGTGAACATCTAAATTAGGGGTGTGTGCACGGTTGATAGCCAAATGGGAAGTGGACTCTGTGGTCCACAGAGAGTCTGACCAGATGCTAGAACGAAGGACACCCAAAGCCAGGAGTCTGCATGCCAGAGAGAACAAAAGCAAGACAGGAAATCTGAGAAAGCTGCTTGAAAAAGGCACAGTGAACTTGAAAAAGTCCATTTGTACCTGAATAGTGTGCAAGTAGGGAGAGGAAAGTCAGTGTCTTACAAAATACTTTCACACTTTTATTTCTTTTGAGCAATAAGTCTGTTACAGAGATGGGAAACTGAGTAGCATACCCCATGTCACAGAGTGAGAAAGCGAGGAAGTCTGGTCCCAAACCCAGGCTACTAACTTCAGGACCTAAGTTGTGTCTGCACCTGCGCTCCATCCAAGTTTAGGACAGTCCAGAAGACTGAAACAACTGTTACCTCTAAAATGACACTGATATTTTAATTGCAGTTGTACTTTCTGTTGTAATGTTTTCATTTTCTACTCTCCCACCTCTACTTGTGACCCTGAGGCCAAAGACAAACTTTTTTTCAGTAGGCTCTTGCAATTTCCAAATAACACTTATTTGCATGAAAAGCAACCAAAAAATAATAGAAAGAAGAGCTGACATATTACTTGTAGGGTCAAGACTAATTCATTTTTGCCCCAGGCTCACTACTTTTATAACTATGGTTATCTTAAAATCCCTAATTGAAAACCACAAGTCAATCATCACAAAAGAGACAGAATTTTCTTTTGTCTTTCAATGTTAGTCTTAAAAATGGGCAACTTTATTATGATGTGTACTTCTTGGCAATTCAAGTCATTTTAGAACATGATGGGCTGTGATCCTAGAATACGGTATTACAAAGTGGAAGTTTAACAAAACAGAACAAAGAATAAATGTTGAATGAAGTACCAGTTTCAAAAATCGTATTACAAATTATGTACAAACTAATTACCAATATTTTCTCTAATGGATTCTTAGGAAGGCAAACATAATATCACTATTATATCACATTTCATAAATTGCAATAATTTATTGTTTATAATATGTTTCTAAAGATAGTTATCTTTAGATGAACTGGCCAGTATGCCCACCTAGACTGTTTAAAATTCCTGAAGTGTGGGATGAGTTTTATATAATGAACAATTCTGACTGGATTTTTTTTTTCCTTTTAGAGGAAATTGATCTGCCAAACAAATGTTTAAAGTCAAATTATATTTCTCTCATGTGCAAAATATACTTTAAAATTATTTTTACTTTTCTTTTTAAAAATTATTTTTAAACATTAAGAACCAGTGGGAAATGGAAACAACAACAGAACGAAACACATATAATAATGCCACTACCTGAATATAACAGCTGTTATAATTTTTTGGTATGTATTCCCTTCTAGTGTTTTTTCATATGCATATATTTTATGTGGCGATAATATACAAGTACATACATCACAGCTTATTAAATCATTCTCAATTTGCATTTAGAGTCTTTTTGATTTTCCATTAACCACTGGCTTTTTGAAAATGCTTAATGGATATAGAATATAATTGTTAATTGTTTTCCCAAGGGAGAGAGAATGTGTTATCCTTATATATTCTAAACAAATATAAGCCCAAATTCACTTATGAACCATCTTTTGGATACACACTCTGATCTCCTCTGCCCTCCAGTGTGGTTAAATACATGTTTCTCCCACTGAGTGTCGCTAAGCCTGAAATTTCTCTGCTCCAAAAGGCCTGGGATCCTTTGTGTTAAGTGTTGCACACAAAAAATGGCTGAAACCTGCAACCGTAATATAATACATCCCCATGTGTCCCCCTAATAGGGCAGACCATATTTCTAAAACCCAAATGTTTATCTCAGTGTAGCTTGGTGGTGATGATCATGGGTTTTGAAGTCAAGCTGACCTATGTACAAGCTATGATTCTATTCCTTACTGCTGCAGACAGGCAGCTGCCTTGTTTAACTCCACCGACACATTCACATTACAGTCTATGTGAATGGCACACCCTGGAGTAGGGCAGTGTAGAGCTACTTACCTAAACCTCAGTGGGATTGTACTCAAGTTGTAAGATAGCTCCCCAGGCTTTAGGTAAATTGTTTAATCTCTGAGCCTCAGCTTCCAAATCTGTAAAACTGGAGAGTGATAATAGTACCTAATTTGTTGGGCTGTTGTATAAATTACAGAAGAGAATACTATAGTAAGGTATTTAGCAAAGTGCCTGAATGTAGTAAGACCTCAGTACACACTAACTCCTATCATAGTTTTTCCAAAAATGTATGCTTTTCAAAATAAGGATTTAGAAAAATTAAGTTCTTTTGCATGCTTTTCTATTATATGGTTGATTTTTATTCTCAATTACTACATCAGTCTACTCAGAATGGAAGAACAGCATGAAAATGAATAGAACAGAATAAGCATCTGCTCATAATCTCCATCCCTGAACCTGAAGGATGATCTGATTTTATTTTAAACCAGAGTCACAGATTATCCTTAAATTAAACTGCTTGTAATCCAAAGGCTCCTGAGAAATCAGCTGTGGGAATCTCTTTTAGCTTGGATGGGATTCAGTGAGGCCACAAACTACAGGAGGGACTCCTTAGCTAAGGAAACAGGAATAATCAAGGATAGAGACTGGGTAGAGAAAGAAGATATGCAGGGTTGATCAAGTTCAGAATGCTGTGAGAGGAGTCTGAAAGGGGGCTGTATTCAGGAATGGTCACACAAATAGAGGGTGAGTATAGTCATGAGAATCTATAGAAAAATCATTCATAAATCTCATAAACACTGCTGAATGGCACTATGTGCTAATTCGTGGGAGTAAAGAAGGAAATGAACATGAGAATCCCTTATTCTCACGAGGCTTAACTACTTTCGTTCGTATCTTGGGCATGGGATGACATCAGATTGAATCCGAGTAAAGAGTATCACCAGAATAGACAAAGAACTGAGGTTCCAGTCCAATCATGGATCTTGAAGCCAACTCAGAAGCTTCCTAAAGCAGTGATAGATGTCCGAGGTTATCTAGCATAATTCCTCTAGTGTTTTATAGAACAGGAGGGAAGGAGAACCACTGTGAGGTCAACCAACACATCTGCCTCTTATTCCAATCCCACAGAGACTGGGAATGGGTCCAACTATCTGAAGACTGAACTAAGGAATTGTGGTGGTAGAGGAGGCATAAAAGAGCTGCTCAGTTGGATGTAGCCTAACCTATGCTGGACTCCCTCAAGGAACCAGTCTATAACAGATCAAACTGGACTTTCAGACTTGCAAATTGAGAGAAGACTATTCAAAAAGAGAAAAATGAATCTGAAAGTGGACAATATGCTGCAAATTAAGAGATATTTTGTACCTAAAGTCTTCTCCACAGGATGACAGTTTAATCACATTGATTCCTCAGCATAAAATGTACTTTTGTCAGATCCATTTTAATCGTAACTTTAACCATCCTACTGCAGTTCTGAGACAGAAGATAGCCAACTCTATTAGAGCAAACTCAATTTGTCCTTTACATTGTCAAAATGTTCTTGTCTTAGGTGAGAAAATCCAATAACCATGCACAAATTTCTTTATAAATTACTTATCTTTCAGATGCTGTATATACCATTTCACCATGTTTCCTTTTATAAGTTTGTAGGACATGATTCATGTCATATTTCTAGAAGGCCAAAGCTAAGTGAATATGCTACGATATAGTAACATTCAAGGTTGCAATTAATCTTGCAAGCTTCATTTAAGGAAGGTATAAAGTAGAACAATAATTCACTCTAAAGTCATTGGTTTAGGCTCTTGAAATCATTTCTCATTTTAGCAACAAAGAGGATTGTTTTCTGAGAAGAAATAAAAGTATACACATGATACTTGTAATACTAATGTAATATGTTCAACTCTCCTATGGAGAACTTTATCCATCTGCAAAGTTCCTGCTTCTAGAGCAGGCAGAATAGTCTGCCAAGTTAATATTTCTACACAGTGGTGGAGAGGGGATGTGGCATGGAAAACAAAGCTTGAAGGGTAGTAGCTGAGGAGGGTCTACATTCCAAAAGAGGAAGAAGATAATGAGAGGTCAGTTAAAGATTTCAGGACTTAAGGGCTTATTTAGAGCCGGTTCTAGGCATAGTTAGTTAAGGAGGTTAAAGATTGTTTAGGCAAGGATTGTTTGGTTATAAGAGAAAGAGACCCACTCCAGTGAGCTTAAGAAAAAGGTGTGTGTGTGTGTGTGTTTGTGCGTGCGTGCGTGCGCGCGTGCGCACACACACACACACACACACACACTTAAAGACTAAAGGGAAAGAAGCACAGTATGGTCTCGTAAAAGAATGGAACCACCTCTGGAAAATACCTTTGTCTCTCTATGACCATATGGTCTTTATCTCTGTTTCTCTCAAGGTTTCCACTTCATTTTACTCTCTATCTCTTTATTTTACAGGTTGGCAGACTGGCTTTCCATGATTTGAAATGCAAAGGCCAAAATGGCTACAGGCCTCAGATTTGCATAATTTCCTATTCTAAGGTTGCCACAGACTCACTAGAGCCTCTGAGTCTCAAATCCAAATTTTAATAAGAGAGACTCTAATTAACTGGGGGCAGATTCTCTGAGAAGGAATATTGAGAAGGGGTAGCAATGGTTAGCAGAGGAAATGATTTAAGAAATGCAATGGCAATTTCTTTACGAATTTCCTTCTCCTCTGTTTGTTATTTAATTATAATTACTCTTTTACTTCTTTGAAACAGACCAGAAAGTACTGTTAAGAGATACATGCATCACCTTACAGGGGTAAATACATTAATCCACTAGCACCCATTTTAGGATCCTATCACAGAAGAATCAGGTTAACCAGTTAATAACCTATCCAACCAATAACCAATGACTTACAAAGTCCCGGAAGGGAAAGTGTCAAGGACAAATAAAATCTGATTGCAGTTAAAGAGAAAGACAAAATGGTTAGAGTTGAGTGGTTACCTAGAGGATGTAACAGATGGATACACACAAGCCTGACATGTTTCTTCTCATTATAGGATGATGCAAACTTCTTTTCACCCCTATGTCTTTGCACATGGACACATTCACCTTCTTTTTTACCTTGTTAACTCCTACTCTCTCCACAGCACTGTCACGGGTTGAACTACATCTCTCCAAAAGATATGCTGAAGTCCTAACTCTAGCTACCTGTGAACGTGTTATTTGGAAATAGAGTATTAAAGATGCACTCAAGTTAAGACGAGGTCATATTAGATTAAGGTAGCCCTACACTCAATGAATGATGTCTTTACAAGGAGAGGGAAATTTGTAGACAAGGACCATACACAGGAAGGAAGGTTATGTGGCAACAGCAGCAGAGATTGGAGCAATGCAGCTACAAGCTAAGTAACACCAAGGAGTGCCAATAGTCATCAGAGGTAGGAAGAGTTAAGAAAGAATTTCTTCCTAAAGCCTTCCATCATAGAATGGTCTTGAGAACACCTTGATTTTGGACTTCTAATCTCCAGAACAGTGAGAGAATAAATCTGTTATTTTAAGCCACCAGTTTGTGGTAAATTGTTATGGAAATTATAAGAAATGAATAAAAGCTCTATGCTCAGGCGTTGCTCCCTCTGGGTTTGCTTCCCACACAACATTTGCTATAGATTGAATGTTTGTGTTCCCCACAACTTCATATGCTGAAATCCTAACCCCCTATGTAATAGTATTAGGAAAGTATGGCCTTTGGGAGGTGATTAGGTCATGAAGAAATAAAGAACCTCAGGTTGGTTTTACACATTTAACTCTTCATAGAAACCTTTCTATTCAAATAAAGTAATTGTAATTCATGAATTCAGAAATGTGGTACAAATAAAGATAAATCAGCAAATGTGGTACAGATAAAGATAAATCAGCACATGAGCCATCTGAAGCAGGCAGATTCATGGGGAAAATTAGAAACTGTCATCAGGAGAGTTAATGGAAAGTCCATCAATTTTCATTTTCAGACAGGATAAATGGAGTAGGATGCTTCCTATCCCATTCGCTCTCATATTAGGTCTGCTCCTCTGGGTGGGGGTGGTGGTTCCATTTACCTCTCAAGTATACATTAGCTGCTATGATGCCATTTTGAGATATCTGCTATAAATTTTGGACATGTTTTTATTTTTTTAAATAAAGAAATAGCTAAGAGATTCTCTATGCTATGTAGGAATATTCGTTCTCTCTAGTGTGAATAACCACTACTTAATATTAGACTGTTCTTCAGATAAGTGGCACAAATTGTCTCCTGGGTGGCACATAGCTCAGGGGGGGCTGGGCAGACAGTCTCATCAGCACATTTAATGGCATAATTACACATTCTATAATGTATGTCATCGTGGTACTTGGGTGGGCAGAGCGTATTTTTATCTATTTTTATTGCACCCAAAAGAGCTTCAACTTCTGGAACGAGATTCTAAGCACAGTCTCTGAGAATCATTCTTCCATTGTATCTGTTATGCTCACTTAACCAAGCTTCTAAAACTTATTTCTCACATCCAGTTCCCTGTGTGGTAAACATCAGAGTTCCTTTCCCAACTGTCATTCCATTTTTGATGACTATCCTAATTCAGGTCAGAGACTGGTTTAGGAATGAGTGTGTAACACAATTCTGGCTCATGAGGTGTAAGAGAAGTTTGCTGATGTGTGTGAGATGTACACATTCTAGGAAATGTGTCTTTGGTCCTAACAGAGAGCCATAGGAAGAGACAGTCTCTCTTGTGCCTGTAGGCCTGAAATTGCTGCAGCCATCTTGCTACTTAAGGAAGAAAGCCTCACCAAGATGGCAAAGTAGAGAAATGAAAGAATTCAGGCCCTTAGTGACTTCTTTAAGCCAATGAATCAAAGAACTCTGTGGTCTCCTCTACTTGGAGACTTACCATTAATATGAAGTAATACATTTTCTTATTATGTAAGCCAGGTTTTATATTAGTTGCATCTGAAGGCAATTTAAACCACTAAACTCTGCTTCAACAACACTGAAGAAATGGCAGGCCAATGACTAAACTGCAAATCAATAGCTGAGTCACTACCTATAATGGACATGTCTTTTTCTGCCAACACCTTCTTTGATATCCTTTCCTTTCTGATTCTTATTCCACATAATTTCAGGGACTGATCTTGACCTCTTCCTCCACGGAGGTTTGTGATCTATGATCTGGCCACTGATACTGCCCTAACCACCTAGCTGCAGTGATTGGAGCCTGACAGACCAAGATGGGTTTATGACTCAAGCAAGGCCAGGAAGCAGCATCACCAGGAATCTTACTTTAATTGTTAGGAAAGGAGGTTCCTTTTTCAGCTAGAGTTGCTAAACTATTACATTATAATCTTAGAATTTCCAATGGCCATTTTTGCTATCACATGGAAAAAGCCCGAATGCAAATGGAGCCGACACAGAGGAAAATAATGGAAAAAGCTGCAGAAAGAGAGTGCATTTGCTATAATAACACCTGTGTTAGTCCATGTGGGCTGCATAACAAAACACTATAGGCTAAGTGGCTTACAGAACAGGAATTTATTTCTCACAGTTACAAAGGCTGGGAAGTTCAAGATCAAGACACCGGCAAGTTTGGTGTCTAAGGAGCACTAGCTTCCTGGTTTATAGATGGCTATCTTTTCACTGTTCCTCACGTGGCAAAAGGAGCTCTCTGGAGCCTCTTTGATAAAGGCACTAATCCCATTTATGAGGGCTTTATCCTCATGACCTAATCATCTCTCCCACAGGCTCTAACTCCTAGTACCATCACATCGAGGAGTAAGATATCTACATAGGAATTTGGGGGGACACAAACATTCAGTCCATAGCAACACTGATTCCAGTTCTTCCAGAAGCTCAGCTCTACACTTGGACTTTTCAGGGCCATGAGCCTGGAAGGTCCTGTTGGCTTAAATAAGCTTACACTGGTTTCTTTACTTCCAATCAAAAGATTCCTAATTAATACAAAATCATATTGATGGCTACCATTTTCTGAACACCAATTATATTCCAGCATATTATATCATTATTTCTAGGCTCACAGTGACTCTAGAATGTAATATGTATCACTTTACAGATGAAAAAGGGTTTGAACATGCCCACTTCACAGAATATCAACAAGCAGAGCTGAGTTTCAAACTCTGCAGACAGTGCACTTTCCCTTGTACCACCTCTCATCACTGGTGTTGGTGACATCCACATTGCATTTCAGAGAGCCCATACTTCTCTTTGAAATTTGTTTATCTTATAAATAATAATTTATCTATTTAGTAAAAGACAGTGATGGATTCAAATTTCTGTTACTCCTTCTCCTCTCATTTCCCAGTATTTCTTGTACACAAATGGAGCTACTTGATGGAACACTTGCAATTTCTCACTTCTTTTGCTTTTGCTATTTTCTTCTCCTGGAATTCCCTTCTGTTTCTATATAATCAAATTCTATGCATCCTTGATGATGCAGTTCAAATGCTACTCCTTTCATAGAGCCATCTCTAATCCTCAAGGTGAAAACTACCTCTTCGACCTTTACTTTCACTACATGTACTTTTCTAATGACAATAGCCTTTTCTCTCTTAATAAAGTTATTTGACTTTATTAAGGGACTTTTATTAAAGAACTGATAAAGTATATAACTTTATTAAGAGACTTTTATCCCTTAGTAGAATATTTGATTCAACTTTGCATCCTCATAGTATTTAACATGGTATGATTCTATAAATCCTGAATGAGTGAATGAATGAACGAAAGGCATTTATAGACCCATCTTCACAACTTTAGGATCATATGGGAAGTATGGAGGTTATTAGTACATGGCGGTCTTTGAACCCCATTTAGCAAGTAACTTGAATAAGGGAGGCATCCAATAATAAAATGACTTAAACTTAGCATAATACCTAGCCCCTTAGAAAGTGAAAACAACTTTATTATGAGCTATACTCAATGTCTCATTTTCCATTAGTGGCATACATTAGTTGAGTTGTATCAACTTTCCTATTTATATTTTTCATGTTTACTTGCACTGACAGTTGTTATAGTAAAACATGGCTTTGAATTCTTATTTCATGATTTTTTGTGAATCTATTCTCTCAAGGACTTTATCTCTCAGGCTATTGTTTGCCTCTTCACAAGAAACCTCAGTCCTTCATTTTAAGAGTATGCTTTCTACTAACAATGGGTTCTCTAAGTAAAATTCAATTCTACTCTTGATTGATGCTGCCCTGTGCCTAAATTGTTTCTGTAAAAAGATTGACTTACTGTTACTTTTCTAACATCTGCTTCTCCGTGATTACACAATTTGAACTCATATTAATGTATCTGGCCATATTTAATTAACTCTTACAGATTAGTTCATTCATATGTATTTTTACTTCAAAGCCACCTTTATAAATTTAAGTTAAATAAATGCCCTTATCAGCTAGATTACAAAGTGGAAGAAAGTTTCCTTTGTCCAAATATAACCTCTAGAAGACAATTTTCATATCAAATGTGTCATGTCATAAAGTAAATTTAAAATACCATGCAATACTGTGTTTAAATATTTTAATATTAAAATTACACTATGATTAGTGTTTTGAGAGATTTTAGAAAGTTAATTGTAAAGGCTCAGCCAAGTCATGTTGCATGCTTTCTCATGTATACTATAGGTACATTTTTAGGTAACAGTATTTGACTAACTTTTCCTAGAATTTTTATATATCTGAGCTAGTTTATGAGAAGATTACTTTATAAAACTGTGTAAATGTGGACAGAATAATTGGCATATAAAAATATACTAATCAAGAAAAAAATACCCAAAGCCAATATTATAACTAGTTATATGTCATTTATGTATATGAGAATAACCTTGTCCTTGACACATGATTAACACAAATGATGGAAGATTTCAAGCTTCTTACCTTCATATCTGAAAAGCAAAATCATGAAAGCAAACTTGTAATTACCAGCAGGAAATTCTTAACCAGGTGTTGATAATCAAATTCCTCCTCTTTACTTATGTACGACCATATTCCTAAAACATGTTTTTTTATAAAAGTTTTTAAGGATCTCTCAAATGATGGGCTACTTATTCGAATATACTTATCTCTCCTTTCCCTTCTCTCCTTTCTTCTCTCCTCTTTCCCCTTTCTCTTCTCCCCCTCCCATGTTTCTTCTTTTTTTAAAAGAGTCCTTGACTTTTGCAGTGTTATGTTGACAGGAAAAGTGAACATGAAGCCCACATATATTTTTCATTCTTTTCCTCTCCCTCTTTTTTCACTGCCCGAACCACAGGATTAATTTTCTTTTTAACAACTCACAACACTTCCGTTTAAACTTTGGGAAACCAAGGCTATTTAAGAGTTTCCAGGATGGTGATGTTCAACTATTAGGTAATGGGGGAAATCCGAAGCATCCTAAAGTGTTTAAGTTATTTATTTTTCATATGCAACCTTAACAGAAAAATTTTTCTTAAAGTATATCCTTGAACTGGTTTCTCAGTTTCACTCAATCTCAAATCTTTTAAGAGGAAAAAAAATCTCTAGTTCCTGGAAATGAGAAATAATATCTTAATTCATGACAATGGGAAGCCAGCACCCAAAGCTCTAGTTTCTCCTTCCCACACTTGACTATTTATGTAGACACAAGCTAGTGCTACATGTCTTCAGGCTTCAGGAATTTCTTACACACATCCTAAAATTAATAACTCTATGATTCCATAGTCTAACTCGAGACTCCCACAAATCGCTGGAGTAAGCAGATTATGAAACTTCCCTTTAAGTATCAGCAGATGGTTAAGTCTGCATCAAGGAGCTTATGATCTTGTTGAGCACTATCATTTCCAGAAGAAAAGTAAAGTTACCACAACTTACAGTCTTATTTGCTGTATAATGTTCAGCTCTCATTGCCACTTGAACAGCTGAGTATCTCTGAACATCCCCAGAGGCAGACTGATTTTTTACCTATTTTATTTTCTTTATCAACAGTACTTCAGAGAATTTAACAAATATTTAAAATTCAATATTAAAAAAGTTAGAGTCACATTTCATACCATGTTTATTTGTACCCCAACAAATTGCGCAACTATTAGAGTGTTTTATAAGTTGGCTATTAGGTCATTAAATATTATGATCTAACAGCCCTCAGATAGATGGTTCGCAGCTTTCTTTCCTCTATAGCTATAGCTGATGCTTCTAGTGTCTGTCACTTTAGCCACAGGGCTAAAGCATCTAATAAACAAGAGGCCTCTATAACTGACTGTAACTCACCTGTCTTACCTCCCACATAGATTCAGAAAGACAGAGACCCATGTCCACAGCATCACAACCACATGTACCACATGTGTTGCAAACACTGTTTGAAAATGCTTTGCATGACATCACAATCTCACTACCTGTAATAAACTAGAGTACCATTACCTATTAGGGAAAAATAGAAGTGCATGTTATAAAGCAGCCGCACTTAGAAAATAATGCTTGAACTGTTTAAGGACAAAACGTCTCTCAGCTCTTATAGAAGATACTCCAGGGTAAGGCATTCTGATAAAACTTGACTTCAAGTAATTGGCCCTTCAGAAATTTTCAACCCTCAGACTATCATAGAAGCATTTTTCCCTCTGCAAGTGTCCCTTGCTTTTCTACTTGTATAGAAAAATCATGAATATCACTGCATTATATTAAAAACAAATTTTAAATCAAAATGGTCATTTGTGCTCTTCTGCCTCACATATAAGTAATATAATAAAGTTTATTTTATATACTTACATTATGAAGTGCAGCCCTTCTTCTTTGGAAAATACACATGTAATTTTGATTTGATGTTAATATATTTTAGAAGACTATGCACATTTCACAGGATAATTATCTCATTATGTTGATGTATAACCAAGGCAAAAAAATTTACTGAGACTATTCAAAGACCTTAATCTTTATAATTAAGAGCTTGCTATTATTTTTATTCTCTTATGTATTTCCAAAGCATTCTTATGCTTATCTGTATTATGACACTCATCAATCTGTATTATAATTGTGTGTTTTTTATGTTCCTTCACTAGACTAGAAATATTTCATAGGCGAGGACTTTATAATATTTATTCATTATTCTAATCTCCATGTATTACCTGAGATAGAGATGATAGATAGATAGATAGATAGATAGATAGATAGATAGATAGATAGATAGACAGACAGACAGACAGACAGATAGGGATTCTGTTCTGTAGACTTAATCCCCCCAAATCAAATGAATGATAATCAAGTTCCATACTTTTGATAATCACAGTTAAATAATGTCTTAAGTAGAAAAAGCAGGAAATAGAAGGTACCTAAGGATAAGGATAACAAAAATTTTAAAATATTGAAATAGATTCCTAGGGGATCAATTTAAATTCACATAATTTGTTTACAATAAGTGTTTACAGGGAGGCTAAACTGAGGAAGTACACACACACAAGGGACAAAAGAGGGGAAAATAGTGATGGTATCACTATTCCTAGGTGGGTTCAAAAACATTGAAAGTCAGACAATGTAACTAGAAGTTACCATAAACACTATAAAATATGAAAATATGTAAACTTGGATAACTAGAACTGTAAGATAACTTCAGAATTCTTTAATAATCTGCCAAATTTAGAGACATTGTCACTTTGTGCTAACTGTAACAATATTTTCACTGTCTTGATAACAAAGAGGCAGAAGTTCATTACCTGACGACACAGAAAAAAATGACCCCAATTAAAAGGTTTTACATGCCCTTTCTTTTTCCATATTAAATTCACTGCCCTTACAGTAATGATATTTCTAGCCCTGCTTTCAAGCCCTCTGTCTAAATATGAGACTCTTCTTGGTGTTTGGGAGTGAAATACAAAGGGATGCCAGTACCTTACACCTAAAGCTCTGCAGACCTAACTCTTCCTCTCAAAGGGAGGAGTTATACTGTTTTCAATCTTCTGCCCAGAAATTATGGATCTAAAGTAAAATGTAACTGCAAATGCCTTTTTTCAACACACTGACAGCTCATTCAAAATCAAAGTTATTGTTAGCATTTATAGCTTATTTCCTTCTTCCTGTAGGTTATTCTTGTGTTTTCTGGATTATAGAATAAAGGAATTCCTTGTTATCATGAGGCTCTGGTGCAGTCTTGTTTGTTTTTCGTACTTCCACCCTTTGCACTCCACACCCAAATGACTTACATATGTCTGCCTAAGTATCTTGGCTCATTCTACATTCCTAGTTCATAACTTCCACCCTTTTCTCTCTGGCTGTGAAATCAATGAATCCTACCAATTCATCCAGGCCCATATAACTCCCATCTCCTTTGTGAAGCTTCCTGGTCTACCCTAGCCTACAGGCATCACTCCTTCCTTTGAACTCCTATAGCACTTCTGTTCACAAAACTAGTATTTTCAAACACTGCTTTCATTATGAGGTAACTTTTCATGTACGTTTTATTTTTCTCAGTTAGACAGTAGGTTCCTTGAAGATAAGGGCCATATTTGATTTTTTTTTGGTTTTATTCCACAGCATTTATATACATATACATCTTACAGTCAGAGCTAAATAACTATTTGTCGACTGATCATTTAAACAGGCTAAAGAAGATATGCTTAGGAATAAAACTATAATGAAATCCGAATGCATATATTAAATGAATATTTCTGCTTCGGCAATTTAAGATTGTGTGTGGGTGTGTGTGTGTCAGAGAGGCAAAACTTATATAACTTAAGGCAACATTGCATGAACTCTCCTGATATAAAAAGCCATGTCAGATATTTTTACCAAAAGTGGTTTGATTGAGCATTATTGGGTGACTTTTTCAAGTATTTCAACCTAAAGATGCTGTATTTTTTTATCAATAATTAATGATAAGGGAAAGGATTCATTAATAAGTGATACTGATAGTTTAGGTAATAAATAACAGATATTTATTTCATTCTATACACTAAAGTGAAGATAGTTTTAGCAGTTAGATTTCTTAAATCAGAAAAATAAATGAATATTTAATAATCTAAGAAGATACTTTCTAAATTTAAAACACCAGGAATCTTTTTAAAAAACCTCTCAGATTTAATTATCTAACAATCTTTAATTCTGCATGTGAATTTAAAAATTAGCAAACATTTAAAAACCAATAATAAACTAGAACAAATTTTCTTATTAAATCTGAAAGATAGAATTGTTTATAACAATAGATATTGTGGGTATTGCATAGGGGAAAGAATATGAATTTTGGAATTACAGACTAACCTAGGATGGAATTTGTTAATTACTAATTGTATGGCTTCGGGCTAATTACTTAAGTGCTCTGTGCTCCTTTCTCTTATCGACAAATAAGGAATGAAAGATCTCCCTCAGATTGCACTTTAAATAAGGTAAGTATGTAAGTATCTGGGACAATGCCAGGCACATAGTAGTCACTTAATAAATAGTACTTTTAGATTTATTACATAAAAAAATCATTCATGCTTAATAAAATAAGGTCTCTAGAATATAAGCTTCCTAAGGTTTTTGACTGCTTTGTATTATTACTGCCTAGAACAATATCAGGGACATTAACATTCAATAAATATTTGTTGAATGAGTGAATAGGCAGACCACTAAAAATCCCATAGATAAATAAGATAACCATACAGTTCTCAATTAGTCAACAGACCCATGAAAAATTGCCCATTCTTATTGTATCAGATAAATTAATATTAAAACAAGATATTGTACCCATTTCCACCCTCTCAATTACTATTGGGCCTTCCCCGATAGTAATTAACAGTGCTAATGAGACTATAGTAAAAGGAAAACTTTCTTTAATTGCCTGTGGCAGTTTAAATTGATATAACCCTTTTGAAAACAGTGTTAGAATGAATCAGGAGTCTTAAAAATGCTCATAACCCAAGGATCCACTAATTTTCCTTTTGATATATCATCAAAAATCATCCTAATTATGAAAAAGATTGCTGTAGAAAGTTAGTTATATGCAATGGCATTTTTTTATAGTAGGAAAACACACACAAAAAATACCTAAGTACAGATTATAAACTATGCTACATTTATTGGATAAAATATTTTGCAACCATTAATACTTGTTCTGAGAATATATGATAATATGATGTTGGGGAAAAATGCAGAATACAAAATTATACATGCATACACATGTTTGCATGCACTATTATGTATGTTACGCATGGTTATAACTGTTCACAAATAATTATGTAAAAATAAGATTAAGATGAATAGAGGGAAATACACTAATTAATACATGACTTAAAGTAGTTTTGTTTGGGGCTATAATGGGACTAGAGGAATTTTTTTCTATTCTTTGACTTTCTGAATTTTACAGATTTTATTTTTTAAAAATACACTAATTTTATAATAAAACATTTTTAACATTTTTTCAGCATCTACTATTTTGCATAACTTGTGCAGTTATACAGACAAGGAGTAGAATATATTTAGCTGACTGCCAAGCTTGGTAATTTTTCAGAAAAGCTTCTATTATTTGTTAAATAATACATGAATGCAGAAAAGGTCTTTTCTTGCTATTTGTACCAAATTACAATGAAAAGTCCATCTAAGAAATGGAAACATATGTTCTCATTCGCTAAAAAAGAAAAAAAGACTGGTTTATAACCCCCATTTCCAAACTACTACACATACAAAGAAATCTTTACAACCATTAAAGTTTAAATGTATGTATTTTTTGTTTTTCTGTTTTCTTATCAGACATGTAAAAATGTGCCCTTCCAAGAGGTAAACTGTTAAGTCAGGAGATTTTTGTTGTTTTTGTTGTTTATTTTTAACTACATGTACAATAAGAATAAAATTTTTTAATTAAAAAATTATGAATGAATACTTCAATGCTCTGCATTTGCCCTTAATAGGCTTCATGTTATGTTTTAAAAAATTTGTGAAATATGGTTATTTATTTATTTATTTATTTTTAAAGTTATTTATTTAAATTAGTTTCAAGTATACAGTACATTGGTTAGATATTTATATAGTTCATAAAACTGTCCCCCCAATCACTCCTTCCCTCCTCTGACCCTCCACTTAGACAATGTATTAATGCTAACTGCATTCCCTATGCCGCTGTTTTGTTGAGTTTGTTTTTGATTAGTTTGTGAAATCAAACTAGATTCTGCATATAAGCGAAATTATATGGTATTTATCTTTCTCTGTCTGACTTATTTTACTCAGCATGATAACCTCTAGGTCCATCTATGTCATTGCAAATGGTAGGATTTCATTTTTTTTTAATGGCTGAGTAATATTCCATTGCATATATGAACTATAATTTCTTTATCCAATCGTCTGTTGATGGGCATTTAGGTTGCTTCTATATCCTGATTATTGTAAATTGTGATGACATGAATATTGGGGTGCATAGATCTTTACTAATTATAGTTTTGGTTTTCTTTGGATAAATATCTAGAAGTGTAATTGCTGGGTCAAAAGGTATATCCATTTTTAATTTTTTGAGAAACCTCCAGACTGTTTTCCATAGCAGCTGTACCAATTTGCAATCCCATCAACAATGTATGAGGGTTCCCTTTTCTCTTCATCCTTGCCAACACTTGTTTTTGATAATTGCTGACAGCCATTCTGACAGATGAGAGGTGTTATCTCATTATGGTTTTAATTTGCATTTCTCTGATGGTTAATGACCTTGAGCATCTTTTCATATGTCTATTAGCCATCTGTATTTCCTCTTTGGGAAGTGTCTGTTCAGGTCTTCTGCCCATTTTTGAATTGGATTGTTTGTTTTTTTGTTGTTGAGTTTTATGAGTTCTTTATATATTTTGGATATTAACCCCTTATTAGATGTATTCTTAGTGAATATCTTCTGCAAAACAGTGGGCTGTCTTTTGTTTTGTTGATGGTTTCCTTTGCTGTACAAAAGCTTTTTAGTTTGATGTAGTCCATTTTTTTTATTTTTTCTTTTGTTTCCCTTGCCTGAGGAGATATATCTGAAAAGAAATTCCTGTTAATAATATCGGAGAGTTTACTGCCTATGTTTTCTTCTAGAAGTTTTATGGTTTTGATAGTTGTTTATTTTATAAATAAATTAGAAGCACTTAAGGGAAGGGAAATGAATTTGACTCAGGCATTTATAGCACAAGCATTTGTGACCATGAAAATATTTTTAAATGTGGAGAACATCACTTAAGAGCATTGTGGAAATGAATATGAGAAAACACGAATTTCCAAAGATAGCTGAAGAAGACCTAAGTTGACTGTACCTGTATCTGGGAATCAGCAAACCAGCAATGTCTGTGGATATTCATATGTAGTCTGACAACTACTAGGCAGAGCCTCTCTTGGAGGAAATAAAGCTGAACTAAAACCAGATTATTGTCCAAACTACAGGTATTCTTTGAAGATACAAAATGTGAGGTAAAACAGGAATCTGTAGTTTGCAGGAGAACCTCACTCTATTCTCTTATGTGTAGGATATGACCTCTAGTGCATAATAAAAGTGAATATGTAACACTGGAATGCTGGCAAAGAAGTTAATAGCTTCTTGGCTTCAAAAATATTTGTCTTGAATTTTGCTTCCTGTTAATATTCTTAAGTATTAAAATTTTTTTTTGATACTATTGTTCCCCAAAAGTTCACCTCCATCTGGACTTCAATCACAATAGATGACTTTTGCATTTTTAACTTTACACACAGGTTCTCACACAATAGTTCATTCTTTTCATTGTATAATGTTTTATTGTATGATGTTACACAATTTTTAAAATCCATCCTACTATTGATGGACACTTGTTTTTTTTCTTGCCATTTCTATCTATTACAAATAATTTTGCCATATAAATTCATGTTCATGTCTTTTGGTGAAATATGTATGCTCTCATTTTATTCCCTCAAACCTGATGATGTTGGTATTTCATCTGTTGGATATATCACTAGGAATGAAATAGCTGTGTTCCGTTTTAGTAGATTAGTAGAAAACTGTCAACCAGTTTTCCAAAGTAGTTATGATAATTTGCATTCTCATGCACCAGTCGCTCAGCATCCTTTTCAATACTTGGTGTTGTCAGTCTTTTTATTGTTAACCATTCTGGTGGGAGTGGAACGGTATCTCATTGTGGTATTAATTTGCATTTCTCTGATAGATAATGAGCTTGAGCAAGTTTTAATATGCTTATTGTACATTTAGATATCCTCTTATAAATGTCTGTTCCAGTTGTTTGCCTACTTTTCTACTGAGTGTCTTTTTCTTATGAATTTATAAAAGTTATTTATATATTCTCAAGATGAGTCCTTTGTCATCTTGAGATGACGATATTGCAAATATTCTGTTAGATTTATGTATCATATATATTCTCCACTCTGTTACTTACTTTTTAATTTTCTTAATAGTATCTTTTGATGAACAGAAGTTCTAATCTTACTATAGTTCAATTCATTAATCTGTTTTTATGTATCATTGTCTTTGTATCCTGTTTAGGAAATCTTCAACTACTCCAAGGTCATGGAATTATTCTCCTCTGTTTTCATGTAGAGGTTTTATTGTTTTATTTTTTACATTTACAGCTATGATTCATCTCAAACTAATTTTTACACATGGTACGAGATAGGGGCTTACATTAATTATATCTAAATGGCAATGCTTTTCTCACTGTACTTCAATGTCACTTTTTTCATAAATCTAGTAATTGCATATGTGTAGTTCTCTAAAGGTCATTTATTTGTGTACTAATATCACATCACATATTAATTTAGTTTTATAGTAAATTTTGATATCTGTAAGTCCTCCAGTTTTGTTCTTCATTAAGATTATCTTGGCTTCTCTTGGCCCTTCGCATTTCCTCATAAATTTCAGAATCGACTTATCAATTTTCAAAAATAAATGATTTTACTGGGATTCTGATCAGTGTTTTATTGAATCTATATGTCAGATTATAGCTAACTGGCATGTCACAATAGTGATGCTTCCTATCCATGAGCTTATTATAGCTCTTCATTTATTCAGGTCTATTTTTGCTTAAGAAAGCTTTAGCAGCATTCAATGTAGAGGTCTTACATATATTTGTTTATATCTGTTTCTAGGTATTTGATATTTATTGATGCTATTGTATATGGTATAGTTTTAAATTTTACATATAAATAAATTTTTTACATTGACCTTGTAATTGACCTTGTATCAGTGGCCTTGCTAAATTTAAAAACCAATTCTAGTTTTTCTATTGATCCGTTTAGATATTTTTATGTACACAATTGTGTTGTCTACAAAGAATTAGTTTTATTTCTTCCTTTTCAATCTTTATAACTTTTATTTATTTTTCTTGCCTTATTTCATTAACCACAAATTTCATTTCCCCAAACTTAGGGGAAAAGCTTTAAATATTTTACCATTGAGTATAATATTTGCTTGAATTCTCTTTTGGTTACTCTTCATTAGAGTAGGAGAGTTTCCTCTGTTCCTTGGATGCCAGAATGGGTTCTAATGTTTCCTTTATTTAAAAACTGTGACTGGGTATTAAATTTCATCAAATGCTTTTTCTGCATCTATTAAAAATCATGTTATTTTCCTTTTTAATTCTGAAAATATAGTACATTACATCAATTAAATTTTGAATGTTAAATGATTTTTGCATTCTTGGAACTAACCTAACATTGACCTGTGTTTTTCCTTTCTCATAACATTCTTGTCAGGTTTTATTATCAAGGTGATACTGACCCAATAGGGAAAGTTAGGAAGTGTTCATTCTTTTTCAATTTGCTGGGAGCGTTTGGTACAATTGGTGCTACTTCTACTTTAAATATTTGAAGAAACTCCTCTATGGGAGTCTGGATATTTCTTTGCACAAAATCTTTAAATTAAAGATTCAATTTCATTATATGACAGAGTACTATTAAGGTTTTCTATTTATTTCTGTGCTTTTTATGGTAAGTTGTTTTATAATAAGTTTTCAAAAGTTACCTGGATTAGTTTCTAACTACCTCTTGCCTACATTTCAATGTAGTTATGTTATTCACTTGAAATACAATAAGAACCTTTGTTTTTCTTTCTTTTTATTTACGGTCACTCTCATCTCTCTTTTTTTTTTTGAGTATGTAAAATATTAATATAGTTCTAAATATTGGAATATATATAAAAGGATCTTTTCAAAGAGTTGTCGTTATCTCCATTATTTCATCCCCATTTCTTATACACAATGCAACATATTTTTATTACATGCAAAAAAGCATTTTGTAGCATTTGTACTTTCACTAAGAAATATATTCTAGAAATTACTACATATCAGTTTATAGAGCTCTCCCATTTTCTTTTTTATATAGCTGTATAGTTGCATAGTACTCCATTTTGTGTGAAGTGATTAGATCATGAGGTGGAACCTTCATGAACGGTATTAGCGCTCTTATAAAAGAGGCCTGAGAAAACTCCCTTCTGCCATATGAAATTACAGTGAGAAGATGGCCATCAATGAAGAACCCAGGTTTTCATCAGACATCAAATCTGCCAGTACCATGATCTTGGACTTCCCAGCTTCCAAAACTGTGAGAAACACCCCAGCCTACTCATCTACCTACAGATTCCTAGCAGTCCTGTGGGAGCTGACCTCTCGTTCCCTGGTGTAGCATTCCCCACTCTCAAAAGATGCTGAGGGAATGGAACAGCACACAGTTACTTATATAAACAGACAGTCCTAGAATTAAGTCCCCCACCTATCAAATAAATAGCTTCCTAAGAGACTTTTTAATAGATAAATAGTGATGGGAAGAGGCAAAAAGAAAGAAAAAGGAGGAAAGTTTACAGATGTGGTGTGATATAATGCCTTCTAAATCCACTGGTGGCCAGGCATAGTGGCAAACTGCCTAGCTATTTTCAACTCTGATTAGTTCTTTTTTTCTTAATAGGTATTCAGTTGATAGATGAGCCAAGATCTTTAAAACATCCAATATTCTTGCCATATATGAAGTTTTTATAGTTTGATAAAAAGAACAATAAAACCAATGGCAAAAGTTGAGAAATTTGAATTAGACATTTTTGACTATCCCCGTGTCTACTCCCAAATAGCTATGTCCTGAGTATATTAAATAATCACACAAATGTAAAGTATAACACTAACCAGCTCCTGTTTTTTGCACACAGTTTGAACCCCACAGATTAATAATGTCTCAAATAATGAAAAATAAATGTACATAAGCTAAATATCTGGTACATAGTAAGTGCTCAAATGGTTTTGAGGGAGCTAGAATTTAATGGAAAAAATTATGTAAAATTTCATACATACCTTTTTTAAGGAAAGAGTACATCATCATTTTCAATGGACTGTTATCTCTAAAAAGGTGAGCAACAACTAGATAGGGAATGGCCATTTCTTTTAATCTGTATTAAATATTATACACATACAAACAAGCAATAGCCCTACCATTATGTAATCTCCTACTTTTCCTAAATAAATAACATGGTCTTTGCCATAACTTCAATGACTATTTAAAGCAATGAAAACAGATATGAAAATGTTAATTTAGTATATTAACAGTGAGTGTCCTTGAGTATTATCTATTTTGTTTGAAAAAAATTCTCATCCATTTTTCTTAATAATAAACAATTTTCTCATGGTGTTTCCTTCTAAGGATATTCAATTTAGGAAGAATATAAATTTTCATCAAAATGAACTGAAAGAAATGTTTAACTTTTTAAAAGTTTCTATCAATCATCATACTGTTTAGGGAGTAGTAAGCCTATCTGCCAGAAAATTCAGATCTTCTTATATGTTAGGAGGTTATTTATTTATTTGAAAAAATAGGCTATTAAAATAATGAATGAATATTAAGATTAATTATGAGATACCTTAATTTTTTAAAAGAAACTATGGGGATTGGTGAGAGAAAGAGAAGAAACATAAGAAACATGATAAAAATCTAAAGAATGAGTGAATATTTGACATTTTAACAGCTCATATAAATTTCTTTCATATCAGTTACTTCTGCTCAGAATTGTTAATTGAAATTCTAGGCCCTCAAGCAAAATGTCATGAAGTAAGAACACATGAAGTGCTTCTCAGGACTTAATTCTGACCAACAAAGGAAGACTTGGTGGCAATGTGGGAGTAACAGAAACAGGGAAAAGAGACCATGTCACCTTGGAGTTCACAAAAGAAAGGAATAAAGTGCTGGACATTTCTGGACATACATTTCAGACTGACTTAAAAAATGACTTCGAAAAGTTCCAGGAAGAATATGTATATGCCAACAGCCAGAGACACAAAGGAAAAATTCCTCATGAAGATCAACAATACTGAGTAATGAAATTCTGACTATTCATCCGAACAATTCAAATAAGAGATGGGGGCAGGGGTGGGCATCAAGAGAAACTGGCATGGCTGTCCAGGGAGCTCTCTGACAAGCTCAGGCTTTTAAATAACATGAGTCAAATAAGGAGGAAAGCAAGAAAAAACAAAGACAAGTAAAAATAATAGCACGAACTGTTAGGAATAACATCAGGGAAGACAAAAACCAAAGTGAGCATAGACTTGGGGATAACAAAAAGCACTTAAGACAATAAAAAGCAATGTTCTTTAAAGCTCTTGATATATGTCAGGTAGTGCAAATCAGGAAGTATAGATTGTTATGTTTTCCATAACATTTCGTAGAGGAGAAAATTAAGGTGTAAAGAAATAAAATAGCTTCTGTGATTATCATATACCTTTTGAAAAGTGGAAATTTCTCATTATTCCTTACATCATTTATTCCTTACTCGTGTTCCCTTCCACGTGGAGGAACATCCTTAAACCCTGGCCTTTCTTTCTCTCATCCCTCCACTGTGGTGGAGAAATAAATACTTGATTGGTGAGTTTGGAAGGAGAAACTATGCTAAACCAGCCCCTTCCTCCTCTCTTGGGAGAGAGCTGCCTCTTCATCAATGCTCTCAGATTCTTTCAACTTCGAGATAACTTAGAGGTGAAGGCCTTTTCCCCCTTGGAGAAAGTCTAGAGTGATCCAGAACTGACTGGGAAGTTCTGCCAAATCCTAGGATGCAGCTCCAGCTCACTAGCTCCCAGATATGTCAAATTCTTTAATATCAGTTCTATCGATCACACAGATGATATTTTTATTACCCAGAGGCTTTATTTTTTCTCTGCTCCTATTTCTCAGTTGGTTCAGAATAAGGCTTGTTTTCTATGACTTCAAGCCTGAGCCCCTAATCACTAAGCAATACCATTTTGCTTGTGTTTTACGTTAAGATGAAATAAGACTTACAGTTGACAGAATTGCTAGATTATTTTGTTACTACCTTATCTGAAAATGAAATATTTTTCTAAATTAGAAATGGCAAAAACTGATTAAGAGAAAATTGAAAATCAAGACAAGAGACGTGATAGTAAAAGATCCCATAAATTATTTGAATAAACTCAATTCCTCAGACCCAGAAAAAGGATATTGAAGCCTAATTAAACAGCTTAGGCTACCACATCAGCCACTGTCAGTCATAGTTGAGAATCATGGAGTATGGAAAAATGTCTCCAGACTAGAGATGGGTAAATGTCTCCAGTTTTCAAAAGGCTAAAACTGCTAAAATCTCAGAAATTACAACCAGTGGAGTTGACATCAACCCCCAGGAAACTTATGCTACAGGTTTGTGAGAAAATGATACAATGAAAAACTACAATCTGGGTCCACTAAAAATAGTAAGTTTTCCAAAATTCATTCCATTAACATTTTGGGTAAGTTTACTACTGAGTTTATCAAGAAATGCTCAAAAATATAGCATATCTTTATTTCAGCAAAACAGTGAACAGAAGCTTTCATGATATACATGATCTGACAGTGGAAAGAGAGATGCATGGTTACCCTGTTAAATAATAGCTTGGTACTTGGAAGATCACAGTGAATGTGAATGGCATCTGCAAGATAAATGGGGTATTGGCCTTCTTACCACCGTGTTATACACCCTATACTGGTACAATTTATTTATCAATTGTGCCTCAGTAAAGCTGAAAAGATAAATACAATCTTTAAATAGTATTAAAGGAAGAAAAAGTACCAAATCATAGAAAGAAACATTTCTAATGTACCCTTTAATAGTCAAACTGTATTTTGAGTAATGTGTGAGATTCTGGATACTACATATGAAGAGAGATGCTGACAAATAGGAGTATGTTCAGAAAGCAGTGAAAAAAGGGTGAAGGTCCTGAATGTCATGTCAATTAGAAAAAAGTTGAGGGAGTTTAGAATTTTAGTCTAGAGAAGAAAAGGCAGCGATAAATATGTAGAGTGGCTTTTGAGTCATTTAGCTATTTGGGGGTCTCAGATTTTTCTTATATAAAACAAACAGGCTTGAAACAGAGGTCTTTATAATTCCAGTCTTTCAAAATACATACTTCTGTTCAAACATTTGAAAAACCATAGTAAAGGACTAAAGAATTGGATCCCTACTCCTGAAAAAGACAGAATCAAAGTCAATGGATAACTGTTAAAAAGAGGTAAATTTTTGACTAAACATGAAAGAGCTTTGAAACAATTAGATGTATCCTAAAAGAATGGGATTTTGACAGCTAGTAAGCAGACTGACAATGGAGTGGGTGATGATGACAATAACGATGAAAACGGTGATATTTATTATGTTTATATTTCTTATTATCAAATATAATAAATATATTTGTTATTATCAAATATAAAAATAAAATGTGTAACTGTATGCCAGGCTCTGATGGGGCACTTTACATATATGTTATCACTTGTATGGATGAGCTTCTGTCAGAATTCTCATGGTACAGAATTCTCAGTGGCTGGGAAGATGATCTAGATCAGTGGTGTTCAGACCTTAGTATGGAGGACTTGGTAAAACACAGGTTGCTCAGTCCTACTCCCAGAGTTTCTGATTCCATAGGTTTAGAGAAGATCCCCATAATTTGCATTTTTAATAAGTTCTCAGGTAATACCGATGCTGCTTGTTTAGGAACCGTATTTTGAGAAATACTAGTCTAAATTATTTCTAACTTTCATTTCAATGCTAAGACTCTATGTTTCAATAATTACCTTAACTTTTCTTCATGAGAAACAAAGAGATCCGCATGCCCCTCGAGCGAGACCCTAAAACAGCAAAATAATTCTTAGAAAATCAGATCACCGAGAAATATTAATTAGTTTAACCACTTAGGCCACTGCGTCCCACTTGCCCTCACACCTTTCTTAAAATGCTGGTTTTCTGCCTTTTGTTTTTTTTAGGAAACTTAAAATGCTCTAGTTTCTAAATGAGCAGAGGAAAAAGCAATTCCTTCTTTGCTTTGGTTCTTCATCATTATACAATTTCAGACACTCTTATTATAGTTATCTCCCAAGATCTGAAGATTAATGAAATCAAATTTGAAAAAAAACCTAATGCTAAAAATCATTACTAGTATTAGTAATGAGAATACTGTTAAAGTGTTTCAAAATTCTGGAAGGATAAACTTTTTGGCCAAAGGTATGCATGGGAGTATTTTAAGATGGTGTGTGTGTATGTGTGTACACGTGCACACACACACATGCATATCTTCCAAAAAAAGTAAAATTTCATCCCTACTTACTTCAGATGATGTTTCCCTGATATTTTAAGTGCTTTCATTATTTGGATTTGCAGCACCCTGGGGTCTTGAGCTATTTTAACAGGTGTCATGAAATTCTGAAAAGTTTCTCAAAATAACATTTTAAGTCATTTCAATTATAAAAGACATATTTTCTGTACAGAAATTTTCCAGAGTGATGAAAGCGACAAAGAGGGATGTCGAAAAAATTGAAATTAACAAACAAAAACCCTGGAAATCGCTGATAGGGTATTTAAATTTCCATTCTGTGCTGATTCCTAAATAAATTGCAAAATGGTTGTATTCTGTGCCCACAAAGACTTGACATCAAACATAAAATGCCCCACATAATTTCAAATGAAAAAAAAAACCACATTATCAGGTAATTCTCAGTGATCTCATTAACGGATTGTTTGCAATGTCTGAAAGCCTTAATGATTCTTTCTTTTTAATTTGAGACTACCTTTCTACTTAGAAGTGAAGATCTATTTTCCCAATGTCCTAAGAATTTTATTCAATTAAAGTTAAAGGTGCCACTAAGTGGAGCTGGAAGATGTTTCACAGCCCTTTTGCAAAAGAAAGTTTTCTTCTCAAATGTTGCAAAAACCTCTTTCTCTTAAAACTGTTGATAGAGTTAGAGAGAGGAGACAGTGTTTTGGACTTGTAAGGATATCTGGACCACTAGGTAAAAAGAGAGAGCTGAGATACTAATGTTATAATTACACCTACTGGGCACTAACAAAAAATTATTTGATTTTTAAAACTAATAAGCTCCTGCTAATTGTCTGTATATGAGAAAGAAATGAGGGCCCACATCCTTTTAAGACACCAAACACACATGTTTTGTTTTTCTATATAAATGAGCAGCAGATGGGAAAGGGAAGATCTCAGATAGCTGAGGCCTGGCTGGATGCTCTGATGAAATACAGCAGTAGGAAAGGCCTGAGTCCAGCATAGCACTGTCATTTGAGCTTTCTCTATTCCTCGGGTCTACTTCCTGTAACTTTGACTTTCCCTGGACTCATCCTGGTTGCCCAGTTCTCCTACTCCACTATTTCTCAACCCTTTAAACTGATGCCAACTTTTCATAAACATCTCATTCACACTTCCCCCAGAAATTCTAACATGTCCCTCAGGGTTAGGAAAAGGGAAGCTTCAGTTAGGAATCTCTAGCTTTTCTTTGTAACCTAGCAGCAAAAGAGTGTGGTTGTGTTTTGTTTTCTGAAGTTATTCTAAAAATAATATTTTTGTTATACTTTTATAAAATAAAAATAAATGATAAGATTATGTCTTCTCAAATTTTTCCTCCTCTCACCTCCTACCTCCTATCCCCACCTCCTCTCACCTCCTACCCCCACCTCCCAAAGATTCTGGTGTTTCTCTAGAGTCTGTTCCTCCAGCTGAGAATTGTTGCTGTAATTTGTACATCATAATCAAGGATGGCTATGTAACTTGCAGTCACAGTGCAAAAGGAATACATGGAGCCCCTTGTTCAGAAATTAAGAATTTCAAGATAGCAACAGCAGAGCATTAAACCAAGGGTGAGACCTTTCTAAGCTTGGGGGTCCTGGGTGGCTACACAGATCATATACCATGAAGCTGGTCATGATCATGATTTTTCAGCCTCTGCTATTCCTGAGACCAACTTTTCTCTTTGTTTACTAATCCTGATTCCTGATAGTAACAATCTGATTGGCTGAAATAAGTATTTCATTCCAAGGTATGTCACTGGTTGCTGGAAGCATTGGAGGTCCCTTGGTCAGTTAAATACATCAGGACCTAGCAGTTGTGTGTGACCAGGGTGAGGGGTTAAGATTGGGGTAGAGAATGAATCTCCTAGCACAAGACAAGGCCAGCCAATGCAACAGGGACAGTAGATGGGCAGTCTTCCTTAGAAGGGGATGTGGGTAGGCAGGAAATCATTGACATTGTTAGTATAAAATATAACAACAAGCATTTCCACTTTGGGCCTGATGTCTGTGTATGTAAAATGAGTCATTAATAGTATTTCAGAGGATAGTTTAGGGGGGAACAGAGATAGTAGCCTAAACAAGTGGGATGTAAGGCCCTAAGAAATAACTGTCATTGCCATCGCAACTAAGGGAGCTCATACATAGTAAAACTTGACTTACTATTTCAAACAGCCCAATACTCAAAAACATAGCCTATTAACACACTGCTTTTATGGTATGTACTTGGATGACTATTATCGTGAACTAAACAAGACAGATTCCATGTTCTGAGGGCAGACATACACCAGGGATTGCATCTTTGTTCAGAGATACAAAGGAAATTGGTACTAGAACTGAATGGGAGCCCAAAGACAATCTATTTAATAGAGTGCAGCTTGTGATATTTCTAATCTGTTGATGAAAGAACTTGTTTCCTTTAGAAAAAAAGAATTTTCTTACATTCTCCTGAGCAAGGTTTAAGTTGCCCTTGATTCTGTCAGTAACTAGGAGTGATTGTCCCACTCTGGGTTATTATCACTGTGATCACACCAGTTTCTCTTCTAGGCTTAAAAAACTCATTCACATTTTTTTCCCCTGAGGATTTTTGTCTAATGGATGGTCTCCTTCCATTTAACTACTGGATCTAGTCATGGGTTTTTGACCCCAGGCCCTACATTTTGTTATCTATAACTCTCTTTTTCTTTTGTTCCGTTTAAGTTAAATTTTACAATCTGTACAAAAATTTAAGTTGGTCATATTAAGGATTTTAAAGCATTAAGGATTTGAAATTCCAACAATGATATCAGTAGCTTTTAATGTTTAGAAAATTTTCCCCTGTTTGTGAGACTGTGTGTGTGTGTGTGTGTGTGTGTGTGTATGTGTGCGTGTATTTAGAGAATACTTATATTTATAACAGTATAAGAAAAAGTTCAAACTGCAAATGCCAGGAGTTACACCAAATAGAAATTTCCACACAGTCCTATATGATAAATGATACTCACCAAATGAATTATTATAAGGCAACTTTCACATTATTCAATTCTTAAAATGAATCAGGAAAGTAAAAGTCTAAAAAGCAGTACTTTGGAGGAAAAAAAGCCCGTAATAGAGCATTTCAAATGGGTGAGTGTCTTGGTCAAGCTGGGGATGCCTGTTTTCTTTGTTCTAGCAGAGTGGGAACGCGTCTGCATAATCCTATTATATGCAGGATGCTGCACTTAACCTTCTGATGACTTACATTTGGCAGAAACACTACGCTTTGGACACCTATGATATTAGCAGTTACAACAGGTATCCAAAGATTGGTGTCAGCCTCAAGTGAAACCCTCCAAATACTCATTTGAAGAATGTGTGTTGGAAAGGGAGAGAGGAAATCAAAAGAAAAAGAACATGTGTTTGTGTGTGTGTGCCACTATGTGTCTGTGTACTCATCCAGCATGTTGTAGAAAACTGATTTCTTAACACTTGTTTCTAGGTAGAAGCAGTTTAAAAAAAAAAACAATCTTTTTGAATGTCAGCTACTGCACAGATACAAAAATCACATACTTAAAGAAGTGGAATTATAAACAACCTTAGGATATTATTCTTTTCTTTCCACTCTTCAAAAATCAACTTGGGTATTTAAGTTTTCATTTGAGTATAATACTCTAAGAAAAGGGAAGAGTGCATAAGAAAAGTAAGATTTCAAAGAAGTGGTAGGGAGTGTATCAAATGCCTTAAACAGTTCTCAGTGTGGATGCATGAGGCCTTTTAGCTCACAGACATGCCAGTGCGATCTGAGGGGTTCATCGGGAGAGGATATCATCCCAGATTTTAAAAACCATTAATCTCATAAGGACAAAATCTAAATGTATTCACTATTAAGAGAATTATTATCTTTCTCACCATGTAGGTAAAAGCTCACAGAGCCATATTATGACTATTAGTGTGTCAAGGAAAAGTAAGACACAACAATTTCTTGTGTGCCCACATCAGGACCAATGGAATTTTGAGCACTTTTAAGATCTTCCCATTTAAAATTTGCATAGAATTCACATAACACTAATTCTTTGAAATTCTTTTCAGAGTATGGCTAATATGACCAGATGTTTCATTTTCCTGGGATAGTCATGGGTTATATCTAGTATCTTGCATCTCATTTGATTTAGCATTAGTCCAGAATGCATTAAAAAAATTTTAAATCCTGATTATAGTTGCATTAAAATAAGCCAACGTGCTTGATAGAACTCCATTTTGTATGTCCAGCTTCTTATAAGGTCTCATCTAGTGTCATGTAAAACACACATGTAGTGATCATTGTTCACACTTAACATGGGGTTAAATCTGAAAGATAACCAGCAATAATTCATCTCTCCTTGGCTAACTTTTTCCAAGTATACTGTAATTAACCCTACTGTATCGGCTATCTATTACTATATACTAAACCACCCAAAATTTAGTGGCTTAAAATAACAATGGCTTGCTATTTTTCACAATTCTATGGATTGACTGGGTGGTTCTTCTGCTAATTTCATCTGTGCTTACTTATGTGGCTGCATTTAGTGGTGACTGGGCTAGTCTGGAAGGTTTAAGATGGCTTTACTCTTATTTCTGGGGCCTTGGCACTGGCTATCACTGGCATGCTTTGGTACTCCTCCCTATTGCCTCTGATCTGGACTTCATAGCATGATGGTCTCAAGGTTCCAAGGTAAAAGTTGCAAGAGTTCTTGTAAAGGCTTAGGCTCCAGAACTCATTCAACATCATTTCTACCACATTCTATTGGTCAAAGCGAGACATCAGGTCAACCCATATTAAAGAGACTGGAAAAATAGATTCCATCTCTCAATGAAAGAGTAACAACATTCCATTGCAAAAGAACATTTACACAGAAAGGCAGGTTGCATGGAAATCATTATCACAACCTACCACACTTTAAAGGCCAAGATGCATAGCTCTTGCTGATAAACTGAAGTATGCTTAGAGATAAGTAATTGGGGACACCCACCTCATTGTGTTCTGTAGTGGTAGAAGAAGTATTTGATACTGTTAACCCTACTGGCCACTTGATGTACAAGCTGATTGTATCTAGTCCTACACTGAGGCCTCTGAGATGCACAAAGCTCCAGGATCTCTACTTAGTGAGGTTGCTGAGAAACATAAGCAAAAATAGATTTGGAAAGCATGAAATATGTGTAGAAAATAGAGCCTGAGTAGTTCTACAAATATTTATTTAATTTTTTGGTAACACTGTTCTCTTTTGCAGTAAGTCTTTTAAGAAGCAATGAGCTAGTATGAGTGAGAGGGGAGGGGGCAGATAGACAGGGTAAAGGGGGTCAAATATGTGGTGACAGAAAGAAATCTGACTATGGGAGGTAAACGCACAGTGTAAAAATATATATACTTTATTGTTAAAATGTACAGCTGAAACTGATTGGATTTCATTAACCAATGTCACCACAAATAAATGAATGAATGAATGAATGAATAAATAAGTGAATAAATAAATATAAAAGTAAAATAAAAAATTTTTAAAAAGCAGCAATAAGCTTTTAAAAAGTTCATGACTATGATGAACGTACAACTTACACAAAATACTTGTTAACAATACTCCAACACCATAGGAGACAAGGTGATATCACTATTTAGACATTTAAAAACTAGAAGATAAAAATATTATGAAAAAGCATCAGTATCTACTTAAAAATTAGTAGTGTTTTATAAATACTATGCCCAGAGATGATGATTTAACACATGAAGCTGCAGATGGTAAGTTTACATAAAATTTCATAAAGCCTGACTTTTCATTTAGATCAAATTACTGCTTTACATTCAAGTATAATATTACTGCTTTTAATATTACATTCAAGTATAATATTACTGCTTTAGATCAAATTACTGCTTTTCATTCAAGTATAATATTTAAATTTATATAATTAAAATACAAACTACATCAAAAATTTTTTAAAGTCAAGATATTTCAAAGAATAATTATATAAGTTCAAAGTTATATCTTTGATACCATTAGAACTCTCTTGGTTTAATTTGTTCATTTTCTTGTTTTTTAGGATATATTTAAATGTCTCTTTTTTACAAATTTTGTTTTTATTTTATTTATATTAATGCTGCCTGCATTCCCTATGCCGTGCTCCCTATCCTGTAACCATCTATCAACTACTAATTTGTACTTCTTTAACCCTTCACCCCATTCCCCCAGCCCCACAACACCCTGTCCCTTCTGTCCATCACCAAATTGCCCTCTATATTTGTGAGTATGTTTTTGATTAGTTCTTTTTGTTCCTTATATTCTGCATATAAGTGAAATCATATGGTATTTACCTTTCTCTGACTTATTTCACTCAGCATAATAACCTCTAGATCCATCAATGTCATTGCAAATGGTAGGATTTCATTTTTTTGAATGGCTGAGTAATAGTCCATTGTGTATATGAACCATAATTTCTTTATCCAATCATCTATTGATCTGCATTTAGATTGCTTCCATATCTTGATTATTGTAGATTGTGCTGACATGAATATTGGGGTGCATAGATCTTTACTAATTATTGTTTTGGTGTTCTTTGGATAAATATCCAGAAGTGCAATTGCTGGGTCAAAAGGTATATCCATATCCATTTTTAATTTTTTGAGAAACCTCCAGACTGTTTTCCATAGCAGCTGTACCAATTTGTAATCCCATCAACAATGTATGAGGGTTCCCTTTTCTCCACATCCTCGCCAACATTTGTTCTTTGATTTATTGATGATAGCCATTCTGACAGGTGTGAAGTGATATCTCATTGTGGTTTTAATTTGCATTTCTCTGATGGTTAGTGAACTTGAGCATCTTTTCATATGTCTATTAGCCATCTGTATTTCCTCCTTGGGAAGTGTCTGTTCAGGTCTTCTGCCCATTTTTTAATTGGATTGTTTGTTTTTTTGTTGTTGAGTTGTATGAGTTTTTTATATATTTTGGATATTAACCCCTTATCAGATGTATCATTAGTGAATACCTTCTCCCAAACAGTGGGTTGACTTTTTGTTTTGTTGATGGTTTCCTTTGTTGTACAGAAATTTTTTAGTTTGATGTAGTCCCCTTTGTTTATTTGTTTGTTTGTTTGTTTCCCTTGCCTGGGGAGACATATCCAAAAATAAATTACTGTTAGTAATGTCAGAGAGTTTACTGCCTATGTTTTCTTGTAGAAGTTTTATGGTTTTGGGTCTTAACATTTAAGTCTTGACTCCATTTTGAGTCTATTCTTGTATACGGTGTAAGAAGGTGGTCTAGTTTCTTTCTTTCTTTTTTTGCATGTATCTGTCCAATTTTCCCGTCACTATTTATTAAAGAGTCTGTCTTTACCCCATTGTATATGCTTACCTCCTTTGTCATATATTAAGTGAGAATATAGACATGGATTTATTTCTGTTCTCTCTATTCTGTTCCATTAATCAATATATCTGTTTTTATGCCAGCACCATGCCGTTTTGATTACTGTAGCCTTATAGTGTAGTTTGATATCGGATAGTGTGATACCTCCAATAACTTTGTTCTTCTTTCTCAAGGTTGCCATGGCTATTTGGGGTTTTTTATGGTTCCATATCAATTTTAGGATTATTTGTTCTATTCCTCCAAAAAAAGCCATTGGTGTTTTGATAGGGATTGCAATAAATCTATAGATTGCTTTGGGTAGTACATTCATTCTAATGATGCCGATTCTTCCTACCAAATTTTGTTTTTATTAACTGAAATTTACTAAAAGTTTCAGAAGCTAAAGCTTTACTCTCTACATTTGTTGATTCTTTAAATAAAGATGTCTAACTAAATTTGAAGAAAATACAAACTTAATTAACATAGAAGGCATTTTCAAAAAGGTACAATATCACGGTAGAACATTATTTTGACTTAAAAATAAATTCTTTAAAAGAACGAATATTTTAAAAGTACAATTTATGATTGACAGCCAAAAGAGAAATTGCATACTATCATGATTAATTTTTTCAATATCAGTTCTGAACTCTCACCTCCAAATTCCAGGTATATTTCTATTCTATAGAACTCTTAATTTGTACTTCTTTAACCCTTCACCCCATTTCCCCCACCCCCTCTGTCCGTCACCAAATTGTCCACTATATTTGCGAGTCTGTTTTTAATTAGTTCTTTTTGTTCCTTAGATTCTGCATATAAGTGAAATCATATGATATTTACTTTCTCTGTCTGACTTATTTCACCCAACATAATAACCTCCAGGTCCATCCGTGTTGTTGAAAATGGTAGATAGTCATAGGATGGAGAGCACGGCATAGGGAATGCAGTTAACATTAATATATTGGCTAGGTGGAAATCCAGAGGAGAGAAGGAGCAATTAGAGGGATCGTTTTATAAACCATATAAATGTCTAACCAATGTACTGTATACTTGAAAGTAATTAAAATATATAAATTTATAAAGTAAAAAAAAAGAATCAAATAAATAATGTCCACATGCAAATAAAATAAAATAAAATAAAAACAAAATTTGTAAAAAAGAGACATTTAAATATATCCTAAAAAACAAGAAAATGAACAAATTAAACCAAGAGAGTTCTAATGGTATCAAAGATATAACTTTGAACTTATATAATTATTCTTTGAAATATCTTGACTTTAAAAAACTTTTGATGTAGTTTGTATTTTAATTATATAAATTTAAATATTATACTTGGATGAAAGAAAATTAATAGGGCCTAACACATTATAGTATCTAAATTTGGCAAAACATTCAAATGAATTATAAGTTTTGTCTTATAAAAATATTTGTTGAAGAAAGATATTCTAAAAGGAGTCCAAAGATAGCACTGTGAAAACATTTTGACAATATAAAAAAATATAATTGGCATAATTCTTCATTTGACAGAACTTTCTCTTAATTTACCAGTTACATAAATAAGTACCTGAAGAAAGCATTTTCTCTATTGAAAAAATCCTGGTCTATAGAAAAAATCCATTGAAGATAAAATTAACCACAATTTGAAATTGTGAAGATGATTTCAGGCATGTTTATTTAAAAAATGACTATATTTAAAAAGTATATTTTCAGAAAATACTGTTAATTAAGAGAATTGGAGAAATATATAATAAATGATATTATCTACTTTTGTACTTTTAATGTTCAGATAATATAGTTATTTTAACTACACTTAATGTATACTAATATAATATATACTAATATTTTGTTATATTTATAATAGATTTTGTAATTTATAATAAACAAATTTAATAAAATTCTGTTATAAAATTAATAACATCAATTTAGTATTAATTAAATATACTAATTTTTTATTATAAAAATAAAATATATTTCATATATGTTTATATATACATGAAATAAAATATTTTTAAAAACTATATATAATAAAATGAATTTTTGTCTGATAAATATAATGAAAATGACATATTTTCAATTTTGTTGTTATAATGTAAAATACATTCTTGGTTTAAATAATGAATTAATCACTTCATGTATGGTTTTTTTCCACTTTGGGGCCATGGTTACGTTCAAGTTCACCTCTCTCCTATATTTCTAGAAATCAATCTCTACTTCACGAAACTACTACCAAACTTCTGTTTCAAGTGTTAGTTTTAGTGGCTTAAAGTGTTAGTAAGGAGAATTTTGGGGATACAATTTATAGAAGACACAATTCAAAATATTCTAAACAATAAGAGAATTTATCATCTCATAACAAGAAGTTCTGAGGTAGAGAGGCTTTAGAAGTGATTAATCCAGGGGCCCAGTAGCATCATCGGCATCCCTTTATCTAACCATTCTCTTTCTCACTACATTACTAGGCATACTCTTCTGATTACAAGATGAGTGCAGCAGCTTCAGGCATCCCTTTTGTTTCATACATGTGTCTAAAGACAGGAACAAGAGATTCTACCTCTCCCTTATGTTTCTTTATAAGAACTAATAAATCTGTCTCAAACGTGTTCTCTCCCATTGGACTTCCCCTCACATCTCATATGACCCTTCCCGAGCCAATCACTAGCAGCAATTAGCTTTATCATGATTAGTTTAGACTACTCTAGATTCCTTTTTCCCTGAGAATATAGTTAAGCAGCAAAAGATAGACACGCAAATGAGGAAAAGTTAGGGATAGACCACCAAAAATGTCTCTTACACTACACCTCTAAACTTGCTCCTTATTCTAATTTTCCTATTTTGTTTCTTGGTACCACTCATCTCTCTCTTAATGGACTCAAAATCCTACAAAAATAGTGGTTCTCTGACAAGACTCTTCTTTTGCCCTCCTATCTTATTACTAAGCATCAAAAAGATGAACTCCCATGTCTTGAAAATGTTTCTCATATTTCAATTCTCATTTTCATGTGCCTGCAATGTTTAAAGGTCTCCTAACAAAGGGAAGTATACTAACACACCATCCAAATCCAGATATTTTTGAGATTGAAATAATGTGCTATTATTTAAGGAAAACAGATATCAACTACAACTAACCTACGCATGCTTATCCCACCCCTAACTCATCTTTTTGTTTGCTAATTAAATTTATTGAGATGACATTGGTTAATAAAATTATACAGGTTTCAAATGTACAATTCAATAATACATCATATATACATTGCATTATGTGTTCACCACCCAAAGTTAAATTTCCTTCTGTCACCATATATTTGACCCCCTTTACCCTTATCTACCTCTCCCCCTTCCTGTTGTCTGTGTCTATGTAACTCACCTCTTTGAGTCCAGTTTTTACATTAGACAATACAAGTTTACATTATCACTAAATTACTTTCTGGAGTCCAGCCCTAATCATGCCACATTCCTGTACAAACATTTTCAATAGCTTCCTATATGCAGAATTAAACACAAACTGCACATTTCAGGATTTAGGATTTCCCACAGTATGTCTCAAATTAAACTTTCCTGGCGTGTCTCCCATCATTTTCCAAATATAAACCAAATCTCAGCTACATACTACTTTTCAAACAAAACAGATTACCTATATTAATTCTTTAAGTGTGCTCATGGTCTTCCACCTCTATGTTTGCTAATGTGGTTTCTTTCATTTGTAATGCCTTTCCATTCAATGTCAACATCATACCCACCATTTAAGGCTAGAGCAAGTATCGCTTCTCTTTGACAAGAGGCAATTTTATATTCTTTTATTCATACAACTCTTTTAAGATTATAGCTATGGTGACTGTATTTTCAGAACAAAAATCAGAACCTGTGATCTATCACAAAGTCTTACAAAGGGATGGACCAAAAACTGATCATGTTGGAGCTTTTATTAACAGTTGAATTTAACAGTTTTCCTTACTAGATGATAAGCTCTGCAGTGGGAGAAAATGGATCTTAGCTATCTTGGTTTGGCAAACTATTTTATAAACACTAGTTTCTCTATAAATATCTTTATATAAATTTCTTAATTTTACCAAATTTTCATAATTTACTATGATCACATAGCTACCACACATCTCTTCAGTTGGCTTAAAATCTATTATAACATAAAAATAGTAACAGTATTTATCAGTTGGAAAGGTGAGAAGTGGGTAGAAGACAAGGTTGGGGCAAACTTCTTCTAATATACCTTTATACTTTTTGATGTTTGAATTATTTATATGTATTGCTTATTGAAAATAAAAGCTTTTAAAGTGTAATTTAAAATGTGCCTTTTAATGTGGGTTTACACTTATTTTTTTCTTTAAACATGCAAAAGATATGTAGCCCCATGCCACATATTCGTGGAAACTCTGCTCCTAGATCGGAGTTGTGTTATTAACAAGTACAGTGGATAAGAGAAACTAATAACTCTAATAAACAGTTTTTGTAGGTTATTTTACTGTATACACTAGAAAATATAAAATCAAAGACTTCAAAGATGCAGATTTTCTTTAAAAATCTTGATATTGCTTTGATTAGAACTACACAACCCAAATAGGGCACCATTGATGGTATCAAAAGGTACCGACGACTTCCATTTCCTTTGCTTTCTTTCTATATTATGCTTCTGAGATTTAATGATTCTTGTAGATCTACTTCATTCACTTTAACTACTTTAAGGTTTCCTACTGATGGACAGCAAGCTTGTTTCCTCTGTTCCCGAGTATAACAATGTTACAATAAACAACTTTTGAATTTCTCCCTTTGTGCCCATGTGAATCTGCATGTGTGATGGCAGGGCAACTTCATGGCTAACTGATAGCAAGAAATAGAGAATACAAGTGTCAATACCAACTATCTTTTATTTCCAGGTCCCTCACTGACCTACAGCAACATATATTTTCGCTTATAAGGGTTCTCCAGGGGAGGCAGGAAGACTCTTCCCTCCTACTGTGACTTGAAAGCTCACAGACTCTAACATAATGTCAAATAAACTCCCCACAGCCTTCTACTGTCCTTGTAAGAAAGAGTCAGGGCTGTTCACATACAGTCTGCCATCTGTACAGATCTGGCTACACTGCTCAACTTTAATACTTCAGTGAGCACTTTTATATTGTTTTTGAAAAAAAAAAAATTATGTGAGCAAATCCCAGAGTTTGCTGTGCTTTAGCTGGTTAAATGAAGCGTAGTCAAGCAAGAAGGGACAGATCATATATATTGGAAATGTGTACCATCTTCCTTTGTGACCACAGTAAAGTCACTTTGCTTTTCTGTGTCTCCATTTCCTATTCATGAAATTACTCTATTCATCTTATTAATTTAACAACAAAAAATACCTTAAAGTGTTAATTAAACATACCTAACACTTTTAACTCTTCTTTAGATTTGCAAGAATAGTCATGTGCATGCTTATTAACATTGATCATCAAACGTTATTTTTGTTGACCCAAAAGTCTGAAGGGAATAGTATGAATTTGTATGAGAGTAAATCCTTTGCTATCATTAACTTGAGTAGTCTTACAAAGACTTTCTATTTTATTCACTTATGCTAACCTTCAAATTTTTCTTAGGACACTATTTTTTGTCACTCTTCTATATACATCACATTCTTGATAAAGATTAATGTAAAAATTTTACATATCAGACTACGAATTTTATGGACTAAGATTATATAACCCACAAAATGCTTATTTTAAACAAGAGCATTATGCATTCCTGGTTTTTAAAACCACTGAAATGGTTTCTTTAAACACTAGATTTTTAAAGTCACTTGATTCTGGCAAATAGAACATTTCTAACCTTAGTTCTGAGAAGGTTTACTATCCATAAGTATCTAAAAATATGACTTTGGTCATTTAATACTACTCTTTTCAAGGCCCAAATAAAGGTTTAGATAGGCCTAGACCAACCTCTAGTTGAGTAACTGCCAGGCTCAAGGACGTAACCCCTAAATCATTTTGATTATTAACATTTTAAACAAACTAGCTGCTCAGACAGCTAGCTAAGATCAGGATTCTTCTGGAAATGGAACTATCGAAGGAGTCCCAAAATTTCAGAAATATCTGAGTACAGCCATATAGATTGGGGAGTTATAAAAAGAAGGTATTAAGTAGGTGGACAGCATCATGTTGGAGCCTGGGCCCAGGGTGAGGAGAGATTGAGATTTTAAAGAAGAGCGATAGCACTAAAGAAAAAATGCCCAATTTCAAATTTTGCCACATCTGAGAACAGAAGACTGGAGTCCCACAGAGAGTTCTTTCAGGCCCAGCTCCAGGGCATCTAAGCAAGTGGCCCTGTTGTACTTACTAATCCACTTTCAAATCTATGAAGTCCCTGGAATAAAAATAACCTAAGTAGGAGAATAAGAGACCACAGGGACCAAAGAAGAATACACGATGATCACCTATGCTTTATTTTTTATTGCAAATATCTCTTCTATTTGAACCATGACCTTTCATAAAGTTGATAAATAAATCACAGATTTTGGGGGCCATGGTGGCAGAGCCATATAATTGGTCTTTGTTTCACGTGACTGGAAATTGTTAGGCCAAAATTTACCTCTTCTGAAGCATGGGTGTGAAGGAAGACATTTTTCCCCTATACAACTCATAGAGATTTGGGAGGCCTAGATATTTTTAATGATATAATCTCTTCATATTATTCTACTTCCCATTATTGTTAAATATATAAACATCTCTTGGTTCAGAAAGAATATAAGGTCTTTCTAAGTTTACTTCGTTAACACTGTCTTTTTAAAAAAATTAAATTTATCAAGGTAACATTGGTTAATAACATTATACAAATTTCAAGTGTGCAACATTATGATTCAATATCTGCACACTCTATGGTATGCCCACCAAAGGCTCTTTCTGTTACCATATGTTTGATCTTCTTTACCCAATATGCCTGCCTCCACCACCTTACACTGCAGTAACCACCCTTCTGAAAGTGTTATGTTAAGTGAAATAAGTCAGATGAAAAATGACAAAAACCATATAATTTCTCTCATCTGTGAACTATAAAACAAAAAGTAACAAATGAACTATAGAACAAACCAAACAAACTCATATATTATTTTTTTTAAAAAAGCAAATAGTATTTTAAGCTTTGAGATTTAATAAGAAGCTGAAGTCAAAATCTGATCTATTAGTGGCACAT
>NW_006494614.1:14277552-14292624 GCF_000325575.1 Pteropus alecto | reverse complement strand
AACAGATATGTCCTAAAATATTAAAATACACTTCTGTGCTATAACCCCAAGACAATACTTAACCATAAATTAGTAGCCTTCACTTTTACATACTGTTAACACCTCAATATTGCACAGACCTTTTGATACATAGCATCAATATTGAGCTTTTTAATTTTTCTAAGTTTTAATTTTTCTACTCAATTGCTGTTTACAATATTTGACATCCATGAATTTAATATTGATGATTTCAAGTCTTACTAGTGACACCAAAGGTCCCTGAAATGTATTAATTTATCATTTCTTTAAGATTAGAATTTGAAAGCAAATGCCTTGAGGCTGACACATGAGTGAGATCACCACTATCTGAACTTTGTGGTTTCCTACTCATCCTCACGTATTCAGCTTTCAGATCACATCCGTACTGAATGGAAACAGTCTTGGGTACATGTGAACTTAAACATGTAACATGATTGGGACCAGCCCCTATCAAAAGCCGCTTTCCTCCTCTTTCAGGATTTCTCCTTTGCCATCTCTCCTGCTGCTTCTAAGCATAGCAGAAAGGTATATAGTGATGGAACTTTGATAAATCAGTTAGTGATTTTATATTTTACCCATCTTGGACCCAGAAATCTGTTTTCTTCACAAGATTTATCAGAGCTTTATAAACTATATTGGCATTTTTAAAGAATCATCTTCTGGCTTTTGTGGAATCCTCTATTGTGTGTTTGTGTTATATTTTATTTATGTCTGTTCTCTATTTTTCCTTCCTTCTGCTTTCTTCGTTTTTATTTTGCTATTTCTTTTGTAACTTTTGGGATGTATTCTTGGCTCATTAATTTTAAGTCTTTTTAAAAATTATGTGAATTTTAAGACTATAAATTTCCCAACAAGTTGATGTTCATTATGTTCTACAAGTTTTAAATGTAGTGTTTTCAATATTATCCGGTTAAAAGTATTTTCTAATGCCCATAGCTTTTTTCTATTCAATTTATAAATGTATATTTATTAGTAATCAAGTTTACAGGGAGAATATTGTTCTCTTTTAAATTTTTATTGCAAACTTCATTGCATTGTGGTCTGAGTACACGCATTATTTAGATTCAGTCTTTTGAGATATGTTGAAATTTGCTTTTGATGTTTCACAAGCCTGCCTTTTATTTGTTTAATTATGGTACACATTTAAAAAAAAAAACCAATCCTTGTCTAATAATTCTAACATCTGAGATCTCTAATTTTGTTTCTCCTGCCTATTTCTTGGTAATTTCACTCACATTGCTTTGTTTCCTTGTGTGCTTGAGTCTTAGGGAGTAAGTATATGTGACTCAAGTAAAGCTAGACTTATGCACTGCCTTTGCATCCACCCTATGGCCAATTTCAATACACCATCATATCCAAAAGGAAAATTACAAACCTAACACCGAAAAGCACTGAAAGGATTATAGGCTTTTATTGACGTTTCAAGAGGTAGAAGTGGCATACAGGTGAGCACAAAGCAATAACATACAATGTATATAACAGAGAAAAGCTTCTTTTGCTTTAGAGCTCTCCCATCTCTAAAGATCTGCTTCTCAAGGAAACTGCTCAAATCTTCTCTCAGCCATCACCTGTCAAACTCCAACTAATTTCTTCCTCCTCTTCTTCTACATAGCTTTAGTTTCCTCCCTGATTTTGGATGACCTTTTCCAGGTACCTTGAGCCTTCCTTCACAACATCTTATATTCCACTGGTTTTGACTTTTAAAATCTCTTTCTTCCCATAGTACTCTATACTGATCAGTCCAAATAAGGCTCAATAGTAAAAGAGCCCAATAAATGATTTATGAGGTTGGAGAGAAGAGAAGTTCACATATACTTTTTGCTTTAAAGTTCCTTTTTTTGCTTTCTCCCAAGTTTTCAATGTACACTATATAGGGCTTTAAGAAGTGGAAGATGAACCTAAATAGTGCTAAGTGTGAAGTGAGAGCTAAGCTTAAACAAATCACTATGGCAAATGATCTGCCTTATGAGAAAAGACATTTTCTCTGTAGACACTGAAAACACTTCTTATTAGATAGTAATTCAATGTCTAGCTTAGGATGGAATTGTTCTTTGTCCTTCAATGTCTTTGTTTGTTCCCAGAGATAATGTCTCTGTAAAACACTCTTGCTAATCTAATATTGTATGGTTTCTTAAGCCCTAGATTCTTTACGACCAGCTGCCATGTAAAATGATTCAGTATCTATGTACAAGTAAGTTCAAGAGAAACTCTACCGATGATGCAACGACTTGCAGACATACAGAATTTAAGTCAACTGCCTCTCAATAATAAATCGACCGCTCTGATAACTGACCTGGCAGTTTTCATCTTGGGTTTCCATTTTATTCACCAGAAATATCATTTTGGGAAAGCTTAAATGCTTTTGAAATGAAAGCAAATTAAAATGGTTCTTTTGCAAAGATAACACCAGACTTTGTTTATATGTTTAAAAAGAAAATTGGTTGGATTAATAAAAAAATTATTTTTCTTGGTCTTTATGTTTTGTGTTATTTTTATCACCTATGTTTATCCATTAAGAAGTATACACTTTCAACAGCCACAAAATGAGGTTAAAAAAAAAAAAGCACAAAATAAGAGATACATTTAGATAAAATCAGCTTTCACTCTACCCTCCATCATACCAAGCACTCACTCTCAAGTAATCTCTATAGCTACTTCCTCTCCTTTTTTTAATACCATTCACCATGGCTCATATTATTAGGATACACACACACACACACACACACACACACGCACACATCCCTACTTGTCTCTTCTCAGCAGCCTTGTTATCCCTTGACATAGCAACTGGAGGGGCAATGTCTACCCCATGGAATATGCTTAATAGTTAATATTTTATTAATTCAAAGATATTTTTCATATTTTAATAACTCACAAATAAAGATGCTTCTTCCTATAAATAGCATGTTATACTTTAAATGGCAGTCTTTCTTTCTTAGTGGCATGTAAAATAATCATGCATCTTAAAATTGATAGTCTTAGATTCTATAAAAGATAGCCCTGAACTATACCTAATGAGAGATATGCATACATATCTCTCAAGGTTTTTGGGAATATGTTAATGTAGTTTAGTTAAAAATACAAAAAGTAAATGATCAAATGATAGAAATTCAGAACTTAGAGTAAGAAAGAAATTTCCTAAAAATTAAAAAAATTAGAGTTCTATATTTATTGAGCATTTATTATTTGCCAGGCACTGTTCTTGGTGCTGTGGATATAGCAGTGAACAAACGGGTCCTGTGAAGCTTACATCACAATGGGGGAAACAGAAAAAAAATTTAAAAATACCCATATATTGTAATTTGATAGTAAATGATATAAAGAAAAAGAACAAAGTGGTTAAGAATAAAATAGGGGACAGAAGTGGAGAGAGATTGCTATTTTAGATGAAGTGGTCAGAGGAAGTGGCCCTTGCACAGAGAAGGAAACAAGGATGTAAGTGATATGCCTCCTGGAAGTAGAACATTCAAGAAAAGGAGGACAGATGCTGGTAGTGTTTGAGAACAGAAAGGAAAAAGTGTGCTGCCACAAGTAAGCATGTGTGAGAGTTTTAGGAGATGAGGCCAAAGAGGTTGTAGAGGCCCTATCATGTGGGTCACTGTAGGGATCTGGCTTTTTTCCCAAATCATGTGGGAGCCTACTAAGAGTTTTGAATAAGGAATGATATGGCTTGGCTTATGTGTGGGGTTGCGTGCTGCTGTGGGTGGGGGTGAGGGGAATGTTAGAGGCGGGTTAGCAAGGATGAAAACAGAGGGCACTGTAAGTAGGCTACTACAACAATCCAGGTGAGAGGTGGTAGTAGCCGGCAACAGGGTGGCAGCAATTTTCTGAATAAATTTCAAACGTAGAGCCATTATGATTAGCTAATAAACTGGATATGGAATATGGAAGAACAAAATCAATGATGGAAAGATTTTTGACCAAGCAAATGGTAGAATGGAGCTGTCATTTACTAAAATAGGATTGTGGGAAGAATAGTTTGGAAGAGAAAAAAATCAAGAGTTCATTTTGGATGTATTAAATTAGGGATGTCTAGTAATATCCAAGAGGAAAGTTTAAAAATGAGTCTATACCTCAGAAAAGAAGATTGAAATATAAATGAGGAGACATTAATATACATGGAATTTTAGGATATATGAAATCTCCTAGGCTCTAGAGTAAGGGTATACAGAGAAAGGGGGCGGAAAGGCAGAGTTTGGGGGCAATTGAATGGGAGATGAGGAGGATGCAGCAAAGGCAACTGAGAGGAGCAGTCAGGAAGGTGGAACGGGAATCAAGATAAAGCGGCATCCTAGATACCAAGTGAAGGATCAAGGGAGTAATAACTGTCAAATTCTATTAATGAATAAGATATAGACTAAGATGTGATCACTGTTTTTAGAAGCAAGAAGGCTATTAGTGACCTTTATGAAACTGATTCTGTGGAATATAAGGGCAAAAATCTGCTTTGAAAGAGTTAAAGCGAGAAGAGAAGGAGAAATGAAAATGAAAGAGGAATTATAAACCACTCTTTCTAAAGAGCTACAGATATGCAATGTCAGCTAGAAATCAACAAGAGATGTTTTTTAAGATAGGAGCTATAGCATATTTGTACTCATTAAGGAAAGGTATTCAATCTCCTTTTTAGGTCTTTTCTCTCTAGTCTCTATAAATTACTTAATACAATTGGGGGAGGACCATGCAATTGAGATCAAAGTTTGACATCCTTTCTAAACTCTGAAAGAAATACTATTTACGTTTTTACATTTCTCAAAGGGATCTAGAGAATGTTTTTGAAAAATATCCTGATGTTTCATTTTTTAATAAGAAACATTTGGGGAGGGAGATGGTATTTTCATATACTTTTAATTAGAAATATAAAATAAAAGAATGCCTTGTGCCAGCAATAGTTGTTCATTTCAATATTAAATCACACCAACAACAGAAGAATAAGGTCTTACTCTAAAAAGAAATATGCTCCTCTTTTTCAATATCAGAGCTTACAGATAAGCTAGTCTCATTAGAAATAGATAACAGTCTCCTGACATCTGTTACAGTAGATGGCTGAGAGTAACGCTCAATACCTGATTCTATTTGTTATAGAAGAGCTAGACTGAATTAATGAACATTCTACCCTAGTGGTTCAGGGCCTGGCTGTGCATTTGATTTACCAATGTGTGTGACTCGTCCCCAGAGATCCTGATGCATTTGGTCCGAGTTGGCGAGCAGACATGGATATGTTTTAAAACATCCCCAGGCAATTTTAATGTGCAGTAGGAGCTGAGAATCACTCCCTAGCATTTAAGCTTTTCACCTCAAGGTGAAAAAAATCATATGTATGATTAAAAGGCTTGAAAGTTGATCTAGTCTCAAAAACAGAACACAGGAAATAGCCACCCTCACTTGAAGTAATCTACTATAAAATTCTCCTCTACCATGGAGAGCACATTCCCATAATTTTGCTTGTGTGGCAGCTCCATGCATTGCCCAGTGAATGAGGGAGGGATGACTGGGCATCTGTGGGCAGGATTTCTCTCCTCCGTCCAGTGACCTGAGATGACTATTAAAGGTCTCAGAGCACCAGAAACAAATTGGTTTTTCTTTGTTCTTCAGACTACATTTGACAGCAGGGTACGAGGAGCAAGGTAGTTGCAAAGCTTATTTTAGGTGTTTGCTGGAGGGAGGACAAGAAAAGAGAGGCAACTGCGGGGGGAAAAAACAAACAAAAGAACAAGAATGAAAAAGACAAAACTCAGCTGAAGCCAGGTCTCTAGAGGCAAATTTGCTTTTGGTTTCAACTGCCTACCTCACTTGGATTTCTTAATAATTATATCTATTTTCTGTTTATAGCAGCAGGATTCCATCCCTACCTCCCCTGCAATGGAAAGAACAGAGTCCCACAATGAAGTTCTTGGACTAAATGTGGACTTTCATTCTTTTATTTGCCCTCAGAAATTTGATTTACAGGACAAACAAACAAAGAACTCTTATCGAAACAAAAAAAAAAGAACAAAGTTAAAGAAAAAAATGTACCTTCAATTTCACCATCATTACTTATCTATGTTTCTGTTACTTCACTGTTCATACATATAACTACTTGCATAGGAGCATGACTGCAGAATGGATGCATTCTGGTCTTTCATTTACCATCTATTTGTTTCTAGTTGCACTTCGGATGCACAGATTTGGATTGATACAATCAATCTTACTCCTTGGTTGCCTCTGCCTCAGGGCACATTATCTTCCTCATCAGCCACTCCTTATAATATTTATTTTCATGGTTAGTTCTCTTCCTTTCAGATCTCATTCCCTTACTCCACCTAGATACCCACACTCATATATATAAGGTGTTTGCTTCCAATATATAATATCTATCTTTACTTATGTGTATATTTATCCATGAACAATATATCTTGTTTACCGTGAATGTGCTTTTAAATTTATATTAATGGTGTTAAGTTATAAATCATATTCAGTTTTGTTTTGTTTTTTAAATCACTCAACATTGTTTTAGAGAATTATGCATGTGAATATACGCAGTTTATTTCTTTTGACTGCTAAATAGCATCCCATTGTTTACTTATATCCTACTGTAATCTTTTTTCAATAAATCATAATTTTAATGTTAACAACTATATTGTAGTCCAGCATACTGATACATCAATTTGAATTTAAGTAGTTCCCTACTATTTCTTATTTAGATTTTTTAAGTGCTGTAATTAGTTTGTATACACATATGTATAAATATATGTATATATTAGTTTGCTAAGGCCATCATAACAAAGTACCACATACAAGGTAGCTAAAAGAACAGATATTTATTTTCTCACAGTTCTGGAGGCTAAAAGTTCAAGATCAAGGTGTAAGCTGGGTTGATTTCTTATGAGGCATCCCTCCATGGCTTGTGGGTGAACATCTTCTTCTGTCTTCACATGGTCTTTCCTTGGTGTGTGCACATGTCTGTGTCCAAATTTCTTCTTCTTATAAGGATGCAAGTTATATTGGATTAGTACTCACCCTAAAAGATCGCATTTTAACTTTATGATCTCTTTAAAGGCTCTATCTATAAATATGGTTACATTCTGAGGTATAGGGGGTTAGGACTTCAATATGAATTTGGGAGAGACACAGTTTAGTCCATAACTAACTATAAATCATAATATAACTAATTATAGACCTTTCTATAGATTGCTATGTATGTATTTTATATGCACATATATACATATATACAGCACCTTTCTAATTTTCTACGTAAATTTTGTAGACAAATACCTAGGAATGGAAATAGGGAATCGAAAGATATAAACATTTTTAAACATCTTGATAATTATTGCTAAATTGCTTTCCAAATATATTACTCCCACATATAATGCCAATTTCTCTAGATGTGTGCCAGTTTTACCAAGTACTGCTAGCACTGAAGAATTTAAATTAACTTTTCCTTTTCCAACAAGTGTAAAATTAGCACATTTTTTTCTTAGCTGTGTCTCTGTAGCAGTTACTTCTGATTCCTGTCAGCATGTACCAGGTCAAGACTATACTTTGGACACCAATAGCACAAAAGTAGATACTTCACAAAATGGAAGTGGGGAAATGTGTTGTCATAGCTGTGCATGTACGTCCTTATAACTTTGATGGTTTCTGGTTATATTAATCAGCTATATTAGTCAGAATTCTCTGAAGAAACAGATCAAGAGGGTATCTATCTATCATCTATCTATCTAATCTAATCTATGTATCATCTATTGTTTCATCTATCAATCATCGAGAGAGAAGTCTACTTATTTAAATGTCAATATTATTTTACAAATACCTTTAGAGCAACATTTAGACTAGTGTTTAACCAAATATATCTATACCATGGCCTACCAAGTTGACACATAAAATTAAATCTCACACAGGGTTTTGTGGTTTTATTTTGTAACAATATTGTCATTTACTAAATTATCGTATTGAAATACAATTCAATTTACCATTTAAAGCACACAATTCAATGGTTTTTAGAGTATTGACAGAATTATGCAACCATTACCACAATCAATTTTAGAAAATTTTCATCACCTCAAAAAGGAACTCCATATTCTTTTGTTATCACCCTCCAATTACCCAATTACCCCAAGACCTAAGCAACAACTAATATGCTGTCTGTTTCTATAAATTTGACTATTCTGGACATTTCATATACATTGATTTTCCTTATGGTCTTTTGTAACCACCTTCATTTACTACGTTGTCAAGGTCCATTCATGTTGTAGCCTTTATTAGTACTTCATTCCATTTTACGGCTGAATGATATTCCACTGTGTGGTTGTACCACAATTTGTTCATCCATTCATCAGTTTATGGACATTGGGTTGGTTTTGCCTTTTGGCTATGTTGCTGCTATGCACATTGATGTAAAAATTTTTGCGTGGACATAAATTTTCAATTCTCTGGGTTATATTCCTAAGATTGGAGTTGCAGGACCAAATGGTAACTCTAGGTGTAACTTATTGAAGAATTGCCAGAGTGTTTTCCAAAGTGGCTGCACCATTTTACATTATATGAGGTTTCCAATTTCTCCACATCCTTGCCAATACTTATCATCTAACTTGTAGATTATTACCATCCTAAAGAGTGTTAAGTCATATCTCATTTTGGTTTTAATTTGCATTTCCATAATAAACTAATGATGTTGAGAATATATCTATATGTTTATTGGCATTAGTACATCTGCATCAGAGAAATGTCTATTCGAGCCATCTAAATTGGGTATTTGTCCTTTCTTACCGAATTGTAAACATCCTTTATATATTCTAGATACAAATCCTTATAGATATATGATTTGTAAACAATTTCTCCCATTGTGCTAATTGTCTTTTTACTTTCATTTGAAGCACAAAAATTTTTAATTTTGATGAAATCCAACGCATCTTTTTTTTTTTTCTTTTGTTGTATGTGCTTTTGGTGTCATAAATAATAATCCATTGCCAAATCTGTGGTCACAAATATTTACTCCTTAATTTTCTTTTGAGTGATTTAAAATTTTGGCTCTTACATGCAGGAATTTGATCCATTTTGAGTTAATTTTTGTGTATGGAATGATGTAGAGTTCGACTCCACTCTTTCTCATGTGGCTATCCCCTAGTTCCAGCACCATTTGTTCAAAAGACTAATCTTGCCCTTTTTAGTGGTCTTGAAAGCCATGTTAAAAATTAATTGACCATAGATTTATGGGTTTATGCCAGTACCACATCAACTTGAGTACTACAACTGTATAGTAAGTTTTGAAATCAGAAAGTATGAGTCCTCCAAATTTGTTCTTTCTTTCTCAAGATTTTTTTTTTTTATTCTGGGTTGCTTGTGTTTCCATATGAATCTTAGGATCAGTGTGTTTATTTGCACAAAAAAGGCAGCTTGGATTCTAATAGAAATTGTGTTGAATCAATAGATCAACTTGGAGAATATTGCATCTTACAATATCTAGTTCTCCAACTCATGAATATGTGATGTTTCTTCATTTATTTAGATCTGAATTAATTTCATTTAACAATATTTTTAATTCATTCACAACAAACACAGAGTGTTGGGGGAATCTGAATAATAGATTCTAAATAGCTCTTCTTTATGGAAAAACAAAAACTTATGAATACCAAATATCCCTCTCCCCAAAAGAGGAAGATTTAGACTACCAAATACGTATTAATCACTTGTAGTAATTATGATAAGAATAAATAAATAGACCAGTGAAACAGAACAGAAAACCCAATAAACTCCAGATACATAATGTGTTTCTACCATTTCCTGAGATTTAATAGTTAAATCATTGGAAGCTTGAAACTAATATTTGGTTCCCAAGAGCCTGTTATATAGATCTAACCCAAAGTTAATGGTTGTCCTATTGTCTGAAATCTTTATTTATATCATTCAATATATTTTGAGATGTCAGTAGTCTTACCTCATATTTACTTTACATCATGTAGCACAATAAATGGATTAAAGAAAGAATGAGTATTTTAACCACCTTTAAACTTACAACACTTAGAAATAATTTTGCCATCTTGAATTTTATTTGCTTTGTATACAGGATCGAAATGTTTCACAACATAGAATTTTGCTTTAAAAGCCTCACGCAGAAGTAAACTTTTAAAAGTATCTAGATTAGAAGGTGTGAGATAAGACTGGATAACCATGAAATAAACTAAATTTATTTTCTGCTTACATTTTCTGTTCAATCTGCCATAACCCACTGATCATGAAGAGGTTATATGGGGCATACCCTTAGATACTTCAGCCAATGATGGAGGAGAGGGACAGAAGGTGTCATGGCTTCTATTCTTCTGCCCTATTTAAGGCAAGGAATCTGTTTTTAGTTCAAATCCTGAGTACGAACACATTTTAAGGTATTTCAAAACTTCTTCCAACCCCAAGGACGGCAAAGAGTACAGAACAAAGAATAATGGAATATACGTAGTTCAGAGACAGGTCACAAACCACAGCTTCCTGTAAGCAGAGAGAAAAGTCTTTTGGGAACTTATTGGTAGCAGGCTTTTTTTTTTTTTTTTTTTTTTTAAGAGAGAGAAAGAACTCCATGCTAACACAATTGAGGGAAAACAAAACTCTGATGTTTTAAGAGAAAGTTAAAAAGAAATTTGTACAAGTGCATAAGAGTGAAAATTAGATTCTGAATATGAAAATGTATATGCCAGTGTGGCTCCGAAGGATACACTGAAGAGCAGCAGGTCCTGCTACTGTTTGAGGGACCACAGAATCTAGGCCACCCCAGGGCAGAGACTATTTCCTAGACTCACCGGGACTATGTCAGAAGGAAATAAGAAGTTGTGGCAAACACTACTGCCATTCATTTGAGGTTCATTGTTAGGTTAATAATTTAGTGAAATATAAAGTACTTTTTATAATATGAGTGAGTGCAGCCATTCTCAATTAATCCCAGATAAAGTCTAGGGTAAGCAAAATCCTTTGCCATAGATCAAAGTCTCTTACTTGAAGTTCCATAGATACACATGTAGAAGATCTTTGGGTCAAAGCTAAAGATCTATGCAAAATTTCATGTCTGTATGTGAATTTTCCTAGGTAAGGAGTCCGTGCTTTCTTCAGACTCTCAGAAAGATCTGCAACTTTGAAAGGGTGAAGAATAAGTATTTTGAATAAAAATCAGAACTGAGCAGGTCCTACCTCATTTGTCTAGTCAAGATTCTATCTAGTGTTAAGAACAAAAAGAAAAACAGGTAACAGCCCATATAGAAAAATATGCATTTACAGGCTTGTTTCATCTGAGTTTCCTACACACTATTTTCATAGGGAAGAAAATACATAACACGGTGCAGTATAAACATTTTTTTCCAAAATCATTAGGCTCAAAGGGTCTAATTATTTAATTAATTATTATTCATTAATTATGAATCTTTTCTTTGCAAACATTTCCATTTCCTGTTCAAGAATAAATCACCTGGTCTGCCCAGACTCCACTTGTAAATACTGATCTAAGAAAAACTATCCAAAAAAGGAATAAAGTAGTAGAGACAAGGCACATTAAGTGACTTCTAGGTCTACTGCCATGTTTCATTTGGGTTCTGAGCATCAACCCCAGTGTTTATTTTCACAGCTACACAGTGTCATAACTACCACAAACTTGAATGTGATGCTAAAACCTGTGAGTGTGAATAGTGCAGTGAGTTACACCTGGGGATAAAGAAAAAGGGAAGGTAAGAGGCAAAGAGAACAACTGATAGTTTTCACTAAAGAGAGCTTTACAAAAAAACTGTTTAAATCCTAGAATTAATATTATTTCCATTCCACACTTGGGAAGAAATACCAAGGTAGAGAAAAGTGTGGCAAAAAAGGGTAATAGAGAGGAAGGAAAGTGTGCGTGTGTGTGTGTGTGTGTGTGTGTGTAAAGGACAAGTGACAAGGAAGAGGCACAAGAGGAAGAAAGGTATCAAATTCTTAATTGTACTTAGGGAAGTAGAGGCCCCTTTAACAAGGAACAAACATAGTCCCTGCCTCCTGTGACAGTATAGGTAGGGTAATATTATTTGGCCAATGTCATGATGAGAAATCAGTTTATTTATGTATTATACATTTAGGATAATCTAGCCCCCACCTCCCAGTGCTCCTGGGGTCTCAGGTGTGTGAGGCCCTGACCCCTCCTGCTCCCCCAGGCACTGCATGCTGGGAGGGTCTGTGTGTTTTGTAAATAAACATATTTGCCCTTGGGGAAAAAAAATACCCCTACGGCCTCCAAGTGAGGCATCAGATATGTGTGGTGCTGGGTAAACAAAAAAGCATCAGAGGCTACTGTCAAGTTAGATGCTGCCTAAAATGCCACCAGAAGTGGGAGAGAAAAAAGAGATGGCTGCTAGTAATATGCAATCATTCATTCATCTGTAGAGCTGGGTCCTATGGATAAAGTGATAAATTAGATAAATTAAGTTGCAGACAGTCCCTGCCCTTTAGCAGATAAAGTTCACATTGAGCCAAGGCAGTGTTGGGACACCTATAGTTAAAATAAAAAAATTTTTAAAAATGTAATGGCAACTTTTATGTGTTAGCTTGGCTGGGTCACATTATTCTGGGTATTTCTGAGAAGGTGATTTGGATGAGATTTACATTTAATTCATTGGACTTTGAAGAAAGTAGATTGTCCTCGATGATTGGTGAACCTCATCCAATTAGTTGAAGGCCTGAGCTTCAGAATGAAAAAGACTGACCTCCCCTAAGCAAGAGGGAACTCTACAGCAGATGGCAGATTTAAACCACAACATAGGTTCTTCTCTGGGTCCATAGCCGGCCCACCCACCCTGCAGATTTTGGACTTGCCAATCTCCATAACTGTATAAGTGAATTCCTTAAAATTTCACACACACACACACACACACACACACACACACACACACACACACACACACACCCTATTGTCTCTGTTTCTCTGGAGAACCCTGACTAATATAATAACCTAATAAACTAAACTAAATGAACATAAACTAAACTAAATCAGATATAAAATTATACTTCTGATATTATAAAGGAGGCTTTACAGATATTTAATCAAATCTTCCAGCAGGAGCCAGATTGTCCTGTAGTCACAACTTTTAGGGGCCAACGGGGAAACTTTAATTAATTTTTATGGTGACATTGGTTAAAGAAATCCAAGTTTCATCTGTACACTTTAACAGTAAGGCATATATATTTTTACACTGTGTTCACCTCCCATAGTTAGATTTCTTTCTGTCACCACATATTTGACTCCCTTTACCCTGTCTACCTCCCCATTCCCCACACTCCCTACCCTATGGTTACCTCTAGTCTATAGTCCATGTCCATGAGTCTCTGTTTGTTTGTTCTGTTCCTTTGTTGCTTTTAGGTTTATATCCCATACATAAGTGATATCATGTGATTTTCAACTTTTTCAGTCTGGCTTATTTCGCTTAGCATGATTATCTCAAGGTCCAACCATGTTGTCCCAAATGGCAGTATTTCATCTCTACTTATGGCTGAGTAATATTCCATTGTATATATGTACCACAGCTTTTTTAGTCAGTCATCTATCATAGGACACTTTGGTTGCTTCCATGTCATAGCCACTGTGAATAATGCTGCTATGAACACTGGTGTGCAAATATATTTTCGGATATGAGTTTTCAAGTCTTTGGGGTAGATGCCCAATAGAGAGATTGCTGGATCATATGGTAGATCAATTCTTAGTTTTTTGAGGAACCTCCATACTGTTTTCCATAGTGGTTGTACCAATTTGCAGTCCCACCAGCAGTATATGAGGGTTCCTTTTTCTCTGCATCCTCTCCAATATTTGTTATTACTTGTCCTGTTGATTATAGCTATTCTAACAGGTGTGAGGTGGTATCTCATTGTGATTTTGATTTGCATTTTCCTAATAGCTGGCGATATTAAGCATCTTTTCATATAGTTGTCGGCCATTTGTATGTTCTCTAGAGAGAAGTGTCTGTACAGGTCCTCTGCCCATTTTTTTGATTGGAACTTTTGTTTTTTGTTGTTATGAGTTCTTTGTATATTTTGGATATTAGGCCGTTATATCAGTTGCTTGCAAATATCTTTTACCATTGGGTTGGTTGTCTCTTTACCTTGTTGACGGTTTCTTTTGCTGAGCAGAAATTTTTTTAGTTTGATGTAGTTTAGTTTCATTTATTTTTGCTTTTACTTCCCTTGCCTTTAAGGTCAAATTTATAAAATCCTCTTTAAGTCCAAGATCCTTGAGTTTAGCTCCTATGTTTTCTCTATGCATATTATTGTTTCAGGTTTTATATTCAGGTCCTTAATCCATTTTGAGTTAATTTTGGTGTGTGGTGATAGACAATAGTCTAGTTTCATTCTTGTGCAGGTGGCTTTCCAGTTTTCTCAGCACCATTTATTGAAGAGGCTTTTTTTTCTCCACTGTACGTTTTTGGCTTTTTTGTTGAAAATTATTTGTCCATATAAATATGGGTTTACTTCTGAACTCTCGATTCTGTTCCACTGGTCTGTGTGTCTGTTTTTTTGCCGATACCATGCTGTTTTGCTTATTATCATTTTGTAGTATAATTTGAAGTTGGACAGAGTGATGCCTCCAGCTTTGTTCTTTTTTCTCAGGATGGCTTTGGCAATTCGGGGTCTTTTGTGCTTTCATACATATCTGATGATTTTTTGTTCTATTTCTTTAAAACATGCTGATGAAATTTTGATGGAGATTCCATTAACTCTGTATAATGCTTTAAGTTATATGATCATTTTAACTATGTTGATTCTTCCAACCCAAGAACACGGAATATCTTTCCATTTCTTTGTGTCTTATTCAATTTCTTTTAATAGGGTCTTATAGTTTTCATTATATAGGTCCTTCACATGTTTTGTTAAATTTATTTCTAGGTATTTTATTCTTCTTGGTGCAATTGCAAAAGGAATTATTTTTTCTACTTCTTTTTCTGACACTTCACTATTAGAGTATAGGAATGCTACAAATTTTTGAATGTTGATTTTGTATCCAGAGAATTTACTGTATTTACTTATTGCTTGTAGTAGTGTTCTTGTGGAGTCTTTAGGGTTTTCTCTATAGACACTCAC
>NW_006494614.1:14234228-14275304 GCF_000325575.1 Pteropus alecto | reverse complement strand
TTAAGTTTTTTTTTTTTTTTTTTGATCGGATTTTGTGAGTTTTATCTCTGGTTCTTCTTGTTTTATGTTATATACTTCAGGTCTGAATCTTTGGTGTGTGATTACCATTACAAGTATGAAAAGGATATTTATATATATACTGTCATCCATTTTCTACATACATACTTTATCTCCATTCCCCTTTGTGAATTTGGATCCCTGAGTCCTCCCCTTTTCAGTCATCGTTGTCTCAATTTGTCCCTATGTATGCTTTCATTACTATTCCATTTTCTTCTATACATACTTTATCTCCATTCCCCTTTGTGAATTTGGATCCCTGAGTCCTCCCCTTTTCAGTCATCGTTGTCTCAATTTGTCCCTATGTATGCTGAACGTTCATTACTATCTTGCTATAGCAATTCTCTTATTATTTAAACTTATAATGCCCTGTCTTAGGAAGGATTGCATTCCTCTGCTTCTATTTGCCTTATAATCACTTTACTTCTAAATATATATATAAATTGTTGTTTCAAGGAGAGAGTTCTGGGGACTTCTCTCTCTCCATCATGTTTCTCCAGTACTGTTTTATTATTTTTTAAAAGATCATTATGTATATTATTTGAGAGAGAATAAGACTTTTCTAGATTTGGGAGCCTAGAAATTCTGGAAGCCCAGAAATTCTGATAAGAAAGAGGGTTCTAGCTAGAAATTCAGAGAATTACCATGGTCAGGTATTCTCCTTGATTACTGAGGGTCAGCTCTGTGGTAGACAGTGTACGAGGGCTGAGAAAAAATATAAAGGATATGGTGTTCAATGAGCATAAAACTTTCTTAGGGAAGAAATGTATGGATGTCCAAATGTTAAAATACAGTTTCAAGAGTTTAAAATTATTCAAGACAGCTATATAAGGCAATATACTTAGCAGCATATGATTCTCACATGAATAATTTGAAAAAGACTGTCAATAAAAGGTCAGGAAAAGCTCTCTTTCAGCTGCAGTGCTCTGAAGAAAGTAAAGCTTTACCAGAACCTTCAAATGAAACCTGCAGAATTAAGGGCTGACCTCTACATGGAGGTGGACATTTAGGATAGTCTTTCAATTTAATATGATTAGAAAGAGTACACACACACACACACACATTCACACATTTTTAATGTGGTTATCAACAACGTGGTAGACGCAGAACAAAAAATCCTCTGCCAGTAGAGAAAGGTTATCTTAGTTTCTGGGTTGAATGAAAACAATATTGTAAATTAAAAGAGTATTTTGATAAATTCCTTTTTTTGCTTTCTCTGACATCCTTATAATTGAAGATGAATACGTAATTAGAAATATTTTATCCTTTTTTAAATTGCCACAGAATATTAATCAAGTTTTTGTCTGAGGTTATAAATTATTACTTTATACCTAGCAATAGTGTCAAATTATTATTGCAGATGGTACATAATTTGTATACCATCTAAATATTGAATCTAAATATTGCAAAACAATGATGAGTACTAATCTTTAATTACCTTTCTTAAATTGTGCTGGCCCAGCTACAAGGAAAACCCTTGTTTACAAATAAATCTTCCCATTTAAAATAAATCCCCCACAATATTGGAATGAAGTAACTGGATAGCAAGAGCTCTTGGCTGATGCCAGCTGAACAATGTTCCATGATGTTACTACAAGTGCCAGATTGGTACTTGATGATGGAACCCCTTATGATTTGGACTTTGAGCTAATCCTGCACCTAGTTTCTCTCAATCATTCCTTGCCCTTCCCTCACTCTGGGAAGGTGAGGAAAGGTGAGGGTGGGGTACTGATCTCTGTAGGTTATATTTTGAGGGTCTTTGTACCATCTGGTTTCTGGCTGGGTTTGGTCAGCGAGGGCACTAGTGGGAAAGGATAGAAAGAAATAGGGACAATTTCTCTTCCTTCCTTTGTACCCCAAGTCACTGAAGCACAAATCCAGCATCATAAATCCTCCCATTTTCCATTTCTGCCTTATGGACAGTGTTCTCTGGAATACTGAGTACTAGAATGGAAAGTAAGACAATATCTTCCTAAATTTAAAATAATAATAATATTAAATGAATAAAACAAAATAAAAGGAACCAAAACACAAGTAGGGTAAGAGAACTCAGCCTACAAACAAAATTTTTACATTTTTTCAATAACTCTACTGAATTTTTTCCTGGGATCTTTCTTTTTTTAAAATGAAATATATTGGAGTAACATTAACAAAATTATATAGGTTTCAAGTGTAAATTTCTATAGTACATCATATGTACATTGCATTATGTGTTCACCATCCAAAGTCGAATCTCCTTCTTTCATCATATATTTGATCCCCTGTACCCTTATCTGTCTCCCCCCATCCCTTCCCTTCTGGTAACCACTAAACTGTTCTCTGTGTCTATGAGTCAAATTTTTTACATTTAATGCATTTTGTTAGCAAATCACAAAGGATTTTCAAAGAACCTTAGAGATGGTTGGACGTAGCAATCACAATTATCTCTAAATCTTACCAAAGCATCTCTATTGGGAGCAACTATAAAGCTAACAGAGTTTAATCTCTATTTTAAAATCTCTTCCAATAATGAAATGGTCCTTTCCTATGACAGACTAAGAAAGTTGTTAGCATATGTTTAGTTTACAGTATTTCCATAAATTCCAAAGAAGGCATTGGCCATATTCAATAAACAGATTATCTTCTGAAAGAAGAGAGAAATCCTCCATATCATGGATGATGTAACCAATCACAGGCCATGCTCTTCTATCAACCACAAACTTCACTATTTTCCTTCCTAAAGATGTGCACACCTCCCAAATTTTGTTTTCTCTTGCATCCTAAACTTACTCAAGAAAGTATTTATCTTTGGAACACTATTTTTCTTTCCTTCCTTGTCTATTTCTGGTTGAATTATTTAAGCTGTTTGGCACTATGAAATCCCCTTAGGAAATAACTATTGATCTTCTGTTAGAGCATAAAGGTGACTCTCAAGCACCTTTTCCTAGAACTTTTGAGAAACACTACATGAGAAAGCAAGGTTACAAACCCCAGCTCACACTTAAAACTAAACGAGCAGTGGATCATATCCTAACACGAATCAGTGGAGACATCATTCTTTAGACTGTAGAAGAATAGTTCAATTTAGTTCAATTTAGTTCAATAGTTCTAATTTTAGTTTTTACATACTCAAAACATGAATTTTTAGTCATTGGGCCTGTGAGTCAGTATTAAAGGGTTTGAGGTCTATTTTTAATTATTTTTCTATGACATCCTACATATCTGGAAGAGTTCATATGCATTCCAAAATATCTTTAGTTCTTCAGACCTGCCTTGCTTCAAATAAACTAAGTTGAGGTATTATCTTTTTGTCAAAAGATGACAACACCACTTACCATAAATCGTTTTCCATTATGCAGAAGTGGTGTGATTCCCTTGGGTTCTGAGGTCTAAGTTTGATGTTTACAAAAAGAGACTTCAAATTTAGAACTCAATGAAACATCCATGTTTCCTGGGATTTTTTATTGTAATGAATAAAAAAGGAAAGACAGATCTTCATTATAAGTCTGATGAAAAAATGCTGATGTTTAGTCACAGGCTTCTCAGGGCATTGGAAAAGGCAAATGAAATCTATCAAGTAAATCTTAAATCAAGTAAATCTGTAAAGTAAGAAATTTAAACTCTAGACCACCTAAGATTTTCCGCTAGCCCTGAAATACTGTGACTGCAATAGTGTGGTTTCTTTATATTCTTTGATTTTGTGATGTGGAATCCTTAATGATCCAATGCTTTTCACCCCCTTTTACTATATTTCCCTCTGTCATCTCATTTGGAAAATATAATTATAAATCATATCTTTTCAGATATGATTTATCTGAAACTTCATTGTCCATCTTTTTTTCTATTTCGTAACAGAAACCATTGATGCTGTGGAAATTCTCTGGAATTTTATGAATATTCTTTAATGTCCTGTGTCCTTTGCCAGCGCATATAAATGTTGAATTAAAAAAGTAGGTTAGACTTCTGCTTCCAGTTAGGATATAGAAGGATACAAAAGACCTTTGCTCTCATAGTAACTACAAGAAAAGACACAGACAAAATAAAAACCATACTTTTCTATGGGGCTAGTGAAGAACTGTGGTGGCAAGGAAACCTTGATAAACTACATTTCAGAGAGAAATGAGCCCATCACAAGTAAGCAGAGAATGGCAGCAGCTTCTATTCCTGGATCCAGGGCCCAGGTGAGCTGCTAAAGGTGAGGAGACTGTGGGAATGAGGGGAAATAGTCAGGCCTTCCTTGAATGACTGGGCTGGTAGGCTGAATTGAGAATCTGGAAGAACTCAGTCCAGCAACTTTATTTGCCCAACCTTCCCCACATTGACAAAGCGGCAGTGGGGAAATGGCTAGTGTGCGGAGGGCAACCATATGGTCCTAGGTATTTTTACAGTGATTGGATTCTGAGGCCATCCAAAAGTGAACCCAATATATCTGAAACTGCAGTCTACCTCTCCCAACTCAAACACCAACAAGATCAAAAAGGTCTTAATGTTCTTTTATTCACAATGTTTGGAATTTTCTCTCTCTCTCTCTCTCTCTCTCTCTCTATGTTTACAATATCCAGGTTTTATATATACATATATATATACACACACACATATATATGTGTATATATGTACATGCATATATATATGCATACATACATATATTATATAGGAATATGTATATATAATGTGTGTGTGTGTGTGTGTATATATGTAAAATGTGAGGAAGCAGGAAAATGTAATTAGTTGATAAGAACTTTAAGACAATACACACTGTCAAAGAATTTATAAGAAAATGAATATTGTGTGTCATAAAAAGTAGAAACACTACAAAATGTATATCGTGTATAATTAAAAATGGAAACACTATAAAACATCCAAATGGATTATAAAACTTAGAAATGCAATATCAGAAGTCAAAGTTTATTGGATAGGCTTAACAGCAGTCTGGATATTGCAAAAAGAAGGTTGCAAGTGAACTTTAGAACAAATCACTAAAATTACCCAAACTGAAATAAAAAAGTTTTAAAATCAACAAAATGTCCATAACTATGAGATAATATCAAACAGTCAAATATAATTAGAGTCCCAGAAGGAGAGAAAGTAGGTCAGGAAAAAATTTTGAAGTAACTTTCTTCATAGTATCAAAGTGTTCGTTTCACACTGGTGTCTCTCTCCTCCTGCCTTCTAACTGCTCTCTCCCTTCCACCTCCCCCTGGACTAGAACTGGTGTGGGTATGCGTGCAGTGTTGTCAGTTTGAAGCATGGCTGATCCTGAATTAAAATAATTAAATTAGAGTAAGTTTGTAGTAATCTCCAAATCCATGGAAGACAATGAACCAATAAATTCCATGTACTTCTAATTACTGCATAGTACTATTTTTAGTCAAAATATGATAAAACCCAAATTCTGAATCTTGAGGGAGGAAGGAGCAATCTTAAACATAATCATTACATTTAATCAGTTTATAAATAATCCTTCTCCTCTACAAGGCATTTTAAAAATACACAACTAAAACACAGAAGGGAAGAGAGCAGTGATGTGGCAAGTAAATCTGCAAATGCTCCTTTTAATAACTTATTCTGCCAAATTTTAAGTGTGTAATTAAATAGAAGCAACCAGGTATGGAGAGGCTGTTAAGGAGCAGAAATTCATCTCTGAAGTGCACTGATGGACGTGGTTGCATGGGTTGAGGCTTAAACACTACAGCTGGGTCAGCCAACAGGCCCCAAAAGTGGTGGTGAGAAGCTCCTATTCTTTTTACTAGAAGATTCACATGAAGTGGTGGGGGATGTTATGTTTATACTGGCAGGAGCGGAAGGGGAAGCAGTTCCTACTGGGAAGCTACTGTGGCATGCCTCCAGCTCCTATTGGCACTTTGTCAAACACTCTAATGAAACAAGACTATTGGAAAGAAACAAAAATATCAAAGATGTTTTAATCTTATATAATTATAAGCCTAAACGAGAAAATTCATTTTTCATTACACATTTCATATTTCCTAGCTCATCAGTCAGTATTTAAGGATCCTTTGGCACAGTAGCCTCACTTTCCTATGTTTTTGAAATTTTCTGATTATAAATTGTGTCATTATATGTGTTAGCTATTATTTTGGAATAAATACTGTTGCTTGAAAGAATAATTGGAGGGCAGACTGGTGTGATTAATTGATCTGACCAGAGATTTCAGGCAACCTTGGATGTAACATGTTCTTAGGTACATGGGGATAAGAATTAAAAAGAACAGCTTTGAAGATTGTTGAGGATAGTGATTAACCACAATGCCTTAGAGACTACTATATAATTCTCTTAAAGCACCACTTTAGAACGAAGATAAAAGAGGAAAAGTGCAAGTGAGGGTGGAGAAAGGAGTTGAGGACTTGGGTGGGGATGGGTACAGAGGATTGAGAATAAATGGATTTAACTGAATGACTACGGTGCTGTGCAGAAAAGAGGAGGGATAAAATTAACAAGAAAACAGAGAGAGAGAGAGAGAGAGAGAGAGAGAGAGAGAGAGAGAGAGAGAGAGCACGAACCTATTAGTAATTACTCTTGAGCAAGTTCAATGTAAGGTTACTTCCAGCTTATATTTGAATAATATCTGCCTGCTTCTCATTCTGAAAGGCTTCTAAGACAGCATTCCATCACTTTCTCTCTTGGCCTGTTAGGCTCCCTGAAGAAACAGTCTTTGCTTTTTGAAAAGCTATAGCCAACAAGTCTCCTTTTACTTTCACGCTTACATGAGAAAGAATCAAAAAGACTAGGATTCCTTCCCTTTTCTTCCCAATCCTTTCCCTTTCCCTAGTATCAGCAATCGCTACCTCTATTTCTGCAATCAGAAGCACACTTTGGCATCTTATATTACCCTAGTTCCATTTTGAAACCTAGAATTATTTTCTAATGAGAAAATACAAAACTGGGAATTTTATACTAGAAATACGGCTAAAGAACAGTCCAGAAAGTAAACTATTTTTTTCTAGAAACATTGACAATCCTGAAAAAGTTAATTTCCCACAGGATCAAACTCAAGATCCTGCTTGATTCTTCATGATATCAAAATTAGATGTGAATTAAGCTTGAAGGAATCACAGTAAAAATAACTTTTAAAATGATTATTAACTCAACTTAGGCAGCAACTATATTTTGTTAAACATATGTAAACATGACACCCAACCTTCCTCCTCCCCTCCAAAAAAAAGTGCTAGTCACATGTTAAATTCCAAGACCTAATAGAAAAATTGGGGAAGAGTAATAAAATGTCTTTAAGGACTTATTTCTTTTTTAGGCAAATTATTAATGACCATCAGAAAGTAAAGTGATTTGAGAAGAGAAGCTTGCTGCTTATCAGCTGCTGTTGTAATCAACTAATTACAATATTTCACTCAATATCTCACTAGATATACATGCATAAACAAGAAGGGCTTTAACACTTTACAGTTAGACTTTTAAATTATTTTCTAAGACAGAGTTGTATGCAAACGTTATTGAATATATAAATGATATTGAGAAACAATTTCCAGCCAGATTTTATACAACAAATTTCAACATTCTCCTTGATGTCTCACAGACATTAATTCTAGTTTTTCCCCTCAGTGAAAAGACTGGATTGTCCTTAAAAAGGAAGAGTAACTGCTACTGTCAATTTAATAACCTGTTTTCCCCACTAGATTGTGAGCACCTCTCAAGCAGGGACAAGGTGTTTTACTTTCGTATCCACAGGACCTAGCTTAGAGCCTACCATCTGGTAGGTGCATGTTCAGTAAACATTAGTTGAATGGATAACAAGGAGCAGGCAATCACCAGCATATCATGTTTGAAGGTAACACCCAGTGACCCCTTGAGTGCTGAACCTTTCATTATTAGTCTCTTCTTTGGATTATAATATTAATGACACTCTCCTGATAGGTGCAAAAGTAGACCTGAACAAATTCTGAGGCCTCCCCTATTCTTGAGTAGAATTACTCAACATTATAAAGATGTCAGCTCTCCCCAAATTAACTGATAAATAGCCAATCCCAATAAAATATCAATGAACTTTTTTTATGGAGTTATATAAGTTAATACTAACGTTTATATGGAAAACAAATATGCAAGAATAATCAGAAAAAAAATGAAGAAAAAACTGTGAAGGGAGCCTAGCCCTACCTAAAACATACTATATTGTAAAGCCTCTATGATTTAAATATTGTGGTACTGGCATACAAATAGATAAATAGACCAAAGGAAAAAATATATATACAAATGGCCCTTAAACACATGTAAAGATGCTTAAACTCACTTGTAATTAAATGTAAATTAAAGCAACACTGAGTTACTATTTTTCACCTATCAGATTAGAGAAACTCTAGAAGTATGACATATCCTGTTGGCCAGGCTGTGAAGAAATAGGCATTCTCTTTCACTGATATGGATGCAAACTAGAGAAAATCTTCTGGATGAGGAATTTGGCAATTTGTAACTAAACTATACATGCTCTTACCCATATATAAGAAAGGATTTGAATAAACAATGGCATATCCATACAATGGAGTACTATACAACTGTATAAAAAATAAGGACAACCACTATGAACTGATGAGGAGTGATTTCCAGGATACACTGCTAAGTACAAGAAACAAAGTGAAAAATATTATCTGCAGCATGTTATCTTCATTAAGAAAGAAGAGAAAATAAGAAAGTGTACAAGAAGAAATAGAAGAAGAACAAATCAGAAACATTAATGTAAATAGTTATCCACAGTGGTTAGGTCAAAATAATGTGGAAAGAATGGGTGAAAGTATAAGTTTTTTTATATTTCTGATTTTTAGAACCATGGTAATGTTTAACATAGCCATAAATAAATAAACAATTAAAATCAACCAGGACCTTGGGGGAGCCCAAAACGAAATTCAAACAGTTAACCTAACTGTATTACCGATGAATAACATAACCACACTGAATAGATGGTGAAGAAAAGAGCTAACCTAAGTAATTTTGGAAGACAACAGTTTATTATGTATGTAAGGCTAAAGAAAAAAGACAAATATTGTATTCTATTAAATTTGGTTTTCATAGGGGTATGGGTTAGTAATTCTGAAACTGTAGGATTCTAGGATTGCGGAAATAATAAATATATTAATTTAATAATATAATAAATATATTTTGGATCATGAAATCCAGGTTTCTGATAGTATCTACTATGGGTGAAGCTAGTGTTCTACCTACATTGATTTTAATATATTCTCTATTTCTGAATTGTTAATCATTATGATTGAACTTCTAGCAAATCATTCTAAATTAGGAAGAGTATGAATGAATGGCACCTTCCTTCTAAAGAGGTAAAATTACTGCTGGCATAATTATTTCCAATATAGTTTTGAAATTCAGGCCCAGGAAAAGGACACTTTACAGTCTCAAAAAAAGTAAGTTTAATAATTATAAATAATAACAGTCACCAAATGTTGAGCATCACTATGTGCCAGGCACTAGGCCATGTGCTTTTCACAAAGTATTTCATTTAATCTTATTTAAAGGACATTTTTTATGTTGTTTAAAGGTTAGGATATGTGTACAAATTAGGAAATGGAGAGAGAGTTGAAGTAACTGCCCAGCCGCAATCTATCTAACATCAGAACTCTCAAATACAGTCATCATGTCATACTCTTCAAGTCTACCAAGAGGGTTCTCTGATTCCTGTGCTATTGCTTTAATTCCCTTCACTCTGCTACCTTATGACCACCATGTAACTGGAGACTCTTGACATCCTGTCAGAAGAAGAGCCTGATATAGTAGGTCATTTTTCTTATCTGGATAGAGTCTTGGGTTACTACTCTTTGTGATCTTATTCGGCACCTTATATTTTTCAGAACTCAGTTCATTTAATATATTCTTTAAGGGAAAAGACAGAACATAATGAGAAAAAGTGTTTTTGAGATTCTACCAAAAGATTTAAGAAACTGGAAAAGATTACATCTTTTAGCAGAAGGCTTATTTTGAAAGTTTAACCAGTCTTCAAACTTATAATTGCTTTAACTATAATCCAAGAAATCCTTAAAGTGCTGGTTTCTCAAGAAGTGAAAACTATTCTATTAGCTAGGGGCCAGGGACAACTGCAAGGATCTCAGTTTCTTTGCTTATTTCAACCTCTTGGGCAATTCTCTTCACCACCCTTTCCTTTGTCTCTTTCTGGGATACCATGAAACTTGCCAAAGAAAAGTCAAATGATTATGTCCAGAGTCATTTCTTTAATTCACAAATTATAGAGGAGAAATCGAAAGTTGAAAATTGTTCAGACTCAAGAAAAACACATAAATAAGCAACCAAATATAGACATCAGAGAAAAAGTGCTATGCTTGGAAGAACTCCTGGATACCTTGTTCAGTAAAAGTCGTCTCCTCTCAAATTGTTCCTTTTAAACAAATAAACCCACTCATTCCTAAACTGTGGGATGTCCTACACCACAGCTTTCAACCCATAACTGTGTAGCTGCCCTGTTTACTCAGCCGCTCCTACTGTTTTTTCTCCAGAAGACTGTCCAGACTTTTCGGAAAAATAGCAGTGGCTCTTAGAAACTGGAGAGCTCTACCAGAAATAGCAATGAGGTGACTTAAGTGCTACCAAAAAGAAATCTTCAACGACCAAGATTCATGGGTAAATATTTAAGATCTAGCATATGGTATATGGCTTCCATATTTTGCAAATCATTCAGACCTAAAGTCCTAAGAAATGAAAAAAAAATGGGATTTTGTTGCAAATTCTGTGTAATTACTTATAGATATTCTGCCAAACATACTTGTAGGTGTGACATAAATCTGGACTTGGGAAAATATTTTTTATTTAAGTACTTGTCACTGCTGTGGGTTTAATTGTGGGGAGCTGTACAGAAGCTTTAGATTGGTCCATTTTACTTTGAATCAGACAAAGCAGATGAACTCTGAAATAGAACTTGTTGACAAGTTCTCAAAGCTGTTGATTTCTTCCTGAATTTCAAGTTTCAAGATATAACATTAGGAAATTATCTGTTTTTATTTAATGCTTTGCCTTAGTACAAACAGATCTGAGGTAGCTTATGGAAATACATGTAGCATAATCAGATTATTTTCCCCCCTAAAGATAAAAAAAATCAGAGCAAAGTGAAAGGAGGGAAAAGAAAAGCCTGGGAAAATTAGTTCACAGAAATGCCTGCCTCAGGTTTCTGCACAGGAATAAGGGAAACCACACAATAAATTCTGGACCCCCTGGGAGCCAAAGTAGGAAGGGAGATACAGTCACCAATGGGATTCGTGTCATCCATAGGTAAGCAGGGATAATATGGAAAATACTTAACAACTGGGATAGCTCAAGCCGCAACTGACCTGATGTTCACCTTAAAAAGATAGTATGATATCACCACATGTAGAATTTTGCCAATAAGAAATAGGATGCATCCCCTCGACTTTGCCATCCTTAGATTAAAATTATGCAAGTACATGTTTAGAGAAAGATTCCTCTGTAAATCAAACTCTTTGCTTAAAATAAAGGTTTTTGTTTGTTTATTTCTCATGTTTTAAAACAGAAACTTGGTCAAGACCTCAAGTTAAAATTTAAATCTTTGACTTCAATTGGTGATGTTTTTAAGTTTAAAGTAAGAGAAAATCTTCCAAATATGTTTATTGGCCTTATTTAATTTCTCTTATATATCTCATATGTGCATATTCACACTTGCAGAGAGTTTATTTTATGGCAAGATTTTCTGTAATCTGAGTCCCAGTGATGGTGTCTTTGGCCTGGAAACCCCAGAATGCTACAAGATTGAGAAAGATGAGTTCCATGAACAGATTTCTAATTAAGTATTAAATGAATGTGCTATCCTCTGTTCCCTGGGAAATGGCCTCCTTCATAACAGCTCCTAGAAGAGAAACTAGCAAAATAGAAAGGGTTATACAGCACAGGAAATTCTGCAAAGTAACAGAAGGAGGCACATTTATTCCTCATACCATCAATTTTACTCGGGAAGGGGTTGCAACAAACATGTAGAGGATAAAGTGAAGGTTGGACCCTAATCTCCCCTTGGCTTCTCATGGAAACCTTTTTTTTTTTTTTTTTAAGGGAAATTGATTCCAATTAAATGGAGAAGTTTGAGGAATGTGCTTTTTCTATGTGCCTCAGACTCCAACCAAAAGAGGGGGCTTCCCAAACTTTTCTAAATGAAGAATCTTAGCAACATAACAATCATTTCTAGATTCTACAGTCTGTGCTTACAATTAACTTTTCCTTCACAAGTAACTACAAAGTGTGAGGGACATTAAGGAGTTTGACGAAGTAATACAAATTGACTGAAGTGGTCTTAGTTTAACAGGTCCATTAATCTTAATCAGATGCTGGGCTTTAAGATGTCAATCTTTTTAAGTTAGGACCTCAAGTCCTGGGGCTACTAATAGACCTCGATAGAAAGGAAGGAACAATGGAGAAGACCAGGAAAATGTGTGAGACAGAGGAAGAGAAAAAATTAGGAGGGAAAACAGAAGAAAATTAGAAAGAAAAGAGGTAGCAAGTCATAGATTTTCTACGATATGAAAGTAATACATGATACCAAGAAGATCACAGAACAAACTTTCTATAAAGATAAAAATGGGATTGACCATTTCTGAGATAAGAATAAATTTCCTTTAGAAAGAGGCTTTCAGCCTGGGTCCCTAGGTATAGGTTGTGGGGTGTCCACGAATCCCTAGAAATTGTATGCAAAATATGATACCGGCATGCATATGTGTGTGTAGTGGTCTGTGGTTGTATTAGTTTCTCAAAGAATTCTTTTGCTCAAAAGAAATAAAAACCAGTGCATGAAAAGGAATTTCTTCATAATTAAGCTTGGATTACTACCTCAAGTTCTTGGTTCACTTAATTGTAGAAGGATCCATTACCCTGTTCCTGACAAAGTTAATCTATGAATCTCAGATCTGAAAAAAAATTGAAATGTTATATGGTCTATTTCTGTCTTTAGAAAGGACTACAGTCTATAATGTGAAAATACAGTCATTTTTTAAACTGCAGAGCAGATTTCTAATCCTTTTTTGGTAGCCTACTCATCATTTATATTTCTCACTATAAGGGAATTCTTTCTGTCTAGCCTAACTCCCTCATGTTGCAAAATAATTTGGTTTCTTATGTTTAACAATCTAGTATTTTTGGATACCATCATTAAGTTCACCTTCAGTTTCTTTCCTCCAGTACTTCTGATCTTTCCACATGAGTCATTCTCAAATTCATTAATCATCTTCATGGTTTTCCTCTAAACCCTTTTTGAGTCTTCATACTTTTCTATAAATTCAGAAATAAATACACTAAAAAGAAGATTGATAAAATCCTTAGTTGATTGGTGAACTTCTCTATGGTCTCTATAGTTGGTATGTAATAATAAATTGCCCTCTGAGGGTGAAATTATAAAATCAATATAAAATGACCCAGATTCAGACAGATTAGTGGGGGTAAAAATCCAGAATCAACAGAATGGTTGTCTGATTAAAGATTGCATATTAAAAGAAACATAGTGTTACTTAGAAGAGGTATCAGCCATGAAAGCTTGAAAAAAGCAGGATCACAGTCAGATCTTGGCAATGCCCACCCAAACAGTATCCAGGGAGGAGGGTGTTGGCCAGATTATTCTGATAGCCTGGTCAGGTCGCTTTCTTTCTGTTGAGGAGACAGCAGTAATAGCACCAAGTCTGCTGTCTTGACATATTTGAATCACTTACCACAGAACCCACTGTCGATTTGGCTGGTTGTCACCAGTACACAAGGAGGAGCCAACATGGCCAGGTGACCAGAAGAAACTGCCCAGCTCTTCCATGTTCCTGGAAGCCCTAATTCCTATATTAAACCTCTTTATTCCCATCATACTTACTACACTCAGATAATGATATACCTACATTTTTCTAGTTTTCTGAAAAAGCCGTATGTGACAAATTCATTTTTATTAACCTTGCTTTATTCCACAATAAAATTGGAGAACTTTTACCTAAATTTTAAGTCCTGAAGGGAAGGTAAATATGAAGCTTATTGTTACTATGTCAATTGTTACTTGAGTAAAGCAAAACATTATCCTTACTGCACTTCAGTACTTTCTTCCTAGCATTAGAAAGTATAGATAAATGAACAAGTATATGATTAGCTTCTAACAGGTGTCCAACTCAAAGTTCTGCACTGATAGCCCAGCCCTAGCAAATTTTCCTTAGCTCATTGGTTCTGAAGAATGAAAAGGAACATATTGCTAACATACAGTATATCCATTTGAACAAAGTCATTCTGAATGAAATCCTATAAATCATACAGGAAACCTAAACGGATTCACCAAAACGTCTTAAAAGAGTATATCATTAAGAAGTTCATGAGACATTGAGGAAGGTTCAAGAAATAGCCCAGCACTACAATTCTTCCTTTTCTATCAGGTAGCCAGTTAACAAGCAGAGGATGCACATGACTGATAGCATTTCTCTTACTCGGGGTATAATGGACTTCATTTGCAATAACAATTTGGAGGATCTGCTCTGACAGCACATCTGACAGACAGAGACTATTTTACCCCTATACAAAAATTATCTTCAGTAATAACTATGCCATGGAACAAATAAAAATAATGGCCTAAAAAGGAATGCAGACTATGAAATTTTTTCTTTATTGACCTTAATAGACATAATCATCTCAGAAATGAGTGCATAAATACTACAGTACTAAGAAGGAAGAAAGTAATGGATTACTTTCTCAGTGTTCTCAGTTTGTTCAAGATACTTTTTGATGGTTTGTCTCAGGCATGAATAGGTAACAGTTTGTTTTTCAACTTTACTTCTTCAATTTAAAAAATTTTAAACACAAATGAAAATTCCAAGTGGTTACATAAAATTACAGAATTTAAGTAACTCAAGTTCTTTTTCAGTAATATTTACAACTATTACTTGAAACCTACAGTTTAAATACAAGAATGTGTGAAGATACAAACTGGCAGAAGGGAGCTGCAATGATTCTTACTCTTGAAACAAAGGATTGCGGTTGAGGTACATGTCTCAGGACAACTTGCCTTCCGGTAGTTCTCTAATGTAACTTATACGTGGAATGCAATGTTCACTGAAGAATAAGTTTTTTTAAAAGCAGCTAATTAATATATGTATATGTACAGTTAAAACACAAGTTACTGCTTTACTTTTTTTAGATCTTAAACCAACAAAATATTTTTTCCAGGGAAGAGTATTTTTTGGCTGAGAGTATTTAGACTGGTATAATAAATAGCAGACTGACTTTTATGGTTTTACTATTGTTTTTACCTTTCCCACACATTTTTTTTTTTTTTTTTGCCTGTATCTATCAGGGTAGACTGATCCCACTGACCCAATTTCAATATGCTACTTCTTCCAATTTTATGAATTTGGATTGCAATCTTAATGGAGTCATGTTCTTCTTACAGTAATCTTAAACATTCCCTCCACATTCCCTCCACTTTCAGCCACAGATCAAATAATAGTATCCACTTTTTTTACATAAGTCTACTGCACGAACTTTCCTTACTCAGGACCTACACATGCCTCTTTTTTTAGCAAAGACCTCAGAACAGAGTCTGAATCCTTGACCTGATATGGCCAGTTCACAGGAGTCCTGCCTCTACCCCATTCTTATCTCTCTCCCTCCTGAGGTAGTGTCAGTGCCTGACTCCTTAAAGGTATTTTATGTCTCCTTTCATGATATCACTGAACCTAACATGTGAAGTGTTCATTTATTCACCTTCTCAAATCTACACTCTCCTTCCAAAGGAAATAGATAGGGGTTAAGTTTGCTCTTTAATGTCTCTTCTCCCTTAGGGATCTGCCATTTCTTCTTTTACATCTTAGCATTATTTCATCTCCTTAATTTGTTTATATACCTCTTACAGACTTATGAGAAATCATTAAATATAGTCCTTAACCATAACATACTTTCCTACTTTTCATCCCTGATATTCCTGGACTGTATTTTTGTCCTTATTAAAATGTATCCTTCTGAATTTAGATTGTGTTGTATTCTGGCTGAGAAAAAGAACTCAAAACCCTTTGCCTGTTAGCTAGATGTCTTTCCAAGTGGAAGTATTAGCAATAAAAAGAGTTAACTGGCTGTGTAATATTAACCCTTTCCAAAGCCATGCAGGCTTCGATTCGTTGATATATCGTATATTGCATGTACAATTTATTTATATTATGATTTATTATTTATTGTATAAATATTTATTAAATAAACATATTACATTTAGTGTATAAACATATTATTAGAGTCTCAAATGTGACAGAAACTATGCTAGGTGCTGGGAATATAGTGATGAACATGGCAGGAAATCATTTCTGGCCTCATAGAGCACATAATATACAAGTGACAAGAGTTTACATTCTTTACACTACTTCTAGAATTATACAACTCAGGAAGTGAGCTCAGAGAGTACATTTGCAAAACCTTCATTAAAGACTATAGTTCAAACAAAGACTTCATGGTCTACAAAATAGAAGTACATTCAGTTAGAACACAGAGAAACTGGAGGCAATATTCTGTAATGATTAAGAACTCAAGCTACAGAATCAGGTAACCCTGGGTCAAATCCTAGTTTTCTCCACAGGGCAGTGGTGAATGTTGACAAACTACTTCATCAATTTGTGCCTCATTTTTCTCAAGATCAAAGAGGATAAAAATAGTATGTTTTCATAGAGTTATTGTGGGGATTAAATAAGATGTGAAAGGATGAGAACAACACATAGTAAATGATAAGCCTTAGCCATTTTTATTATCATTTATGACTGTTATTATTTTCTAATCCAAATGTTTAAATAAAAGTCCCATTGGATGATGATTAAAGACAAATTGTAAGACCATTGAATCTTTAAAGTTCAAAAGCAATGTGACCAGGGCTGGAACTACTAAAAAGGTACAGGACAATCTAGAAAGATATGCTGTTGGGGAACCATGTTCATCCTCCTCCCACCCCCAGAAATTATCAGCAACTGCTGGTTCCTGACATGGAGTTGGTGCCAGAGACAGAAATCTCCTTTCCTTCTGCCTTCTGGTCTTCCACCAGTGCCTCCCATTGGCACGACCTGATAGGAAGGCAGCTGTCAAAGGAGCCTGGGAAATGTAGTTTGGAGACTACCAGCCCCAGCGGTACAGAGGAGAGCAGAGAAGGGCAGGTACAGAGCTGGGAGACAATAAGCAAATAGCACAGAAAATAAAATATACTCAGATCTATTATCAAATAAAATTTGAAGGTTCATGAAGATAATTTAATTTAACTTCAACTCGGAGGATAAAAATGTAAATGTTCTCTTTCCTGCCCACTTTTTGTTGCTTCGATAGTTGATTTTGTTTTAGCTAAGTTTCATGTTTATCCTGGCACAAACTCCATTACAGAATCTATTAAAAGTTTCTACAGATGATTTTTAAAAAGTATTTAAAAGGTGTTTTAAAATGAAGGATTCTAACTTTTGGAATAGAATTTTAAAATGCCACTCTATCTGTCCTGCTAATCAATGCTACTAGATTGCTGTCTTGGTAATGAGCACTGCAGAGATGTCGATATTCTTCTACCTATCTGGGTCACCAAGGAGGGTGTGGGAGCTTTTGAATAGCTTTTCTGGCAAATAAAAGCCATGCCAAGAAAATGATAATGGATAATGACTATTGTCCAGAAGACACAGAAAGCAGCCTTTGGGAAGCATGACTAAGTGGCAAAGCAGCACAACCTCATTATGCAATCAGAAAAGAAAAAAAGTCACAAACTTTTCCTATCTGGTTATTAAATAATTTTTTGTATTCGAAAGGCACTGAGAACTAATGTGAGAAGAACATTCATTCAGATGTTTAATAGCTACTAGACACACATTAGCAAAATCATTTCCCGATATTGGGTCTGAAGCAGCTAGTTCTACTGGTTAGAATCTATGTTAATGAAAATAAGATACAGAGTTAATCTGTAATTGGGCTAGTTACTTTCACATGAGAAATACTGTTCCAGAATCAGATGGAGCTAGATATAATAGGATTCAGACAAGGACATGGGTACATAGCTGAAATAGATTTAGTCAGCACATAAGTAGAAGTTAGTGGCCATTAATATAGTGGGGACAAATTTATTTGAGGGACTTTATGGTGAGATCATTAAATTTCCTCCACTCTCTTGTCAGAGTCCCTCCTCAATATAACTAAGTTTCATCTCCATAATGAAATAAAAACCTGCCACCTTTTTCCTCAACCACTTAATACTTTTGAGTGGGTCATACTGAATAATACATTTTTGAAGTTTACACATTGGCAAGCCAAGAAACAGGTAAAAGCCTTGGGGGTAATTATGTCAAAGATGCTAAGACTGGGAAAAAGGTAGAACAGAGTAACAGAAAGCATTCATTTCAAATTATACCTAAAGGGTAGGTCATCAAATACATAGACTACTTTAAAGGCAACATGATGTTCTAAAAGGAATATAGGTTCTGACATCACTCATACAAACACTTAAATGTTTTTTCATTTCTCTGAACCTTAGGAATAAAATATGTAAAATAACCCAGCACAGAGAAGACCTTCAATAAAAGGCAGCATTCATTTTTGATTAGGTACACATAGAGTGCATAACTGGTCATTCTGATATAACAGTTGACTTTGTGAACATAAAAAAATGCAGATACATCAGTAGGGCGTGAAGCTTTTCCTCCACACAGCACCAGGAACATTATTCACGCATGTTTGTACAGCTGGCCACCAAAGCCGCCTGCCTGTCAGTGGAGTAGGGAGCCAGTTGAGAGCAGGCCTGAGCTCCAGGGCCCAGTTAACAGCACAGGATACAACACCAAAAAGCTGCGGAAGGAAATTCTGCCCTTATGCTACTGGAATTTTATAATCCCCGATCAAAGAGAGATAATTTGAAAGATATGGACCAGGTTATCTATGTTACCAAAAAAGAAAAAAGTTTGGAGACAACACCAGGTAATAGGTAGAACATAGGAACAGGAGTTAGAAAACCTCATTTGGCCTCAACTCAGCCACTAGCACTCTGTGCCACCTTGCGGAGTTCTTTGCCTTCTTTATCGCATGAAAAGCCCCTTAAACTGAGTACCCAGGGAAGGTTTCCCAGAGGTGAGATCGGAGCTGAGACTTGAGTGACGAGAAGGAGCGAAGTATGGGATGGTCTGGCGAAAGAGCCTGCCAGGTAGAGGAAACAGCAACTGCAAAGGCCCTGAGGCAAGAGCAAGCTCGAAGTGTTCGGGGGAAAAAAGAGAAGGCCAGTGAGCTAGGGTATCATGAGCAAATGGATAGTAACAAAATAGACATGGAGATATAAAGTGTAGCATAAGGAAAATAGTTAATAATGTTGTAATAAATATGTAAGGGAAAGAAGAGTACTAGATTTAGTGGGGTGATAACTTTGTGAGTTATATAGATCTCTAGTCACTATGCTGTACAACCGAAACCAATATATTAGTGTATGCCTACTATAACTGAAAAAAAACTCATTGAATTGTACAATGTAAATACAAGTAACTAATTGTCTATTATATTTCAATAAAGCTGGGGAGGCGAGAGAAGAAAAGGAAAAAAAAAGCACATAGAGGCTTGATCATGTTGGGCCTTAGGTTTTATTCAATATTCAATGGCAAATTATTGGAGGACTTGAAGCAAATGGAGAACATGATCTGAATAATATTTTAAAAGATTTTTCCAACTAATGTTCAGAGAATAGTGTAAGGAAAACAGTGGAAGTAAAGGGATTACTTAAAGGCTGCTATGGCAGTTTAGGCAAGAGACAATGGCAGCTTAGTCTCTGGTGGCCGCAATGCAGAGCTAGAGGGGGAACAAGTTGAGAAATTCTGTTTATATATTAGAGTAAAATCGATCAATTTATATACACACACGCATGCACACACATGCACATATAAAATATATAAGAACCGAATGCATAGGATGATGGATAGCTGCTCAAATATAGCCTTACAGCTCGCAGAAAGTTGTGTTTAACCAGAGTTGGAGTTTCCCTGGGCGAATACACTGGAATTGAGGCAAGAGGCTTTTGTAAGACAGTGATTTAAAGAAAAAAAAGGAGCCTAGAATCTTAGGAGAGAAGTAAGGATAGAGAGAGGTAGGTGATAGAAAGTAAAAAAGCAATGGAATCAATGGATTGAAGGTCTCTATTATTAGTCACTGAAGTACTTACCAGATTTGTAACTCCTCATAAATTATTCAACAATCTTTTTCAAAGCCTCAATTTCCTCATTTGGAAAATAGAAGTAATTTCTACATTACAGAGCAATGGTTGGTATTCAAATAGTTCATATATATAAAGCATTCAATGTAGTGCCTGGTACCTAGTAAGTGTTCAGTAAATAGTCACTATAATTATTATAAACCTCGTATACCTTTCAGTCTCTCTAGACCTCATTTCCTTTGATTTGTACTTAACACCAACACCTGTGGAAATTAGAATGTGACTGGGCTTTTGAGTCAATTCTCTCCTGTCTGAGGATTGGGTAAAGATAAAGAATTTCAAATACATGAAACTATCATCACAATTTAGTGTTCAGAGCACCTCTGTCCCCAATAAGTTCCACTTAGCAAAGTTTCAGTTGGTTAAAAGAGGACACTGCGAATCATCTAGACCTCTTTTATTTTTAGGAAATGAGGCAACCTCTAGACTCAGATCCCAAAGGTGCCACATACAAGCAGAGTCCATGTGTGGGCCTCCCAGACTTTATGTCACTCCTCTAACTGGTTCTCCAAGGGAAGTCCCCATGTCTGACTTAGAGAACCCGTTCTCCCAGGACAGGCCTCTGGGAGCAGGTCAGTCATTTTCGGAGGCTGCATTAACCTCTCAGGCACCATTTAGTAGATTAATGTTTTGATGCACTAAATGGTACCCTAGCGATCTATTCGGAGAGGATGCAGACTTTAATGAGAAACTGGGCTAAAAACTTTGCCGTTTCTTAGGAAAAATAGAGAGCCTTAATATTTGCATCTGTTTTTACAACAGTTCTCTAAGGACCTCATGATTCAGTAGAACCCCATTATAAATCTGGTATCAAGAGATAGGAATAAAATTGGCATAATGGTATTAAGAGCTATATAAGTCATATGATGTATCATAGGAATAAAATTGGCATAATGGTATTAAGAGCTATATAAGTCATATGATGTATCATATGATCTAACAGAACCATTTATAATGATGTTTTTCTAAACTTGCAGGAATTGGCTCTATTTTACAAATATAAATGTTCAGTTATCTAAAGATGTAATTCCTGCAAGTAATTGATGACATATTTTCAATATCTAACTCTCATTTGAACACTTTATGTTTAATTATTTCCTCCTTACAACAAACCTAATGGTTCTACTATTATCATTCCTGTATTATGAATAAGCAAATGGATGAATAGAAAGGTTAAGTGACTTGCTTATATAGCTAGCAGGTAGTAAAATCAGGATTCAAATACAGATAGTATAGCTACATAGCCTGGACTCTTAATCATGAATTATAACCACATTTTGCAAACTTTTGGGGTCATTATTCATAATAAGAAGTAACTTTACATTGCAAGACAATAGAAAGAGTTTTAAAAATAACACCAGTCCTAACAATGGAGAACACCTTTTAATATTTTCCTTTTTATTCTATTTGTCCTGTTAATAAATGCTGGTTGAGACTCACTACATTTATTTTATGACTCAATAATGAGTTGTGGTGCTCAGTTTTCCAAACACTACACTAATTATGCTGCCCTCTAAACAGAAGAGTCTGGGATTCATGCACTGGAATTGAATGGAGGCTGAAAATGGCTTCTCCCTAATTTCTTGCCCTTCCTCCTGCCCCAGTTAAACAACCAGCTAGCAGGGGAAGGTCAAAGAGAAGAGGAAGAATTGATTTCCCAAAATGTCCTAATTCTTCGATTATTATCTTTCTTTTGTTATACTGTCCAAATTAAGCCTGGACCATTTTAATAGAAAATAAAAAACATCACTCAAAATCCAATTCTTCTGAGCCCTAGAATAATGGCATTTTTTACTAATGAAACATGCAAACTACTGTCGAGTCCATTAGTAGTCTCAATTTTTAATCTCTCAGATGATGGAACATTAAGGTTTCCATGGCAGCAGCTTCCAGCTGTTGGGGGATTCCAGGCTTTCAGTTGTGTGACAATTAGAGTGAAGTATTGCTGAGACTTTCCAATGTGTCTGAGTCTTCATTATGCAGCATTCAGTATTTTTAAAAACACTGATTATCATGATATATTTAGTTTAAGGAGCTTGACATGTTGGTACCTATCCTGGGAGAAGAGAGTAATTTTTTGCAAACTATCACCAACAGCTACCTTACGTCTGGAGTAATGATCTGGGTATGAGCATTACTTTCAGTTTTTAGCTTATAAATTAATAGAAATATTTGTGAATTCAATTATAGACAGTTTGTGTTCCAGGACTCTAATGATTTTTGATGAAGACAAAATTCAAGGATCTAAGACAAGACCGGCATCTTAGTGTCCATAAATCAGAAAGCTGCAATGAGCACATGCAGCCTAGTTAGTTTTATGGAAATTAACAAGATTTTTGGATTAAGTATAACTACAGGAAGAGAGACAGACACCAAGAGAGTGGCAGAAAACAAATTTAAATACCGAGTTATAATCAGTTATCATCTAATGCTACTGATCACATAATACACAGTAAAAGATCATCAAGTTCTAAGTTCAGTAATTTAAAGGGCATGGGTGAAGTTATTAACATAAGAAAAGGTGAAAGGTGGAGAAGAAGAAAAAGGGAGGGAGGAGAAAGGGATGGAGGGGAGAGAAAGCAAGAAAGAGAGAAAGCAGGGGACAGGTAGGATTATCCCTATTTTTCAAATATGAGAAAATGGACCAAAAACTCAAATGTTGCTTAAATTATAGCAGTCACACACAATACCCTATGAGGTAGGTTATCAATGGCCCCATTTTATTGATGAGGTAACAGAAAATTCAAGGAAATTATGACTGAATCAATGCTCTATGTTAATCAAAGCTATTTCTCTTGGACATATACACCCAGAGCTAGATCACAGTTCTTACCCTGCCTTTCAATTAAGATTATGTGATTGAGTTCTGGCTAGTGAAATGCAGGCAGAAGCAATAGGGTATCTCCTCCCTTCTGTTTCCTAGATGTTGATGTTCAAGATGACCTTGTGAGCCACATGTTGAAGATGGAGCTGCATCCATCAATCTGGTTCTCTAAGTGGCTATGTGGAACAGATCCCCCTGAATACTTTTTTGGAAAGTTACTATAGCAATTAATATACTTTTAATGTGTTAAATCACATACTTTTAATGTGTTAAATCACTGAGATTTTTATGTTGGGATTCTTCTTGGGAACCAAAAGCAGTTAACCATCCTGCCTAATATAGAAATCAATACCTTTGATTTAGTATGCTGCTGTAACACAAACCTAAAATATATGGCATTAGCAAGGAAACTAATATCAGATGCCAGAAGGATGGCAATCAATGTTATATTGTGGCAGACGTTTGAGAGAACTGCAGTAATGTGGAAGACAGACCAGGGCCTACTGAAGAGGCCATTCTGGAGAAACTGGTTGGATGGGAGGATTAGTGTGTGTTGGTGATCTTAGCTGAGTTTGTGTGGCAGTAAAAGAAAAAGAGATACATAGAAGAGAACTGGCCTATGGAAATTGGCCTAGAAATTTGGGCAAAGTTGGAAAAGCCAACTGCTTTTATATCTCAATTTAAACTTAAGAATATAACAGACTTTGAGCCAAAGAAACCATTAAAACCCAGTCCCACAGAAAAATAAAATTAAGACTATGATCTTCTCTCTCAAGATTAATAGCCTTAAAATACACACCATTTAGTTGAGAGAGATAGGATTGGGGAAGGATAGAGGGGAGGCTAAGAAATAAAGTAAGTCTGAGAATCATATCTAGTAAAGAATTAGTTGTGAGGTTATTGGCATGTGGAAGGGATTGGAGAAAATAACTCAGAAGCCTACTAAGTTTTAAGAGAATTTTATTGCCAAAGAAACCAAGAGCATGAACTCAGAAAGTCTTTGACTCTTTGTGACTTAAAAAATCCTTGAGCCTTCAATATTCTACATGCGGAGAGCTCCATAGCTTCCAATAAGAGCATACCAAATGTCCCTTTCATATATGGCCAAGGAAGAGAAAAAGAAAAAATAGAAAAATCCTCTAGAGAATGGATTCAGGAGCCATGGTGTTCCTAAGTTCCTACCAGAGAGCAGAATAAAGTTTAATCAGGGTCAAATGAGAGACCTGAGAAACCATAACACCGGGCCCACAGCGAGGATTCCTGCACTGCTCTGCACTGGTGACTGCTGTGTCTTCCATTCTTGTTTTCAGAATGCAACTGTGTGTTGTGGTTATTCTCCCCTTCCTGCCCCCTGCCTCTGCTCCACCACTGCTGTATGTTGTCTTTAGAGTCAAAAGTCACCATACTAGGAAGTGCCATATTCAGACAGCCACATCAGTCTTAAGGTCCTAGATTTTGAGTGGATGTAGTAATTGGATGGGATTTTTGATAGAGTAGCTTGGGAAGGGTGTTAAGTGTGTTTTAAGTACAGGAGGAAAAGTAAAACAAATATTTGATGACTAAATGGGGGTATTAAAGCAAAGACAATGTTATGTATTCACCATTTACTTTTCTTTCTGGGCATATGGGTCAGCATCCCTCACAGTTAATAGGGCCATTTGATCAAAGGAATATGGGAAGAATTGATGCGTACACAACATCTATGCCTTGCCCATAAAATCTATGACACAATCTTCTACTTTCTCTCTCTTTCTCATTGCCCTTTGGATGTTAATACCCAAGGAAAATGTGAGAACTACGCATTGAAGATGACAGGTTCTTTATCAACCTGAGATCTTGAGTGGCTAAATGCAGAAGAATACCCCCTTTCTCTCCAACACACACTGGACTGCACAAGAAGGTTTATAGCAGCCTTATTTACAATCCTCAAAAATTTGAAATAGCCAAGATATTCTTCAATAGTGAATGGAGAAAAAAACTGGTACATCCATACAATGGAATACCATTCAGCAATAAAAAGGAATAAGCTATCAAACTATGCAAAGATATGGATGAATCTTCAATGTATATGCTAAGTGAAAGAAGTCAGTCTGAAAAAGCCAGTCTATAATCATTCCATTTGTATGACATTCTGAAAAAGGCAAAACTATAGAGATGGTAAATAGATCACTGGTTTTTAGGGGTTCAGGAACAGGTAGGTTGGGGAAGGACAGAATAGGTGAAGCACAGGGCATTTTTTAGGGCAATGAAACTATTCTGTATGTTACTGTAATGGTGGAAATATGATACAATGTATTTGTGAAAACACATAGAATTTTACAGTACAAAGAGTGGACCATATCATATGCAAATTAAAAAGAAATTATTTAAAGGTCAGAGGATCACAGGATGGATTGCGGACTGTGACAGAAGAATTTAACTTATTACAAATATATGAAATAACTTCACCTAAGGGAGAAAAGGTACCTACTTATGTAACTTGGAAATAAGGGGAATCTGTAAGACTAAAGGTAGAAGGAAATGCATCTGAGCGCTATTTTATAGTTGATAAAGTTGTTTCCCCCAGGAATACAGGTTAATAATTCTAAAACCAATATACCTGGAATCGAATAATTAAGTAAAAGGATGGCAGATGGTAGAAGCTAGGTATCTCATTGGTGGAGTGGGAGGTTACAGATAAGCACGGGGAGACATCTAGGATGATCCATGAGGTAATACACTAGAGTTGGAGACATCAGTATGAACTCATGTTTATATATTTCATTGTTCTGCCAGCTGAAAATGCCTAGAAACAACAACACTTAAGTAACAATAAGCAAAACTGGCCTCCAGATCTTGGTTTCTAATACCATTCTCCAGTAAAAGGAATCAAGACTGCTTGGAGAAATGGATGATTCTAGGACTGGGGCAGGAAATATGCAAGATGAGCCTGGAACAGCTTGTAGTTCAAGAATGTTAGAAAATGCTGAAACAAACAAACAAACAAACAACCCACAAGGATGGAATTATATCAAAAGAACACAGGAGTCAACTGAAAGAGCTCCCCACAGTCAAAGCTGGAACAATTTAACCAATAAAATAAATAAAGTATTAAATTATATCTCAAAGTATAAGATAAATATCCATGAGTACATAATGATAAAAATAAGTGACTGAATTAAAAAACAACTGGGAGTAAAAAGACAAATTTCCCATGCAGAAGAATTGCAAATAATCTGTGTAGACACGCACTCCTTAAGTGTGGGCTGCACATAGTGACTTTCCTATAAAGAGAACAGTATGGAATGCAGAAAAAGAGTAACTACAGTGGAGAAACCTGACAAGCACTACCTGAGCCAGGTGACTGAGGTCAACATCAGTAATGTTAAGTCATATTTATAGTACGTATTCTTGACTTGATGTGGCAATTTATCTATGTGAATGTCTTCCCCAAAACTCATAACCCTAGCTTAACCATAAGAAAAATATCAGACAAATACCAACTGAGGGGAAGTCTACAGAACATCTAACTAGTATTCTTCAAAACCATGAGGGTAATCAAAAACAAGGAAAGTCTGAGAAACTGGCACAGGCAAGAGGAGCCTAAGGAGACACAATATCTAAATGTAACATGGTGTTCTGGATAGCATCCTGGAACAGAAAAAATACATTAGATAAAAACTAAGGAAATCTGAATAAAGTATTGACTTTAATAAATAATAATATATTAACATTGGTTCATTAATTGTGCAAATGTAGTATACTAACTTAAAATGTTAATAATAGGAGAACTGTGTTTGGGTATATAGGAACTCTCTGTACTGTATTTGCAACTTTTTGCAAATCTATTATCTATTCTAAAATTACAAATTTATTTTTTTAATTAAAAAAAGAAAATACAATAAGCCATTACTTTATTCTTTTGTTAACTCTTTCTCAAGCTAAAATTGAGGGGTTAGATTAGAGGGTTTATGAAGTTGCTTCTATTTCTAAGATTCTGTGATTCCATGACATAAATCTATCAAGAAATTTATCTTAAGCAAAATAATCCTGAGAATATTGGTATTAAAAAGGCCCAATTTATCAATAGTTCAGTAATTTTACTATAGATTTTTTCAATGTACTGCCTAATAACTATATAAGAAACAATGTCAATTTTCATTTTTTTTCTCGACAATAATTGATATGCAGTTTGCCAAATCTTTACTCACACAATTACCACAAAAGCAAAAATTCTTTTCTAGTGGAGTGTGTTTACTGAGAATGAACTAACACAGCATGGGAAAGGGTGGTTATTTTTAAACAGGCCCATTATATTCCTCTCGAGAGCAATGCTGTACATATTCAAGTAAATTCATTATGACATGGGGCCCGATGATGAAAGACTCTAACTGAAAGGTACTGCTGTGGTTTCACCTTAATGAGCTTGATGAGCAGTGGTGAACTAACCCTTTGGGAACACCAAATATGGAGAATGAAAGGGAAAAAAAAGCCTTCCTACTTCTCTAAAACGAGAGCTACCATTTCCTAATGCTATACTGTACGTAATGGATGGATAAAAGGCAGGAGGTGGTAAATACTACAAAGGCTCTCAAATGGTGGTTGCAGGGGAAGAGCTGATCTGCAGTAAGAAGACACAGGGGATAAAAGACTGTTGAGTCAGATCTGACATAAAATGGGTCACGTAGTTAATCAGTTGAACAGTCCCGGAGTTCATCTACGACTGACTTACAAAGATCTACTGAGTAATGGGCCAATGGGATTTAATGGGTTAGTGTTGACAACGCTTCTGCTTCTGGCAGGAAAGAGATTTTTATAAAAAAAATAAATAAATAAATTCGTAACTTCAATACCAACAATTTTTTCTTAAAACTTTCAAGAGGAGATTTAAGAAAAGCTGAGAAAAGACTGAGTTGAAATCAGAAGAACCTCATTTGATTTATGCAATGAGAGTTTCAAAATTCCAAACAAGCAACACTTTTCTATCAACCCCTTTTTGTTCCTCTGTCATATTCTGCTCTTTGGAGATTCTAAGAGGAAAGTAAAACCAGGCCCCACTATTGTGGAGTAATTTGACCCCAATCCAAAAGCAAAACCAGAGCTGGTAAGCAGATCTGGAAAATTAGAGAATCCAATTGTTTTATCAGGACAGTAGGAGGACAATAAATGGGCTCACTGAAAGGAAGGCCACTAAAAAGAATTTGGAAGTCTGATTCCTAAAATATGTTTAACGAAATGCAATTTTATTGTTTGTGAGTGCTTAAAGCAATTTGTGCAGCAAAGGTTACCTTTAACAATGAGGTAAATGCAACCCTGCCAAAATGACCTAACTGAAAGAGCATGCCAGTAAGTCAGTGGTCAAAAAGAACACGATCGTATAAGCAGCCAATTCCAAACCTTTCAAATCCAAAAGATAGTCACGACATCCCTTTACTATGCTCTTTGGGTCCCTGTCAGCTTGTTGAGAGTTGTCTAGGAGTGAGCACCTAAAAATCTATTTACCCCTCAGTCTCACCACATACTCTCTCAGCTTCTTCCAGCTACCATTTGTTTTTATCAAAGCCATGAGAAGCCATTCCTGAATCCATTCTGGGAGAGTAAGGGTGAACTGAATTCTTCCTTCATCAGAACAGAGTATTTAAAAGATAAAACAGACCTTGTTCTTGCCAATAGCTGTCATTTCTCAGGGCACGATCTGATGTGTTTTTCTAAAAACCCTTTTCACAACTGATAATAAGAAAGGGAAAGAATAAAAGAAGTAAAGGGAACACCCTGCCTATATTATGCCAAGTATATGTAGGTTTTTCCTGCTAAGGTATTTAAAAATGGCTGTTCATCAAATATGTTTTTATGATTCTTTCTGAACTATCATTTTTATGCTATCTGGTTACTTAAAGAAAAGTCTTATTTTTCTACAGAAGCACGTAAATTGTTTTCAGTTTTAACTCCATCAGAATTATCAAAATTCTTTATTAAGAGAGTTCCAATTAGTGATATATTATTTAGATATTTTATTTTTATAAGTCAGTTATTTTGAGTCATTGCCACCACCTTGTCTGCTTGCTCGCTGAAATATTTTTATCTATTCAGTAAATACTTCACATTTTAGCCTTAACATAGAAATATTGTAATAAAAAACATTGTTTTAAGAATTTTGAAATGGTTTTCAAAATATAACTTTTAAAAAATTCTGCTTCATGCGTATAAAATGCCCAAATATAGCTGCAATGCTGTTATAATGAATAAAATGACAAATTCTCACAAAGAAATAAAAATTCCTAGTCCCAAATGAAGACCTGCTTATTTGTGGCAGCACAGTGAAAGAATGTGCTTATGCCTTGGAAATTCTCAGTAACCAGGTTTTAGCTGTAATATTTTTTAATTTTTACAGTTTTTCTTCAAAGAAAAGAAATCCTTGTCCAGAAGCAGCCTTTTCTTTGGAGACAAATCATTCTGTTGTGTGTGGGGGGAGGGGGCAGGGGAGAGCAGGTAGTGAGTTCTGCACCTTCTTCCTCAAAGACTTGATTCCCCTCATTCCATGGGCATTTTCTATTCAGCCCACAGTAACAAGGTAAATGTGCCAGCAGACAGACATATACAAATCTCCTATGACTGCAAAGTTTAATAGGCACACTGAATCCTGTGTGCCATGGCTGTCAGACAAATTGATTACCAGGCTGTGCTGATGACAGGTTATTTGAGCTCTTTGTACATGGATGGTCAATAGAATTGTTTAACGAATGGATGTAGGTTGATGTTTCCATTAGAAATTGTTAATTTGTATAAAAAACAAAAACAAAAACAAAAATCAATGTCTGTTGAGCCTGGCAAAATAAAAAATTTAAATACTCCTTAGTCTAAGAGTTAAGTTATTTTAATGTTCTCAGAGTTCCTAATGAGGACAATTAAGTTAAAAAAAAAAAAAAGTCATCACGTTAAGTTAAAAAGTACATGGCATTCCTTTGCCTTGATGGTTAGGAAATTCACAAATGTGTCTAACGAATTTAGAGCTACATGAGGCAGAAGGTTCCTGGTTCTGCCAAGGACTAACAAAAGCCCTACAATTTTCCACAAGAGAAGGGGGTGAGGAAACACCACTGCTTTTCAAATTTCTACTTTGGGAATCATCTGAAGTATTTTTTAATTAACGTTTCTGTTATGGACTGAATCATATTCCCCCAAAATTCATATGTGAAGCCTAACCTCGAATATCTCAGAATATGACTATATTTAGAGATAAGGGCTTTAAAGGGGCGATTAAATTAAAATGAGGCCCTTATAGGGGAGAAGCCATGCATTCTTTAGTACTTCGTAGCCCAAGCAAACTAATGCAATTCCTCAATCATTCCAACTCCTCCAACCAACAAAAAAATCTGATTCGGTTGGAGCTAGGCAGGAAAAAATCTGAATTTTTAAAAAGTACACAGGTGAATCTGATGCCAGCACTCCTAGGTTTACACCTTGATAAATGCAGCTACCAAAGAGCATTACATGTGTTTGCCAGAGAGAACTCTTTCCTGCTGCATACCTTCATCTGTCTTCCCCATATGACCCAACTGTTGCTGCTGCTGCCTTGTTCTGAAGAGGTTTGAGACCAAAGATGTCTTCTCAGACCTGACCCCAGTCATCATACAGATGGAGCAGAGCAAAAGAGGAAGGCTACCTAGACCCCTGCCTATTATAATGGGCATCCTGAATACTCAGAAACCATGACCCTGGAATTGAAATCTCATGTATGCACTGCTGCTCCAAAGTTATTTCCATTTGGCTGTGCCTCTCTCTTGGGGATCCTTTCAGTTCTCTCATGCTGGGTTGTAGTTAAGTTTATCAGGCACTGCTTTGGGGGAAAATAACATCCATTACCCTAGAAGTTCCTATGGAAACTATTTTTTTATAGATGGGGTCTTTAAAATCTGACACTAATAATATAAACTTGTCCCAAGGCACCTGGGTACTCAGTAACAGACTGAGCCCACGAGCAAAATTGTGAGGTTAGAGAAGTCCATTTCTAAGGTTTTAGCTTCTGTTTTCCATTAGCTGAGTGAGGTCACTAATCCTTGCTCCAGACATAGGTGGCTCTTCTGCATTCTACTGACTTTTGTTTTAGAGGAAGTTGTCTTAACATTCAGTTATTTAGAATTCATTCAACAAAATCTCATTGAGTTTCCTCTTTGTAGTTTTTAGACACTGAACTAAGTGGTGGGGATACACTATTTTTTACTCTTAAAAAGCTTAGAGTCTAGGTGGATAGGAAATTTATCAAATACTCCTAACAAAAAGGATATAATTACACATAGATAAAAAAGAGCCAATGCGGAAATAGGAGCTATCAAGGTGCAACCCAGAAACCAAACCAAAGGAACTTTCTCAGAGCAAGGAGAAAAGGCCCACTGAAAGGTGTACATGGCTAATTCAAGAAGCTTCAGCCTATTGGCTGCCACAGAGAGCATGGCAGACACAGCTTCAGAAGATGAACCCTGAGAGAAAGGTAGGAACCAGACAAAGCAGGGGCCTTGTAATGGAGCTGGAATGGGGTGGCTCCCTTTTCATCAAATCATCTGGTTAAAGGGGAGAAAGATCAGTGCTCTGCTGGGACTCCAATATGATAATTAGCCATAGTAGACTTACTGATGAAGTAAATTTCTAATTCCTATTGTAGGTGGTGAGAGAACCTAGCTTGTTGATATGGCTATTGTTTAACACATATTTTTAACATATTGTTAAAAACAGTATTTGAAATTAGCCCCAAACCATGATAGGTTTTTCTTTCTTTAGTTATCTACACGAGACTATTTTTTTATTGTATCAGATGCCACAGGGATGATATCGTTTTATCCACTATCCAAATAGAATATTATTTTTCAACCAAATTTAGTAACTGGAAATTTTTTGTATAAAGTATTTAGGGATGCAATTTATCTGAAATAGCAATACCAAAAGAGGGTATATGTTATAGAGGGCTTTTCTGAGCCAGCCTTTTGTAGAATACTTGTCTGTGCATGCCTGGCTTATCTCCCCCTAGAAGATGAAAATAATGTCTAATCCTGGAATAGCAACTATTCCAGGACTGACTATACCCCATCCCCAACTCTTTTCTCATGGAAAGCAAAACTATACATTTCCACACAAACAAACAGCCAGTTAGCAGGCATAAATGCTAAGTAGGAAATTAAGTTAGAGTGAGTAAAACAGACTACTAAAATTTTGACTATCCTGCTAAATTTAATCAAAGAAGATCTATTTATGCCAATTTAAAAATGGTTTCTAGGAGCTGCTTGATCACACATTTCAGCAAAACACTGAAGACTAAAATAGAGAAAGGAAATATAGTTATTCCCTGCATGGAAATATGCTCCTAATTAAGGTGTCTATCCACACCCTCCTTTACAGAAGAAATAAATAGCTCTTTCTGCTGGACAAGGATTACTATATTTTATGATGAATTCACTCTGGCTGGCTGACTCTTTCACTTAGCTATGGAGACCCAGATGAACTGGAGGGAAAAGAAATTCAGAACTGCCACTATGTCAGTGGGAAATCCCATCACTAATTTCTTTTTTCATGAATTTCAGTTCAGTATTAAAATGCATCAGGTATAAGTTTGTTAAATGTGCTAAGTCAACTCCTTTTTCTATAGTACTTCTCCCTCCAGTTCTGGTTCTGTGTTCCAAAGTATAATTATTAGTTTCTTTTCACAGTTATATTTTCCTTCATGCTTCCACTACCACCAGCATAAATAATAATGTTAGAAATAAGTGATTATGCAGGTGTGACCTTGATTTGGAGATTCTGAAAATGATATCTGCTTCATTCTATTTTAGAAACAACTACCACACAGAGTGTATTTTCAGGGGGTTTTTTTGCACATTGCCAGAATTATACAATCTATGGCTTCAGAATCAGGACTCTGAAATAATTGTGTAGTTCAGCCCCTGACTTTCTATATAACCTTGACGAAACATTTACATGTCCTGGCTCAATTCCTCTATCTGTAAAACAGGGATAAAACTATTGACTTTATTAATAGGGCTATGGTTCAGATTAGTTATCCCAGCTTTGCAAACTGCTTTCAAAAATCATCAGGCTGCAAAAATCACGCTCAAGCAAGGGATGTACTTAGTCCGTGCATCCTTCAAAATAGGAGCTGGTACCTAGTTACACTCAATAAATATTATCAATGATAATGAATATGATGACACTATCAACATAATACAGAAACCAGAGTTCTAAAAAATGCAGTGTAGTTTTAATGAAACAGGCTATTAGAATCAGAACCTTATACTAACTTTATTTTATTCATTAATTTATGTATTGTCTTCCATTTCATGAGATTATTTCACTCAAATCATTTATCCCTCCCTACCACATAACTAGATTCTCTCAGGTGAGAAAATGGCTTAATGGTAGATGTCATCAGGCACCCGTTCTGAAATAATCTCATGAAATGCAAGACAATACGCAAATTAATAAATAAAGTTAGTATAAGGCTCTGATACTAATAGCCTGTTTCATTAAAACTACACTGCGTTTTTTAGAACTCTGGTTTCTGTATTATGTTGATAGTGTCATCATATTCATTATCATTGATAACATTTATTGAGTGTAACTAGGTACCAGGCATTACGCTAAGCTTTTTAACACGTATTATCGCCTCATTCAATCCTCACAACGATTCAATGAGAAAAGTATTGTCATTATTTTCCCCATTTTACTGATAAGGTAGTTGAGGCTTACATGGATCAAATAACTTGAAGTTACATGACTTGTAAGAGGCTCAATTTCAGTTCTAACTGAACCCAGAGTCTCAGCTTTTAATGACCTTGCTATATTCCCATCATGACTAAATTACTCAGCAACCAACACTGATATTAAAATTTAATGCAATTATGGAAAGGAAAAAGACATCAGAAAGCCAATAATACTGCAGGTGTAGAAAATGCCCCAAATTAAAGCAGTTTTCAAATTAAAAGAGTCAAATAAGCTTATACTCAATTGAAAGGAAGAACATCAACCCTAGAAGAGAATATAACTGATTCTTCTAAACAAATAGTAGCAGTATGACTCAAATACACTACATATGGAATACATCTGGCATATTACTTTTTCACATGTCCCATTAATCATTTAAAAATGTATTAATAATTTTAAAATAAAATTTAAATCTGTAAAGGATATTTAAAAAGATAATGAATTAAGCTGAACATTAAAGTGGATGAATTCTAAGTTTCTATTTCAAAAGTTCAATGATTCTCTGAATGATTAGTGAAATATAAATTAATTGAACAGCATTGTTCTATGCATATATTATAAGAGATTACTTCACATTTCTCCTGGAAGCTTTTCCAAACTCTTTCACTTCCCAATTGTCTCTATTTTCACTCAGAAATCCTTCCTCTCACCAGTTAACTTTCTTTCATACTTAGATGAACATATCATTTGTCTTCTGTACCAGGACATTTCTGATACTGAAAGGGAACCTTAAACTTTGAAATTATATATTGTTCAAGAAAATATGTATTTCTTGACCATAAATTGTTTTTCATCGTATTAGTGGGTTTATAAATAGTTCTACTTAGAAGCTATTTTCAAAATTAAATTTCTTTATGAAAATAAAAATGACATATTTGTGTATATTTAAAGCAAAATTTTCAAAACTTCTTTAAATTATCTAAATATTAAAAATAATATAAGTAGAATAATTAGCCAGTATCTAAGCTATAATTGTTCCAAATATTATATTACTAGTACTTTAAAACAAATTCAATGTGCTATAAGTGAGTAGTCAACTTTATTTACTTATTTTATAAGTTTTAAGTGTAAAACATTATATTTCAAGATCTGTATACACTACAAAGTGATCACCCCTCAAAATTGTTACATACTCCTTTTGCCTACCCCGTAACCCCTTCCCGCCTGGAAACTATTGACCTGTTCTCTGTATCTATAAGTTTGTTTTTGTTTTATTTGTTCATTTTTTTTTGTTTGTTTATTCTTTAAATTCCACAATGAGTGTTATCATATGGTATTTGTCTTTCCCTTTATGACTCATTTCACTTAGCACTATACCCTCAAGGGTTGTCATAAATGGCAAGATTTCCATCTTTTTTAGGATGGAGTAGTATTCCTTTGTGTGTGTGTATGTATATCAATCAGTCACATCTTCTTTATCTATTAATTCATTAATGGACACTTATGTTATTTCTGTATCTTGGTTACTGTAAATAATGCTGCAGTAAACAAAGGGGTGCATATATGTTTTTGAATTAGTGTTTTTGTTTTCTTTGGATAAATACCCAGAAGTAGAATAGCTGGATCATATGGTAGTTCTATTCTTACATTTTTTTTTCTTTCTTTTTATTTTTACAGTTTTGGGGAATCTCCATACTATTTCCATAGTGGATGTGCCAAATTACAATCCCACCAACAGTGTATGAGGGTTCCTCCACATCCTATCCAACACTTGTTTCTTGTCTTTTTGATAATAGCCATCCTACCAGGTGTGAGGTGATACCTCACTGTGGTTTTGATTTATATCTCCCTAAAATTTAGTGATGCTGAACATCTTTTCATGTGCTTGTTGGCCATGTGTATGTCTTCTTGGAAAAATGTCTATTTAGATCCTCTGTATATTTTTTAATCAAGTTGTTTGTTTTTTGTTGAGTTTTATGAGTTCTTTATATATTTTGGATATTACCTCTTATCAGATGTATGATTTGCAAATTTCTTCTCCCATTCAGTGGATTGCCATTTTGGTTTGGTGATGGTTGTGCAGAAGCTTTTCAGTTTGATGTAGTCTCATCTGTTTATTTTTGTTTTTGTTTCTCTTGCCTTTGGAGTCAGATTCACAAAAACAAAGCAAAGACCAATACCAAGGAGCTTACCACCTATGTTTTCTTTTAGAAATTTTATGGTTTCAGGCTTTATATTCAAGTCTTTAATCCATTTCGAGTTAATTTTTATGTATAGTATAAGACAGCAATCTAGTTTCACTATTTGCATGTGGCTGTCCAGTTTACTCAACACCATTTTGAAGAGACTGTCTTTTTTCCACTGCATATTTTTGCCTCCTTTGTCATAGATTAATTTAGCATGGGTTTATTTCTAGGCTCTCTATTTTGATCCATTGATCTGTCTGTCTGTTTTTCTGAGGGAGTCAACTAACAGTATCTGCCACACATAAAAACTATGTATATATATTTTCCAGAATGTAAAGTTTTTAATATGTGCTGCCTCTTGCTCTCCTCAGTGCTGTACCAGCATCCCTTCACCTTCCCTATATAGCCCCTTCTTTATTTAAAAAAGAGTTTGCAAGCATTAAAGACATTAATACCTAACAGGATATTCTCCTTTGGTAATCAAAAAGATCAGAAAGAGGAGAGCAATGGAAAAAAAGATGGGTATCATTTTACAAAAGAAACAGAAACAATAATTTTTTATTCAAAGGATTCTCTAGAATCAGTGTCCTATAGTAAACATGGGCATGATAATTTAAAGTAAACTGGGTATAGATATGTTACTGCGAATTTGGGTATATAGAAATTTCAGGTTATTTTACTTTCCCTAAAACGAATTAAGTCTATTGAAAGTTTTAAAATTTTTGCCTATGCCATTTAAATTCTTAACCTATAGAGAGTTGTTTCATGTATAATGCATGGTAGAGATTAATTTTCATGCTTTTTCTATGTAGATAACCAACTTTTTCAGCTGTAACTATTAAATAATAACTCATTTCTCGAATGCTTTTCCATTCCACCTCTCTTAAATATCAAAGTCCTATACACGCATAGGTCTTTTGTAGAACTCATATTCTATTTCATGCATCAGTTTATCTTTTCTGTTTATTAATACATCTTAACAAATATAGTTCTACAAGCCTGTATATCTGGAAGAGCAAATACTTCTTCAGGTTTTTATTTTTTAAAGTATTTTAGGTATTTTGGGGACCTTTATTGAGTTACACAAAGAATTCTTTTGGGATTTTGATGGGTTACATTAAATCAATAGATTGTCTAGAAAGAAGGTCTTTATCACATCTTCCCGTGATGAACATGGGATACTTCTCTACCTAGTAGGCTTTTAAAATATCCTTCAAAAATGTTTTATAGTTTTATATATACAGGTTTTGCAATCTATTATTAGATTTATTCCTAAATATTGTACTTCATATTTTAAATTGTTATTGTTAAGTCTTTCATAGTTATTATTCTTCTAATTGTTTCTGGTTTATAGAAGTATAATCAACTTTTTGTGTGCTGATCTTACGTCCAGCTACCTTTCTCAGCTCCCCTATTATTATAATTTGTTTACACAATTTAGGGGGATTTCAAGTAGACATTCATATCATCTGAAAATGACAGAGTCTTTTTCTTTCCTATTCTTATGACTTTTAATTCATTTCTTTGTCTATAGAACTGGTTAGAAACTCCTTTACAATGCTAAATAGAAATGGTGATGTGTTGCTGAAATAAAAAAAGTTTAAAATTTTAAGAGGAAAATATGGATGAATATCTTTCTGATCTTATAGTAGAAAATGATTTCTTAAACCATTACAAAAACACTTAATAGGGAATAAAAGATTAAAATTTTGACATTATCTTTAAGTAAAGAACTCCTAGAAGTCAATAATAAAAATACTAAAAGAAATGAAAAAGACCTGAATAGGCATTTCACATAAGAGAAAACATGAACTGTTGAAAAGCATATGAATGAGGCTCAATCTAACTAGTAATCAGGGAAATGTGAGAAAGAACAGGAAAGTCATTTTATATTCATTCAATGTGGAGAAACTAAGAGTTGACAATACCAAGTATGACAGATTGTAGATCAATGGTTTCTCACACATTGCTGATGGGGCACAACTTGGAGCACTAGGGAAAACAATTTCACGTTAACTTAGGCAGCTGAATATTTGTACACTCAATTAACCAGAAATTTCACTGCAAGGTATTTACTCAAGAGAAATTTAGCAAATGTATATCAGAAAACACCTAGCAGCACTTTTAATGATAGAAACAATCCATATGCTCATTGAGAAGAGTTTGAATAAACTGTAGCATAATCACAGAAATATTAAATATCAATAAAAATTAATGAACCAAGCTACATGTAACACACAGATAAATCTTATTGTGATAATGATGAGTGGAAGAAGCAGTCCCAAAAGATACATATATTAGGACACACTTTTTATAAAACTCAAAAAGAAGCAAAACTAAACAAAATAGTTTTTAGGCTAATAATGCATGCAATAATTTAAGGCAGAGTAAGGAAAAACATAAAATCCAATGTAATGACTACTCTAAGAGCAGACAAAAGAATGGACTAGGGAAGAGCATATTAGATGTATATTAGATTCCAGTTCTTGAACTGGTCAATGGGTTCATATAATTTCATCATATTGTTAATGAATACATAAAATTAAATAAATAAAAAAATAGTGGCCATGAATAAGCAATGATGGTAGTATGTTATGAACCAAAGATTACGATTAGTTCTATTTAATGCCTAAGGTAAAAAATAAATGATAACAATAATTACAACAAAAACAACAGACAAACAAAATTAATTCTATGTGCGAATTCCACCCTGCCAAACTAGTGGGAAATTTAAACTCAAATATTTGGAGGAGTCCCCTACCAAGTGCCCTGCAAAGGTCCTGGGGTCTTATCAAGGACAAAAGCATTGGGAAGACCCCTCCACTCTCACAGCCACTGTGGTCATCACTGAGATTCCCATTGTCCAAGCTAGCTCCATATTGTTTTAAATCTCTATATCATGCTTTGTAGTCTATAAGCAATTCTTCTTTCACCCTGTAACATAATCCCTCCTAGAGGCAAGGAAGTACCAAGGTTTTAACTACCTTCTAAGAATTACACAAGAGAAGAAGAAAAATATATAGAGAGAAAAATAACATTAATATCCCCCAAAAATTGCCCCAGATATTACTAAAAAGAAAATGTATTGTCTATTATATTTACTCACCTGTGAGACAAACGTTAATAAGACTACACTTCTTTCTCCCATTGCATATTTTCTGGGTCAGGTTTATTGCATCCTTCTGAATAAATTAAGAAAATATCCACTTGCTATACCACTAAACATTTGCTTTTGCCTTTAAACCCAACTCTTTGGTGATTGAACTTGAGAAAAAATTTAATTACAATTTTACACATAACCTTGTTTACTCCCAGAACCAGAGTTGTTGCAATAAATGAGAAAATGATTAAAGGCATCGAAAACAAATTAAGAACACTGTCATATCAAGTAGAAATGGGCCCTTTGGCAAATTGTTTTTATTGCTTTTTTTCCTATTTATCTGAACATGGAGTTTAGTAGTATATTGCCAAATGAAGCAGCCGAGTCTAGTTCAAGTTTATTACTAATATTATCATTCATTAATAATAAATTTATAAGTCAAATAAGCGTTTCATAATATTTGCATGATCCAAACTGTGACCTACATTACAGCTGTTTAATGAAGGATGATCTTGGGTCAACTTGCTAAAAATCAACACAGTGCTTGCCCTTATAACAAAACTTCATTCTCTTACCCTGACATGTTTTTCTTACATCGATTAATGAGTTCTTCTATTTTTGTCTTTTCCATGTTTAACTTGCAAAGAGAAAAAAACATCTAAGTTGATACATCAGGGTGTCAGGTAGAGAAGAGCTGTTGAGCAGAGAGAAAAGAGTTTTAAGCAGAGAATTAAATTTGCAGGGCTGCTGTGGAAAGATGATGGTATAACCTATAAGAATAGAAGAACTCTCCCACTAAGGAAGTGGGAGAGAGAATAGGGAGATAGACTGCTTTCCAGGATACAATCGTATACAAAATATTCTTTCATTTACCCAAATGTAAGATACATCAATTTTCTAGCCCAGAACAGAACATTAATAATAAATAGACTTTATTCTGCCTTCAACATAGATATTTCTCTCCATTTATTATTGAATTTCTCAAGCTGACAAAGGAAAACTATAGAGCAAATGTGGATCAAAAATGTGTTTCTTGGATTAAAGCTACTCTTAAATATTTGAAAAAACATTATAAACCTTTAAATAAACATAAGCACATAGAATATGGTTTTTAAAATCTTTATGGGCAACTATAATTTTTATAAGTGTGAAAAATTATCGAAAAATAGGATTGGCCTATATGAAGATACACTGTAATATATTATAATATATTAATTATATATATACATACATTTATATATATATGTATGTATATATATATAAATGTTGTGTCAATCTAAAATGAGACAAGATTAGCTTGGACATTTTCAAATATTTCTAGTTTTATATCCTTGAGAGAAGAACAAATTCTGCCATCTATTAGTTAATATATCAAAGAATTCGAGATTGGGAAGCTGCTGCTCTGTGATCCCAGGTGGGCTTATCCAGTTTCTTCCCTGAAGGAACCAGGACAGGACACATTCAATGATTACTCATCTAAGGGTATTCTGAAGATATTCTTCCTAGTGTTCACTTTTCAATCCTCTTCATCGAGAAAACAATTATAAATGTATGTGCTTAACAGAGCTTGAAAATACTTGAAGCAAAACTTGAGAGAACTAAACAGAAGATAGACACAACTCTTTCAGTCATTACTAGATTTTTAAAAATCAGTAAGGATAAAGAACATCTGAGCGACAGTATCAAGCATGTTCACCTAACACTGACAGAAAACTTTTACAACTGTAGGAGCAAGAGAAAGGAGTAGGGGACCGAGAGCGGCCAAGCACTAGCGACCTTTCTGAGTGTCTAGGTCCTGCTCCAGGTTTTGATTCGGTTTGGGGATATTTTTATAGCGTACTTGATTTATATGCACATCCTACTTGGGTATCTATATATTGAGCACCCGCTGTGTGCCCAGGACATATATCGGGTGCCTGCTGGAGCCAAGACGTCTTCCCAAACCCTGCTGGGGCTTCCTCAGCGGCAAACGACCCACGGCCCCGAGCAGGCTGAGCACCCCGCGACCAGCCCGTGGCGACCTTGCGTCCAGCCCAGGCACCCGGCCGCGCGTGCGCAGTCGGGG
>NW_006494614.1:14212963-14233904 GCF_000325575.1 Pteropus alecto | reverse complement strand
TATACATACATTTATATATATATGTATGTATATATATATAAATGTTTAGTGTCAATCTTCATATTTATAGGATTACATATTTATAGGATTACTGACTTTTTCCAACATCTTCAATGGTGTTTAAGTACTTAGAATAATTAAAAAGGAAGACTAACTCATCCTAATAATTGACCAATACTATGTCTCAAGTTGTTTCAAGTTCATGCATACCCAAGCCCCTCCTTCTTTTAGAAGTAATAGATCACTTTTCAATCTATCAATACAAACTTATGATTTTATTTCTTTCTTATGTTCACCAACAAGCGTGTGAGATACCTGAGATTTTTGCCTCACTTGTCAGGTATCTCATAAATATAAAAAAGGCTTACAGAGCTCTAAGTGTTCCTGGTCAATCTGTGCCTCTCTCAACTTCAACATTGCGTATCTCACCAGCACAAATCCTGAGAAATACTAATCCTAAAGAAGTAATCCTGAGAAGGAAGATATGGTTATACACGCTTTCTCTTTAAAAAGCATTTGAAGGAAACCCATCATGCTTCACGACTTTGTTTACCTCAGGCATTATTAGAGTCCAAAATTCTCGTATCATCCTTCGTTATCCACACTTATCCTTTCATACAGCTCTAACTATTCCCTAACCCCCAAATTCTTTGACTTCCCAAAATTGTGCATTGTACTGTTTGAAACTCATTCTTCTAATTCTTCTCTAGATCTTCTAACTCTTCTCTAGATATTAATTTCAACTTTTTCATGTAACAGAAATTTAGCTATTCTTTGGATATGCTGCCTCCTCTGTAGTCCTAAGTGGCTGCTTTTTTCTTTCATATCCCATGTGGGACCACAGGCCTGGAGATAAAATTGGTATCTCTGATCCTCATTGAAGCTTCTGCAAAAGTTCTTTTTCTTTCATCCTTCCATAAAAACCTCAGATCTTTGAAGCACAGCCCATCAGACTGTACTCTGAGGTACCATTCAACAATGGTTTAAATGGTGAAGCTAAAGTCACCATCAACCTTTGGATTTCTCTTTCATTTGTTATCCACTCCACCATTACCTCTGTCATTCTTAGTAAGATCAATGTTCATGCTGATATCCATTCAACATTCATTGACTTCTTTATTTCTAACAATTTATTTTTTTCCTTTCCAGTTTAGAATCCAATTCTAACGTTATATCTTAGAAATTTTGATTAACAGTTACTCACTGCATCACTTCCAAAACTTTCAAACAGCCTACCCTCTACCAGTTTCTATCTTTCCAGATCATGTATTTTAGTATCCCAACTCCAAAGATGTTGAATCCACAAGCACAATTTTAAAAATTCCCTTATTCTCTTTATATTCTCATTTCTCTCAGCTTGGATTCCATAAAACATCACTGTAATCATTCCACTGCATATACTCTCAACTATCTTCCCCTCATCTCTTTTGCTAACATTCTTGCCGGGAAAACAGAAAAAAAAATCTCATGCTAATTAAAACCAACTCCATACTAGGTCTACATCTGCTCTCTAACAAATAAATTTGGCTGCAGCAAAATATACAACCATTACTAAAATACTTTTCAATTCATGATCCAGATCTCAAAGTATATTCTCAAGTGCCCAAGAAATATTGCTACATTTCCCTTGTGTGACTGCTCTCTCACTTCTCAAAAGAACTTTTCTACAAATTCTCCTTTCTCTAGCATCTATCTGTACAGTGTCAATTGAGTATCTCAATTCTTATTCTTTGAAAAAACAGAAGCCATCAGATGAGAGTACCTCAAAATCACATTGCAAAATTACCAGCACCTCTTCTTGATATTGTTGAAATACACCAAGCTTATTTCTGCCTTTGGACCTTCTACTTAGAAAGCTCTTTTATCAAATTTTCACTATAACTTGCTCCTTAAAGTAATTTAAACCTCTGTTTAATTATTACTTTCTCAGAGTGATGCTCCTGGACTATTCCATTGAAAATGCACCAATTTGTTACTCTCTATTCCTAAAGAGCATTATTTCCTTCATAGACTTTATTACCATCTAAAGTTATATTGCCTATTTGTGTACTTCTTTTCTGTCTTCTTTTCTAGAATGAAAGCAGGAGATTTATCATATTTCTGAAGCACCTGAAACAGTGCCTGACACATTGTTGCCAAATACCTATTTTTGAATAATTAATTAAAATCATATCATTAAAAATGTAATTAAAGAATCTCAAACTCTCTAGACTAAAAACAACTCTAATGAGAGGAAATAAGCATCTGAATAAATTGAGAAATATACCATCTTCATGGATCAGAAGATTCTATATTGTTAAGATGTTATTTCTCCCCAAATTGATGTATAGATTCAACATAAGCCGAATCAAAATCATGCAAACTTGATTTTAACCAAGAAATAGACAAGCTAATTTTAAAACTGTGTGAAAATATAAAAGACATACAATAGCAAAGAAAACTTGGGAAAAGAATAAAGTTGGAGGATTTATACGATCTAATTTCAAGTATTGCTATAAGGCTACATTAATCAAGGTAGAGTTAGCAAATTAGATCAACAAAATAGAGTCTAGAAAGTGACAAACATATATACAATCAATTAATTTTTAACAGAGTCATTAATATAATTCAATAAATAAAGAAAATTCTTTTCAATTATAGTGCTGGAACAACTGATTGGAAAGAAAGAAACACCCCTATCTCACAGTGTACACAACATTGAACCTAAATTGGATCACAGACCTAAAATATAAACTGTGAAGCTTCTAAAAGAAAACATAGGAGAATATCTTCATAGGCTTAGGGTAAGATAAATTTCTTAGGACACAGAAAACACTGATCATAAAAAAATTGATAAATTGGACTTCATTGAAATAAAACTTCTCTACTCATCAAAAATATATTAATAAAATGAATAGGTGAGATACATTTTAGGAGAATATATTCACAAAACCTATAGACGAAAAACAAGTGATATCAGGATATGTAAATAACTCCTATAAATCAGTAACAAAAAGACAAACAATCCAATTATAAAATGGGGGAAATATTTGCACAGATAATTCTTAAAGTAAGAATATAAATGGCCAATAAGCACATAGAAAAGTGCTTGGCATCATTACTCATCAAGAAAGTGCAAATTAAAAGAGCAATAATATATCACTATACATTCACCAAAATGGTTAAAATTTTAAAAACTGACAATACTAAATGTAGTAAAGGATGTCGAGAAACAAGAACTCTCACACACTACTGGTAGAGCTCTCACAAACTACCAGTAGAACTATAAAATTGTGCAATGGCTTTGGAAAAAGATTTGGCAGTTTATTATAAAGTTAAACATATAATTATCATATAACCCTGTAATCCCACTTTTGGGCATTTGCCCAAGAGATATGAAAACATATATCCACACAAAACTTGCTCATGAGTGTTCACAGTAACATTATTCATAATAAACAAAAACTGGAAACAATAGAAATATCCTTCAACATCAGAAAGGATAAACAAATAGTGGCATATTCATTTAATGGAATTTTACTCCACAATAAGAAGGAATAAACTACTGATACATGCAACGATGGATATAACTTAAAAAAAAAAAATAGTTGAGTTAAAGAAGTCAAATTTTAAAAGTATATATGATAGGAGTTAATGTATATAAGTGTTCTAGTTATCTAGTATTATGTAATGGACTATCTCAAAACCTAATGGTTTAAAGAAAAAGAATTAGGTGTTTTCCATTCAAATTTTCAATTTGGGCAGAGATCAATGGAAATGACATCTCGTCCCCATACAATGTTAGCTGGGCAGCTCCACTGGGACCTAAGATAGCTCTCTCACATGGCTGGCAAATTGGTGTTGGATATTGACCAGAAATTCAGCCAGGGCTGTTGGCTGATGGCCTCAGTTTCTTTCCACATGGATCTCTCTATGGGCTACTTGTACTTTCTCAAAGCATGCCAGATGGGTTAGCAGAGTGAATATCTCAAGATTCAGGAAGTCAAAGCTGCTGGTCTTTTACTAAATGGGCCTAAAAGTTGACATAGCATAACTTCCACCACATTCTATTAGTTAAGCTCTTTCAGAATCCTCTTATATGCAAAGGAACAAAGATCCCACCACTTGATGAAAAGAATGTCAAAGAATGTGGCCATTTTTAATCTACCAGATTATGCAGTTCTAGAATCCAGAAATCTAATCTAAATTAATAGGAATCAGAATAGTATTTTCATTGGGGTGGAGGAAGTAGCAGAGATTGACTGGCAAAGCACAAAAAGGAAATTTCTTGAGTGGTAAAAATATTCTATATGTTGATTAGAGTGGTAGTTACAAAGATGTATAAATATGTCAAAAATGTCAAAATTCATCAAATTATAACAACATCTATATATTTCACTGTGTGCAAGTTAGACCTCCATTTAAAAAATAACTTTATTAAAATTATTTGAATGAAGATTCCTTCTAAGCAAACATATTCAGAGTAGCTGAAGTTTAGGCATCAGCTTATTATATTCTGAGTTCTGCTAAGAAACAGTGTTTTCTTGTTGTTTTTTTAATTACTCTAGAAAAAGAAATCTGAAAATATTGTCTCTTAAATCATGTCCAAAGCCATTTTTAGGTCAAACAAGCTCACAACTAAAAAATAAAATGTTAAAATGATATATACATAAATATAAATGTACAGTGTATACACACATAACCAATATTTGATATTCTAGACTTGGTGCCCTTGATGAGCTTTAGGCAGTATGAGTTACTCAAGGGATTCTTAAATCACAAAAGGGCTACTGGACTGTTAAGTATACAACAGTCCCCACCTTATCCATGGTTTCACTTTCCATGGTTTCAGTTATCTGCAGTCAACTGTGGTCAAAAAGTATTAAACAGAAAATTACAGAAATAAACAGTTGATAAATTTTAAATTGTGCACCACTCAGAGTAGAGGGGTGAAGTCTCTTACCTTCCCACTTCATTCTGCCTGACAGAGGAATCATCTCTTTGTCCAGCGTATCCACACTGTCTATGCTACCTACCCGTTAGTTACTCAGTAGCCATCTTGGTTAACAGATCAGTTATCAGAGACCACATTCACAACATAACTTTTATTATAGTATATTGTTATAATTGTTCTATTTTATTATTAGTTATTGTTGTTAATCTCTTACTGTGCCTAATTTATAAATTAAGCTTTATCATAGGAAAAATGATAGTATATACAGGTTTGGTACTATCTGCAGTTTCAGAGATCCACTGAAGGTCTTGGAATGTATCTCCCATGGATTAAGGAGGGATTATTGTATTTTATTACATTTCAATTCTTATTTTTGCTTTCTAAAAAGCATTAAAAGCAATTCCTTTAAAAAATTCTATTAATCAGAATATTCTGTTTTTCAGGAATTATGGATAAAGAAGAGTGCATAATAGAATTTTAGAAGTATAAACATTATCATTAGTGACAGTTTACTTCGGTTGCAAAATTAAACTATAATGTATAGTTTTAAAGATGCCTCGAGCTGTAGTCCTAACTGTTTCCTCTTGCTGCACAAGGTTTCCTCATGCAAGCCTGCCCCTCAAGTAGGACATCTCAGTGTTTTAGGAATTAATGCTGATGTGTTAGCCATTGATTGTCTTCCAAGAGATTCCCTATTGAAACTATGCCTAGGAGTTTATATGACTCTGTCTTCTTTCTCTCCTAGCATGACCTTCCCCCAAATCCAAGTTCCTGGCCATTAGATATTATAGGTGAGTTCATAATTGTCTTTGCAATTAGCAGAAAATGGCAGTTGGCTACCTTTCAACTCCATTCCTTCTTCTGTGCTTACAGACAGTGCCATCCATTTGAACAGTCTCTTTCTCATGCTGGAGCTCAGGTTAGAATCTGATGCTACTCATGCCCAAAGAATGGTATGTGTGGAAAGAGTCTGCCACTACAGAAAAAGACATGGCATCTCCTACTTCTTAGGAATCCTTTTTCCATAACCCTTTCAGCCAGTAACTTCAAGAGTACTTCATGGATATCCAAATGCCCTATTGTAGTGCTCCACCAAGTCTGACCTTTCCAAAGTAAACAAGCCTTCAAAGAAATCTCTTTGCTCCCCTCACATCCTGATCCCAATCAAGGTTCCCAGGTCCTCAGCATAATTAACTAAATAAATCTCTCTAAAGTAGAATGATTTATAGGCCCAGACTTCACAGCACAACACAGAAATTGATGCCTGATTAATGAAAAAGTGTCAAGAGTAGGGTACATTTTTAGCACAAGCCACTTGTTTCATGCCTATTCTGAGGTCGCATCCAAGAAGATTCCCTATTTTGCCCCCATTCTGTTGGCTTACTAAAGAAAAAGGCTCAGTGACTTGACAATCCATACAGAAACTTACCTACCTATATTACAATGGGTTGAGAGTTAGTGTTTGGGGGAAAAAGAGGTGGAATAAGGATATTTTAATGTTTGTTTTCATGAAATTATTGGGGAGTTCTAGGTGAAAGAGTATATTCAGTCTGTCTGCACTGGCTCAGCCTTCTATTTTTTAAAATACCAAAATACTTTTACACCAGTTAGTCACTGCCTCTAGCCTCTTCATGGACTTCGTATTTTTTCCAGACCCTACCCCAGGCCCTCAAAACTCCCTAGAGTCCAGTAATTCAAGAGTTAATGCCTGGTATGTCACAGTAGGAGATCTCTGTGTCCCTGCCTAGGTTCTGTTGGTCCAAGATTCTGGATTCTCAGCATCCAATGTATAAAACTCTACAGTTAGTTGTGACTAACTCTATACCAAAGTTCTAATTATTTCTAATGTTGGACACCTTTGGGTTCTATGCTGCATTCTGACTTTCTAGGGTTTTAATTAGGGATCCAAGAATCCACAATATTAAATTTAAGATTCTAGGCTCTGTAGTTCTAAGATTCAAAAGGTCTACAGGTCTAGAATTCCAAGGTAAAATTCCAAGTTTCTAACCTTATTGTATTCTTCTGTGTGACCTTCTTTTTCTTAGCCACCTCTGCTTCCTACTCTCCTGCTGTGCCCCACTTCAAGCCCATGCAATGCATTAGGGATGCCTCCTTTCCCCACGGACAATCTTCCTCCTTTTGGGCTATGCTGCCCCTATGAACCAGTCCTTCCTGCCCTCTGTACAGAGTGAAGACTCTGGTGCCTCCAGAGGGGCTCAGATCACATTAAACTTTGTAACTATGTTTCTGTCTCTTCTTGTCTTCTCTCAGCAGTCATGTGGTCCCTGTCCCTGGCAACTCAGTTTTCCCCATTCATAAAAAGAAGGGTTTGGTGGGGTCTAGTAGTTTTCCCCTCACTCAAGAGCAGTGCCCACAACGCACCAGTTGATTATGTTAGCTTATGTAATCATCTAATTGCATACTTTCCTGCTAATTGTGCACAGTGTCAACTTCTGAGCTAGTTCTATCAATGCCTTATTGGTAATGTAAAACACAGTAAATCACATAAAATGCTCTTCCATTTTACTTTGAAATGGATTATGTGATTTTCAGAAAGTTCAAATCCTTAACTATGCTTTCAGGCTAATATCAAAAGTCAATAATAAAACTAAGTTGTTATATTTCCCAGATATTCAAGATAACCAGCACTCTATTGAGCACTGTCCTAGGCCTGTGATCAATTAAACCTTCACAAAATCCCTCTCTAAGTATCATTATTCCCATTCTACAGATGCGTAATTTAACACTCAAAGTTGTATCTAATATCTCTCTAAGTGCTAGCACAAAAATGATCTCTAAGTGCTAGCGCAAAAATGATCAATTTTATGCCTCTCCTAAAAAAATGTGAGAAATATGAGTGTGCCCATTTTATTTTAGGAAACAAGACTCAGAGAGGCTAAGTGGTTTGCTCAGGACTACACACCAATAGGAACAGATCCTAGATGAGAACTGAAGTGTTAAGGCTTCCATTCCAGACTCATACTTTCTGAGAATATGAACTTGGTAATATCAAAACTGTACCATTTAAAAAATTAGCAAAAATAAATAGCTCTCCCCAGGGATACCAGTTGGCTGCAGCCTCCTACCTTCAATCACCTTGGCATCAGTCTTCATCAGAGCTCATCAGAGCCTTATTGTCTATCTCCACTTCAGAGATTGCCCACGACAGTTACACAGGGCTGTGGGTCAACACAGACACAGACACACACACACATACACATGCATGCACACACACTCCCCTCTCCTCACTTCAACAGGATTTTGATTAGTTCGGATTTTTAAAGATCTCAGAACCTTTCCTTTTGTTTTAGGACATGGTATCATTTTTGTTGCTTACAGCCTCCGCCAAGCAGAGAGCAGAGTTCAATGTTTTCAGTACTACAATGCACTGTGGAAGGAAGCCTGTTCTTACCAGTATGCAAACTCTCATTCTTCCCCTTGTCCGGGTAAACAAATTAATCTAATCATGAAAAGACCTGCTAAGAAGAGAGAGAGGCAGAGAGAGAGAGAAGGTGGGGATAGAGAAAAACAAAGTTTAAGAAAGGGAAAGGCAAAAATAAAGACTCCAAACAGAGATTGCCATGGAAGAAAAAAGAATGTTTCCCAACTTAAAGGACATTTCTTTAAGGCGGGGCGGGGAACTACTTCTGGATGCAAAATAAGCCTCTTACTGTTAGACTATTTAACTCTCTCCAATCTCCAGGGGTCCCATCCAAATTAATTTAATTCCTTTGTCAGGGTCTTTCCCTCTTTAGTTACCCATCTCCATCTGTCCTCTTTGAGGGATCTCTGGGCACTCCAGCTCAATAACCTTTCCAGCTGCCTTGGGCTTTCAAGACCAATCTCTCAGAAGCAGCTCGTCCAGGGATTTAGGGAGTGAGAACTAATTGGCAAGGACCATCTTCAACTACCCAGAAAACCCCAAACAAATGAAAAATGCCAAGCTAGTTTTCAATAAAAAGCTATTCTTGTAACTGTTAATTCCACAATTACCATGTTATGTAGCACTGTCAATGAATCTCTCCACTTACGTTTTTCTCTAGAAAATCTGCTTTTAAGGAAGCACTTACACATGTCAAATAATTTAGTAAATAAAATCTGTATGGAATGCAAACCAGTTATCTAGCTAGCATGTCCAAAACAACAGAACCATCTACAGTTTTAACTCCAGAAGGCACAATTGAGATAATCTATTCAAGCTTTTCATTTTTAGGTGAGAAAGCTGAGGCACAAAGGGCCTGAATGAATTTTCCTGCTGCACTATACAATTAGCTACTGGTGATGTCAAGAATAGAAACCACATCTGAGTTCTGGTCCAGTGCTCTGTTCTCCCTTGTAAAACCTGAAGCCAGCTAAAGCCAGAAAGGGTTTGCATTTAAAACAATGTGAAACAGTCTTATATTTATAATAAAGCCACAAGTATAAACATGTGACTACTTTTCAAACTCCGGTTTCACTCAGGTTGTGTATTAAGAAATGAAAGCTTTTCTTCACATAAATTTAGCAAACATTGAGAGGGAAATGAGCTGCCTCAGAAATCATATACAGTGTGTTTTATAGTCCAATTCTGTGTTCTGGGTTATCCATTCTTCTGACTTATCTTGATATTTTTCTCTTCCATTACTATGAATAGCAGGTTGGCTAAATTTTTTAAATACCTATAATAACTTTTTACAATGTGATTTTTACAGTTTCCCCAAAATAGCCAGTGGAATTTAATCATGGCCCCATGCATATCTTCACCTAATTTTCTTCATCCCAGATTTGAAAATTGGCTAGCTATAACTCTATTTATCCTTGCTTCTTCTACTTTGTTTACAGTTGACACCCCCTCTTTATTAGTTTTTCTTCTGCCAAATACTCCCTAAATGTGAGTTCTCCCCAAGTCTTTGCTATTAACCCACTCTGGACAACAAAAAAATTTCATCTTCTTTCTTAGCTTTGCTCCTTTGAAAATAAATCATCATCCTTCCCGAAATTCAGTACTTTACAGTTACCCAGGATTCCTTCTCTTGTGTTGACATATATAATTAGTTACACAATCTTAACACTCTGCCTTCCATTTAATTTCAATTTAAGTAAAATTTAACAAACATTTACTGCCCCTTACTTTGTGTAAAGCACTGTACTAGGTAGGCTCTGTGTGCCATGAAAATTAGCAAGTTCTATTCCCTCTCCAAGGCAGTTACCTGGCAACCAGGAATGTCCTCTCCTGAAAGGTAAAATGGAGTTGAAAAAGTGTCTACAGAGGTCATTTTGAGGAGTAAATAAACTAATGTATGTAGTTCTCAGCACATACATCCTTAGTACATATTACCTATTATGCTACTTTTAATGTTATTGGCAAATTATTTATTTGATCCTCTCTAGTCCTAAAATGCTATGACAAAAATACATATAATACATGGTAAATGTGTTAAGAGCAAGAGGAGCTCTAAAAAACACCATTTTAAACTGATTAAACATCATCAGTAATAAGACATACCGATATCATTTATCCCTTGATATGATACACTAAGAAGGATGTATCTTTGTGAGATTCTTGCCCTAAATATATAACCTGACTCAAATCATGAGAAAACTTCAGACAAATCCATAAAAAGAAAACTTCTACAAAATGACTGACCGGGCTCTGACAAAGATCATAAAAAATAAAGACTGGGGAGATGTCTCTATTAGAGAAAGTTACGGAAGCATGCTAGATAAAGGACCAGATAAAGGAAATTAGTGGAACAATTATTGGAATTTCAGTAAAGTCAGTAGATTAGTTAATGTATTCTTTCAATGTTAATCTCCTGGCTCCGATCATTAGGCTATGGCTATTTATTACACACGATTTAGGGAAGCTGGGTGAACAGTGAACAGGATTCTTTATACTATTTTTGCAATTTTGTTGCAAGCCTAAAATTATTTCAGAATAAAGGCTTTTGCTGAAAAAACAGGAGTGATATTAAATACAGATATAAGATAAAGAGAAGGGAATTCTTCCTCAATTCATAAGACAAATGGAGGAGAGGGAGATAGCAGAAGAATTCTGAAAACTGAAAGCATTTGAACTCAAATTTGAGACCACTGATATTGAGGAATGGTATTTGAAGCTAAAAAAAAAAAAGTTAATAAAAAAGCAGAATTATAAGTGGCAAAAAAGAAAAAAGCAGGATATGTTTTGGATATAGGCAATGTGCTCCACTGGAGCTCAATGTCTGGCTATGAGACAGCAGACTTGAATGTTGCCTGTGTCTCTGTAGTAGGCTGGATAATGTGCTGTCCAAAACATTCAAATTCCAATCCCAGAATCTGTGAATACATTATTTTATATGGTATAAAACACTTTGCAGAGGTGATTATGTTAAAGATCTTGAGAGAGAAAGATGTTCTTGGATTATCGGGTGGACCCAACGTAATCAATCACAAGGGTCCCTATAAGAATAGAGAGGCAAGAAGACCAAAGGCAAGAGGAGGAGATGAGACAAAGGTTGGAGTGACATGCTTTGAAGATGGAGTAAGAAGCTACAAGCCAAGGAATGCAGCCTCTTGAAGCTGGAAAAGACAAGGAAACAGATTTTCCCCCTGAAACTTCCAGAAGGAATAGTCTTGCTCGCATCTTTATTTTAGACTTCTGATCTCCAGAATTATAAGAAAATAATTTTTTGTTTGTTTAGCCACTGTTTGTGCTAATTTGTTATGGCAACAATAAGAAATTAATACAGTCTCTATCACCTTGCTTTGGGCCCATTTCAGTTTCACTGCCATCTGAGCTACCATGAGAGTCTCCTACCTATTCTCTCTGCTTTTCTTCTCCATCCCTCCCTTCTACAAAAGATGTCAGATTTTTTTTTTTTCAAGCCCTGGGCTGACCATGTCATTCCTCTAAAATGAAGCTCTCAGTGGTCCCCAATACCTGCTAAAAAACATCCATACTTATTATCCTAGCATTTAAGAATCTGGCCCCAAAATTTATTTCCAAATTTATCTGGATTTCTCTATGGCAATAACATTTCATCTAGGCAAATGAATTTAGCCAGAGCTCTCTCCTGTATTTCAGAATGCCAGTTTTAAAAGTCTAGATCATATCACCACTCTCATAGCCTACATTGATTTATCTCTCCACTAAACTTTTAGAGTTTTTATTGACTGTGCTCTGAAACCCTCAGGCCATCTGTTCCTAGTACCCAGGTCCAAAGTAAAGGGCCCCTAGAACTCACAAAGATTTTTAATGCCTGAGAATTGAAACATGGAAAAATCTCAATCAATAGGATTCCCACTTGGAGACATGACTCAGGATTTTGTAAAAATGTGTGAATCTGGGATTTAGTAAACACTCAAGTCAATTAAGGTGTATAAAACAGGATTCTGAAAGCAAGACTAACACTAATGAAGAAAAAATGTTCCAGACAACATTCTACAATGGCTAGATAGTTCTGTGGTCATGTTTTCTGGGTTCAAATCCTAGATCTATCACTAGGCAATTTTACTTCTATAGCTAAGACCACTATTGATTAAAATAACTGACTGTCCTTGCTCAGGATGTTACCATAAGCAAGCCTATAATTATAGTATTTGGTTTCACACACAGATCTTCCTAACATGAGAGAATCTACTGGCACTATGGTTCCCATTATAAATTTCTAAATTGACATTTGGGTTCATACATTGGTCTCTTGTGAATTTGGTTATTAAGTCAATCACTTAGGCTAACTATGAAATTACATAAATCAATTGAAGGAACTGAGGCAATTTGCTGCATTGCTGTGGACAATGAAAATAACTTTGCACTATCTGCATCTGAGATAGTGCAAAGTTATTTATTGAGACTGGTTGTATGTAATGATCAAATACACCGGATTATGCTCAACTTTTCACTGTAATTTACATAGATAGCCTTCTTGTGCACCTGACATTGTCCCTGGAAGTTGCTCCATTGAAAACAATAACAATTGCAAAGCATAAATCATTTCATGTTTTAATAACATGACAACAGCAGGATATGCGAGCAGCAGACGGGAAATTCCTTTTGAACAATGCTTGTTGAAAATTCAGAACAGGTAAGAACTGCACAATACAGCTGTGTGCTTTAAACCCCAAAGATAGAAACCAATGTCCCTCAGAGAAACCTGGCAATTCACAGTGTGAATTTTATAGTGTTCTCAAGAGCATACTACCTTAGCACATACATTCAATCCCCTAAATCTTGCACTTAAATGAAATTGAAGAGAAGTAAGAAATACTTTTTAGTCTAATTCATAATTCCCTTCATATTCTGGTATTAAGAGCCATATTAATTAATATGCCAACGAACACTTCTTGATAAAGCCCCTCTCTCTATATTTTTTTACTTAAATTCTCTCTTTAGTAAATGATTATAGAATTATATAAAGTCCCAAATGCCAACATATGTATCTAGCAAGAAAAATTGAAATATCCCATGTTTATTTGTATACTTTCTCGATGCATTATAGTAGTCTGCCACGGCAAATTATTATAGCTAATCATATGATATTAAACTCAGTCTTTAGAAAAAAAGCTGCTCAATTCAGAAACCTTCAGATTAGCAGTAATTCAGAGGCACTGGAGGTTGACAAATTCAACAAGCTCTCTAGCTGACCTTTAAATGATTTTGATGAAGAAAAGGGCAGCTCACTTGAATAGAAAAAAGAAGTGCTAACCTAAGTGAAAATACTTGGGGAGCACCTGTCGGAGGGCCTGCACTTCTGCTACTTTCGGATTTGAAAGAAAAGACTTCTCTGTTTAAATTCACTATCCCAGCCAGGGCAATACACACCAGCAGGATCCTTCAAAAATCCGATCTAAAATTCTGTCTGATCAAGTATAGTAAGTTATTTTTTTTTTGCTTAAAAATCACCAGTGGATTCCCATTGTCTCTAGCATGAAATTCTAACACTTCTTAACATGGTCTTTCACACGTTGACCTTAACATATCTTTTCTTCTTTCTCATTTTTCAATCTTTGTTTAATGAAGTTCTTCCAATGATAAAAATAATATGTGGTCATGATAGACAAATTGAAATACAAAGTATGTATATTAAAATAAAAATCAACAACCAGAAATAACGACTATTTTTCATTTTTAATTTTATTTCCTGAGAGTCACTTTTTATTAAGTGGATATATACATTCTCTCCAGGTCCTTCTCTTTCTTTTTTTGTTCTTTTTTATATCAGGCCTTTACTCTAAGCACATTTTCATGGGCATTTTCACCCCAATACTTAGGAATTAATTAGAAAGAGATCATAATGAAACTATTTTAATCTATAAGGAAATGGAAGCTAAGGAAAATGTGAAAGGGCACTGACCAGGGACAGTAACTACAGCAGAGCTCGTAGCTCTGCCGAGGGTAGGAGACTAGGCCAGTCAACATGACAATATCATCGCCTCCAACTATATCTAACAGGCCCAACCAGGGGCTAAAGAGGGCCCTTGAAATGACCAGCATGAGTTCTCCAGAGCACAGTTGAAAAACCATTGATGTAGGTAAACCCTTTCATTTTACAGATGAAGAAACAGAGTCCCAGAGGAATTAAAAAAAAAACATATTCAAGATCATCTGATTAGTAGCAGAGTGAAAACTAAAAACCAAGATTCTATACGGGTCATGGTCACTAATTGTCTGAAATAATATAACCATTATAGCACCTATTTTATAGATGTAAATAGAAATATTTTTAAAGTGTTGAGAACTATGTAGGGTCTTGAGATTTTACCCTACTTATAAACTAACAGATAAGCCTGTTACAATTTCATGGATGCTGACAAAAGGCATGAGACCTCTGGGTCAGAAACAAAGGACTTTGTTACTCACAGTAGAAGCAGCAGCCGGAGCTTCATAGTCACTTGTTTCAGGTCTCCATGTTCCCCAGGTTTTAAGGGGCCAATACAAAGGGCTCATGATAGATGCCTGCAAACAAATGAATTGTATTTAGAGTACAGAAACTCTGAGCTTGGGGATTCACCGTTTTTGCAATAAGCGGAAACAAGCCTGGCCTTGCTTTTGGAGAAGATGGTACCCTAACTCTCAAGTTTGCTTACTGCAAACACAACTCTGAAAAATGGTCTACTAGAGTAGTAAGAGCCTAGAATTCTTGGCATACCAAGCATGAATGTGCAGAGACACTCAGGGCCCATGGCAGATTGCCTCTCCCAATAACTATCATTTAACCTAAATGGAAATACAAATCTAAGTGGTTATATGGCATAATATCACCCATCAGTTTTCCCACATACTTACCATATACAGGAAGTAAATGTCTTCCAAACACTGTGGTACTTTCTAAATACTTTATGTACTTCTATAACCACTTATTTCACATATCAGTACTATATTATGGCTGTTAAACAAGGTAATCTTCCAAATATCCAAACATGGGCACCACTCAATCAGAACAGAAGGTGGCTATAAACAAGTATACTGCATGATGATACCAGCTGCTAAATTATACCAAGATTGAGCTTATGCTTAACTTAGAATACAGGAAGTTGAACACCAAGAATTTGATGGAGTATATAAAAAATGTACAGCATTTGTTTAGGGATAAGGCAGACAAGTGAATGCATGTTAATGATCACAGTCCTAGTTTGTTTGATCTAATTCAAATGGAAGTCAAACCAGAAAATAACTTTATGGCCAAAAAAACTCTGCTATTATTTTCCCCATTTTCAAATGGATATGTTTACACAGAAATGAACTTGTTTGGAAGGCCAGAATAAAGTACAGCTTCAGCTAAAAGGAATTTTCTAGGGAGCAGCTGTTTGAGAAAGGTCAAAAAATTCTTTTAATTAGAAAAAAAAAGTAAAATAATTTGGGGGGGGATGATTTTATACTCTTGATGAAGTATTATGAGTGACTAAAGCTCTGGGGACAACACAGTGGCACTTAAGATGCCTTTTTTTTTTTTTAACATATTATCAATGAAGTCTATCTGGTTAGTCTCTCTAAGAGGTAAGACATAATTGACAGTGTAAAAAATTTTCCAAAGAAATTAGGTCATTTTCATTCTCATTTGGAAGAAATGCTAAGGCCAATGCATGGCTCACAGCCATTCTAATCAGCCATTTACCAAACCAGAAACATCTCAAGAAGAAAGGTCTGCTTACTTTCCTCTCATCCTCTCAAGGAAAATTATTTAATAACTTGTTTATTGAGAGTCAAATCCAACTACATCTTGCCTCATGACTCAAGAACATCCCAATAAGAGGCACAAATGACCCTGTCTAGAGAATGAAAAAAACGAAGTACAAAAATGAAGTGCTGTACGATTCACTAAGTGCCAGCTGTATGGTAGAATGATATCTGAACAGTAATCTGTAGAACTATGTTAATTTGAATTATCTGAACAACTGTCTCATCTCTACTTCACAGACCTAGAACCACTGAGTCAGAGAAAGAGCCAAAAAAACAAATCAAAGTACAACTCGTATCTTCATTATACCCTTGCCACCACCCCATCACCAGTCCTAAAATAAAGAGAAGCACATTTATCATGTGATGGGCACCATGCGAGGCATTTTCAAGTGTTGTATCATTTTATCCCCGTAATAACCCTATGGGGTGGCTTATTATTTCTGTTCTACAGATTTTTTTAAAAAAATCATACTTTATGAACTCTTCAGAATTTCATAAGCTGAAAATAAACTATTTTAATTTCAGCATGCATATTTGAGTTTTTCAATTTAGAATTGGTTTTATATTAAATTACATGTTGCAACATCGGGGCGGAAAATGGGAGACTGTAATCTTTTTACTATTTATGAGTTCACCAGCACTGGTGAACTGCAAAATATGGTGATATATTAGTTTTTGTGGCTGCCTTATCAAACTATCACATACTTTTGGGCTGAAAACAACAGAAATTTATTCTATCACAGTTCTGGAGACCAGAAGTCCGAAGTCAAGGTGTTAGCGGGGCTGTGCTCCTTCCAACAACTCTAGGAGACAATCCTTCCTTGCTTCTTCCATGAAGCTCTGGTAGCTTCAGGTATTCCTTGGTTTTTGGCTGCATCACTCCCATCTCTGCTTCCATCTTCACATGGCCTTCAACTGTCTGTGTCTTCTCTTCCATCTCTTATAAGGATACTTTTCATTGGATTTAGGGACCAACCAGATAATCCAGGATGATCTCATCTTGAGATCTGTAACTTAATTATATCTGCAAAGACCCTTTTTTCAAATAAGGTTACATTCATAGTTTCTAGAGGTAAGACATGGACAAATCTTTTGGGGATCCACCATTTAGCCCACCACAAGCGAGGTTGAGCAAGATAATTTAAGAGTCTCTTGCTCTTTTACTGCAGTATTTGCAAATAACTAATGAAAAGCAATCTAAAAGTACAATAAGTCATGTAAATAAAAACATCATCAGGACAGAGGTTTTGTGTTTCCTTGTTTTTTTGTTTGTTTGTTTTGTTTTATTTTGTTTTGTTTTGTTTTTGCATCCCAAGTGCCTGGCACATACCAGATGCTCAATACATAGTTGTTGAATGAGTTTTACAGGTCACATATGAAAGTAGAGGGGGAGAGTTCTTAAAGAGAAAGAACCTGAGATAGCCTTCAGTGATAAGTTGCCCATTGCTCCTGAATATAGCCATGAAGCAAGATGGGGTCTCAATTCTCAGTGCTCAGACTGAGAGAATTGCCAGAAAGACATGAGTAGATAGGAAACTGACTTGGCTATAAAGTTTGTCCCTACGAGTTGAGGCCAAAAGTCAAAATTATAACGCCCAAAGAAGCATTGCAGAAATCAGAATTGTGATCCACTCCCATAGGTAGTCTGTATTATGATTCTCTCAAGTGAAGATACCAACATAAGTTAGGTGTGATGTCATGTATGGGTTAATTTTTGCAGATTAAGACCCCAACCAGAGGTGCTGACAACCCTCTAGAGTAGAAGCTATCAAGATTTAGAAAGCATCAGGATCCCAGTCAAGAGGACTGGAGTCCAGGGCTAGGATGCATTCCTAACATGGAATAACTACAGTGCTATAAAGAAACTTACATGGAATCCTAATTTTGCATACTAGAAAAATACAGTAGGAGTTAAGAGAAGTCTGTGGTTTAGTGGTCATGCATACCTATAAGTTACCACACATACACCACTAGGTTGAGGAATGTATTATTTAGTCTTCCCTGCCCAAGATCTTAGCTTAGGAAATGATGGGGCTGGAGGTCCTCCATGTCAGCAGCTAGGCTCAACAAGGAAAGAACCAACACCTTTGAAAAATCAAAGTATGGAAAGAAGTACATACCAGTCATAGAAAATACATGATAAAACGTGCAATACCAGGGAAAGACAAAACTTGTTTCAAAAATGGTGGATGATATAGCTACAATTATCCTAGTAGTTTGGAAAACAAAGCTATAAAGTTCTGAAGGCATCTAGTTATGAATAGGGAAATGAGAATCAATATTTATTTAAACACTTTATCTCATTTAATTTTATGGCAACTTTTCAGGGTTCCCACAAAGAATAAGAAACTAAAATTTAGCTGGATTAAGTAATTTGCTCAGGTTTAATCAGTGGAGCAGATAGGATTTCAGGACTGCCTTGACTTCAAATAACAAACTCTTTCCATGGGATGTGTGACTAGATCTGAATTTCCTCTTCTGAAAGTAAAAGAGACCCCCTACTCAAGAAGTGGTTAACACAATTAAAAGCACAAATACTGCACAGGTATATGTTTAGAGGAAGAAGAAAAGACACCAGAGAAGGTACACTTGTTAGGAGATTATTGCAATGACCCAAGTATGAAAAGACAATTCCTATACCAGAATGATAACAATAGGAATAACATAAAAAATTATGTTGGATGAAGTCAATACTGTATTTATCCCAAATGATATACTTAAGCACATAAATTTTTAACTTAAAAATCAAACAAACAAACAAAAAAACAGTTTAATGGATTTAGGAGATAAAACAGAAGAAAAGAGGAGGCATTTAAAAGGACCCAAGATATTCAAGTTTCATTCCTGTTTTGGAAAAAAAAATCACTGCTTGTTTTTTATTTTTGCTATTAATAAACATAAAAGATTTTAAAACATCAGAATACTCAACATTTTTAGCTTCATATTTCACGAGGGTCATTTATTAAGTAATTCTCTTTGTAACTCAGAAATGTGGACTGTAATTTAGATGCTGAAGCCTGTTTTTGTAACTTCATTTTTCTAATGTCAATTGTAGAGATGGATAAAGATGGTAGCTAGTGAGCAACTCAACTCAAATTTCTTAATTATTAAAATGCAAAATTATCACAGAACTGGAAATATGAATACTAATCACCATCCTTCAGACTCCAAGAAGGAATCTCTGAGTGAAGCACAAATGTGGATGTGAAAAGAAGAAAGAAAATGTTGTTTGGCAGCTTGGGCTTTGGAGTTAGACTGTCGTTTGGATCTCAGTTCTGTTACTTATTAATGGTGTGTCCTCAACTATTTCCCTAAGTCTTATATTCTCTTATGTGTCCATTGAGGACAATTATTTCTATCTTAGAGGGCTGCTTTCAGAATTAAATATTATAATATATGTAAAGAGCTTAGCAAAGTGCTAGGCTCATTTTAAGAGATTAATAATGGGAGTTGTTATGGTTAGTGAGATTTTTATTTCTTCCATTGTGTTGCTGTCCATGGAGATGCAGGATATTTATGGAAGCTGGCAGTGACATTCTTACTGGGATACCTATTTTCTAAAGCAATCACTACGTCTTCCCTCCCATGCGTCAGTAACTGTCTTTTCCCATCTGTTTTATAGACTACAATTTCAAGTAATTCAGTGCAGCTGGGAGTAAAAATTAGGCCAGGTGCATTATTTGCAACTTGGATGTGCTGGCCATAGAAGGAAGGAGAGAAAAGACAGTAAGAGCCATGGGAATAGTAGATTCTGGAGGTTTTCATATATAAAATTAGACAAGGGAAAACTACAGATGGATTCAAATTATCAGGAGTAATATCTCTCCACATATCACAGAATCAGGCATTAGAAGCAGGAATAGGTTCCTTTCCAGCCCAAAAAATCCACAGTAGGTAAATGACTAGCAGGTGTGAAGATCACATGCTCTCTTAGAGCCAAGGAGATTCCTCTGAGCCCTAGGTGAAAAGTAGCAGAGGCCAAGGGAATCCTACACTGGTATTCCAATACAAATGCCAGGCCTGGTTGGCATCTCCTCACTTGAAGTTAAGAAAACAGCAAAACACAAGCTGAGGCCTATAAAAATTCTTCAAAATAAGAAAAAAAATTGCCCAATTAAAAAATGAGCAAAACATCTGAACAGACATCCCTCCAAAGAAGAGATATACAGATGGTAAATAAGCATATGAAAAGATGCTCAACATCACATGTCATTAGAGAAATGAAGACAAAAACAACTGTAAAATACCACTACATAGCTATGAAAATGGCTAAAATCCAAAAAACTGACAATATCAATTACTGGTGAGAATTGGAGTAACAGAAATACTCTTTCATTGAGGGTGGGAATTCAAAATGTTAGTCACTTTGGAAGAAAATTTGGCAGTTTCTTACAAAGCTAAACATAATCTTACCATACAATCCAGCAATCAAACTCCTAGATGTCCAAACCAGTTTCAATTGATTTGAAAACTTATGTCCACACAAAAACCTTTATATAAATGATTACAGCAGCTTTATTCAAATTGACAAAAACTAGAATCAACCAAGATGTCCCTCAATAAATGAATGAATAAATAAATTGTGGTACAATTATTCAGTGGTAAAATATGAACTATTATTCAATTATTAAAGAAATGAACTTTTACGCCAAGCAAAGACATGAGGGCATTTCTCAAGTACATATTGCTAAGTGAAAGAAGCCATTCTGAAAAGGCTACATATTGTATAACTCCATTTATATGACATTAAACTATAGAAGCAGCACACAAATCATTAGTTGCCAAAAATTCAGGGGCTTGGGAAAGGGCTGAATAGGTGCAGTATGGGATTGTTTGTTTTTAGGATGATAGAACTATTCTGTAGGACA
>NW_006494614.1:14196793-14212912 GCF_000325575.1 Pteropus alecto | reverse complement strand
TGAATAAATGAAATCATGCATTTGTCAAAACCCAAAGAACTTTAAAGTACAAAGAGTAAACCTTAATATAAACAATTTTAAAAAATCATTTAGAAAGTTGTGGGATCCCAGGATGAAATGCAGACTATGACACAATAACCTAACTATATTAGAAACATATGAACAACATCACTGAAGGGAGTAGGAGAAAATATTATGGCTAGGTAATTTTGAAATGAGTAAATTCTGTAAGACTAAAGGCAAAGTAGCTGTGCATACGCACTGTACTCTAGGTGATAAAACTGCTTCCCATGAGAGTTCTGGTGAACAATCCTGAAACCACTATTATAATGGAATTGAACAAATAAGTAAATGGATTAAGTAAATTAGGTAGAAGCCGATGGTGAAAACTAGGTATCTCACTGTTGAAGTAAGAGATTAGACAAGCAAGGGAAGAAGTCTAGAATGATTCATGAGGTAATAAATTAGAGTTGAATTTATCAGTATGAACTCATGTCCAGCTGAATATAGATACATATGGATATATATATGGAAAAATATATAGTTATATATAGAGAGAGAGATATGCATGGGTTAGTATGCACACATATATTTCTTTGTTTGGCCAAGAGAGCCTAGAAGCTTTAATACCTCAGTAACGATGAGCAGACTTGGTGCCCAGATCTTGTTTTCTATCATTTTCAAGATATTACTGATTTTAGGACTGAAGTAAGAAATATACAAAATGGAGTATCTTGTAGTGCCCAAAAGTAAAGATCTGCTCCAAAAAAAAAAAAAAACCCACAATGATAAGAGTATGTCAAAAAAGACACAGGAGCCAATGGAAAGAGCTACCAAAGATGAAACAATTTGAGCAACAACGAAAAAAATTAATTAGTGTTGAATTACAGCCCAAAGATGAAAAGAAATGGCCATGAGTCCATACTGATATAAATAAATGATGCACTGACTGACTGAATGGATGAATGAATGAAAGAAGGAGAACAGAGAAATCTCCCATGCATAGGAATTGCAAATAATCTATGTAGCTACTCTTCCCTCAGAGAGAGGCAGCAAAACTCTGAACGCCTTAATTAGTGCAATCTGTGCATTGTAATGTCCTTCTGAAGACAACAATATGGAAAAGTAAGGAAAGAGTAAGTTTACAGTGGAGAAATTAGAACACATTATCTCAGCCAGATGATGAAAGTTAATATCAACAATAATAAGCATGTTAATAGTCTGTACCCTTGATACGTTATAATTACAATGGCATTTCCTCCCCCCAAATCTATAACTCCAGTCTAATCATGAGAAATAATCAGACATATAATCAACTGAGGGACATTCTACAAAATATCTGATGTGAACTCTTTGAACCTATCAAAGACATCAAAAACTGTTTTTAAAAAACTGAGAAACTGGAACAGCAAACAGGAGGCTAAGGAGACATGATGATAAAATGTAAGGTGGTACCTGGAATGAGATCGTGCCTTGATTTAGGGATTTAGCTCCACCTACATCTCTAATCTTTGGAGTTAAGAGTTCAGAGAACCTTCAGTGGTTCACAAGACACGCCAACCCTTGTGCTTTATGTTACGTAGGCTGCAAACTCTGAGGAATCTTGCCCTCTGCACTCTTTGCTTGAAATCTGGAGAGATGAAGTTCCTCCCTTGGCATTCCCCTGCCCCCAGCACACATACACCCTTACTCTGGTCCAGTGTGTACTATACTTAGCAGCTTTTATTTTACTTTTCAACTCAGAGTTGGGAATATTTTCTAATTTCATCAATGGCAAGTTTGCTATTTCTCATTCTCCTATTTTTTAAAATTAATTCATTAATTTTTTTTACAGTGATATTGGTTAACAAAATTCAATATTTCATCTGTACAATTTAACAGTAAGGCATATATATATTTACATTGTGTGTTCACCTCCCATAGTTAGATTTCTTTCTGTCACCACATATTTGACCACCTTTACCCCATCTACCTCCCCACTCCTCCCACCCCCTATCTTCTGGTAACCACTAGTCTATAGTCCATGTCCACGAGTCTCTGTTTGTTTGTCCTGTTCATTTGTTGCTTTTAGGTTTACATCTCACATATAACTGATATCATGTGATTTTCAATTTTTTCTGTCTAGCTTATTTCACTTAGCATGATTATCTCAAGGTCCATCCATGTTGTCGCAAATGGCAGTATTTCATCTCTTCTTATGGCTGAGTAATACTCCATTTTATATATGTACCACAGCTTCTTTAGCCAATTATCTATCACAGGACACTTTGGTTGCTTCCATGTCCTGGCCACTGTGAACAATGCTGCTATGAACACCAGTGTGCAAATACCCTTTCAGATATGGGTTTTCAAGTCTTTGGGGTAAATACCCAGTAGAGGGATTGCTGGATCATATGGTAGATCACTTCTTAGTTTTTTGAGGAAACTCCATACCGTTTTCTATAGTGGCCGTACTAATTTGTAGTCTCAGCAACATTCTCCTTTTTTAAAGTTGGTTTTTACATTGAGAGAGGGACAGAAATTTCAAAGAGGAGTAAGCACTAAAAAGAAAAGTTAACTACAACACTAAGTACTCTGTCCCTTCCTCCCCTGTATACTGTACTAGTTTTATATTTTAAGATCAATGAGACTGCAAAGGCATTTTGAGGTACGTTTTTGAACTTTAAAGCAATCAGAACAGTAATATCCTATATACATTTTAGTATAATAGCAACTGCTGAAACACAAGATAAAATCAATCTATTTTCTCTGAAAATTTTTTCAAATTTCTGGTTAGCAGCAAAAAAATTCTAACAGATTGGCATGTGATTTCTTGAAGATTTTACATAGACTGCAATAAAATTTCCCATATTTAAGTATTTGCATTGTTCCAAATAGTACTTTTCCATTAAATTATTTATACCTACTCTGTGAGATATTAAGCTTCAGGAACCAGTTGAATTTGACTTTTAAAATTTTGTTGAAAATAGCACATAAGATTTGATATTATCAATAAATTTTTTCCCCAGATTCTTTTTGTTATACCTATTCTTTTCTTTTCCATGTATCCACTTGATATATGTTAAACAAGAGGGCTAAAAAAAAAATGCTATAAATACACTGTAGCAAGTTAGCAATTTACATTTATAGCATTTATCTGCTAAAGATTCTTTGAAAAATAAAAACAGTAATCAAGATCCTTTTCAAATGAAAGGTATATACAAGGCCTGAGATTCAAATATCTCACAGTGGCCTCTGTACAAAAGATTTAACTGAAAAGAAGTATGACTTTCCTATAACTATTTACCTATTCTCAAATCTTCTATACCCTTAAATAAGTAAAGATAGTTCTGTGTTAGTCTTCCTCACAATATTTGGGCAGCTAACATTGCCACTGGAGCAGTGCTGGTGCATAAACCTCTAGCATCTAAGGGAATGTGTGTTCTGTGTAGACAGCATAGACTGCATGCTCTTCCTGGAGAGAGTACACAATGATCAGAATAGCTATCTGGGACTCACTAAGGGTACAGGTCTATAGCAGCATGACTAACTCCCAACCCCACTAGGTGTGGACATGACTATATAATTAGGATTGATTCATGACTGGAACTGACTAGGGAAGATGAACCTGGACCGGAAGACATTAATCAGTGATTTCTCCTGTGAGGAAGAGACAGGAATTAACAAGTGAGTTGCTAATCTAGAAGTGTCCCCCAACTGAAGTCTTAGTTGGATTTGTTTGTAAAACATTTTTAATAAAAATTAAAGAGAGTTTCAGGTTCTGAAAGAGGATCTCTTTGAAATTAGTTACACTTTAAGAAAGCACATATACACTACATAAGTGATATTTCAGAAATCTTATTATGGAAAAATATTAGTTCGGCTGAGGCAATAGGAATAAAATCTCCATTTGGCAATAAACCTTATATAAACAACAAAAAAAGAATACACAAAACCAACGAATAATTTCAGGCCTCACTTCTTCATGATGAAAGAGATTTTTCAATGCTTCCTTTACACATTCATTCATTAGAATTAGTAGCTGAGAATTGAAGTAAGCTTATACTAGACAGATGGTGTAAGACCAATAGCATGAACTCATGCTACAGAAATAAAAACGTGTCTTTTTAAACATCCATTAAGCATTAATCTTAAATTCTGCAAACTAATAATACGATGTGGAACTTTTTTATGTAAGCCAAGTAAAAGAATGAAATCAGGATTCACCTGTTCTCTAAACAAAAGTGAAAAAGTGAACTGTGTATCAGAGGTTGTTCTTTTTTGTATACATATGCTCAAACAGTATTTTTCAAACAGTTATCTGTGAACCAATATTTGATGTCATCATATTCTCACCCTTAATGAAGATTTAATGGAAGTATTTAATAACATTTGTAAATGTTATATCTCTTATCACACTCTCACAATGACTTCATGAGGTTTTATTTAAAACTTAGAGAAAATAAATAAATTGTCTAAGATGATGAAGCTAGAACTCCTGTCTAGATACTATAACACTACATAAAATATTATGTTCAGATAACACATTGATATATTTTTTTTTTCTTTAAGCAGTTTTGATTCCAAAGAACTGTTTACTTTTCCTCTACTTTTAAAAAAACTTCATCTTTGGTGTTTATTTTTTCAAACTCAAACATTAGATCACAAAATCTCTTCCTCCAGCTGTACACTAATATGTTCATTCAACTGTCAAGCAAACATGTGTTAAATGCCAACCATGTTCCTGGCACTGTGCAGGGATCAATAAAGAAGACACCTGCCCTCACTTATTTTGTTAATGTTAGAAGGAAATGTTGAGACCCACGTACAATGCCACATCATATGCCTACGACAGACCGGCATGCAGTAATGAGGAATTAATTCAAGTAGCTCGGCTAGTTGTCCTTTCTCAACAGGTAGGAACTGGGAAATTGGAAGGCCTCAGGTTTGAACGTGGCCACAGCATGTGAAAAAAGGGCTAGCAGAATCTTAGGCAGAACTGTGAAACAAAGATGAGCAGAACATCTGATCAGCTCATGCTGGCAAGCTAAAGGAGTGTGGAGAAGCAAACTAGCCATATTTGAGCAAAAGCAATGAGGCGATATAAAGCAAAAATGAATAGAACTGCAAGGAAAAATAGATAAATCCACTATTATAGTTGGAGACTTCAACACCTCACTATCAATAATGGACAGATCCAGACAGCAAAGTCAGTAAGGATACAGTTGAACTCAACGTCATCATCAATCACGTTGATCCAATTGACATCTATAGAAAACACCATCCAACAACAACATAATATACATTCTTCTCAAGCTCATATGGAACACTCACCAAGACAGACCACATTCTGAGCCATAAAACAGATCTTAATAAATTTAAAAGAATAAAAATCATATGCTGTATGCTCTCAGACCACAATGAAATTAAACCAGAAGTAAATAACAGAAAGATGGCTGAAAAATCCCCAAATAATTGGAGATCAGTCAACGCATTTCCAAATAACTCATAAATCAAAGAAGAAATCTTTGAGTTTAAGATTTCTCTCAAAAGAAATTTAAAAAATATTTTGAGGTAAATAAAAATGAAAATACAACTTACCAAACTTGTGTAATACAGTAAAAGCAGTGTCTACTGGAGGATTTATAGCATTGAATCCATATAGCATTGAATGAAAAAAAGAAAGATCTAAAATCAATAAACTAAGCCTCCACTTTGGAAAACTAAAAAGAAAAAAAGAGAAAATTAAGCCCAAAGTAAGCAAAAGAAAATAATAAAAACTGGAGCAGAAATCAATGAAATTGAATATAGGAAATCAATAAAGAAAATCAATAAAAGTAAAACTTTGAAAAGATCAACAAAATCAATAAGCCTCTAGCCAGGCTTACAAGAGGGAAAAATATAGAGAGAAGACACAAATTACTAATATCAGAAATGAAAGAGGGGACATCACTACAGATCTCATGAACATTAAAAGATAATAAAGCAATATTATTAACAATACTATACCCATGAACTTTTGACAATTTAGATGAAATAGACCAATTCTTTGAAAGACACAATTTACCAAAACTTACATAAGAAAGACAATTTCAATAGGTCTGTATGTATTAAAGAAATTGAATCAATAATTAATAATCTTCCAAAAAAGAAAGTACCAGCCCCAGACAGGTTCACTAATGAATTCTACTAAATGCTTAAGGAAGAAATTATTCTCTAAAATCTCTTCCAGAAGATAGAAGTAGGAGGAATTCTTCACTCATTCTATAAGGCCAGCTTTACTCTAATACCAAAACTAGACAAAAACATTAAGAGAAAAGAAAACTACTGGCCAATATTCTTCATAAACATAATTGTAAAATCCTCAACAAAACATCAATAAATGAAATGCAATAATATATTAAAAATATATACCATAACCAAGTAATATTTATTCCAGGTGTGCAAGACTGATTCAACATTTGAAAATCAATTAATGTAATCCATTGCACCAACTAGCTAAAGAAAACAAATTGCATAACTACATCAGTAGATGCAGAAAAGGTATTTGGCAAAATGTAACACTTATTCATGATTTTTTTTAAAAAAAAAAAGCCTCAGTAAACTAGGAGAAAAGGAACTTCCTCAACTTGATAAAGAACATCTACAAAAACCATACAGCAAACATCAGACTTAACATTAGAAGCTTCTCTGCTAAGATCAGGAAAAAGACAGAGATATTCACTCTCACCACTGCTTTTCAACATCAGACTGGAAGTCCTGGCTAGCACAAAAAGACAAGAAAAAAGAATCCAGTGCTTCTGTCTGCTATAGCCTAGCCACCCACACCAGACCCGGAGCCCTGCCCAAGTGCCCCAAGTACAACAAGGAGGTGTGTTTTGCCAAGTGGATGACATCCTTGTAGAAGGACTGGCATTGGCCTTGCCTGAAGTGTGAGAAGTGTGGAAAGATACTGAACTCAGGGGTCAATGCTGAGCATAAAGGCTAGCCCTATTGCAATCACCCCCATTATATCGACATGTTCTGGCCCAAAGGCTTTGGGTAGGGTAGAGCTGAGAATCACACTTTGCAGTAAACCCAGGCTGTGGAGAACTTACTCCTGACCGCTCACCAGACCGCTGCCTCTCCAGGCTGATGATGCCTGGCCTTAACCCTGGGTACCTGGGGCTCCCCTGTAGACCCCACACCCTCAATAAACCCAGTCCTGGGGAAAAATAAATAAATAAGACAAGAAAAAGAATAAAAGGTAGACAGATTAGAAAGAAAGTAACAAACTGTCTTTATTCACAGACAATACTTGTCTATATAGAAAATATAAAAGAATCTACACAAAAAGAAAAATAAACTTCCTGGAACTAATAAGCAATTATAACAAAGTTGTAAGATATGAGATTAATATACAAAAGTCAATTGCTTTCTTATACACTAGCGATGAACAACTGGGATTTGAAATTAAAAAGAAAATATCATTTACATTAACATCTCGTTCAAAATACTTAGGTATAAATCAAACAAAATGTGAGCAAGATCAATATGAGAAAAATTACAAACTTCTGCAGAAAGGAGTCAAAGAAGAACTAAATAAATGGAGAGAAGGTCCATGTTCATGTACAGGAAGATTCAATATTGTTAAGAGGTCAGTTCTTTCCAACTTGATATATAGATTCAATACAATCTCAATCAAAATCCAGAAAATTATTTTGTGGATATCAGCAAATTGTTCTAAAGTTTATATGGAGAGGCAAAGACCCAGAATAGCCAACACAATATTGAAGAAGAACAAAGGCTGACATTATCAAACTTGAAGACTTACTATAAGGTCACAGTAATCAAGACAGTATGGTATTGGTGAAAGAATAGACAAATATATCAATGGAACAGAGCAGAGAGCCCAGAAATAAACCCACAAAATATAGTCATCGGATGTGACAAAGAAGCAAAAGCAAGTCAATGGAGAAAGAGCAGTCTTTTCAACAAATAGTGCTGAAACAACTGGACTTCTATATACAAAAATCATCATCATCATCATTAACTAGACACAAACCTTACACTCTTCGCAAAAATTATCTCAAAACGGATCATAGGCCTAAATGTTAAATGTGAAACTGTAAAACACTTAGAAGATAATATAGGAGAAAATCCTGAGGACATTCAGTTTGGCATTGACTTTTTAGATACAATACCAAAGACATGATCCAGGAAAGAAAAAATTAATGAGCTGGACTGCTATGTAAATACTTTTCCTCTGTGAAAGATACATTCAAGAAGTGAAAAGACAAGATGCATCTGATAACAGATTGTTATTCAAAATATACGAAGAACTCTTAAAACTCAACAATAAGAAAACAACCTGATTTTTAAAATGGGCAAAAGTTATGAACAGATACCTCACCAAAGAAGATATACAGATGGCAAATAAGCACAAAAAAAAAATACATCATTAGGGAATTTCAAATTAAAGCAATGAGGAAATACCACTATATACTTATCAGAATGGCTAAAATTCAAAACACTGACAACAAATGCTAATGAGGTTATAGAACAACAGAAACTCTCATTCATTGTTGATGGGAACACAAAACGGTACAGCCACTTTGGAGAACAATTTGGCAGTTTCTTACAAAATTAAACATAATCTTTACCACACGATCCAGTAATTGCACTCCTTGGTATTTACTCAAATGAGTTAAAAACCCGGGTTTACACGAACCTGCACATGTATGTTTGCAGCAGATTTATTTATAATCGTCAAAACTGGGAAACAAGTAAGACATTCTTTAGTAGGTGAATGGATAAGCTGTAGTACATCCATACAATGGAATTAAATTCATCATTAAAAAGAAATGAGCTATCAAGCCATGATGAGACATGGAGGAATCTTAAATGCATATTACTAAGTTAAAAAGCCAATATAAGAAGGCTACATACTGTATGATTCCCACTATATGACATTATGGAAAAGGCAAAAGTACAGACACAGTAAAAAGATCAGCTATTGCCAGGAGTTAGAGGAGAGGTAGGAATAAATAAATAGAGCACAAAGGATCTTTAGGGCAGTGCACTACTCTGTATGATACTACAATGGTAGATACATGTCATTATACATTTGTCAAGATCCACAGAACATACAGTACCAAGAGTGAACCGTACAGTAAACTACGGATTTGAGGTGATTATAATTTGTCAGCGTTGGTTCATGGGTTGTAACATGTGTACCACTCTGGTGCTGGATGTTGATGGTTAGGGAGACTGTATATGTGAGGAGAAAAGAGGTGTATGGAGACTCTGTGTATCCTCCACTCAATTTCTCTGTGAATCTAAGACTGCTCTAAAAAATAAATTCAATTATTAAAAAAAGAGAGACAGATGATGAGTAAAGGTTAGGTGCTGGAGGAATCCCTGGGACTCAAGGCACAGTCACAACTTCAGCATACAGTACATTCGTTACCACTCCCCAGAGTTATAGGTAGCGCTGAGGAGGAGGTACCAATGGCACTGACCATTGGTAGATGGTTATACGGGCTTAATTTTAGTCTCTAAGTGGAAATATTCACTGAATAATTTAAAATGTGTGACAGAGGCTCAGAAGAAAGATAGAGACCAGAGATACAGAGGTGGAAGCCATCTGCTTCAAGCTGATAGATGAAGACACAGCACCAATAAGATATGGAGGCAGAGAGCAGAGAGAGAAAAGCAGAAAGTTGAGAAGAAACACCTTTGTGGCTGACTCTGCTTGAAGTTCTCAGTCTCCTAGATGGCTGATGGGATGTAAAATGGTCACTAGACATCCATCACTCTAAGCACTGCTCTTTAAACCATCCCTCTCCAATTTAAACCTGAGATAATTAATCAAACAAGTCAAAAATTTTAAGAGATTTATTCTTTTTCTGTACTAGCCATCTCTGCTCTCCAAACCCTTCTCCAAAGCCTTCAATGAATAATTTAATAAGCCTGTTTGGAGCTTTTATTAGATGTCACCTTCAATAAATATCTGCCAAGGAATATCTTCAAGTATGGACTATCTAATAAGGCAGACACTTAAAGCAGTTATTGAAATAGGACCCAGGGACATGACAGCTTGTGATAACTGCTCTGGAACTATTACAGGCAAACATTTCAAAGCTTTTTTTCAAGGTTTTTTTCTTTTTAATTCCTGGACCACTGATGTCATTAGCTCTGTGGCTCTTCTGACTGTGTGAGCTCCATTCCTCCCCATCCTTTGACAGAGTCAACAATAGTCCTGTCTTCTCTGGTCCAGTTGTGTCTTAGGCTTTCTGTCATGGATACATTCACAATCCTTTACCTTTCAAAGAAAATGGATGTCCAAATGTGACCACTGCAAGAGAAGTTTGGATTTTCTTTTATTACTGATTCTTGTTCCTTATAGCTTTGCTAATTTATAGGCACATTTTGAGCTAACAAGGCTTTTGGGGTTGGGTTGGTTTTGTTTGGCCATTGCCCTGAGCAAATTAGCAAAGCAATGAATTTCAACCAAGTATTTCATTCCCCTGCTGCCAGACTCACATCTACAATAACCATATTTTGATGTCAGCTCCCTATGCCTCCTAAAAGAAGAGAGACATGGGGGAGGGGTGCTCAGAGGGATTGGAATCAAGCACTCCCAGAACCAAGAAGGCATCCACACAGGGGCCTTGGTTCAATATAGGTCCACAAGTAGAACCTGGGAAAGATTCTTATCCACAGAAATAAACATCAGTTCCCTATGTGCCCCAGCGACACCCTTATATTTTCTGTAAACTAAAAAGAGGCCCAAAAGAGGCTAAAGTGTCATGTGAAACATGATCTTTATTTTAAGTGACTCAAAGCCCTTTTCCAGTTTTCAAACACTGGCTAATTATCTAAGCACATTTAATAATTTCCTATGTGTAGAGTTGTACTAGGCATTTTACAAAGTTAATTAAACAGGCACTAGGCATAACCTCTAGGCATTTATGATTTAAGGAAGATAATACCAATGGAGACAGAGGAACTAATTCAAGGCATAAAAGAAATTGAATGAGTACCACACAACTGTGTAGATGAACCATAAAAGGAAAGTGTTATTGGGTTTCTACTGGCAGCAACAGGACTATTCAGCCTGCCTGGGAATTCCAAAAGTTTCTAAACTACTTTTATTAAAGTTTATTGTAACTATTATCTTTTAAATCCTGTACACTCACTGACAGGAGCTAACTAAACTCAATAAAAGCAGATAAATGACAATATATTCTTGTTCTTCCATTCTGCAGACGGAGCTCACCAGAAGCAGGCATATACCTTTAAAGGCAGGCCCTGCCCCTTCCTTAACCCATTTAAGCCTAAGTTCTGCATGTCTTTGCTGCTCAGCTTTAGTCTGTTTTCATGATTCCAAGTTGAGATCCATTCTGTCTTCTCTAGGCTTTCTTCCTAGAATCATCTGCCCATGCACAGAGGACAAAGGCCAAATTTCTCTACTTTATTCCTAATGATGCACATATTTCAGACAGGTAACAGTAGGGCACAATAATTAAAGTCAATGAAAGAGCTGGAGTCACCAGGGTCATCACTTAATACCAGGGGTCCCAAGGTCCTCAGAACACTGAGAATTATATTTGGCCAAAGTGGATTTGAATAACTTGGCAAAGTAGGTTTATAAAAAGAATTCAATAGACTTGGGGCCTGAAAAAGAATTTAAAGTAGAGGGCAAAGTTCTTGTTACTGCTTAGTGCAAAAGCAGAGTTAGTGTGAAAGCAGAGTGGCCAGCTCTACTGTGAAGGCTTTGCTTACCTTAGACTGGCAGCAAACAGAGGGCAGTATCTGAAGCCATTGCTGGGAGTAACCCAGCAGGGCCAGGCAAAGACCTGGGATCTTACATAGGACCAAAGCATCAAGAGGCCCCTGCAGTCACTGGTCTGCAGTCTGCCCTGGCTAGCACTAACATACCCATTATAAACCCTACATGGACCCTTCAGATCCAGCACTGTACTGCAGTCTGCCCTGGCTAGCACTAACATACCCATTATAAACCCTGCATGGACCCTTCAGATCCAGCTTCTGCACCTGTGTGAGGCTGGAAACTGTCTCCCTTTAAGGTTCAGCTCTCAGTCCTCTCATCTGAGTCACACCATCTTTCAGGCTCTGTCACAGAGCTGAATGCAAGTATTTGCTCTTTCTGGGACCTATTCTTAGATTCTACTAACTCCTCATCCTCTTTTTTGGAGTTTCTCAAAGGTCCAATTCTCTATACGCCATAGGCCTCCAACATACCTTGTATTTCTTCAATGGGTTTAGTTTTTTTTTTAAATCCAGAAGTTGTTTGCTTTGTAGGAAAATTTGGCTTTTGGCCTAGAAATATAAACCATTCTTGAGATAAGAAGGCCAAAAAACTCTGGCTATTTGCTTGAAATGGGGAAAGGGAAAAATATAGGAAGAATTATATTGCCTTAAGAGACAGACTGTGGTTGTACACAAAGGGCAGGGGTCTAACTCTGCTGAAGGCCCAGAGATGGCTTAATAGAGAAATGATTTTGAAATGAGTCTTCGGGTATATAAAATTTACTCTTTATTTGACCTTTAAGAATATATATTTTGCAAATTAGGAAAAGCCTGCAAAAAATGTTTTTCTGATTCACAAATTACATTCAGAGTGGTCCAGGTATGTAGCAAAATTCACATTTTTTTTTTTAATTTTCCAGTAATGGCAATAACAGTGACAATTATAATAAAAACACAGAATGGTATGAACTACTAAAAATTTTCTGACATCCAAATATATATATATTTTTAGTTCTGCCTGGAGGAATTGTGGCGATCAAGTTAATCTTTACATTCCACTAGACTTACTTCTTGAGCCTAATTGTAGCATGCATAGAAACTGACATGAGTTTGAATGATTGAGTGAAATCAGATGCATCGAACTTCCTAGGTCCAGTAATTAATACCTTGTCAAATAGGAAGACAGTGGTACACTCAAGGGGAAAAGCCCAGGAGTAATTATATATGGTGGCCAGGTTAGGGCTCAATGACACTGACATATTGGCCCTGAGCTTCTGACATTGCCTGTCAAGATCAATTTATAAAGGAAATGACTTATCTGCCCTTCTCATTCTAAGATCAAGTGTATGTCCTCTGCTCCAGGGAGTCTAACTTTCTTTGGCAGACTGATGGAGTCATAGTCTAATTAACATGATGATAAATCACATGGAAGCCACTGCCTATTACCTGATTCTCAGATAACCCATCCCATGTTCCACACTGTCATCCACCTAGTCCCTGTGCCTTTTAGAGGATCAATACAAGGACTGCCCTGAACTAGATTACAATGTTTCCTGTGGAAGAAAAAACAAAAACAAAAACTTGTGTCTTTTGTAAAACAGAACACTGGATAAAGGGGAAAAAAGGAGGAAGTCAGGCAGGAAACATATATTGAGCATCTTTAGACTCTTTGTCTTACAATGTTGTGTGTTTTTCACAAGACTTCAAAGACCCAGCCCACCAAGTAGAATCCGCCTTGGACAGAATCACCCAGGCAGAGAGTGCCTAAGATTTGGCCAAAAAGAGATTATTTCAAATGTCTAAGGAATCTGTGGGGACACCATGCCAGCGGCAAACAATAAATTGAAATCCAATAAATGCTGTAAAATTGAGAAAACCAAAAAGTGGTGTGGCCAATCTATGCATCCTTATTCTACTATGTCCCAGCTGACAGACCTGAGTTTAGTTACTTAACCTCATTAAGCCTCAATCTTTATGATAAGGAATTAAATAACATGTGTGCAAAGTCCTTACTATAGTGCTTAATATATATTAGGTGCTCAATCATATGTTAATTATCATTACCACCATCACTTGGATGAAGGGACTCAGCAGAAGTAGGACAGGAGAATAAGAGAGAGCCCACATTGGGAAGCTAAGAGCTATAGTCTAAAACTTACCCAATGAGGTAGTTGAGAGGTTTAAAAACTAAAACACATTTTTCATTAAATTTTCTAGAGCCAAAGAGATTTATATCTTATGTAATGTTAGGACTAACTTCATTTTTCAAAAATTTAATTACGCATTCTAAACCTTCATAAATTCCATTAAAAAAGTGTTTATAATATTTATTGTTTAGTCATGCTTTGCATCCTGATATTTTAAATGTTATTCATGACTTGATTTTACTGTGTTTTCTGAATGGCACTACATTTTTTAAAAAAGGGGTAAACATGTCAGTACTTTATATAACAAAATTGAGCTCGTATAAAACAGCTCAGTTTTCAAATGCAGGATGATTCTTAATTCAATTCTGGCCAGGTAGTATCTAGTCAGTAAATCATTTCCCAGAACAAAATACAGTAAATCCAGGTAGTATCTAGTCAGTAAATCATTTCCCAGAACAAAATACAGAAATAATGGAATAAAACCCTATCACTGACATGGGTTTTTGAAGTAGTGTCTTGAGTCAGTCAGGATCTTAGAAGCATTCCTCAGTTAAAATAGCAAATTCTAGGGCTGTGGAGTTACTGAGGTTTCAAAATACTTGTACAGCTTAAGGGGTGAAAAGTACCTATCGAAACCAAAGAACTATACTAGGTCTGGGTACTGAAGATAATTGCCAAACAGTGGAGGCAATAAATCTTTTCTCAATTCCTTATCTGGTCTCAAAAACCTAAAATGGGGGTAGGAGAAGGACTGGGTAGATTAGGACTACCTTTCTATTTTCATGAAAACATAATTTTTGAAAATTCCTCCACTCTGTCCATATCTTCTCACAGGCCTCCATGTCTCCGATAGCCTGGGTAATTGGGGTGGGCGGGGGAGGGGAGTGATGAGCGCAGAAGAGGCAAGGAGGAACATAGAAGAGTCGGTCACTTTGAGATCACAGACATGTTAGAAATATAGATTTAGGAATAAAACCGCTCAAAAGAGGATTCTAAGAGTTGTGCTAGTTTAACATTTCTGAACAGAATCTGTAACACCATGGATTTGGTGTTGGCATAGGATTCTCTAGAGGGGAGATAAAAGGAAAGAACCCCAGATACACAATTTGGCTTATACTCAGGCAGGTCACTGTCAATAGCCACTGTCCTCATGGCTACCACCATCATGTGATCAGAAAGCATAACCCCAGAGGCTTGATGTACATACATGGAGGCCACATCCTTTGGATCTCTCAGCTATGAGTGATAGGCAAGAAGGGAAGTTACATCTGATGATGCTCCCTGAGGTAAGAACAGAGACAAATATCTGAGTAAATACAGAATCTAAAGTCTTAATAACAAGGAGAAAAGTTTTTTATGGGTTACTAATTTTAGTAGCTCTCTTAATTCTCTACCAGAAATGTTCTTTGTTCACATTGTGGGACCTGACATGAAATACACAGTAGTAAAGAAATCGGGGCTCTGAATTCTTTCTCTGGTGTCTTTCTCTATATTTTTTTCTCTATACTTAAAAAAGTCACTTAACGAGGCTGTGTCTCAGTTTCTACATCTGTCATATGGATATATCAATTCACTGACATTTATGGGAAAAAGACATTTAACCCAGAAATACAGTACTAAAATTAGCTCCTAAATTCCACTTTGAGTCCTTAACCAGCCAGTTTATGTAAGATGAACTGATTATAGGAAAATCAACATAGTTATTATGCTGTCCTGTAACAAACTTTAAAATACTCAACATATATAGCATGAATATCATGTGTGTATTACCCAAAGTAAACTCAGCTCAAATACCAATCAAGAATTCAAAGATCAATGTGATCTGCTTGTGTTCTACTCAGAAAGTCCGTCCCCAAAAGCAGCTAGCATAATAACTTGAGTCATCCATATCTCAATCAACAATCAATAATTTGCTAATTAGTTTAATGAATATCAGAAATGGGTTTTCATTAATAAAAATAGTAGCCTGGTGAATAGCATAATAAACTTTAGAAAGGTCTCTTATTGATTAAATTAAAGGTATCTCAGGTATGGTTTAGTTTGAGATTTTTTAAAATAGTTTTTTATTTTTCAATTACAGTTGACATACAATATTGTATTTGTTTCAAGTGTACAACAGTGATTAGATGCTAAAGTTTCGAAGTAATCACTTTGATAAGTCTAGCACCCATTCGACACCATACATAGTTAGTACAGTATTATTGACTGTATTACCTGATGTTTTCTTTCTTGCCTTGAG
>NW_006494614.1:14190515-14196779 GCF_000325575.1 Pteropus alecto | reverse complement strand
AAGTCAGACACACCTGGCTCTGCCATGTATTAGCTATTATATACGAATCACCTAACCTACTTTATAGTTACTTTTCTGTAAAATACAGTAACAACACCTAATTCACTAATCTGTTGAAAAAATTAAAATACTATACTTAAAACCACCTAACGTGTTGTCTGACAGATAGTAGTTTTTCAAGTGCTAGTCTAATTCTGCTTTTCTTATTGAAAATCTGCTCTATGCCAAAAACTAAAGTAGGTAGTAGTGGTAAATATAACTGACACAATAGAACCCTTCCCTTGCAGAGCTTGTTGTCTAGTTGGGAAGCAGACAGTAACCAAATTACTGGTTTCCCTCATAGCTGAAAGTAGAGTGTTTCTATGAAAACTTTCATAAGCCAAACGGTATAAAATGAAGAAGCAATTACCTTTAATTTATACGAAAAATATTTTAAGCATTCCCAGACCAAAAATTCAACACATGCACAATGGCTTAATTTCATTTGCCACAATCAAAACGCTTAATTATATCCAGTTTTACACTAACCGTAACACCCTTATGAGCTTTCTTAGGCTTTTCTGATATCTTAGGACACATCTTGCTATATCTTAGGACACATCTTGCTACCAAATGCACAAAATAAATCAAAATAAAGCACAGATGTTCACACAGTTCAAAGTGATAGCAGCTTGATGCTGATCTGCTGAGTGGAGTGACCGGGAAAGGAGCTTGGCGGGGGCCACTCTGCTGCCCTGGGTGCTGCTGCCCCTGTAAAAGCTCGCTGCTAAACAAATGCTGAGCGCTATGTTTTTTATTTTTCAATTACAGTTGACATACAATATTGTTAGTTTTAGGTGTACAACACAGTGATTAGACATTTGTACAACTTACAGAATGACCACCCCGATAAGTCACTCAACTCCTTTGCATGAGTAGGGTATAAAATCTAGTGAGGCCTAAGTGTTTACCTTTAAGGATGGCACCCAACTAAATAATCCTGTGTCTAGTCATCGGTTTAGGAGGATTTTTACTAGCCTGAAACTGCCTATAATGTGACAGAATTCTGCTGATGGAATATGGCTGTTTATCTCAAGTAAACTCTGCATTCAAGATGGCAGTCAGAATATGCTAAAGGACAGAGTTGGGACTTCATTAGGCTTACACAGTTGGTTGTGCTATTTTCTACCAACTTTCTAATTAATATTTATTTAATAAATATCTATATGTGTGGCAGAAGTTGATGTGAGACCTACTTTATAAGCTATGCTAAGGTTGTGGGGAATTAGTTAGCCTCACTGACTTCAAACTTCTCCGGTGGCTGTCTTTATCTACCAAAAAGAACTGAAAAGTTTTTGTGACAGATTGGTTTACAATACAGAGCTAGTAAGATTGTTAAAAGTAAGATTGTTAAAAGAAAGATTGCTATAAAAAACTTAATTTTCATCGGGGAGGCCCTGAATTTGATTTAATAACCCAGTGTCTAAAAACTCTCTGTATTGGAACATGAATCCAAATAAAAACTTGTCTTACGTATCATTCAAGGCTATAATATATTTGCTGATTCTTCTCCCTCTTGCTTCATTTTCACTTTGGAAGAAAGAAATCCAACAAATATTTATTAGACAATTACTAAGTGCAAGGTGATATGATAGGTACTATCAAATGTACAATAAGCTATAACTTAAGGTTTGTGAGCTTCAGGAACTTCCATGAAATAATGGAGTAAGATGGAAGTAAAACTGGACTAGGAGTTGGGAAATCTAGGCTCTAGTCCCAACTAGCCCACTAGTACTTCCTTAGGTAAGCTCCTCTACCACTCTGAACTCCATCTCTTCATACAACAGCAAAGGGGGAGTTTCTTCCATTGTAAAAATCTATGATTCTATTACCAAGGGCCATTAACTTATTGCTATGGTGCATTAGGTAATTTACTAGTTCTTAGGATTACAAACATGAAGAAGATATGGTCCCTCTCCCAAACAGCTCATGCGATAATAGAAAAAACAAAGGAGAGTTCATTATAATAATATTATGTTATTCTTATTTACACAATATTATTGTTATCACCCCATTTCACTGAGAAATATTCACAGAGCTCACACCAACACTGAAGGTAGATGGTATAAATAGGTCATTTAAGACTAGAGGAGAAACAAAAACCATCATAGTTAGTCCAAGTAATTTTGACTCAGGTTATAAGGTTAGACTTTGACGTCACTTCCCTTTCATCGAGCATCATTTAAGGAATATAAAAAGGCTTTGCCTAAAAATATAAGCCCTGCTATTTTTTCTGAAATTCCTACCTTTAGGATCACTCTCAGGCAATATAACCTTATAAGCTTTGATAATTTTACCTGAAAGGGATAATGCACTGAGTCATTAGGAGCCTTTATTGACATCATCATAGGTAACCTTATAAAATACAAAAGACAGGTACGTTTTGTCAATCTAAGATAAGGAAAAATAAGCCTCTTTTTAGCTCTTGACTTCCAACAAACTCCATTAGGATGTCCCACTAGAACTTTCAGGTCAACATTTTAAAATCCAAGTTATATTTCCACCAGATCCTCTTTTCTACCTCAGCCACCCCAAGCCATCCTTCTCCACCTGATTTCTCTCTCACTATTAATGTTGCCACTTTTCTCTTAGTCACATAAGTTCAAAATCTTAAAGCCAACTTTGATCCCTTCCTTTCAGTCCTCACTGTTCAAACCCTGTGCATGCTCTCTCTGTCATTTCTTTCTTTTTAAAACCGTGGTAAAACACACTACATAAAATTTAACATCTTAACCATTTTTAAGTATATAGTGCACACTTTTTTTGCGACCAATCTCCATAATTCTTTCCAACTTGCTAAAGTGAAACTTTAAACAACTCTCCATTCCTCCACTCCTTTGCCCCTGGCAACCACATTCCACTTTATGTCTCTATGGTTTTGACCACCCGCTAGGTAATTTATATAAGTAGAATGCTACAGTATTTGTCTTGTTTTGTGACAGGCTTACTTCACTTAGCATAATGTCCCCAGGGTTTATCTATGTTGAAACATGTGTCCAAATTTCTTTCCTTTATAAAGCTGCAAAATATTCCATTGTAAGTATAGACACTTGAGTAGACATGAGTTGCTTCCATGTTTTGGTTGTTGTGAATGGTGCTGCTATGAACAGGGTGCACAAATATCTCTTCAAGACTCTGCTTTCAGTTATTTGGGGTTTATACTCAGAAGCTGGATTGCTGAATCGTATGGTAATTCTGTTTTTCATTTTTTAAGGAACCACCATACTGCTTTCCATAGTCTGCCATGTCTCTTGCCTCATCCGCCTCCTCTGCAGCCCCACTACCGCCATTCTAATTCAATCTTGTTACCTCTCCCTTGCACAACTTCAAAGCCCTCCAAAATCTTTTCCTGTTCCAATCCACTGAGCACACTACTGCTAGATTAATTTTCCACAAAGTGTAATTCTGATGTCATTTCTCTGCATAAAACAACAAAAACAAACTTCAGCAGCCCTATTACCTGTCAATTGAGTACTAATTCTTAGGTCAGATTTTCAAGGGCAGTCAAAATATGGCTTTAATCCATGCTCTGACAAGGGCATGCTCTAGTGTGTCCTTCCCTCTTTCCTTTGTCCTCTGCCTTCCTGTTCACGTTTGCTTCTCCTGCTAAAACACCCTCACCCCTTAGAGATGATTTCACTCGGCACTTGCACCTAATAGTCAAAATGCCTCTATCAAATCTGAGTGTCTATCAGCCTATGATTCATCTACGTAGCTCTCAAACATCCATGTACCTGTCCTCAGAAACATTCACTATATTCATAATTTCACGTCCAATGTTTTCTTCTCCACTACAATGAAAACCTTAAGGACAAGAAAGAGGTCTATTTTTTTTCTCTGCTAAAATACTAGTGCTCTACACTGCTAGGCATACAATAAACAGGGAAAAACTGATTGTTGTTAAATGTTGAAGGCTTCTTATTTGTCTAAATATGAATTCTACTCTCTCTTTTGAAAGTTCAAACTTTTAGACTTGAATCAAGTTCATAAATGGACCCTCTGGAGATGCTCTGTGGGCTCTTTGTTTAAGGCTTAAATTACCCAGTTTGACTGTCTATATTGATGAGACCAAAGGGATAATGGCTAAATATCTGCTTCTCTTGGGGCAATATAAAATCAGTCATCACAAGATTTCATATTGGACTTTCTGCAATTAGTTTTCTTTCCCTTAATTTTTTTTTCATTGTCTTCCAAATGCTCTATGCTAAGAAATAAAATAGGATTATCTAATATTGTATGAGTCTCATGGAAATAGATATTTGAGGAATATTACTTAGTAGGCGGAGTATTGGTGTCTCTTATCTCCTTTTTAATTGGCTTGTTTTATTATTCCTTTCCTGCTGTACTGGGGAGAAAACAATAAAAAGAATCACAAGTTTTACAGGAAAAGACAACGAAGGAATAAGTTAAAATAGGAGACAACTTTACATGCACAATGCATTTTTAAAGTAAAATTATAATACATAAAAAAGCTCAAAATGAATTGTAGCTGTTGTTTGAAAATCTTAAATATATCATTGGAGAGAAAATTGACTAATAAACAATCTCCTACACACTAACAAATCAGTGTATACATGCAAATAAAATTAATCCATGCTATAATAGGCTAAAAGGAAATCATAAAACAAGTAGTGAGCTGCCATTTTTCTAAAACGGTTGAGGAGTTGGAGGAGGTTAAGTCCACTGAGCTTGGAGAAGGAAGGAATAGGAGAGAGAAAGATGAGATCAGCAAGGAAGAGGAAAGTGAAAGCAAAGCCAAGAAGTAGCACCAAGATAAGCAACTAGGAAAAGCCTGAAGGCCTGTCTGAGACTAGATTGAAGGTGAGAACAAAGGTAGTTAAGAGAACACAGTGAGGAGAGAGGTTCAGATTCATGAATCAGAGAATTTAGCACTTCAGGTCTGGGAATTCTATGTTTCTCTTGCTGTGACTTGACACATCTTACCAGGCCAGAATCAGCAATTTAAAGGAGCTGAACCAAGTTACATAATAGTCTTTACCTTGATTATAAGCTCTTTGAGGCCAGAAACTGTCCTTTATTCATGTCTGTACACACGGCAATGTCAAGAACTTGCACAATATAAAGTGTTTAATGCATGTTTAAGAAATTAAGAAATGTGTGAAGTACTTCAATATCCTAGATCCCACAATGAATTATTAATTCAAATTATTCTGTAATCTATAACCAAGGTCTTCATATAGTTCAACTTGCCTGGCATAGTTCCGGTTAACACCTGCTGTCTCAGCACAGTTTTCCCTTTCACTCTTAAAAGTGCCCAGGTTTGGAAGATAAATTTTATGGTAACTTTAGTTATAACAGTCTATAAGTTTATTCTAGAACACTCTGTCAACTTGTTTACTAGTTATCGTTTCTGTTCTAAACAGAAAATAAACTACGTAAATTAACATTGCAAATACTATGAGTCTGGATTACAGGTAAATAAAGTTATTTTCTGATATTAGCAACTTTTCTAGAGAAATAGCTTTAAAAACTCAATGAATATGTATACCCACATAAAGATTTCTATAATCATTTTTTCCTGTATGAGTGTTACTACCTTCAACCTCTGGGATATCAATATAATAAATAATTAAATATGGAGCCATAGCTATATAGAAAATTATTTCTCTTCATGTGTGTGTGAATACACATATATATTTGTGGGAATGGAAACCCATTGTGATGTTCTCAGAAATATGAGACTTTGTATCATGGTTGTCTTACTTGGCGATGACTTTATTATTAGACTTGTTTACAAAAGATAAATAAGGAGTAATTTTTATCTTTTTAAAAACATTTTAACTGCCTTTTAAATTTTCTTATTTTAGCTATAATCAACAGAACAAGTAATAACAAATGTTAGAGAGGATGCAGAGAAAAAGGAACCCTCAGACTCTGCCAGTAGGACTGCAAATTGGTACAGCCACTATGGAAAACAGTAGGGAGTTCCTCAAAAAACTAAGAATTGATCTACCATACAATCCAGTAATCCCTCTACTGGGTATTTACCCCCAAAACTTGAAAACTCATATCTGAAAAGATATTTGCACACCGATGTTCATAGCAGCATCATTCACAATGGCCAGGGAAGCAACTGAAGTGTCCTACGATAGACGACTGGCTAAAGAAGCGGTGATACATATATACAATGGAATATTACTCAGCCATAAGAAGAGATGAAATATTGCCATTTGCGACAACATGGATGGGCCTCGAGATAATCAT
>NW_006494614.1:14150929-14190393 GCF_000325575.1 Pteropus alecto | reverse complement strand
CGAGGGTTGGGGGAGGGTGAAGTGGGTAAAGGGGATCAAATATATGGTAGCTGAAGGAAACTGGACTCTGGGTGGTAATTACACAATAGAGTATATAGATATAAAATGATAACGTACACCTGAAAATTATATAATTGTATTAATCAATGTTACCCCAATAAACATGTACTGCTGCTAGTACATGCCCTGTCATTTGTAGGAAAAAGAAAAAAAAAATCGCCTCTCTGAATGGACCAAGGAGAAAAAGGAGCCCTTTCCCCAAGCTGGATGGGGACTGGATTATAGGCTGGCTTTCAATTCTCATTCAGTGATGCCCCTGATTGTAAAACTAATTTTCCCACTTCACAAAATAGGTACAGTCACATAAAAGTTGCCTGTGAAGTAAATCACCATATTTTACAGCCTATTTGTTTTCATTAAAACTTTTTAAAGGTGTCCATCTGAAAGAAAAAAAAGCAATTTTCATAATGTGTATATACGTCTGTTAAGGTGGCTGGAGGACTCCATTTTATAATGCAGGAAAGCATTATAAATCTTTCTAATGCTTTATAAAGCATTATAAAGCATTAGAAATTTCATAGTTTAAAGAAATATAACAAACATTTATAAGATCTTAAAACTATAATTCAAATAAGTAAAAACCTATGACTTAAAAATAGCTAGAATGCTTTCATTTTCAGGATTTTATGTCAAAGACCGAAAGATTAAGAGAATAGACCAAACTGAGTTAAAATTCTCTGGTATTTAGTTAAACATCTAAAATACTAAAACATGAAAACATGCTGTTCCCTTATATGAATCTCGGATCCAGCTTCTCAGCAGTCATTAGAGAAAGGTGGTTAAAATCATCATCATCATTATGATAAATATTAAGAACTGATTGCAGGACTAAAGAGGAACAAAAACACCATTACGTGGGAGACTGTGATTCAGAATGTTGCAGAAAGCGGCAAATGAAAGAGACACCACGTAACGGTCACAGCTGTAATAAAGCTGAATGTTCACCAAAAATCTATGGCTGAGGAGGTCCCAAATTCTGAAAGCAAATTTGGTAGATCAACTCACTTCCCTGATTTATAACCTATGTAGGAGTTCATTTCTGTGCATCCAATACCTGGGTAAGGAGACATACTGGTAGCTATAATTGCAACATAAAAATAAAACTGCCAGACGGGCTTTAGCATAGATGTAGTAACTGGAATGGTGCTGCAAAAACAGTATTTTACATATTCTAAACTGATACGTCCGTTCTTTAATTCTACTGTCACGATGGCCCTTAAATCTAAATAAAATAAATGCTTAAAATGGTATTGTTTTAACAAAATGCTTGAGTTTCCTAGAATAAAAAAAACCATTCCAGATCTTAATGCAACGTTTTTACTAACCAGCAAACCAAATAATATCCACGGCACTTCTCTGTGAGGAACCGAATCTAGAGAATGCAGTCCATAAAGAAACATTACTGGTGGAACTAGAAAGAAATCACATCATAAATCCTTCTTATCATGAAATTTTCTTTTGATATCTGACTTTTCCGTGTATATGCAACCTGAGATTTATTTACTCAACAGTATTTGGAATAGGTTTTTAAGAAAAAAATAGGCAGATTGTTTATACTAGTTAAGTGCCAATCTCTTTCAATTAAAAATTCTTTTTACATTTTAATATACCTTACGATTAACATTTACACTTCATGTGTAGATTTCATTTATTCTGGTGTCTCTTCTCTTCATTCTAGTACTTTGAGACCTTACATGTTTAAATGTAGCTTTCCTTCCCCACTTCCACAAATGCCATTATTTAGACAGCCACTGTGCCAAAACCTATGAATTTGTATGCTTTTTTCCCCAAAAACACTTCAGTTCAAATCATAAATCTTCAAGTTAAAACTAAGTCCCCATCCCTTCAGCCCACTTAATGCCTCAGCACCCAGTCCGGTCTCTGGTTCTGTTCCTTGCAATGTTTGAGATACACTCCCGGTGATTTGGACCCATTCCCTGTGAAATAATTTCCATATTGACATAGAAAACACATTCTCAGAAACACTGGTATGAACAAATAGAGGTGATCAAGAGTATCTTTTAAGAGATCAGGAAAAGGAATTCATAGCACAAAAATAAAATTAAGTACTAAAATAAATTTTACTGCAAAGCCTATAGTCTGTGAGGAGTCTCAGACATAGACTGGGACAGATGAGTTAAAGGGAAAGGAAACTGAAATATGCATACACTGCTCTGTGCTTAGAATCTGCAAGTACAGCCGGTCACTACTCCTTACAGAGACCAAAGGTGCCCATATTCTGTGTCTAGAGCAGCACAACTGCACTTCAGCTCACAGATCCTCTGGAGTGAAATGTCTTCTTAACAAAGGCTATTTGTTAAAACACACGAGCAAAAAGAAAGTATTATTTAAGAGACATAATCTTGGCTTTCATCTTTTGAATCAGGATGCTCATTATCATGTCAGTATGAGCGTGTAAAACCAAAATGTCAGTCACTGAGCCCAGAGTCAATCTTTTAAATCTAATTTTCATTGAAAATAAAGTATGTATATTCAGTTGATCACTAAACCAAAAGCTCTTTAAAGAGAATGATTAAGTGTTAGTGAATGCTACTGTGTGTGCCAGAAGAATGATAGTATAAACGACATTTTCCAAAAAACTAGAATGATTGATACACTGCCACTGAAAATAAAAACTAATAATAAAATAGCACCATTAACAGAGCTGATAGCCGATAATACTGCTATGCTAATTCAGCACAGGAACTTATGTAATTCACACAATAGCCCTGTGAAGTAGTACCAGGGTGAGCCTTTTTTTTTTAGATGAGATCACTGAGGCTCAAGAGGTTAAATTAACTGTCCATATCATATAGCCTTAAGAGCAGAGCTGTGATTACAAATGAGGTCTGTCTGATGTCAGAGCCTGAGCTGTATGCCCCTCAAACACTTAAAGGTGTAAAAATAAACCCCCTCTTTAGAAGAGTAATCATACAAAGAATATTTAGAAACTCTGGATATTTGCAGGTCACTCCTCATCATTTATTTATTTATACATCTACTTTCAAAAGAGATCTGAGGCAAATTCCTTAGCATAGGACATACATACACATATACACATAGATACATATGTAATCATAACTTTCAGTTTCTACAATGAATGGGTGAGAAGCAATACTGGCGAGTATTGCTAGTGGATGGTCATAGACAACAAGTCACGACAAATTACATAAACTTTCTTAGTGTTGTTTTAATCCTCCTTTCCCCCAACAATACAGTGAGTGAAAAGTCACTAAAAGCCCAAGCCGGGAGCCAATTTATTTGGATCAAATTCTGTGCAATTTCATGACAATTTGTTAACTTGTCCCAGTTCAATTTCCTCGCCTGTAAAAAGGAAAAGATAATAATCATGGTATTTTCCTCAAAGAGTTTTAAATGGGAGAATCCTGTAATAAAGTTCCTGGCACAGCCCTAGCAGATAGGCACTCGAAAGAAAGGAGGAAAGTTTTGATAGCAAGAAATGCCATTTTAAAAAAATCAGTAAGTAAAAGCAAGAAGACTCGTTTTGACCATCCTCGTAGCTTTCCTATATCCACTCCCTGAAAAGTAAATGCTCAAATCATAAAAGCTCAACCCAAAGAATGCTTCTGGAAGGGCTGAAGTATCATATCAGTGCTCTCCAAGAACCTATTAAAGGCACCAGAAGCAGAACAGCAAGGAAACAGTGAAAGATTCCTTCAGTAATAATGTCCATGATGCTGATGAGAGTTAAGGCACTTACCAGGTGTTCCTCTGCAAGATATTAAGAAAGATTATTAAGAATAACAACAACAACAAAGGATGACTAGATTCATTGGCTCCTGTGAGTGAAAGCCCTAGACAGTTTTTGACCCTACTACAAAGGTTGAGACAGCCAGGTCAACACAGGGTCAATTTGTATCCAGAAGCCAGTAAGTAAAAAATAACATAAATGTGTGGTTTATGTTTTCCATCATGTTGTTCTGGGATTTCTCAGCAAAACTGGTTTACAATCTTTAGTGAAACCAAGGTTTACTGACAAACTGTGCACAACCCAGGAGAGGAGGCCTGGTAAAAAAGATCTACTTCCTCCCCAGAATATCCATGCATTCGTGCTATGGTTTTGTTTATTTTTATAACTAGGGATACTCTTTTAATGAACCACACGTCATTTATTATCTCTTAAAGTCATGTTTTACAAGCAATCTGTTATCTCTCCTTTATTAGTCTCTCAATCATACTCTTGCTGTAGAGACGTTCACATTGAACTATATTGGAAACTGTTAAATTTGTCTAAACATCACAGGTGGTGAGGTTAATTTCATTTCTAAAAGATTGCTTGGACAGCCCAAGACATGAAGCAGAACTAATCACATACTTGAGGTTACTAACCTTAGAGACGGGGGCATCTAATACAATTCATTAAGTATAATTGAAATGGAAATCTTACAATGAGAACGTAACAAGGAACATTGTGTAAATTGACTTTTTGAAGTATATTCTTCCCTCAGTGCACATATTCAGCTCTCATTAATTTTAATGGACATAACTTGCTCATATATCAGCTCAAAGATTCCACCTGCTTCTGTGGCTACATAAAGAAAAAGGTATCCACAAAGAAAAACCGAGGCTGCTGCTCAAAACTGCCTCTATAATAGAATCCAAGGGCATTACAGTTAATTAAATATAAGTTGTTAAATAGAATAATAAATATTAATTTTAATATTAAGCAAAAATTTTTTTTTTCTTTACAAAGAAAGCACCTAGGAAAATAATGTTGAGGTCAAGCCATGTATGTGTATGTGTCCTGGACTGCTTTCCTACTCAAAAACCAGTGTTCCCACCAATATGAACTGTGAGCTGAAGGTAAAGACTATGTCTTGTCTATGGCCATGCTACCCTGAACAAGCCCAATCCCATCTGATCTCAGAAGCTAAGCAGGGTCAGGCCTGGTTAGTATTTGGAATGAGGGACCACCTAGGAAGACTAGGTGCTGTAGGTGTAAAAAATAAAATAAGGGATTGTAAACTGACAAGGTCCTTGTAATCTGTGAGGTCACTCAAGGGTTGCCTCGCCTAAAAAACAAACAAACAAACAAACAAAAACTATGTCTCATTCTCCGGCACTGTACACATAGCAAGAACCAAACACACAAAAGGCGCTCTGCAGATACTTTTCAAATTGAAATGGACTGTCCAAAGTTTTACTTCTCTGGACCTCAGCTCACATTGATCACTGTACATAGAATATCCTCTCACACAAACAGCCCTAATCTTCAATTGCTAAATTCCCAGCCAATTCATAGTCACTATCAAATGTTAGGGAGTTTTTCTTGATCCTTCCTGGTGAATGCTGAAAGATCAGTATAATCTCAGAATCCCATTACACTCTTAAAACATACTTAAGACCTCAAAGAGGTTTTGTTAAAATGAATTATACCTATCGCTATTTATCATATTAAAAATTAAAATATTACATTTTACAAATTTCTTTAATGTCTGATTTAATAGAAGACTGGCGGCTGGATTTTCATATCTGCTTCTGAAGTTAATATGTTACACTATATTGTTTTGATTGAAATATCTGAAAAAAATCTGCTTCAAATTTTGGATATTCTTTTTTGATAATACACCAAAACTCCACAAATGGTAGTTTCTTAAATGTTAGTTTCATTGTGAAATCTGAAATAATATTAATTAACTTTTCATGCTGTTACATTAAATTATTGGTCTATTTTGCACTTGAATAAATCTGTTTAGCCATGCATGGTTTTTTTTTAACATCATGCATTGATCATTTGGAAAATATAGATTCACTGGTTTATGCAGATCTGCCATATATCATATATGATTTTATAATATTTTTTAAATCATAATAATATCAATGCCAATCTCATCATAAAAGCCTGCAACTATTGAGAAGCTGTCAAACTCATGGCAGAAATGAAAAGTTTTCCAAAATTCCAATTCGCACTTGAAAGGCTGAGTATTATCATTGGCAAAAAGTACTGTTGGTTGTTTTCTTTGAATCAATAAGCTCATTTAATTCATTTTGAGAAAATGTTTGCCAAATACCCATGTTTGAATAATCAGCATGTTTGTCAATCATTCCTTCTAATAAAACCGTTGTGCCATGGAAAAAGCAACTAACCAACCTCACAACAAAAACAACCACACAGATGCTTTCCTTCAGGGATGACCACTGCACTTCAGTATTCCATAGTAACTCCTCCTTCATCACATGGGATATCAAAAACACATGTATTCAAGGGTGAAATTTTCATAAAATTAAACATTTTCACTGCTTAGCCAAGGATATTCTTAAGTAAAACAGGCATTTCATTTTTACTGTAAATGTGTGGCAGTTAAGGAATACAGCAACTTTAATCACAATTGGGGAGCCACTGTCTTGATTTTTGCTAAGGCACTAGCAGTTTTGTCCTTAATTACTTTTGTTCCATCACTGCAAATGTCAATACAGTGAAAGAGGTAATAACATTTTAATATTGTTTTGAAATCGTTTTAACTACCTAGACCCCTGAAAGAATTTTGGGGAACCCCAGGGGACTGTGGCCACATTTTGAAAACTACTATGGTAGAGTAAAATAGACTTCAATAACTGACCTTGAGCAAATTACTTAGCCTTATCTGTAAAATGATGATTGTAAATCCTGGCACATCAGGTTACTGTGAGAATGATGTAAAATAACATATGTAAAGTACCCTTATGGTATCTGTCACACAGTCAGTATTAAATTAATTTTATTCTCTTGTCAGCCCCCTAGTACTTACTTTCTATCTATGGCTACACTTAGATCATGACTTGTAAAAATGTAACATTTTGTTTTATTTCCCTATTAGATTATAAACTTCCTGTACCTTACTCAAATTTTCTATCCTAGGTAGTAAGTCATTGGCCCCTTTGAGAATCTAATGTACCAGTAAGGCCTCTCTTCCCAGAAAAATGTACATAGGCATACACATACACAAAACTTTGCATACAGCTGCAACTTCAAAGAGCCCATGAAGGTGATCTATGGTTCCTTCGAAGAAGAGTTTTTCTAAAGCTAATCCTTGAAACATCTGCTTCAAAGTCAACTTAAAATATTATTTAAATAATTATTCCAAAGCCCCTGCCACAGCTACAAAATCTGGATCTCTGGTGGTCAAGTCAATAACAGCATTCTAATAGTTCTCCAGGTGTTTCCTATATCCTTTAAAGTTGGATTTCTAAGGGAATCCTGAGACTGGATTAAGAAACCCTATTCCATATTACCTACTGCATGGCTGATACTCAATAAATATAAATTAATCTGAGTAGACACTATACTCTGGAAGTCAAAGAAATGGCTAGAGGATCACTGAAGTTTAGAAAAGTGTATCTAATCCTCATATGTCCCAAGTCCTCACTGATCATCACAATTACTTGGGAATTGTTTTTTGTTTTTGTTTTTGTTTTTAAGCAAACATTTACTCAGGCTCTTCTTCTAGAAATTATGATTCAGAAGGTAGGGAGTGAGATTCTGATCATCTGGCCAGGTTTAAGAATTATGTTGTGCTCCTCTGAATGCACAAAGCTTGCTTTGCTAAAAGAACAAAGAGATACCTACCTCCACAAATTTATTTGATCTAGGATTTAAACATTTAATAAATCCACCATTCAAGTTTCTTGTCAGTGTTTTTATGCTTTACTGAACATTGGAATAACCTGGAGCATTTTTAAATATCCAGACTAGACTCCAATCCAATTAAATCGCAATCTCTAGGGATGGATCCAGGCATTGGTATTTATTTAAAACTTCATGAATGATTCCAACAGGTAGCTAAGTTTGAAAACCATTGCTCCAGAATTTATAGTCAGAGCTCATAGGAATCGAAATGTGTTTCTCTCACTTCCTCCCACCAACCATGGCCATAATAAGCTCTCCTTACTGATATTCTGGATATAAAACAGAAAGAAAGATGTTGAAGATGAGAAAAAGAAGGGGGGAAAAGGTGAAGCTAGGAAAAAGCAGATGGATCACTACTACCTACTACTTTGTGAGTGCTAGTATGTACTATACATGCACATGTACACTTTTTTCTGAACTATGAAAGATTACATTGCAATGCCTCTTTACCGGTAAGTATTTTCATGTATATTTCTTAAAAACAAGGGCTAAACACTTAATAGAATGTCCAAAATCCAAAACACTGACAATACCAAATGGTGACAAGAATGTGGAGCAATGGAAACTTCTCTCATTGCTGGTAAGAATGCAAAATGGTAGTCACTTTGGAAGATAGTTTCTATAAAACTAAACATACTCTTTAACAATTCAGCAATAGTGCTGCTCAGTATTTACCAGAGTTGAAAATTTATGTCCCCACAAAAACCTGCACATCTTTATTCATAACTGACAAAACTTAGAAGCAACCAAGATATTCTTTAGTAGGTGAATGGGTAAATTAACTGTGGTACATGCAGATAATGGAATGTTTTTCAGTGCTAAAAAGAAATGCACTACAAAACCATGAGAAAACATGGAGGAACGTTTAATGCCTATTGCTAAGTGAAAAAAAGACCATTTAAAAAGGCTACATACTGAATAATTCCAACTCTATGACATTCTAGAAAAAACAAAACTATGGAGAAAGTGAAAATATCACAACAGCAAGAATGAACCCGAATGTAAACTATGAACTCTGGGTGGTAATATTATGTCAATACAGATTCGTTGATTGTAACAGATGTACCAGTGTGGTGTGGGTTGTTGAAGGTGAGGAAAGTTGTACCCATGTGGGGACAGGGGATGTATAGAAACTCTGTACTGCCTGCTCAGTTTTGCTGTGAACCTAAAACTACTCTGAAAAATAAAATATTTTTAAAAGGGCAAGGACATTCTTTTATATAACACAGTTCAGTTATCAAAATCAAGAACTTATTCATACAATACTATTATCTAATCTACAGAATCTGGTCCAATTTCACTAATTATTCCACTAATGTCTTTGATAGCAAAAGAAAAAAATTCTTTTTTTTGGTCCAGCATCATATATTAAAGTTGTCATGTCTCTCTACCTTCTTATAGTTCCTCAATATTTCTTTGTCTTATATAACCTTGACATTCAAGTAAGGTACAAGTCCTAAATTTGGCTTTTCTGATGTTTCCTGATGAACAGATTTAATTATGCATTTTGAGGAAGATTACCACAAAAGTAATATTGTGTCCTTCTCAGTAACAAGAGGCACATAACATCTATATGTCTATTAGTGATGTTTACTTTGATCATCTAATGAAGGTGGTTTCTGACAGGTTTCCTCAGTGTAAATCTATTCTTTTCCTCTGTATAATTAATAAATATCTTCTGGGGAGCTGTTTTGAGGCAATGTAAATATCTTGTTTCTCATCAAATTTTTCTCCACTAGTTTTTGGTTTCTTTCTTGATTCTTGCCTGAAAATATTATTATGGTGGTTGTTAAATAATGGATGATCTGTCTACTTTTTAATGCCTTTTCTTTCTTTAAGAAACATCAAATATTTCTGTTATTCTGAAAGTGACATAACACTAACTAACAGTTGTGTTGCTTAATTATATTCACAGAGCTGATCAGATTCTAATCAGTCTAATTAGATTGGCATCATTCCGTATATTCTGGAGCTTCCCTAATAGGGCTGCCACCAAGCAGATATCTTGAAAATTCCTGGTTGGCATGTCTCTTCTGAGCTCACTAAATTTTTCAACTGTTGTTTGACAAAGTTAAGAACCCTGTAAACTCCTAAAATTTTCCTGAGTTTGAAAGGCTTTATTCCAGAAAAATAATGCATTCCTGGGGTTCTTGAAATGGTAATTGGACCCCAGAAATTCTTTAGACTAGCCACAACTGTCATTACTGAGGTTCAAACTATGAACTAGAGCAACAGTCTCCAACATTTTTGGCACCAGGGGCCGATGCTCCTATGAGAATCTAATGCCTGATGATCTGAGGTGGAGTGAGGCCGTTATGCTAGAGCTGGGGAGTGGCTGCAAATACAGATGAAGCTTCACTTGCTCGCTTGCCCACCGCTCACCTCTTGCTGTGTAGCCCCGTTCCTAACAGGCTATAGACTGGTACTCATCCATGGCCCAGGAGCTGGGGACCCCTGAACCAGAGAATCAAATTATCTCATTGGATTTAGATGATCTAGTTTCAAAATAGACGAACTCTTCTTTTTGCTTTTAAGTCTATACAATGAATTTTTAAAACTTTGGATAATATATTTTTTAGTTCCAGAATTTCCGTTTGGTTCTATTTTATAATATCTATTTTCCTGATAAGATTTACTACTTTCAATTCATTACATGAGCATGATTTTCTTTGAACACAGATTTAATTGACTTATTTAAAATCCTTATCTGCTAATTCCGATATCTCAGTTATCTCAAAGTCAGCCTTTGGTGATTTACTTTTTTAAGGAAAAACGTCAAATTTTCCTGTTTCTTCACATGTCTTATACTTGTGGATTATATCTTGAACACTGTGAACGCTATATTATAGAGTCTCTGGATTTTGTTATGTTCCTTTGAAGAGTAATGGTTTTGTTATTAGTTAAGTTGGTAGAACTCAAACTTAAAACTGTCTGAATGAGAATCTACATTTTTTACAAGATTCCCAGATGACTGCTATGAACATTAAACTATTCTAGAAAATCAGAAGAGGGACTCCCTCCAGGAAGTTTTGGGGAGATTTCATATAGAACATGAGATATCAGACTCTGAATGGTCTGAAAAGCCAAAAAGCAGCATTTTAGGTAGAGAATATGGGAAGATGAGAATGAGTTTAAAATGAGCAGTAGTGAAGATGATTCTAGGCTGGGGAAAAAAGAGTTGAGACTCATACCAACTAGAATGTTTTCATCTACAAATTGGAGAACACCCAGCCAAAGTAGACATAAAATAGGGGCATCTATTATCTCACAAAACTGAAAGATAGGTGAGAAATCTGAAAGTAGATGAGTTCTAGGGATGAGTTATCCAATAGTTCAACGATGCCATCAAAAACACATTCAAAAACAGAAAATCTGAGTAGGTCTATATCAATTTAAAAAATTGAATCAATAATTAATAACCTTCCAAAACAGAAAGCACCATTTCTGGATAGGTTCACTAGTGAATTCTATGAAACATTTAAGGAAGAAATAATATCAACTCTGCAATCTATTTCAGAATATAGAAGTAGAGAGAATACTTCCTCACCCATTCTATGAGGCCAGCATTACTCTAATACCAAAACCAGACAAAGACATGCCAAAAAAGGAAAACCAGAAACCAAATATCTCTCATAAACATGGAAGGAAAAATCCTCAATAAAACATAAGCAAATTGAATTTGACAATGTATGAAAAGAATTATACACCATGACCACGTAGAATTTATCCCAATTATGCAAGTTATTCAACATTTGAAAATCAATTAATATAATCCATCACATCGAACAGCTAAAGAAGGAAAAAAAGTCCCACTATTATATCAATACATGCAGAAAAACCGAACATCCATTCATTACAAAAACTCTCAGTGAACTTGGAATAGAGGTCAACTTCCTCATGTTGATAAAGAATATCTACAAAAAGCTATAGCAAATACCATACTTAATGGTACGAAACTCAAAGCTTTCCCACTAAGACTGGAAACAAGGCATGGATGTCCTTTCTCACCACTCCTTCAGCGTCATATTGGATGTCCTAACTAATACAGTGAGACAAGTAGGAAATAAAAACTATATAGATTAGGGAGGAAGAAATAAAACCATCTTTGTTTTCAGATGACATGACTGTCTACATAGAAAGTCCAAAAGAATTTTTTTTAAAAAAAACCTGGAACTAATAAGCAATTATATTTAGGCTGTAGGATATGAGGTTAATATCTAAAAATCAATTGCTGTCCTATATGACAACAATGAACAAGTTGAATTGGAAATTAAAAGACACAATACCATTTATATCGACACCACCCAAAAATGAAATACTTAGCTATAAATCTAACAAAATATGTACAATATCTATTTGAGGAAAACTACAGAACTCTGACAAATAAAAACAAAGAACTAAATAAATGGAAAAATATTCCATGTTCATGAATAGGAAGACTTAATAGTCTCAAAATATCAGTTCTTCCCATATGATCTTAGATTTAATACAATCGCAATCAAAATCATAGCAAGTTATTTTGTAGATATTGACCAACTGATTCTAAAGTGTATGTGAAGAGGCAAAAGGCTTAAAATAGCTAACACAATATCAAAGGAGAAAAAACAAAGGAGGACTGATGCTACCTGACTTCAAGACTTACTGTAAAGCCACAGTAATCAAACAGTGTGGTACTGGTAAAAGAAAAGACAAAATAGATCAACAGATCAAAATAGGCAAGAAATAGACCCACATAAATGTAGTCAAACTTTTGACAAAGGTGTACAGGCAACAGAATCAAGCCATTTTAATCTTTTCAACAAATGGTGCTGGAACAACTAAACAACCACATGTAAAAAAAAAATATGAATCCAGAGAGAGAGACTTTACATCTTTCACAAAAATTAACTCAAAATGGATCACAGATCTAAATGTAAAATGCAAAATTATAAAACTAGAAGATAACATAAGAGAAAATCTAGATGACTTTGCACATGGTAATGACTCTTTAAGCTAGAATTCAAGAGAATGAAAAGATAAGCCACAAACTGGGAGAAAATATTTGTAAAAAGGCGTAACTGGTAATGGACTCCTATCCAAAATATACAAAGAACTCTTAAAACTCAACAATAAAAATAAATAAATACATGAATTTTAAAGGTCGGCCAAAGACCTTAACAGACATCTCACCAAAGATATACAGATGGCAAATAAGCATATAAAAAATGTTCCACGTCATGTATGATCAGTAAAATGTAAATTAAACGAGATACCATTATACATCTATTAGACTAGCCAAAATCCAGAATACTGCTAACATCAAATAATGGTGAGGATGTAAAGCAACAGGAACTCTCATTCATTACTGGTGGGAATGCAAAATGATAAAGTCACTTTGGAAGACAGTTTCTTGTAAAACTAAACACACTCTCACTATATAATCTAGCAATTGTGCTGCTTAGTATTTACCCAGAGGAGTTGAAAACTTATGTCCACCTAAAACCCTGTACACAGATGTTTAGAAGCAACTTTATTCACAATTGTCAAAACTTAGAAGCAAACAAGATATCCTTTAGTTGGTGAATGGAGAAATTAACTGTAATACATCCAGATAATGGAATATTATTCAGCACTAAAAGGAAATAAGCTATCCGGCCATGAAAAGACATAGAAGAAACTTAAATGCATATTACTAAGTGAAAGAAGTCAATGTGAAAAGGCTACATACTGTATGCTTCCAACTATATGACATTCTAAAAAAGCAAAACTATTAAGCAAGTAAAAATATCATTAGGAGTGAGCAAGGGATGAATAGGCAGAGCACAGAGAATCTTCAGAGTAATGAAATTACTTTGTATGAGACTGTAATAGTGAATACACATCACTATACATTTTTCCAAACCCACAGAATGTACAACACCAACAGGGAATCCTGATATAAACTATGCGCTTTGGGTGATTATGATGTGTTAATGTATGTAGGTTCACCAATTGTTAACAAATGTACAACTATAGTGAGGGATGTTGATAATGAAGGAAGAAGCCATGCGTGTGTAGAAACATGGGGATATGGAAAATCGCTGTACCTTCTCCTCAATTTTGTTGTAAACCTAAGACGGCTCTAAAAAAAAGTTTATTAAAAAGAAAAAATTGAATAGCCTGAAAAATTTTTAAGTAGGTTCCTTCCATTTTCTGCTATGCCATCCACATATCTCCAGCAAATTTACTGTTTCCTTAGGCTGACCTCTACCCCTCCTTAACTCAAGATATCTGGTTCAGTTTTAACTATTCCATGAGGCATTAAACACATCTACCCTGTCTTTTGTCTCTTTTTAACAGTGAGACAAAACTCACAAATCCTCAATAGATTATCCCTCATGTCTCACTGGCCAGAGGGCTTTGTTACAGGCACACATTTAAACCAATTCTTTGGGAAAGTGTATGAGACCACTATAACTGGCTTAGAGCAATCAATAGTTACCTCCTTGGTTGGGAAAGAACCCAGCCATCCTTGAAGGAGACACTCCTAGGAAGAGGGTGAACAAAAAATCAAGGTTCTATTTTTCAAAGTATGGGAATGGCTGTTGATAAAATGTAAAGTGCCTGCCACTTTTCAACTTTCTGTCCTTGTTGAGTCTTCCTCTGTAATCATTAACCTTTATGTGAAGAAAGGAGTACTTTAGGAACAAACTAAAGCCAATAAATCAACATATAAACATATAGAAAGATAGAGATCATGATGATTCATTAATGGTACTGCTCATTTGACTTATAAAAAACCTTTTTCTACATTACATTTTAAAAGAATTTCTCAATTTTACCTTCAACAGCATGATTACCATAAAACCCTAAATTATGCTAAATTAAAAAGTTTAAAATTCAGGTCCTTTTTCACTGGTTTGCATTTGCTTTTCTGATACAGAGCATAACACTTAAGATTTATTGAGTGACATCTGCTTAATTAAACGTCTATTTCCTCCTGCCTATTAAAGGGATCATAACACAGAAACACAACATTGGGAGAATAATTAAAGTGCAACCAGAAGAGTAGGATTAACCTTGTAAGTCACTGTAATTAAAAACAAGAGCAATATACTGAGAGAATTGCCTGTCTTATCAGGACACCTATCTGTACATTTGAAACCTTATTCTGAAAGTCTCCATTTTGATTCTCTCCATTGTATGCAACCTCTCTTTGGCAAATATTTTTACATTCAGTCCTCAAGAGAACTCATCTCTTAAAAGACCAAAAGATATCTCCTACCTGCTTCTACATAGGAGCAAGGACCCCATGTGTCACCACTAAAGAGCAGTAATAGAGGTCAGTCAGGAGAGGGGACCTTGACTGACAGCAGCTGATGGTGGATGGCAGTGATCCTAGGCCTTGGAATCCTTTAGACAACTATGAGCAAACTTCAGATGACAGCCTAAAAATGACCTCTTAAGAGAGAATAAATAGAAATGATTAACATAATACTCCCCACACACTAATAACAACATACATAGTGTTTTGTTTCTAAGGGAAGAAATTAACCCTTCTAATCTTTCCAAATAGCCTATAGACCAAATGTTAGAGGAAATATAACGTAAGTGTTATTTTCCTTAGGAAAAAAAGAGAAGAGTAGCTTAAAGGAATTAAAGAGATCTCAGCCCTTCATCCTCAAATATTGTTAACCCTCTGTTCCAAAATGGCAGTATAGGTCCACAGCTGAACACACTATATTTGAATCTTGATTCCACCATTTTCTAAATATGTGACACTAATCACAGCATTTACCCTTTTTCGGAAGGTATTATTTTCCTCATCATGAGAATGATAATTATGTTAACTGGGCCTATCTGTTTATTGGGAGGATTAAATGAGATAACATATGCTAAATGCTCACCTCTTAGTAATGGCATTTATTATTACTATTTCCTTCCATTTAGTCAAGACTATGACATAATGCTATGGGATCTATGGTGTCTTTCCCAAATTCATATGTTGAATTTCCAACCCTCAATATCTCAAAGTATAACTGTATTTAGAGATGGGGCTTTTAAAGAGGGAATTATGGTTAAACGAAGTCTTATGAGTGGACCCTAATCCAGTATGACTGGTGCTCTTATAAGACGAGGGAGAGACCCCAGGGATGAACATACTATCTCCATGAAGGCTTTCTCCATCCTACCAACTCAGAGCTTTATCATCTTCCCTTGAACTCCTAGGGCACATTGCATTCATATCTCTAGCAATATCAAGTTTGACTTAGTGTCACACTTTCTTTTGTCCTTGTCTTGACTTTCCCTCACTTCCCAAAGCTACTCATTGAACTGCTTCTATTTTATGTTATAGTTATTGCTCCTTGAAAGCAAGAACTGGTTTTACTCATGATATCCCCTGCAGCGCCCAGCACATACCCTTCACTCTGAACAAGCAATCATAAAGGATTGATTTTAACTGGATGAAATTAAAATAAAAGTTTTCTTTAATGAAAATATTTCCTATGACAAGTATTCTTTGTACTGTTAATAAGTTTCCATGTCATTAAAACATCTTATCTTAAAGGTAAAACTATAATAGTATAATATATATTGGGAATACGATATGTAATATCCTATCTTGAATAGATAAAATATTATTAAAACACTTAAAAGAATTGCTTTCTTTAAGAACTTCAAGAAAAAGATTTTTTTAATCTTACATTTCTTCTGTTCGGTAAATCCAATTGAAAGAATGATTTTACAAATGTTTTGTAAAAGGTAAATTGTGTAAATATATTTTGTAAGTAGTCAGTATTGATATAATATAGAACATCATTTTCTTAACTTATAATCATAAACAGAGAGATTTCACTGAGGATAAAGAGATAAAATCTATTTTTGTACTTATCCAATTTGACAGATTCATGGAACATCAAATAAGGAACATTTTATAACCACTTTTGTTCTTAACAAAGATAAACCATACTTTGCAAAAGATTCGGTTTTTAATATCTGGAAAGAGCACACCAATATTCTTATTTTTGTAATGTTTTTGTGATTCCCAAGTAGATGATTACAAGATCAATAACAGACACACAATCACTCAGCCTGAGAATCACGCTAATTCAAACAATTGCATTTATTTCATCTGGTCAGTCAATTCTTGGTTATCCATACTTTTATAGCCAGTGAAGGTTGCTCATTCCATGAATCCTCCATATTAAGGAATGGAATAGGTTTAAATATAGTGTATCAAGTATTTGAAGGACATACCATATACAAAACAACCTTTCTAAATTTTCCTATATGACCCCTTAGCTTCTCCCTTTAATCTACTACATGTTCTCATATCTGATTTAATTTAATCCAGCTCAGGCAGTTTCCTTCTCAAAGCCTCTCTGCAGTGATATTTGGGTTTCTAAGTACCCTCTCCACCCTAAATATTGTGATATAACAAAAACTAAGCAGTAGATGGGGGACACAGTAGCAAGGAGACACAAAGAGAACTGGAAGTACCTCCAACACCCCTTTTAAAAGTTAATGTTGCCACTTATAATTTCCCAACATATTTCATCAACCTGGGAATAGCTGGCTATTGACTTGGATGAAATGGTCACTAATTACAGCAATAGACAATGAGCCACATTTTTTATGAAAATTTTGTGGAATTATACCATCATAGTCTCACCTCACGTCCCATACTGTATCAATACTTTACACTAATTGTGAACTTTAGAGGTCTTCTTTGGTCTTTTTCAATAGTTTCCTTGTGTTTTTTAATATTAGTCCTCTATCTTTCTTCAATAAAAGTAGCTTCACATTCTGCCTTAGCATAGTTAACAGCACCCAGAACAAAGCTCACATTGGAAAACATGATCAATTCTTTCAAAAGCAGTGTAGGCCTTCTTAGAAGTACAATAATTACTTTAGTTGCCTTGATCTAATGATATGTGAAATTTTTATAATATGTTTGCATTAGCATTTTTCAAAAAAAAAAACCATTAAATTTATTTTAGTCCAGAAACACATTAAGCTGTTTCTGCATTCAAATAACTATTAATGTGATAGTTCAGTATACTCCAAACTTATACTATCTCATTTTATAATTTAATTCCCTAAATATCACTCACCTTAATATCGTCTTTTTGTTACTCTCAAAGGGTAAAATTCCATTTGTGCAACTGTACAAAATATCCTTTTATAAAAAAAATCTTGTTTTGCAACCAAATAATATAAAGTTTCCTAAGGGGGTTCTATTGTATACAAAAACAACAGTGGTACTCCTGATACACTGAATAACTAAACTCTGTATTTACCTATTCAACCACTTGCATTCATAAATCTTCTAGACCTGATACCACAAATTAGCATTCATAACATCCCAAGTATGCACAGTTGTGTTGTCTCCTAATGTATACTTTCTATTTCAATGAGTTAAGAAAAAATGCTGATTTATTTTGTAGTATGGTCAAATGTGCTCTGCTACCTACATCTTTATTTAGAAAGAACTAAATGTAAAAGAGTTTTTCTACGTGTGATTGGATCCCAAGATCTCTCTTGAATCCATGATAAATAGAGACTATGGAGGTAAGAAAATCTTATACTTGAATTAAACGAATGAGAAAATAAATGGTGACTGGTGGGATATAGAGTTTTCACTTTTGAGAGGTTATAGAAAAGCAGGTAGAAGCCAGAAAGAATCATGTGGTACTGAATTAGAGTCAGAAATATCATAATGAACTCATGTTTACCTTAAAATAGATACCAATGAATAGACAGAAATAATTTTGTATATGTGTGAATACATGAGTTAGTATATATACACATACTTTCTGGCTCTGCCAACTGAGAGGGCCTAGAAACAGTGACATTCCGGGAACAATGAGGACATCCAATGCCCAAATCTTGGTTTCTAATACCATTCTCCAATAAAAGGATCCAGGCTCCTTGGAGAAATGGCTGATTCCAGGACTTGGGCAGGGAATATACAAGATGAGCAGTGCCAGAGAGTAAGGAAGGGCTTAATTATCAAAATGATGAGGGTAAATCAAAGAAATACATTCTCCAAAGAAGAAGAATAAATAACTTATGTAGATACTGCCCCTTCGAAGAAGGGAAGTTTAATTTGTCACAGCAATTACTAACTTGTTTTCAAACATGGAAAGGGATAAATTTATAGTGGAGAAACATGGCAAATACTAGGTTGACCAGGTGATCAAAGTTAACATCCTCATTGACAAGTAATGTTGATAATATGTGCCCTTGATGTAACATAATGAAAAGGACACTTGACCTCTGAAGTATTATTTCCATAATCTCTTTTAAGTCCAGACTGATCAGAAGAAAACATCAGATAAACCCAAAATGAGGGACTTCTAAAAATATCCAACCAATACTCCTCAAAACTGTCAAAGTCATAAAAGCAAGGAAAATTAGAGAAACTGTCACAGCTAAGAAAACCTTAAAGAGACATAACTAAACATAATGTGTTTTCTGTGGTAATATGATCCTGGAACAGAAAAATGAACATTAGGAAAAAACTAGTTAAATCCAAATAAAGTATGTAGTTCATTGTAATGTACCAATGTTAGTTCCTTAGCTGTGATAAATGTACCATAGTAATGTATGTTAACAATAGGTGAAACTTGGTGAGGAATACATGGTAACTCTCTACCATCTTTGCAACTTCTCTGTAAATCTAAAGCTATTCTAAAAGAAAAGTTTACTTTTTTAATGTGCAAGCAAGTTTCAATCTGTTCCCTAAATAAAGAGCTCTGAATTAAAACTGTTTTTGTTCTGGGACAACCAATGCAGTAGACCTTTTAGTTACGAAAATATAAAGTAAGTACACATCTTTTGTTCTAAAATGAGTGAACTGACCCAAATGGCAGATATTGCAGAGGGAGAAGATGAGCGATCTGTTTGGTTAGGTAAACTGGATATATATTAAGTTTGGCAGATTAATGACAATGCAGACTTTGTTTTTCACTTTAGAAAAAAACAGGAATGAGTGGTTTAAACTATGCGGTTTCTGAATGGCCATAGGAAGTGGAGCTGAAGAAGACCTTGGGTAGGACATACAAACAAATATTCACAGATCACCAGCAACATACTATGTCATGATAGACTGCACAAGTGCAGAATATGGTCATTGTTTAGGAAATTTGAACATACTTTTAGAATAACTTATTCCTACCTACATAATTGAGAAGGGACATCCCTCCTGCTTTTTCATTCAAATTCTGCTACAAAGCCAAGCATAATTGACCCTATCCTTATGCATGGGTGCTGAAAACTGAAAAGACCACCAGGAAAACTTACTGATTAAAAGCTAAATTTAGGTCTTTCAGGGAGTAGACAGTCAATAGTCTGGTTTATCATTCTGAATGAAACAGTTGTGGCTAATGTGACCCTTGATAGTAATGTAGCCTCTAAATTTTAAATCATGAGTTACAAATTCAAATGTCTATTGGGTTCAAGTAGGTATCATAAAATCAGAAATCAAGAAAAACTGGTCAAGTGCAGAAATGCAACTGATCCTGGAAAAGCTGGCAGGACCCCCAGGGAGAGCTCTCTTTTCTTTGTGAAGCATGGGGTGCCCTGGAATGAGTTTGCCCTGAGAGAGGGGCCTGTACCTTGGAAAATGTTGTGGTTTCAAAAAAAGAAGAAGAAAAAAGAGAGAGAGAGAGAGAGCAAAACAAGAATCAAGTTTAGAGGGCTTCTGTTTAAAAGTGGTAGCCACCAGTTAGCACCAATTGACTGCTGCCTTGTGGAAATACAGACCCAATGTTAATGAGAATTTTTAAGAAAAAGCAGAAAATCTTTAATTTCGGGTAAAGGTTCCCAGTTTTAAAGTATGAATAACCAAATAAAATTTTTAATGGAATTAAATTAAATGTATCTGTAGTATGAATCTGGACTGAAGGCCATCGATTTTTAACTTCTACATTATTGTAACTGGGGTTTTGTTGTTAGTGAACTTTTCTCAGAACATTCAAATATGCAATTAAAATATATGTATCTTCAGCATGATAAATGAATCAAAACTTTAAAAGTTGTTACAGAATGATAATATAGAAGGAAATAGGCATAGTCATTTCAGGAAAACATGGCAGGGTGGGGCTAAATCCCTGATGGCATGGCCAAGCCACATGAAAATCAGAGGCAGGTACTGGAAGAGCTAGAAATTCAATTAGCAAGTTCACAGGTAAGTTTAAGGAAAGTTCAAAAGTAATCAGCAATGCCAACTATAGAAAATGGAGTTGATAGTGATGAGTTATGGAAGAAATTTTAAGAGGCAGTGGTCATCTCAAACAGGAATTAAACTTGATTATCATAACAGAGACCAATAGCCCAAAATAATTTCTACTGTGACTGTCCTAGCTAAGGTCCTCTCCATCAGTTTCTCTGCAAAATGCTTTTCAGTTCTATTTCATTGTCTTCTAATCATCCCCCTTCCACACTGCTTCTTCAACAGCAGGGTGGTGAGAATGGTCCACCAGAGCGCAGCCAATAATTGATGGGAAAGTTTACTGAGAGTTTAAAACAATAATGAAATTGACTAAAAATCAGTCTGCTTATTATTATTTCTATAAGTCCATAAATCTAATGTCAGTGACTTACTACTCCTCTCACCAAAAAAAATCTTTCCTCACTCTAAGTTCTAAACAACTGCTGTGATTATTCTTGAGTTTTAACATTATATACACGAGCTTCACATTAGCATATACTAAACTGGATATCCTTTAATAAACATTTTTATACAGAAATTAATTTAGAGAATTACCAATTATACAGTCAACCCCCTAAATGAGTTTATCTCATGAGTAAGTTTGTAATGATTCAATATTGTTCAAGCTCACTTCAGGAGTAGTTTATATTTCCAACCCCTGTGGTCCTATATATTCTCGCATTTAAATACAGGCAGTCCTTGCTTTGTATGGCATTGCAGGACTAAAAAAGACCATGCAAGCAGAAACCATGCAGAAGTATCTTCATAATCAATGGGGAAATGTATGATTCTTCCATGACTTTTAAACTCTTTGGTTGAAATATTAAAACTCTTACTGTTTATTAAAAAATGAAAATAATAAAATTGATATTTAGTACACTGTAATTTAAAATATTAGAAACATCATGAATTAAAGATAATTTATTTCTTTGTAAAAAAAACTTATCAGGAGTAGTTTGAATGGCATTTGCCTTCTTGTCCTAAAACTTATCGTATGAAATGAGCACTGTTTTCTATGCCTTAACAAATTGTCATATTCCTTCCTAAGTATGAATAAGCTTCCAACATTTTACCCTTTTCTTTTTCAGTGTTATCAAATATCTCCAAGAGTTTCTTTAATGTGAAGTTTTTGCTGGTGTCACTTCCTCAGGGACACCATCACAGCCAACTTGCCTCATTAATGTCAGTAAATTTACCTGCACTGAGTTCCTTTGGCTGTATATGTAGAGTCTCAAACGATGCAGTGTCAACAGCTGCATGGTCAGCTATTTCTTTTATAACTCCATTCATGTTAGATTTGAATTTCACTTCCAACATTATCATTTCTGTTTCTTTGTTGCACTTTCATCTTTGTTAGCCAACTTCCTCTTTTGATTTTGCATTTTTAAAAACATATTCTGGATTATCACTGGGCAACACAAAGATATAACACAACTATACACTTTACTGTCTGTGCATGAACTGACTAGGTACACAGTGACCAATCATCAAAGACTTTTAAAAAGTGTTGCAATTGGGCATTGACCATGACCCGTATTTACATAGTGATTTGTGGGCTGAAGAGCTGGCAGTATAAGTTTTACTTTGTACAGTTATTCACATCACAATTAGTAAACTAAACCTGTTACTGAAATTTGAACCCTGTTATATAAGCTCTGGTAACTAAAATTCATGTCCATCAGAACAGTGCAAAGCAAGAAACTGCCTGTAGATTCACAATAATAATAATATCATGATTATACAGATGAATACATAGAACTTATGTTACTTCAATTTTGTCATTCTATGTGGCCGGTTAATGCTTTCATTTGTGCTTAATATTTCAAATAGTGAAAAGAGTGCAAAAATAAGTACTGTTTACCGAGTGTAAATTTTATTTCATACATGAAGCATTTTATTAAATTTGATTATCTCTAAAATTACAATTTATTCTTTTAGTCTTAATTTTTTAAAAAAAGGATCAAAAAATAATATTTATCTTACTATTATTACTGAAAATAGTTTTGTCATAAAAAGAAATGTTTTTAAAATGATGCTTTCTGTGTGTTAAACATGCTAGGTAAGCATTTGGACTTTTCTTAAAGGCATATCCAATCTTAAATCTAACTCCCTTGATCAAAATTTTTCACTATTTCTTTATCACCTATATCAGTAAATCTTAACCAGTATCACCTATTAAAGTTTTCCAAAACACAAATTCCCAGGTTCTGATGCCATAGATGTAGGCCAGGGCCTGGGAAACTGTATTCTTAAAGCCTGTAGGTGATTCATCCAGGTGCTGATCCACTGACCTAAAAGTTTAGTTCTAAGTTCCTTAGCATGGAAAATAAGGGCCCTTAAGATCTAGAGTCTGCTTCTATAGGCCCATCTCCTGCTACTAATTTTCTCCTCACATTTTACAACTTATAACTATTCATAGCTCCTGAACTAGCCATGAGTCTTTGCACATGTTCTTCCAACTTCCATGGACTGTCTAGGTCCAGTTGGAAAACCCCCGTTCTTATTTAAGAGTTAACTCAAAACTCATGTGTTTTAGGCACTCCTTCTGTATACCTCCACCAAAGCAATTATATTACCACACTATAATAACTGAATAGTTGTACCAAACTTCTTGAAATAGGACCATGTCTTTTTCATCTATGTATCTCAGTATTTAGCCCATTAACTGGCTCTTTCATAGGTATAAATATCTGTTACAAATGCTTTCCACTACAAGCAATAGAAAGCCATCAGAGATTTAAACAAATAAAAGTTTGTAATTCTCATATGATAAGTCTTGAGGGAAATGACTATTGGTGGAGGTTCATCAGCTCAACAATTTCAGAGCTGGCTTCTCTGTGATTCTTCTAGCCTTTCCCTCATGCTTCGGGCCTCGTGGTAGAAGGCAGTGATTGCAGCTCCACACATCAAAGCCACATGAAGGAAGAAACAAGTGGATTCTGCCAGTTAAGTATATATTCTTTAAATAAGAAAGCGAAAATTTCCAGAAATCCCTCAGCAAACTTTCAGTGAGGCCTCATTTGCCAGAACTGGGTCACATGGCCACCACTAGAAAAGTAGAGAACAGGAGTGGTACAGTTAACATAGAATAAGATTCATGTGATTACCTTGGAACTTTAGACCAATTATGCCCCATCGGCTCAGGTGGAACATTATTGATCTGAATAAAATCACTGTTCTATTAACAAAGAAGGAAAAAGAATGGTTACTAGGTATACGACTCACAGTGTCTACCACAGTAGCTATTCTATGAATGTTCTAAGTATAAATGAGTGAATAAATAAATGTATGAAAGAATAATTAACCTTCAAGATAAAGACAGGTAGAAAGTTCTGAGAGTTGATCAGGATGGAAAAACCAAACATAAACACCAATGCAAAATGATAAAAAATAACAAAAATCTCAACAACAACTTTAGGCAAAAATAAAACAAAGAATTTAATTTATGTGTCTCTATGTAGCTTCCCTCACTGACAGAAGCATCAGGCAGCTCCAAGCTTAAATCCTCACAGCTTGAAGTTCAGGGAGAAGAGAGCATCACAGGGACCAGAGAAGAAAGAAAGAAAGTTCAAGGGCAGGCTTGGGTCATGCAGCCACCTTGGTCCAGCTACCAGGTAGGGAGCAGTCCCATCTAAGACTCATGGACTGAGCGGAGCAAGGGTGAAGAAAATAGGGAGTTGTTTCCAGCAGAAGGAAGGACAGATGATCAGTGGGCAGAAAGAAGAAATTCCACCTCAAATAAAACCCAGAAATGAGGACTGGACATTCAGAAATGATAATGAGAGATTAGCAAAGCAGATGGATGGATCTAGAAGCCAGATAGCCCTCTGAGAGCTAACAAGATACGACTGTCACTGCCCTCCAGTCATCAACACCACACCACTTTGTAAAGGAGTTTGGCAATGTCAGGCACATATCATCTCAGTTGGTCTTTCCTTAGGTGGTTAGACTTACAACCCAGCAGAAAGAAGATAAATTAAATCATTGCTCCTCAAATTTCCCATTGAAATATCCCCAATAGACATGGAGCGTGACCACTCTGGAATTTGGGTTGGGTGGTGGAATAGGAGATTGGCAGTATATTTTAGAACAGTCTGCTGCAAAACTAAAATTTATTTGAAGTCTCATGCTTTATCTTGAAATATGTGTTAACTTTAAATATTATTCCATAGACTATCCATGTAATTTTTAAAATGTTTTCAATTACTAACCACTTAAAATGTCCTCATTTTTTGTTCCAAATAAAATTGATAACTACTAAATGACATACTGTTTTGTACCGGTATCAACCTATCAATAACCAGTGTTGTGACTGGACCAGCTCTTGTAGTTCTTATTATGATTGCAAGATGCCCTTCATCAGTAATAGCAGAAAACTTTGAAGAAATAAAGGTTTATTGTTCATAAGACCTGGAAATTACACAGCACACCTGGGGCCACACATCAAGGTCAGGGGTGAGTGTGGAAAGAGCAAGAGAGCAAGGGCCTGGAGTTCTGCTTTTACTGGGGTCAAAAGTGAGGGCCAAGAGTTGCAAGGGCTCACTCTTGATTGGTGAATTTAACACATAAGAGCAGAAATTTGAAGCATGGCAAGAGAAATAAAAACAAGTAGCCCAAATGGTCAGTTATTGAAATCAACCAAGATCTTTTTTTAAAAAAAAGAGCCTCAGGTCGGGGATGGGGGGCTGGCTCTTTATCCAGTTGTGTGGCTGGCAATGTGTTTATTTAAGATAGCTGGCTTTGAAGTGGATACCTTGTTGAAATGGATGCCTTGGCTATCAAAACTTAAATCAGACATTTACATTAAAAAAAGGAAAAAAACTGTCAGGGCTTACACTACACATACCACTTCATTCACTTTTGCACACAACTACTTACTCCTAAACTATACATACACAAATTCAAAAAGCATGAGATTAAGTAAATTTGCACATTGTTTCCAACTCTATTATTCTCAGGGAGTCATTTCTGGCAATGACATCCATCTATTAAAACTCTCATTAACGATAAATTTTAATAATGACTGACATCTATTGAGCACCTAGTACATTCAAAGCAGTTTTATATATTTTCTCATTCAATCCTTTCAATAATTCTGAAAAGCAAATATTATTATCCCCGAACACATGAAGAAAATGAAAGTCAGAGAAAGTCACCAACTCACTCAAAGTTATACAGTTACATACCAGATTGAAACACAGAATGCTCTGGCTCTAAAACCTGTTTCTTTTCTACCACATCTTCCCTCCCTCCTTCCATATTGCTTCTACATGCTTGAGAAACATCAAACTCAATTATGAAATAATCTACAAATTCAAACAGAAAACAAAATTACTAATATCTTCATCCTATAAATCCTCAGGCCTCCAGCAGTACGACGGTATGGGGAAAAAAAGGCAGTAGACCTGAAATAAGGAGCCCTAGGTTCTCTTGTCAACTCTACCTGTAGCAAACTGAGACTTTGTAAAAGTCACCTCACCTGTCTGGACCTGAGGATCTTCATCTGCAAAATTAGAGTGGAACTCGGTCACTTTTGCAGTTCTTTCTAACTCCAATGTGTTATTGTTAAGTAGATAGTCAGACATGAGCAACAGGGGAACAACAGAGTAGGGGCCCAGCTCTGTAACTGTAGAACCTACCCTTGAAGACCTTCCTTAAATACCTCTAAGAAATTCCTCTCTTTTAGAGTTATAAATTACCCCAAATCCTAGAGCACAAAGGCCATAAAAGCTGCTGGCCTAAACCAGCTACAAACGCATGTGCAGAAAGTAGTGCCCCTAACTTCAGCCTCATTATACCATCATTATAATCTCATGACTATGCCTGGAAGTTCATGAATCTAATTATAACATACTGAATTCTGGGTAAGCACTTGTGCACTAGGCAAAGTTATACAGAAGCCAGATGTCAATCAAGGTGACCTCACTTGCCAATCATTTAGGAATGTCTTGAGGACCACCCCATCACAGCCCCCAAATATAGAGCAGACCTCTCCCTCCTCCGGTGTTACAGCTCTCCATCTTCCCTGGCTGTAACCAGTATCCTCTCCTTAGGGGTACGTAACTTCATTTCCATGTGGCTAGCCGGTTTTAAGCTTGATCTGTCTTCTACTTCAAAATGTGCTCTTAATAAACAAATACTTCTCATATTCGCTGAGTTGAAATTTAGTCCTTCAGCAGTGAAAAAGACCTAAAGGTGTGTGTGTTACCAGAACTCCAATCACTCCAAAGAACATTATCATTTCCACATCAATTTCTCGGGCCTCTAAGTATAGACTAAGTCTCATATGCTTTTTGACTATAACATGCCCTCCAAGAGACCAGAGAGTTCCAGTTACAGACATACTTTCAAAAGCAGTACTTAGTGAATGCTAACTCCAACCCCAATTTCTGAGAAAGAAATAATGCTGATGATAATAACTACTATTTATTTATTGCTAATCATGTCCCAGTAACTATTCTCACATAAGTGCTCTCTCATTTAACCTTCACAACAGCCTATGAAGCAAGTCGCATTATTATTCTCATCTTACAGGTGAAGAAACTGAAGCACAGAAAGTTTAAGTAATTACCCAAGATCATATGTAAAATTAATGGCAAATCCGTAAATCAGACTCTGTAGTCTGACTCCGGATTATTGTGAAAGACTGCCTCCCTCCTGACCAGGCTGTTCTCATTGAGAAATATGTACTTCAAAAGTTTCTTGGAGAAAAAAGTAAGATCTCATTACTAATGCTGCACCACAGATTGAATTTAAAATTCAGAATGTTTTATCATGCTAGCGCATGCATACCAAAGTTAAGACAGAGTCCAATAACTAGTTGGCTTTATTAACCTTACCGGAGTCTGTGGAGGTTACAATTGTCAGGTCTTGAGAGAAAGACTGTCCCAGTCGGAAGGAGGCTGTTAGAACCATCAGGTAAACATAGAAATCCTTATTTAGAAAGATTCACTGTACTTAAAGCCTGATGGTATTTATCAACACCAGTTAGACATGCATAATCTTTGGCTTTTGAGTTTAAGTAGAGAATACTAAACTTACGAAATGGTCATTCTCTAGTGCTTCCCAAATTTGATTGAGCAGATAAACTATTTTTTGTGTGTAGCCTCCTTTGTAATCAGTGTTCTACGGAATACATTTGGAAAATTCTACTCAACAGAATGCAGGAAGTTTTGCCAATGGACCAAAAAAAAAGAAGGAAAAAGAAAGAAAAATCCTAGTGCAACAAAGAACGAAGAGGTCTTAGCTACCTATGCTATCTGTCCAGGTGGCCCTGCTACCCCAGACAGCTGAAGTAGATGAAAAAAGGCAGTTCCTCACTGTTCATCACTCACGCCACAGGTAAAACAGAAATAATGTAATAAGTAATATAATGTAATAAGTAATAATATAATGTAATAAATGATGTAAAAATAATCACTGCTTTTAACTGAGGATTTGTAACAGATAAAACACTATGATAAGAACTTTACATACCTTAAGTTTTTACAGTTTTAGCGTCTTTATCATTTATAGATGTATGAAAAATATTTTTGAAAATAGAACACTTGCTGGTAACTGAACTAGTTGATTAAAATTTGGAAAGAAGGAATAAGGGATTGATATGAAGTAATGTCCTTAATATATCCTGCTTAATAGAATTGTTGAAAACATCCTGCCCAAGAAAAGAACTTGCTGTCTACAAATTAGTAATTTCAGAATTCACAGATATTCATTTTTGCCAGTAAATTCTCTAAGAACTTCTATCAAGAGGGAAATCTTGATCAGCTACATAAATCTCAGGTATTTATAGTGCTTGGGAGAAACAGGTTATCAAAAACAGAAGAAAATGAAAGACGGTACCTTTAAGAAATGAACAAAGAAGGAAGATAGCTTCCCAACCACAAAAAGCAAATTCATGGACATAGCTGCTTCAGAATATTAATACCATCACTGAAAATTAGTTTTAATATAAGTAATTAATCAACTTTTGTCACTTTTTGCGATACATTATGAACATCTATGTGAGGTCCGTCCTTCATTGTACTACTTCAAGTTTAAAAGCCTGAGGCTTTTAGAACTTGCCTTATGACATTGCAAGGCCATTTTTACAGACTAATTAACGTGCCAAGAATTTCAAACCCACAAAGTTTTCAAGAACTTTTTCATGCAAGTTTCAAGAATCTTTTATACTTTGGCCCTCTCTGCCCAAATAATGCCCAGCTCACTAGAGGAACCAGGTTTCAATTTCACCCTGAATGCCATTTCTCCTAGGACAGTGATGAGGAAAAATAATGACATCACATTATGCAAGTTTCTCTACATATAACTTCTCCTTCTAGAACATTTTTGATGAAATTATCAGGAAACAATAAATCCACACTCACTGAGATTAAATTAAGCCTCTAAGCAAAGGACCACATCGGATCAGAAGGAATGTAACAAATCTTAGCATGGATTCCTTTGGCACTCCGAATCCCCAATAAGAGCACATGCTGCCAGTCACATTGTCTACAACAAGGATTTGGGAAATGTGGAATTATTACTGCTACTAAACTGCTGTCTTTTCTATTCAAGTTTAAATTACCAATATACCAATACAGGAAAATCTATACTCACAAGCTGTAACTTCTTTTCAAAGGGATGCTTACAAACAACAGAATTTCCTGTTTCTTGAATCTAACTTAGCAGCAGGACAGATTCTCAAAAAGGAAGAGAAAGTTTAAATTTAATTTAATTTTTTTATTATATATGTAAATGTATATACATATGGAATATGTAATATATTACTCCATTATGGAATGTAAAGAAAAATAGAAAGGAGTAGGAATATCATCATTCATAATATACCAGTATTAACATTTTTAAGAAGTTTCTTTCCATTTTTTTTCTCCTATAACTTGCATTTTACTATCACACTCCCACGGAAAATGAGCACAGTTGAAACTGTAAGTGAATTTTGACCAAATATATTTACTAACGATGTCAGGCAAAAGATGCTCTCTCACTTGTCGTCTGAGAGCTAATGCTGGATAAGAGGCAATGCATTATCCTACCAATGTGGAACCAGGACACAGGGCTTCATGGGCTACACACTTTGATTTTCCTCACAGTCAAGGAGAGCAGACAGAAGAGGCGACGATCATCATATTAATCAGAGAAAATGAAGCTAACTACCAACTCTCTTTCTCCTCTGCTTCTCAAAGAATTCCGTTACCCACTTCTTTGCCCAGAGACAGTCTTCCTTTCCTCATCTATGATGGTCCACATTCTGTGTTGAGCTCTCCTATGTTTCCCTGAAGAGCACACTGAGGGCCTCACAATGTTTCAAAACCAACTACTAAATTAGGACCCTCTGCCCTTGTGGTTTGCCCAGACATATCTCCCAAGGCCGCTTATGTCAAATGGAAAATGCTGGGATCCTCTACAAATGAATTCTAAAATCCTCCCTTCACAGTAATCTCACAGAGATTTATCTTGTTATAAAGAGGAAAACAAACCTTTCTGCTATTGCTGAGGCACTCTAGGTATAGATTGCCTTTACTACACTACTCAAAAAGTAAACTGTGAAAAATAAAATCTCAGTCTTAACACAGGCTTTAATATGAAATGGATTGAAATGCTACTTCAAGTGAATAACTTAAAAATGAACTGTGCAAACAGAAACAAGTAGTATCTGAAATGAGGAATCTAAATGTTGAATAAATATGGGAAAATAGGTTCAACCTTATTAATAATCAAGGGTATGCCAAACAAAGCATAAATATTTTCTCTTGTCTACCTAGAAAAGATTTTTTTAAATTGTATGTTCAGTGTCAGCACTGGTTAGAATGTGGGGGACCTGCTCATCATGTTATCATATAGGGCTATCTGAACTTCGCCATTGCCTTGGTAATACTGGAGATTCTCAGTTCTTTTCACTGACACAGAGATAATTCCAGCACAGTGAGATTTAGAAGAAGTAATATTTATCAAAAATATATTTTAGAAGGAGACAGGCCATGCTAAGGAAGGCTGTAGCCCTGTGGAATTTGGTAGGTGAAAAGATAAAAGGTAGAGCACACTCCAAAGGAGGAACTGGTTTTCAGCAAAGAGGGCTATAACGATATAGAAGTGGGAAGGTCTGTATTATTTTAGGGCTGTGATGTGTGGTTACAAAGGATTCCCTAGGTGATTGGCACGTGAGGTCATTCTGATTGACATTTGGCTATTATATAACTCTCTGCCTACAGTGCATGTGCTTACCCAGGATTCAGTCTGTTGTAATTAGATTCATGAATTCCTGGGCATAGGCAGGATATTAAAATGATAGTATGATGAGGCTGAGGTTATGAGCAGGTTAGAGTAGTACTTTTTGCGCAAGTGTTAAGTGATCAGACTAAACCAGCTATAGATTTATGTCCCTCCAGTCCTTTGTCTCAGGATGCAGGAGTGATTCTTTAACTACAAATGAGATGTTCTTTGGGCAGCCTCTGGGCTGTATCTGGGCTGGGCCTTTGCTCCTTTATCGCTCATGTCTGTCTGACTACCTATCATACATACACTACTGGTGGGAGTAAACTGATAAAAACAATTTTACAAACACAAATTTGAGGACTTATGTTAATAGCGAAAGCTACACATAATCTCTGACCCAGAGACTTCCTCCCCCAGGTCCTGAGCCCACTAAACTTGGCTTCTGTCTGCAGTGGCAATATTGCTGCCATTATGGTCGAGGCCATTTTATCCAGCCCAAGGTAGAGACAAAAACTTATCTGAGATTCACATGCTTCTGAATATGCATGACCACAATTCCTATCCACATGTGTACATAAAATGTGAAGAAAACAAAATAACTACAGCAAAACTGCATCAGTACAATTTGATTAATGGATTGCTGTATCCATCCCACAGAATCAAAATGGACTCTACCCAAAATTTTGTTGGGATGTTGAGACACAGACTGAGAGGGTTTATGAAAAACATGGAAGAAGGAATACAACTGCCCAATTTGTTAATTAATTTGCATTGTCCTTTGGTTGGTAATTTGTAGAAGACAAAACTGCCAGAATTAAAGAACCCTTTGTCCAAACTTAAGAGTCCCAAGGCTTTAGCTTGTTATCTAACCAGATTCTCGAATCTGGATGTGAGATGAACAGACATTAGAAACACGTACATCAAAACATGTAAAGAGAAAAAAAAGTTAGTTTTGTTCATTAAGTCAAGAATACTTCATCAAAATTACCAAAAATGCTTATGAATCTTCCTGAAAATGTATAAGAGGATAGCTTACCATGCTCTATGAAAAAAACCTATTGCAATTTTGATCGGAATCTCATTGAAGCTATAGATCAACTGGAGAATTGGTAGTCTACAATACTGAATCTTCTTACCCATGAACACAGTTTATCTCTTCGTTCACTCAGGTCTTCATTTAATGTACCATTTATAGTTTTCTTTATATGTTAAATATATATGTCATACTATAATTATCTCTAGAAATCTTGTATATCTTTTATTATTTATTCCTGAGTACTTGATATTTCTGATACTTTCCAGATATTATCCAGGCATCTACTGCTGGTATATAGAAATGCAGTTGACTTTTGTACAACTCTATCCATCTTGTTCAACTTTCATATTATTTCTAATAAATTATCTGTAGATTCTTTTTGGTTTTCTACAAAAATAATCACATCATCTGCTAATAAAGATAGTTTTATTTTTAATACAATGTAACCATAAAAATGAGCATATAATATCTGTCAAAAAATATACAAGCAACTGGTAACATTGGTTGCTAATCTAGGGCATTAAATAACCGTTTATACTTTATGCCCCTTTTGAATTTTGAACCATTTTATATATATTCTTACTGCAAATAACTAAAATATTTTTTCTCAAAAACAAAACAACCTTTAAGGCAGTTAAAATATAACAATAGCTGGGCAAGTCACAGGATCTCTAGACCTCAGTTTCCCATGTGCCAAGTGCCTTTGATTGGATAAGATCTGAGGTTGTAAAGCTGAGATACTTGAATTAAATCAGCCTGCAGACATGGTATGTTTATCTTTCATAGCGATGTTTTAGTTTGTTTTATCTAGTGGCCAACATTTATAAACAGATTTCAGTTACAAGTTTAGGCTTCACACTTTCTTATAAAATCTGGCATCCCCATACCTCAATATTGGTATACTCCCCATAAGGAAGGTGTGGGCTCTCCAGTTTGCCAAAGTCTCACCCAGTTGGATTTAGTCATTTCCATTCCCACCTATCTGGGTGTCTATAGGCATTTGACTTTGCAACTCCTTGAGGAGAAGTCCCATGACCCTTCTTGTTGTAGCATATTAATATATACTCTGAAAAACTATACACTTAAATTGTGTGTATGTGTGTGTGTCCGTGCATACACGTGCACATGCATGTGTGTTTCAGTTAGCTGGTAAGGTAGATACCATTTTATTTAAGGGAACAATTGGTAATTGGCAAATGTTTTTTTAAAAAGGAAAATTATTAATGATTGTATTAATAAAATATGTAGTGAGATGGAAAATTTACTTACTTTACAAGTCAGATTTATAAAGAATATGGAGGCCTATTATTTTATCTATAACTGACCTGGTCTTGTTCATAAGTGCCATCATTGAGTTTCAGAGAGGGAACAAACTATTTGTTCCCATTCAATAATCACAATCCAGTAATTTAAAATGTGTCCATAAGGAACTCACACTTGGCTTATATAATTCAGAAAAATGAAGAGTCTTTTGGAGATCTTTCCTACTCTATTACAAAATGACATCTGGGTGTGGGTAAGGGAATGTGGTTCAGATAACCTTGTGGCCTTAGGGAGAAAGACTTGGCTCCCTGCCCATGTACTTGAACTATGAGCTGGCGTAGAGGCTGTTAGGGTGAGGTTGGTCTGGTCTTGCCTCCTTTGGCATTGTTAGTGTCAGGGATTGGTGTATATCTTCTCTTCACTCTCAGCTAAGCCCAAGTTCTGTGATTTTTTCCTGATGAATCAGTCCCACCTTAACTTTCACTAACATCTCACCCCTTAAGTTTGGCCATGATTTCCATTATTTCTCTGTCCAAGGGTCACTCCATAGCCATTAATACAATTCAATTCACCTTGACATGGAAGGGCCCTGTGGATGACTCTTCAGCAAGATTCTTGGCTACCCTGAGATCTCATCCACATGCAGGGGAACCAGGAGACTCAATAAACCTAAACACCAAGGTCTCCGTCTGCCGGGATGGCAGTTTGCTTTGATGTGAGTGCTTAGTGTGCTACTGGGCAAGTGATTGTTTTTTGATATTTTCAGTTAACACAGATGAAGAAAACATATATTTTTTATAAAATCAAATTACTGAGTTTTATAGAGTTGGCGATATCGCTCTGCTATATCACCAACTCTATAATCAGGTTCATTTACTTTCAATTTTTGAGAATGCTTTTACAATATTTTCTTTTAGAATTATGTAAAATATTTACATGGTTTCAAATCTAAATCTACAAACAAAGTTTAACCAGAGAAGTACAGTTTCTCCCCTTTTTACCTCTATTCTTTTTCTTTCTTCTTTGCCTCCTCTTTTTTAGTTTTTTTTGTCTTCCCATTTTTAATATAATATATTCATATCCTGAAAACATCCTTAAATGAAAGAGAACATACTATTTTGTGTGTACTTTAGGTTAAACATTCTAGATACACTGTACTTAGAATTTTAGGTTAGGAAGTTGCTTTATAGATTATATAGTCAAAACCTTAATCTTAAAAAAGAAGAAATTGAAAATTTTAAAAGGTTAAATTATTTGCCAAAGACATACAGCTGATTACTAGAGCTAGGATTCAAATTCATGTCTCCTGACTCTCTGCCTTGTGTATTTTCTTCTTAATTAGTAGTTATAGACAATCATAGTGGTTTCTACATAAACTGATAAATTATTTGAAGCAAAATTCCCTAAAGAAGCAGACATCTAAATTCAACAAGATTATTCATTTTATTCTCTTTTTTGTTTTATTTGGCCCCATTAAAATCCTATCCCTTTGGTAAACACAAGAGGACTAATTCGCCCTATTTTTTTCTTAGAGTGACCAGCATTTTCCAAAAATGTAACTGCCAAATGCTTTATGGCCTTAGCAGCCGTTAACAGTTAGCAAAGCCCCTGCACCTTATCCTGCTTTTTCTAATCAAAAAGTTGTTTATTATTGTAATTTTCCCTACTTAGCACTAGCACTCTCCACCTACTGCCCTAATCACTCCATGCCCAGTAACCTGGAAAGGAATTTGCATTTGTGTTCTGGATTATTTGAAAGCCTCTGCAAGAAGGAATTAGGAAAATCGTGAAGCCCTGTAATTAGTTTTATATTGCTAGAAAATATAGTCTCTTGGTCTTTGCTAGTTTATGGTACGAGTTGATAAACACTGCCACTTGTTTTATACTATCAACTATGAATGATTTTTACATTTTTAAGTAGTTGTAAAAATAGAAATATGTGCTGGAAAACAGCCACGCTCAATTATTTGTATATTATCCATGGCTGCTTTTGCTCTACAACAGCAGAATTGAGTAGTTACGATAAAGGCTATATGACCTACAAAGTCTAAAATATTTACACTTTGCCAGCACTTTAAATACTTTGCCTACTTCTGCTTTACAGGATTCTTCTTCCTGTCCCTCCTATTACTTTGTGATCTATACACAATCAATTCTCTTTGGCAACTCACACTCAGGATCAATCTCTTCTAGATGTCAACTTCTTTCTAAGGAATCTGAGATTACAAAATTTTTTTGGAACTCAAAGTGAAAATTTTTAAAGCTTAATTTAGTTCGATTAAGTGTCGTAATGTCTGTATTCCTTGTTTTCACCCATTACAACATTGTCCATCATCAAATTACTGTACTTTTATTGATTCGACAAATATTAATTGAGCACTTAATATGTGCTCATTGTGCAACTAAGCACCCCAGGTTTTCTTATTTGGCCCAGGAATTGTCTTCCTCATAACTCTTCTGTTACCACCCATCAGGAGATTGCAAATTCAGAACTGGCTCCCTGATGCTCTTCCAAATAGATAAGGCCTGAATGGACCACCTATAGCTTAACTCCCCACCATCTGTGTCTGTAACTTTGATGACTGATAGCTACAACCTCATCAACGCTCCTGAAAACTAAAAGAAAATGCTTCTTTTCTCTTGTTTCACCTAATTCAATGTTATATCCAAATTGAAACTGCCTAGACTCTAGCATCATAGCTTCTAGTGTTGAAGTCCTTCAATTCTAATCCATTTCCACAAAGACATGTCTGTCCCAGTGACAACAATGACTGGGTCAAATGTTTTTCTAGGATTAACTAGTCCTTCTCTCTAACCTTCTTTCTAAAGGTGAGTTTTCTCTGTGGGGCTTTGTTGTCCTTTTCCGTAATCTGGCTTCAGTAGGCCTTTTCCTCAGTCCACCAGATATACTTTAATAACTTTAAATTTCAAAGGAAGGGGGAAAAATTTCATTATCCTCTGTAAGGTTAGAGATAATTATAAGATACCCCTTAATCCTACACATCAACAGAATGTAAATCTTCAGGTACTTTCCAAGCCATGACATTTCCCAAGAACAGGTAGGACTTGGCCCAACCAAGATGACTTATTTAATGAGCAGAAAGAAAGGATGGTATGCTCCAACTTATATGTTAATTTTTTTCCTAAAGGTAAAACTTTTTAGTCTTTAAGAGGGCAGATCTTCATTAAAAAAAATCTTTAAGTCTATTTTCCCTGGGTGCCATATTTTATAGTCAAGTTTCCACTGATATTTAACATGTAGTTAATAGTTAGAAGACTGTTTTAATCGCTATTAATTTTAAAAGCGTAAGATATAAGAAAAAGCAGATACATTTTATTTAAATATAAATGCTTAAGTATGAACACAGTTCAGTAGAGGCTGATAGCAACTTTAAGTTTCTTCTCAACAGGAACCAAGTGTATACCCTTAACCAAGGAAAGGTTCTTAAACTTTAACATATAAAGATTTGCCTGGGAAATTTGTTTAAAAATATAGATTTCTGATCCTGACCACCAGAGATTCTAATTCATTAGGTTCAGAGTGTGACCTGGTAATGAACTTTTTTAACAGCCCCCATCTCTCATCCCCTAAAGCATGCATGCATATACACACACACAAATGCACATAACACCAACCATACCTGCACCAACTATACCTGCACCAGTACTACCCTCTACACACACTGACACAGATGGAAGGAGATCGGTCTTTAGGAACACAATGATATAAGGAGGTTGCCTATTTAATCTCTCCTCTACCTACCTCACCCTATGCCTCCAACCTTCCCCAAAAAGAGAAAGATGAGCTCATACCAAAAGTATCTCCTTTTCTATAGATGGGACTTCAGCTTAGCTCATTGGCAGTTGTATAATTAGGGGAAGAGCCTAGCTATTCAAGCAGAAGTACTGGAGCACAATTTTCATACTTCCAAGTTTCCAGTGCACTTGATATGGGAACCAAGTAGACTTTTCTTGTAAAGGCAGAATACCTGCTCAGCAGCTCACTTCCAGTGTGATGGAATTTGTCTACCAATTCCTACTACTGTGGGTCCCCAAACAAATAGGAAAACAAACATATAGTCAGAACTTTGCCCCTCCATGATTCAGGATCCATGGGCAAATACAGATGGTCTAAGGCAGCACAATCCTGTAGAACTTTCTGTGATAATGTTCTACATTTGCATTGTGCAATATGGTGGTCATTAACCACATGTAGCTATCGAGTTCTTGAAATGCAGCTAGTGTAAATATAGACTGAATTTTTAATTTTATTTAAGTCTAATCAATTTAAATTTAAATGTTCACATGTAGCTAGTGGCTACTTTATTGGACAGCTCATATCTAAGGTCATTCAGTCAGGGGTTTCATATATGAAGATTATAACACAGGTTATAATGATAAATTTTCTGTTTTTAAATATGTTTACTTCTTTTTGGAAGCTCTTTCAGGGGTAAATCAGTTGATTGGTCATTTTTAACTTCCTCAGAACAACCACAGCTTACAAGTTTCCATCTAGTAGACACTCAAAAATTATCTTGTCAAATCAATCTATAACTAAGGCATGTACATGGTTTAAAAAGTCAAACAGAGCTAAATAAAATACACCTTGCACTCGACTATCCTTCTAATCCCCTTCCCAGGCAATCACTTTCACCTCTCTAGCAGTTCTTCCTTATTTCTAAGCAATGATGTATATTCAAAATATTACACAATGACGTATATTCCAAATATTACACATACCTGTTGAATTCCTATTATAGTAGGTAGTGTTTCTAGCTTTTTAATGATGCCCATCTGCTCCCTCATCTTCCTAATAGTTATATCACAATTTTTAGTTAACTCTCTATTTAATGTTTTCATTATTATATCATAATATCTAACTGCATAAATATTCACTGCTGAGCCATGACAAGCACTATGGTTACATTTCTTCCCCTGTGCTCTCTGTTTCCCCCGGAGTTAAGTGCTTCTCCTCTTCTTCCACCTCCTCTTCAACTGTTTGCTTTTATCTGAAACTAGGCTAAATTTTCATATACTCTCCAACTACTCTGTAAATGCTTCTCATCCAATTTTCTTAATGGTCACACTTAGCAAATGAACCAGGAACCACCTTCCTGGAGATCTCCATCTTCATATCTCAGTCTAGTCTGTTTCTTCTCCAGCCTGGATGCATAGCTAGAACCCTGAGAATTACCTTCTTTTTTCTCCTGGATTACATTTCATGAAATTCTCTTATTCTACTCTTTCATTTAGTGAATCATGCCCTTCAGGAGTTGGTGGGGGGAAACGTTGCATGGGTAGTAAATTTTTTTGTGTGGTTTTGTAGGTCTGAAATAACTTTATCCTCACACTTAAATGATAGTTTAACTGGGTCAAGAATTGGCAGAGTCAGGGAATTAAAAAAAAGACATGAATCTGCAAATGTGGAGGGAATAATTTTCCCCCAGAATTTTGAAGTTTTTCTTCCTGTTTGCAGTGTTTTTGAGAGAGCCGATACCACTCTGATTCATAATCCTCTATATGTGTCTGTTTTTTCCCTCTGGAAGCTTTTAAAATTATATCTTTATCCTTGTTATTCTGAAACTTCACAAAGATGTACTTAATATATTTTTCATTCATTGTGCTTAGTACATGATGGACCCTTTTAATGTGAGGACTCATGTACAAGGAAGTTTTCTTTTATTATTACTTTGAAAATTTCCTTAGATTAAGCCTCTAATGGTCTTGGCTTTTCTTCCTAGCTGTCCATTTCTTTATTATGTTTTCGTCTTCTTGGGCGCTTTCCTTGACTTTATCTTCCAAATTGTGATGAGTACTTTTACATTCAAGTATTATTTTAAATTTCTAAGTGCTCTTGGCATTTTAATTTTACTTCATTAGAGATACTACCTAGAGTTAATTTATCATTTTTTCTTCAGTCCCTGAATTACCTTTATTATGAGTCTCTTTTTAAGTTTTTTTTTGCGGAGAGTGCTTTCAGGTTGGAGCCTTTCCTTAATGTCTGGTCAATTGCTCATATTTAAGAAAGAGGCATTGAAATGCTGACTGGAAGTGCTGCTATATGAGCAGGTCTTGACAAAGTGAATTTT
>NW_006494614.1:14086986-14150893 GCF_000325575.1 Pteropus alecto | reverse complement strand
GTAGGGATCTACTTCTTTCATTGAGACACCCCCAAAATATATTTATTTGTAGGTTTGGTCAGCTTCCGAATTTCCTAGAAGAAGAATCTTTCAGTCTCCTTGTTGGGATAGGAGTCTGGCTGCTGGTGTTCCCAAGTTAGACTATGAAAGGGCATTAGAAGCCTCCTTACTGATATGCAGAATTTCTTGTATTTCATCTGTTTTCCATCCAGAATTGAATCACTGCCCTTCTCTGTGCTTGGTATCCACAACTACAAAAGCTTTTTCTGAAATTTCTTCAATAAATGATCTTTCAACTCTCATAGGATACAGGAGGGGTAGTCAGAATAAAGGTGAGGTTTGGTATTAATTTCTCTTTAAACAAACATACTTCTTGCTTTCAGCCTGCTGACTCACTTCTATCCTGTGGGTACCTGGTGCTATTGTTTTTGTTTTATGGACACTTTTAAAAGGAAAATTGGTCAGACACATCGTTATTTTTACTTCACATTGTATAACTGAGAGAGCAACTATATTTAAGTGAGGATAGAAAATTATTCCCTTATAATTCAAAAAGGCCTATCATAATTATATTGTTTCATATTCCTTTTTTTAATTAATTAGTTTATTTATTTTTATAGTGACATTGGTTAATGAAATTGAGTAAGTTTCAGCTGTACACTTTAACAGTAAGGCACATATATATTTACATCGTGTGTTCACCTCCCATAGTTAGATTTATTTCTGTCACCACATATTTGACCCCTTTTACCCCATCTACCTCTCCAACCCTCTGGTAATCACTAGTCTATTGTCCATGTCCATGAGCTTCATATTCCTAATATGAATTCTCACCTAAATGATTTATATCCTTCTTTAGATGTTTAATACATAGAAAGTCAGAAAAGCTATGGTAAGAAATAAAAAAATTCCTATTCTTTTTCCTTTCTCCATTCAACAATTTGGGCTTCATATATTATCTTCATTAGATAAAAGAGAGAGACACTGAGATAGTATTTAAAGCCAAAATGTTGAAGGAGATTATGCCAAGAGAAGACCAGGGGCTGTCAACCCAAAGTTTGCTTTTTGGAACACCAAAGGGAATAAAAAAAAAAAAAGGAAAATAAAGAGGAAATAAAAATATTTAGAATTTAGTGAGACTGATACTAAACTTTACCAAGGTATTTATTTCTTCATAATATGTTATGTTCCAGGAACAAAAGCATACATATCTTCCCCTGGGTAAGCAGAAGCCTGTTTGACATGAATGGGTCTCATCCATGTCCACCACCATCTTCCTTCTAATTGTGATCAATTCCACATCTCTTCTCATTTTACTGCCATTCATCTGAACCCCCTCTCACTCTTCTTTTGCCTGAGAAATTTCCGACATTGTGAGTCCAGTTGAGAGACAGAGCTATCTTCCACCATCCAAGCTATGCCTGTAAGATTCTCACTTTCCCAAGCCAACCTTGCGGTAGGGTGCCAGCATCTGACCAGATAAGATGCACCTGCTCCTGCTAGCAATGTAAAGGAACAAGGATCATGGGCAAGGGGGGAAGCTTGCTCCTGCAGCAGGAGCTGTGACAGGAAGATCGGGTTCCCAGGAGACAGTAGTATCATTAGCACACAGAGCTCTGTGCCAGCACGGTCCACTTAGGCAACCTAAGTGAAGCACCTAACACTTCACCTGTGGCAGCAAGGTCCTCATAGACATAGAGCCTGAGCCAGCTCTTTCAGACTTCTGGTAACTCTCTTCATAAGCCATTATCTTTTTAATAAATCCCCTTTTAGTTCAACTCAGCTGAAACTAAGACTCTGACTGATACAAGCAGATTTCATATTTTGATGGTTGAAATAACTATGAGAAATAAATGCAAATTTTGATCTATGAAATAATAACAAATACTATAGACAGGTAGGTATAGCTATACTGACACTGTAGATAGGTATTTCTTTTGGTATGCATAAATTTTTTATTAGTTTGAATGATATAAGCCTGTATTTTTACAGTCCTACTCCAAGAAAAAACAGATTTCTGGGACCTGGCTCAAGGTTCTTGTTGGCCCAACTAAAAGTTAGGACACATGAGACACAAAAGGAACAAGCCAACTAGCCTTCTTCATCATCATAAGTGCCTAGATTCATTCTTCAGACATCAAGTGTGTTTAAGGCCTTCTTGTGGGTCTACACGCTCACATTCAAAATGCACATTTAGGCAAGGGGTGGGGCACGAAGAAGTAGTTAATAGCTGTGGGAATCTATTTGAGCACTCTAAATTAAGCAAAGCTAATGAGTGCCGGTGCCTTTTTTAAAGCAATATCCAGGTGGTGGTTTAGGTATATTCCTGTAAAGAAAAGTAGTGTACGCTTCAGGGAATCAGAGGTAAATTCCTGAGAGAACTTTATTTTCTACTCAGGATTTAAATAGCAACTTAAAAAAGAAGAGAGGCAAAGGAGAATTTTTAGGTATGCTATAAGAATAAGTCAAATTAAATATTGAGAATGAATACAATGCAACAAATACTTTCAAGGGCCAATGACATGGATGTACCACATTAGGTGCAGAACAATATCTAGAGATGAATAGAGTTTTAGCTCTACCTTTACTTCAAATTAACAATTTGAATGAGATTAGTGGAAAAGTGGAAGAAGTATGTGAAAACAAGAAGATATATAAGTATGATAAAAAGATAATGTAATGAACCAGAAGTTTAGCAGAAAAAATATTTTTCATTTGTTTTTCAATGTCTCTATTTTTCGTTCTCAATCAAACATGCCACTCTGGGGCTCTCCATACAGTGAGGCTGAAGTGCTCATTGTTTGCAGGGGGAGGGTGGATCTGCCTAAAATAAAGAAGTCACGGTCATACTATGATTTCTTTTTTAATTTAGAGGTTTCACAATTTACATAAAAAATCTCTAGCTTTCAATTGCAAGAGTTAGATTCTTGAAAGAGAAAGCTGTTTTCTCAGAATTCTCAAAAATTAGCTTTGAAATAGCAATTGGTCAAGCATAGAGGACTAGATAGTGCAGCTTTAACTATAAACGTAGAATAGGGAGATGCAGGATAGGAAAATGGGGACAAAGATTTGAAGAAAGCCTATCCTGAGGTTAGAGAAAGAAGCTTGGGAAACGGAAGAAAGGACCACAGAGTTGTGATGCTTCTGTCTTGGGTCCACTGGGGCTGAAAGCCTTAGGTGGGGAGAGGAGATGCAGAACAAGGTAGGTTAAAAATTCCAGAGTACTGAAGGAGCATCGCTTCCTTTTAGAACTCTTGGAGGAGACATCCTCACCCAGTGAACTGAGCCACCCTGGGCTGGTAAGGTAAAATTGGTAGCAAATTGCGTTTAGGATGAGAGACTCTGAGATAGACCCCCACTCTCTACTCTAGCACAAGGTGAAACCAATCCATAAAATCTCTGGAGTCGTTTAAGAGGGGGAAAGAAAACATCTGAGGACGTAGAATCTCAGCATATGAAGAGTCTTTGCACCTACTTGAGAATGCTGTATCATGGGGAAAGAGGGCCGTTAGCAGAGGCTGCAAGGCCAGGGGGCGGTGGGTCATCAGAGAGTCAACAACACTGGTGGGAGTACAGCTGAAAGAGAAGATAGTGGGAAGAGACTGTGACCATATCAAGAGTACAGATAATGAGCAACACCAGCCAGAGATAGCTCCAGAACAGATACAGTAAGACTTCACAGAAGGCGCACCCACCTGACCTATGCCATGAGGCCCCTGCACTTCCTTTTGGACACTGGAAAAAAGAAGACAGAACACTTATGAGGGGATACCAACCCTGGTAGGGGGCATGAACCTTAACTGACTGAATTTAAATTCTGAATTGACTAGTGACTGAGTAAACTTGAAGTGGCACTATCAAGTGCTTTGTACAGGTGATTGGTAGCTGTTGAGTAAATTAGTTTCTCTTATTGGAAACCGTTTATATTTCTACTCATGGGGCAGTGTGTACACATAGCCCAATACACAAAAGTACACACCAACTGCCATGAAGAAATTGAAGGAAGGAGGCACTGTATTAAATTGGGGTGCAGAATTTTTTAACAGGATTTTTAACAGGATTTTAAAACTGTGCCTTAGTAAATTTATGGGATTTTGACAAATAGAGATGAGGCAGAGATATTTCAGATGGCGGAAGAGGTTGATCAAAGTCTTGGAAATGGGAGAAGGTGGGAAAAGTTCAGGGAAAAAATGATGGTTCAATTTGAGTGGAACCTAAGGCCCTCTTTTAAACACCACATATGCTCTGCCAGAGTTCTGTGCTTTGTACCTCAGTGATGGGAAGAGTTTTGTAAATACTTCTGTATAAAATATATTCTGAGCTGAGTGATACCTGGAAACTTACACCCATTCCTTAGAAGCCCTGTTGTCTCCTGTCTACTTCTTGTCCATTCCTGCAAACGTAGTAGACAAACTTGCCATCAAATTATGCCTCTGGTGGGGAATACTATCTTGCTCTGTGTTCAGCCTTAGCCCACAAAGAAGGGAACTTCCATTAATATTTTGTCCTTTCATCAGACGCTAGCAAAGCTTTTACCATTCTGCCTACCCCTAATCCTTAGATGGAGGTGTGGCTAATACAAGGAAGGTAATAGTAGTTCAGCGAGTGTGAGATCAGGTCCAGACGTTTTTACTTTGACAAATCTCCAAAGGTGATCCAGATATGCAATCTTGACCTCCTTTTTTCCTATTATTTTCCTTGCCTACATTGCTTTATATCAATTTGTAACACTATCTGGTAAATATTTGATGTCAATAAATATTTGTTGAATGGAAGAATGAAATGAAAAACAGACACACCCATTTTTCAAACTTTAGCATACAATAGAATCACCTAGAGGGCTTGTTAAAATATAGATTTGGGATTCTACCTAAAGAGTTTGATTCAATAGATCTGATTCAATAGGGACTGAGGATTTGCATTTCTAACAAGCCCCTAGTTGATGCCAAAGTTGTAGAGGGGAGAGGATATTATACTCAGAGAACTATTAGATTAGATCAACATGGAAATCCTCTGAATGCTTCGACTATAACCCCAAACCAATTGATACCTTTGAATGTTTTGCCTACCATTTCCTAGAAGCTTTTAGAAAATGATGTTTCCCTATTTATTTTCTTAACTTATAAGCGCAACATAATAGTATAAATTATAGGCACTGAAACAGTTTCTGGAAGATACAGAATTTTTATTCAGATATCCAGGAATCAGAGACTTCTGAATAAAATGTAAATTATCAAGGATTGATGTGTTAATGATGTAATAAGATCAAAATGCCATAGATATCTATTATTTTACCTGAAAGTAGCCTCCTTTAATATTACAAAGCAAAAATCAAGCCACCCTTTCTGGGATGATTGAAAACTGGATAAAAAATTATCTGGAGGAAAATACATTTTGAGAGTCTGAGCTTGCCCTGTTACTTTTTTTACTCTTTCAGAGAAAATAAAAATTTTTTCACATTATGTCAAGTATCCACAAAGGGCCAGGTTTTTGCCTTGTTTTCCAGGTACTATAAAAAGACCAGAATTACTTAATTAACAAAGTCTTCTGTAAAACCTGAGATTTTTACTTTTAAACACTAATATTTAATATCATGTTAGGCCATAACTTTCCTTGGGAAGATTATTCTTAAACTTTCCTAAACTATATTTCTAACTCTATTAGTTCTATGTACAAAGACATCCATATTTTCTTGGATCATTGTTAAAAAAAAAAGGGTGGGGGGAGGAGGAGGTTTACCTTATAATGGTACATATTCTGTTTATCAGATGGACGCTCACTCCTTAGAAATTTAAATAGTCAAATGCCCTTGTTTCTGCAAGGGCATTTCCCTGAGAGCCATTAATTCCAATTACACCTAATTGAATATATATCATGGAATTCAGATAAACAGTCTTTTCCTCTCTCAGAACCAGACTTCACATGAAATTCCCAATTAAATGTCTGACACATTTCTGAACTATACAGCTCCTCCAATTTATCCACAAGCCTGATTTCGATGTAGTCCTACATTGGACAGAAATGATGCTCGTGAGGGCAGAAAACATTCAGTCTACAAAAGTGTTCACTGGTGGGGCCTTTTTTATTACAAATCTCACTTATCCAAAGACTGATGCTAATTAAGGTTGACATAACTTCTCCAGAACTGAGATTTCAACTTCTGACTTATTTTCCTTGCTGTATATCATAAGACATGAAAAATTAATTGCTCTTATATGTAATTCTTATTATTTGTAATTGCAAGTTGCATTTTGCATGCTGATTGCTCCCTGCTGCCCCAGTGTTCCATAAATATATATATAATTTTACATTATACTCTAATTACACATTAGAGAATTTTCCATTTATCTGCCAATGGGTTACTTTACAAAATGCAGGCAGGCATAGATATCAAAGGCTTTCATAGCAATAGCAAAAACAGCTTAATTAAAATCACTTTTAGAAAAGAAAAAATAACACTTTTTTCACATAATTTGGTAGAAATTCATAACTTGGTCTCCGGAGTGAATGGAGGCTAGCTAGCAGAGATGGGTAGAGATTAAGAGAGGGAAGAGACAGAGCTCAGGCTCGAGAATGGAGAGCATCAGAACAGATGAATGTCAAGATAGATAAAGAAGATTCTGGCAAGCGAGCAACAAGAGCAAGAAGGCAAAACAGGGTTGTAAGTTTGGGAAGCAAGAGTGTGGAATGAGTGGCAGAGCCAGGGCAGTTAGGGTACACCAAGTGAGCATGTTGAAGGGGCATGGCAGATTTATTCAGGGGTGAAATTGGCAGATCTATGCAGAAAATAAACAAAAGTTACAGTCAGGGGCTAGAAACCAATGCTATGACTGTAAAAGTAATGGAGATGCAAGAAAGTGCAAATGGAAGCAAAACAGACAATCCATTTTGACTATCCTAATGAGCCTTAATTAATGGCTTTGGCTGAAAACCTCCCATGACAGCACATAGCAGCCTCTAGAGCAGCTTGAAGAAATTGCCAGGATGCAGATCAGCTATTAACTGAATACATAGCTTGAATTTTCTTTAGCCAGTTGTTTTCCATTGTATGGGTAAATGGTCAAAGATGTGAAACTGAATTCACTAACGCCTAATTGGAATGCAAAAAAAAAAAGAAGAAGAAGGAAAAAAAGCTATGAATTGTATTTCTGCTTAGCAGCAATCCTCCTTAGGATGCGTTAAAATTAATATTTCAGGAGAACCCATTAATAAGTGTTTAGAACCATCTCTGCATGAAATTTTGAATTCCTGAGGCAAGCAACCAGGCTAGACATAGAAAATCCCACCAACTGCCTTCTAAGTCGTATTCATTTGTTGTCCTCAGAAATGAATGACTGTTGAATTCAACTCTTGTTAGTGGCCCTCACCCAGGTAGCATATTAGAACTATATAGGAAAATTATGATTTAAATTCTGATTTGTCTGGGGTGGAACATGAGCATCAGTATTTCTTAGAAGCTCCCAGGTGACTATAAGGGTTGAGAACTCCTGCTACGCAGAAGAGATCTCAATGAAGAAAATACAACTCTAAGTACCACGATATTAAGGTATGTTCTAGGAAGTAGCTAGGATTTCTCAAGACTTCATGCAAACTTTGCTTTTACTTCTTCATATAAAAGAAGATATATGGTGACTGGCCAATATCAATCTCATATCTCTCTTCCTGCGGTCACTATGACTCTTTTTCTCTTAAGAAAAAGAAACATGAGAACTTGTTGCTTAATCATACCTTATGAGTATAACTGATAAGTTTAAATTTCTTTGTGGACTAGTACTGATAGATGCTGTCTCTATTCTGTTGTACAGCCTAACTTATCCTTTCAGTTTCTGAGGATATATCCAATGCTTTGAAGTGACAGAAAGGGAGAAATATCTAAATTTCTAATAGAGGTCTAAAGCAGTAGGATGTTTGAACCAAGGCAATTGTTAAGAAGCAAAGAAATGGTTTCATATTCAAGAGAAACAGATATTACATCAAAAAAATGCTATCTAAAAGTAATACTTGGAAATGGAGATAAACACAAACTTCTGCAGACTCAAGAAAGTTATTTTGATACAGCAATATGTCTAGTGAAAATTTAGAAATCATTGGTTAATAATAAAACATAAGTTTTTAAGTATGCCTAGAAACTCGACTTTGAGGTCATGTGTGCTACCCAAGATATTTAAAAAATATTATAATTTGGCAACAAGCTTCAGTTACTATTTAAAAAGAAAAGTGATGAACAGCAGGCATTAGACATCTAATTTTAAGTAACTCAGTAAGAAATGCCCCACTAAAAGTTGAATGAACTCAGTGTTAAAGGACTTGTGCAGAAAACAAAGGAGATAGAAAAGGAAAGGAAATAACCAAGTGCCAGACAGTGTGCTGGCCTGTTAAATACACCAAGTTAATCCTCACTGCAAGAACAGGACACAAACATTCAGACTATGGCAGGTAGTTTCTGCTCTTTGCAAATAAACAGCTGTGACTGAGGTGGATGTGTTGAGTTGAGCGCATTACAGAGATGGAATTCTAAGGCCTTAGAATGTTTTCCATGTTCCCAGCATTCGTTGACAGGGAAAAATGGGTTGGGACTAAAAGTTTACTCTCTTTCCTCTTTTACACAAAGAATGGTAACATGGGATTACACAAATCCACTGCTTTGGAATTTCCCTCACCTTTGGGCTAAGCAGGACAACTCTACTCTAGGCTGCTAAGGCTGGCTCTACTTCTGCCTTTGGATGAAAGAGGCTAAAGAGAAAGCTTCTAGATATATAAGTCAGCTATTCTCCCTGAAGTGGGAGATCCAGAAGGAATCTATAGAAAATATTTGCCTGGAGGACTTAAACTTGGAAATCCCTATAATAATGAGTTATTTCCACATCAAATCATACAAAATGTGTTCATATGAGAGAGGTACACCTTATCTCAATATTCAAGGTCAAAAGCATCTGAACCTAAGTTGTAAGAACAAAGACCCAACAAATTGAGGTAATTCAGAATATATTTTTAAAATAATAAGCATGATAAGTTAAAGCAAGAATTCTCAAGTAAAAGATTAGAATATCTTACTCTCCATTAAAAATCTTGAAAAACAAGTCAAATGATAAGGTACAAATTGAGGGACTTTTAGGGCAGCTTAGTGATGAAAAGCAGAGAGCTGCCATCCTCAAAAGAGAGCTTCCTTCCTTATACAAGGAAGGGGCAAAGAAAACAGAAGGTCAGCCCATATAAGCCAAGGAAAGACTATAGGCACTCAGAAAAATTAAAGAAGCACTCAATTTTTATTTTGATCTGGTTTCAGTATTACAAGACATAAACACTTCCATGTTGGAGGATAACAAGGGATTTTGAGGATGAAATCTAGATTTTTAAAAAGTCATTTGACATTGAAATGCCAGGGTTTTTGTTTATGTGGATATCAATTTGAGTATTAGTTGTCCATTGCTGCAAATACCACAAATTTAGTTGCTTAAAATACATAAATTTATGATCTTACATTTCTGTACGTCAGAAGTCCAGTACGGGTTTCATTCATCAAGTGAAATAAGGTGTCTTCAGGGATGTATTCCTCTCTAAAGGAATTAGGGGAGAATCTGTTTTGTTGCCTCTTCCAGCTTCTAGAGGCTATGAGCATAACGTGGCTCACGCCCCTTCCTCCACCTTCAAAGCCAGCAATAGCGTATCTCTCTGACCCTTCTTCTGCAATCACATCTCTAGAAAAAGGTCTCTGATTTTAAGGACTCAAATGATTATACTGGGCCCAGTCAGATAATCTAAAATAATCTCCCTTCTTCTAGGTCCTTAACTTTAATCATATCTGCAAAAGGCCCTTTTGCCATGTAAGGTAACATATTCATAGGTTCCAGGCATTAGGCATGGACATCTTTGCCGGGCTATTATTCTGCCTACCACTATAAAGATAACTGGATCTTCTTCGGAATAAATTAAGCCCACATCAATCTCAGGTCTTCCAGATGTCATTAGATGCCCAAGCCTTCTTCTCCCCAAATTGATGAGGCATCTCACTTTCCTTATGTGGTTCATAAATTCTGAGGTCATTCATGCTGTGCTCTTTAATTTACTATAGGAGATGGTGCCTTATCCCTTCTACTGAATAAAAATTCACTCAGTATACAACTTGATATATTTGCTGTTCCTTGTACTCAATTAAAATATCGTAACTTAAGAACTTGGTGTTTGTCCTCTAATTATCTAAACATACAACTGCTACATCAGACACTCTCTCAGAGGCAAGTACTATATATTTAACTCTCTTAAGATGATTTACACACAGCACCATGAAGATAGAGTTTTACTGATGTTTTTATCATTTAAAAAGTGCATGGCAAAACAAGTATATATTTTATAGACAGTATACAACAGATATTTTAAGTTAAGATATCAAAACACACAAATTAGATGAGGGTGGAGGAAAGAACTTTCCAAAGCAAGTCACTAAAAATTTCCTTCAGAAACCTTTTTTGCTATGTTTTCTACACACGTTTTTTCAAAAACTCATTTGCTGCTGAAAATGAGGTTCCCCTTAGATGATGTCCCTTAGTCCTTTTCCCAAGATAGACAGATCTTAGATGCCAACAGAGATTAGGACTGAAGGAAACTTCAAAGCCCAGTTTCTCCATTTAATAGATAGAAAACTGAGGCTCAGTAAAGTGAAAAGAATGAAAGAATATCACATTGGTTTTATGGGTGAAAAGGCAGGTGTGGATTGCTACCGAACATTATTCAGAATTAGGACCAGAAGTGAAAGATTCTCACACTCTCAGACTTCCAACTGACAACACTTTTGTTCATAGCTTAACCCTGAGAATGGATAACGGCCACAAATTAGTGGAGCAAGAGACCAAAAGAGAAAATGGTGTCGCTCAACCCTGAAGGAGTGAATGTACCAACAGTAATGGGAACCTGCACATGATCCCTTGAGCAATGATAGTTCATCATGGTTTCCCCCAAAGGGTTTAAGTTTTAGTTAAACATTTTCAGCCACAGCTTGCTTGATTTTTAAACAACAGGAAAGTTGATAATCTTTATTCTGAGAATTTTATCTCTGGTACTAAAATGAATTTAAATCAACATGCTATGTAATTGAACATTTTCACCAGAGTATAAAAACATGCAGTAGCAAATAGCTAACCTCCTCCCACAGCCTTTGCCCAACTCTTACTTCTTCCCTGCCTCTTTCCACACACATGTGTCACCTGTGAAGATGCTAGGCAGTGTTTTCAGTCACAATTCGCTTATGCCATGTACCTTCATTCTCTGAAATTTCTGTTCTCACACACTATCCTGCTTCAGATCTCATACAGCGGAAGACAATGGGAAAATGAGAGAAAATATAAGGGCTTATTAGACAAACATAACATCCCATCACATGAAGTGATGAAAGTTTAATTAAATTTCAATTACAGGGGCCTCCGAGCATAAGTTTCACACAGAATTTGCTCCTGTATCATCTCTCTCCCATTGCCACAATCGTAAGAAAAGTCTCTAGAAAGTTTTTGGGTTTTTTTCTAGCTTTATTGAGGTATAATCGATAAACACTGTAAGATATTTAAAGTGTACATTGTGAAGATTTGATCTACATAGACATTGTGAAAGGATGCCTCCTATCAAGTTAACTAAAACATCCATCACCTCTAATTTTTTTTTTTGATGAGAACATTTAATTTCTATTCTCTCAGCAAATTTCAATTATACAATACAGTGTTATAAAATACAGTTACTATGTTATACATTAGATCCTGATACCTTATTTATAATATAACTGAAAATTTGCACCCTTTTAGCAACCTCTTCCTATTTCTCCCACCACCCCCCAAACATCTGTCAACTACTTTTCTACTCTCTGTTTCAATGAGTCTGACTTTTTTAAAATCTTTTGGATTCCACATAAATGTGATTCCATGTGGTATTTGTCTTTCTCTGTTAAAAATTTTTCTATAAAAAAAAGCCATTGGAATTTTGATAACGATTGCATTGCATCTATAGATTACTTTGGGTAATATGGACATTTTAACAATATTAATTCTTCCAATCTATTAGCATGAGCTATATTTCCATTTGTTCATGTCTTTAATTTCTTTCACCAATGTCTTATAGTTTTCAATGTCCAGTTCTTCCACCTTCTTGGTTAAATTTATCCCTAAATATTTTATTCTTTCGATGCAATTGTAAATGAGTTTTCTTCATTTTTCTTCTTATAGTTCATTGTGAGTATACAGAAATGCAACTGACTTTTGTATATTGATTTTTGTATCCTGCAACTTTATCGAATTCATTTACTAGTTTTAACAGGTTTTTTTTTTTAAGGTTTTAAGGTTTTCTATATAAAAGATCATGTGCTTTGTTTATCACGGAGAAGTTAGGAGTTGGGAGTTTCTTCCTGATTGTATGGCACTGTGCTGAGGGTGAGGTTTAAGCCAAAGAGTGAGTCTCAGCCTTCCCTACTTGTTTAGATGTGGCATTTTCTCATTCTTCCATTGTGCAGGAGTTTCTCAGTTTCCGGATATTTTCAGAGGTAACTGCTCTGTGTGCAGTTGATTCAGCATGTCTATAGGAGAAGAGTTCAGGAGTCTCCTATGTCACCAAGTTGGTCTACCTCTCTCTTCTCTAGAAAGATTTTTTTTTTTCATTCCCTGAGAATCTCTTTATTTCTTACATCCTTCTCACAAACAAAGCCTTTATTCTAAAAGAGCTGAGTCGAAATGGAAGAAGAGGCAAAAGAAATCTGTACAAAGAGCAAAGGGCATACTAACATTACAAAGTGGTTTATAAAAAATGATCTTTATCGATAAATGCTGCTGCTACATCTCCAGCCCTGTGATGGGTGCTGAGATACAGTGGTGAAGACCCAAACCTGGTCGTTGGAGTTTTTAATCTAGTGACACATGACTAAAAGTAATCTCCCAATGAAAATAAAGGTTCTGGATTTAAGGTTAAGAAAAGCTTTATCACCTTGTCTTGATTTGAGTTGAGACAAACATTATCACCTGATGTGAACCGGAATTTGCTCATAGACATACATTCATAGAATTAGAATGTCTTATCTTCCAGTTTTCTACCTCCTCTATAGAGGGGCTGAAGATGTCTTTATCATCTAAATAATTTCCTGAACTTAAGGCAAGACGAGAAGTATAGCAGGTACTCAATAAGTTCTTGATGCATGAAAATAATAAGCAACAGCTTCTGCTCTAGAATTATTTTTTGTTATTTCATCCAGGAAGTTTCCGGAATACTTCAACATAATAAAGCCAACACAGGATTTACAAAGGAAAAATAAATAATTCTAGGAAGGGCATATAGATGATCTAATCACTAGAACTTTGATTAAATAGAGTGAATCAGGTAGTGGACAAGCCAAAGTGAGAAACAGAAAGTCTATGGCCCCATCCTCTGATGTCTAACTTCTTACTAAGGCCATATAACTTTCTAACTTGCAAAAATTCTGAACCGTTCTTTTCCAGGCCCTGATCTTCCTGATCCCCTGGAATCAATTTGTTGCTCAATGAATTCAGTCTAATACTCCTCTTTTGATTCTGTCTAGTTTTTCCCTCAGGCCCAGACATCTTTGTAAGACCTCTCTTTGCTGACATGAACCTCCCTCCACATAGAAAGGACAATGAAATCATGAAAAGCAATAGGAAAGAAAAAAGGAGCCAAGAAATAAAGAAATTGTCCTAAAGTAACACAATGTATTATCATGCAAAGGATGTGCTGTCAAGGGGAGGCAAACTTTCAACCAAGCTGCAGGTGGTTAAGAGCAAGAGCTTTGGACACAGAGTACCAGATTTGAATCTCATTCTGCTCACTGAGTGGGTTAATTTGGGCAAATTACTTAACCTCTCTGAGTCCTAACTTTAATAGATGAATAACAATACCACTTACCCTTATAGAAGTTTACGAAAACTAAGTAAGTTAATACCTGGCACACAGTATGTGCTCTGTTAAAGTTGGCTAATATCATGATAATAATGTCACTTGAATCCTTGGCCCTTTTATTAGTGTCTTGAACATATGTAAAAGTTCTTAAAATTTGCATCCATAAGTGCCACGTTAGAGCCATTTTTCTCATCAAGGGACAAAAATATGTATTGTCTCTGGAAGGGAATACAGAAAAGTAGCCTGCTTCACCCTCTTCATTCATAGTAACACATATTCTTTCCTGGAGAGAAAGAGTTTGACAGATTATGACATAGAGTTGCTGTCAAGAGTGAAAAACAACGTGGCAATAAATCAGTTTTTAATTTGTGTTTAGGAAAAATTGGGACTATGCTTTAAAATTCTCTGAAATTAGTCACTGGTGAGGATGTGATTACAAGGACATAATGCTTTCCCTTGCCTCCATGGCAGCAACTCCCTAAAACAGAGCAAGCAGATCCATTCTTTATGTCGTAGGTGGGGGACTGTGGAGCTTCATCCTCCAATCTATAAACTATGAAGGCTTCCCTTCAGTGGAGTCATTTTGTCACATTAAAAGAATCATAACTGTGGCTCCTCCAGCAGCAGCTGGCTGAATACACCCAAGCTGCTGCTTCTACCCTCACATTTTCTCCTGTACTCAGTTCATGCCCAGGATGCCAATAATAAAATGAGAATTGAAAAGAATTTTGTGTAATGGATGGAGATTAATCAAACATAGTTGGGATTTAGATTTTTCAAAGTCGATGCCAAAGTCAGAAACAAGAAAAGGCCAGATTATGAGTTTTGGGGAGAGGTGACTCACTGGGCAGAGTACAGGAATCTCTTACAGGAGCCTGGAAGCCTTGGATGGAGATGGTGCCAAGGAGAAGATTGATTAATGAAAGAATATACAAAATCCTGTTCAGAAAAGCCAAGCCACCAAAAGCACAAAGAAAACCTGAGTGACAAAGGAAGAGAGCAGAGTCTCTAAGACTCTAGTACAGTCAGTGTGCCCAAGAGACCTCTGGGGCCAGGTGGCTGAAGTTTTAACCTGGAACCAAATAAAGAAGGGAGCTTACATGTTACGTAAGCAGAGGAGCGAAGAGAAAGCAGTTCATCAGCTCTGGGTATCCTGGATTGTTGATTATCTGCCCTGCATCCATTCCCTCCTCCCCTTTCTCCTGGCAAAAATCTCAATCTCTTTCCATGGATTTTCTCTTCCCCTATGCAACCTCAGAGAATGCTGACCTCAAGCCCAGTTCCCAGGGAGGGTCTCAGTTGTCTAAAAGAAATCCAATTCTTCCTTTCCAAAGACTGGTAAATTGTCATATGACCCATTGAGACTAGGGAGAGGCTTCTGGGGCTTCTGCAAAAGTTCCTCCCCACCTTCTAGAAGGTATTCTGTACATTCCTCAAAAATTGTTTTTTGTGATGCACGGCCCAGAACTACTTCTAAACTGGGAGTGAAGTCACTCCACTAAGGACAGAAAAAGTAAAAAAATACAAATATAGGCCCCAAAGGCCATGGTATTAGGTCACTGGAAGCTGTACTACCTAGGACTTCCAAATTCGCAAGCCAATAAAATTCTTATGGTTGAAGCCAGTTTGACCTTAATGCTTTTGGCATATGTATCTAGAACATCCTGGAAGAGAAAGAGGAGGAAGAGGGAAAATTAAAAGCTTCACTTATATGTAAGACAGAAAAATTATTGCAACTTGCAATAAATCAGTACTCCAGCTCAGGTCTAGCTAACTTCGAAAGCTTATCTTTTTCTACTATCTACATGTTGCCTCTCTAAATAGCAGAAAGGAGCACATTCTTAATTTCTTGCATGACCAGGGTATGCCCTGGATCTCTATACCACCTTGTAAAACAGCTTTTTCTTAAGGTGTGTATAAGAGGAGGGAAAAGACTATTGATCCTGGAACCCAGTCTTGAAAGGAGAAACCGAGGTTCTATGGAGGTTGGCACAGGAGGCAGAAACTGCTGGCCTTCCTTCTGTTTTGTGTCTTTCCTGGGCCATATTTTATTAGTGCAAATTCTGGCAGTAATGGGAAGGAAACTGCTAGCAACTTCTATTCTCAAAGGTTTAGTAGAAATAAGATGATGGCAAAAATGCTACCAGTGAAGTCAAATATGTAGAGAAATTTAGTGCATTTTTCCAAATACAGCAAGGTTATATCCTTTAACTACATTTGATTTTATTTTCCTATCATTTAATGTAAGTGAAATAGGCACATATTCCTCCCTTTAAGTAATGGAAATTTATTATGAACATGACTTTTTATGCAGTATTTTTTTCTTGGAAAATGTTTTATTAAATGCTTCAATACTTTTGATTATCGAAGAATACTTTTATACTCCAACAGAAAACTCTGTTGTCAGAAATGTAGTACCTAAGATGCAATGAGCATAATAAAGTTATCTGAGACAGTAATAGATAGAAAGAGGCATGAGTGTCTAGTCTAGAGTACAGATTCTCTCCTTGCCCCATTTCAGAAGGGAATCTCCTCCCACCAAGGCAATGAAGGATGAAAATTCTGAGTCCTCCACCTCCTGATAAGGAAGAGAAGAGTGATGGATCTCCCACCACCTCCCAGTGACAGAGGGTCTACATATCCCCATATGACCCATTATTCTCCATACAAAGGGTATAACAAGGGGTAGGAAGTCATATGAGAAACATTATCATATACCACAATTCCCTTGCCTCTCCTTACATGGTGCTCATATAGAAATGAAGAGCTAACCCTGGTTACACTCAACTACACTTTTACGTGTATTTGTGCTCAAGCAGTTGTCTGGTTTCACTTTAAATTTGTGATTACAAACCTCAAGTGGGCCCTCAGCCCTGCCTGGCAATCCTGCTGTATTTCCCTATGTAATTCATTTTCTTACTCTCCCAGATAATTATTCACTTTTCTCTCCTTAGGCCTCCAGTACTCTCTTTCTCCTCATTCCCAACCAATGGTTTTGCTTCTTATTTCAATGAGACAATAGATGCAAATAGAAGGGACTGCCATATCCTCCCATTATCAAATTTACCAATTTTTCATACGTATTAACTGTCTTACTCTTATCTAGCCTATCCTTCCCCTTGTATACAGACTCTCTCTCCTTCTCGTCTGCTCTTAATTATGAAAGAGTATCAATAGGTAGGTGAGACTTCTGAAAAATATATGCAAAATGACCTATGTATTAGTATTTTCTGAGCAAACATTCATAGTTTTCATAAAAATCTCAGAGGGAACCAAAACATTTAGTTCCACTCTTCTAAGAGCTAATAATAATAGCTCTTATTTACTGAGCCTTTAATATGTACTTAGTATTGGCATGAATGAGCTAAATTAATTTTCAATGCAATGTTAAGATAAAAGTATTATTGAGATTTCTATATCAGAGGTGGACAAAGTGATGCTCTGATGCTCAGAGAGTTTAGATAACCTGCTCAAGTTTGTACAGCTCAAGTTGCAGGGCTGGGATTTGAGTCCAGACAGATGCTCAAGACCATCACATTAATACTACCTCTATGTTGTCTAGGAGAACTGGCCACCAAGTCATAGAGAATTTAGGATAATTGTTTCTTTCCCCTCATCTTATCAAAAACATATATGAAATTCTCTTAAATAAAACGCTGTTTTACAATCAAAATTATTCTAATGAAACACAAGTTTGGGGAGGTAAAAGGCTTTACTTCATAAGCAATTTAAATGATACATTGCTTTCTACATTGTGCATCATTTTTTAATAAACTATTAGGAGATATTATGCAAATTAAAAGTTGCCAGTCTTCTGTAAATAACAAAAAGCACTTAAGATATTTACCTGGTGATTTATAACTGCTCAAATGATCAAAGAAGGTAATTTAACTTGTTCCTTGAACTCTATATATTTAGACAATTAAAAAATTGCTTGGTTTACATTCTAAAATGCCAAAATATGAGTCACTATGACACATCCTCACTTGTTATGCCTTGGCTGCTATTTTCCTCACTTTATGCCTGTGGATCAAGCGACAAGCTCTCAGTACACTCAGCTGCCCTGCATTAAAGCAAGTGACCAGGAACCCCCAGGCATTGGTGCTCTTCAGTCTCTAGCTTATACCAACACCTGGAAAGTGCCAAATCTACCCCAAAATTGCTCAAGCCTCCCAATAAATTTCCTTACCTCTTCCACTCCATGCTCCAGCTATAATGAGCTTTGCCATTGGGCAAAAGCATTCTCTTTTGATGCTAGACTTGCTGCCTCTGCCTGTCTCCTCTGTCTCCTCCTTTACTTGGCCAATGTTTCATTCTTCAAATATCACCTCAGAGATTCTTTCTTTGAGTACCTCCATCCCAACTCCAGAAAAGGGGCCATTCTATGGCTCCCCTTAGTGCCCTGTTTACTCTTTTCTAAGAAAGGAGATCTGACAGAAGACCTACAACTGGGTCACATCAAATAACAGGTCATCTCAAAACTGTAGGAGGTGGGCAGATACAAAACAGCCCAGTCTCACAACCGCATATGGTGATTGAGAATCAGAAGGGCTATCTTGACTGTAGAACCACCTCCCCCACCTGAGGAGTGACAGGTCCCAGCCGCACACTGGGCTCCCCAGCCCAGGGGTCCAGTGCCAGGAAGAGAAGTCCCCACAATCTCTGGCTGTGAAAAACAGTGGAGGTTGCAGCTCAGTGAGATAGAGGGCTATAGGAAATGAAGACCTTCCTCTTAAAGAGCCCACGCCCAGTCTTACTCGCTGACGGACTCACTTGCTCTGAGTTCCAGCTCTGGGGCAGAGACTCAAGGGGTGCCAGAGACATACAGGGAGGCGCTGAACTGTTGGGCTTCAGGGCAAGGGCTGGAGGGATGGCTTGTTCCCAGACAGAAGTGCAGGCAGAAGCCATTGTTCCTTCGTTGAACCCTCCTCCCTTCCAGCCTGCAGATGCAGGCACCATCAACCTGGTCGCTCATCCCAGGGGATTCCCTGAGACTCCACCTCTTCTAACTTGTGGGCCCACCCAAGTCACTTCCAATGATTTATTCCATATAAATGGGTTGTCTTGGCTCCTACTGAGAACTTTCCTAAAATTTCTCAAAGTCTCACAAAACCCAAAGAAGCAGTGTATCTAGCCTTAGCATGCCCTGTACCTCTTGCCGAGCAGCCCTATGCCCCACATCAGTGGCAGGGGGCCTCAGTTTCAGACTTGATCCCTCGAGGCACCTATAAGCCCAGCACAATGGCAGCCATATGTGACTCTTACATATGGATTGCTAGGTGACTCTTACCAGGTGGCCCTGGAAGTGTACAGGCTGCAGCTAAACTTCGCCTACAGCTGGACCCCTCCCAGGTCTGTGCCAGGGGGCCCCACAGTATACCTACTACATAAAGCCGCTCTACTAAGACTAGGAGACTTAAGAGCCCTACCTAATACAAAGAAACAGACATAGGGAGGCAGCCAAAATGGGGAGACAAAGAAGCATGTCCTATGTGAAAGAACAGAACAAAGCTCCAGAAAAAGAATTCACCAAAATGGAGACAAACAATATAACAGATGCAGAGTTCAAAACACAGGTTATAAGGTTGCTCAAGGAACTTAGCAGAAAAGAAGATAAATTCAGTGAGAACATTAACAAAGAGATAAAAAAACATAAAAATGAGATGGAAAACATAATAGGGAGCCAGTCAGAAATGAGAATACAATATTTGAGATGAAGAGAACATTAGAGGGAATCAACAGAGTGGATGAAACAGAGGATCAAAACAGCAACATAGAGGATGGGGTAGCAGAGGACAACCAATCAGAACGGCAATAAGAAAAAAGAATTAAAAAAACTGAAGATAGTTTAAGAAGCCTCTGGGACAATGTCAAGCATAACAACATTCACATCATAGGGGTAGCAGAAGGAGAAGAGAGAGAGCAAGGAATTGAAAACCTACTTGAAGAAATAATGATGAAAAATGTCCCTAATTTGGTGAGGGAAATAGACATACAAACCCAGGAAGTTCAGAGAGTCCCAAACAAGATGAACCCAAAGAGATCCACACCAAGACACATCTTAATTAAAATGCCAAAGGTTAAATTCAAAGGGAGAATCTTAAAAGCCACAAGAGAAAATCAAGTAGTTACATACAAGGGAATACCCATAAGACTGTTAGCTGATTTCTTAACAGAAACTTTACAGGCCAGAAGGGCTTGGCACAAAATTTTCAAGGTGGACATACAACCAAGATTACTTGGCAAACCTATCATTTAGAATTGAAGGACAGATAAAGAGTTTCCCAGACAAGAAAAAGCTTAAGGAGTTCATCACCACCAAGGCAGTATTACAGGAAATGTTGGAGGGACTTCTTTAAGAAGAAGAAAAAATATGTATCAAAAGTCTAAATAAAGAATGGCAATAACTACATGTCTATCAATGAGTACTTCAAATGAAAAAGAATTAAATGCTCCAATCACAGAGTGGCTGAATTGATTAAAAAACAAGACCCTTACATATGCTGCCTACAAGAGACTCACTTCAGATTGAAAGACACATACAGACTAAAAGTAACGGGTTGGAAAAAGATCTAGAGAGTAGTATGCCGAGTGGAGTAAGTCAGATAGAGGAAGATAAATGCCATATTATTGCACATATATGCGAAATCTAAAGAAAATAAATATCTAAGACAGAAACAAACTTATAGATACAGAGAACATTTTGAGGATTACCAGATAGGAGGGGGCTTGGGGAGGATGGTGAAAAGGAGGAAAGGGATTAAGATGTACTAATTGGTAATTATAAAATAGTCATGGAGATATAAAGTACGGCATGAGGATTATGGCTAATAATATTGTAATAATTATATATGTTATCAAAGGGGCACTAGATTTATTGATCCCTTTGTGAGTTATATAGATGTCTAATCACTATGTTGTACACCTGAAATTAATATAATATTGTATGCCAACTAAAAAGTAAAAAATATTATTTAAAAAAATACCAAAAAAAAGGACCATTTGAAAGAATTAGAGGGAATAGTATCCAGTACTCAAACAAGATGTGGAATAGCGCCTATTCCGACCAATCAAACTGTTAAACTTCAGAAGTCAAAACTGGTAGAGTACTTAGAAGAGTGTTGTCTCTAAGTGAAGAATAATTAGCACTAGACTAAATAGAACTCTAGTGCTGCCTAACAAATATTAAAGGCAAGACTTGAAAAGATCAAACTGTTATCAAGTAACTTAATGGCTCCCCCAGAACAAAGCTCAGGAGTATTTATAGGAAAACAAAAATACCCAGCACCCAACAAGGTAAAATTCATTATGTCTGGCATCTAATCAAAATTTAGAAAGCATGAGAAAGAAACATAAAATAACAACTCACAATGAGTACTAGATAAATCAAGCAAATCAAACTCACCCAGAACTGACACAGATATTAGAACTAGCAGAGAACAACATTAAAACAGTTTTTAGAATAGCATTCTTTATGTTTAAAAAGTTAAGTGGAGACATGGAAGATATAAAAGATGACCCCAATTAAACTTTTAGAGATAAAAATTACAAGGTGTGATATATTGGTTTTTTGTTGCTAGTGAAAAAACTATCAAAAATTTGGTAGCTTAAAACAATCCATTTATTAGTGCACAGTTCTATCAGTCAGAAGTCCAAGTGGGCTTGGCTAGGGTCTATGATTAGGGTGTCATATGGTTGAAATTATGGTTTTGACTAATCTGGACTCTTACTGGAGGCTCCAAGAAAGAATTCATTTCCAAGCTCACTCAGGTTGTTGGCAAAATCCAGTTACTTGTGGAAATAGGGCTGAGATCCCCATTTGGTTGCTGATTATAAAGCAAGGGTTACTCTTGGAACCTAGAGGCAACTCTGAGACCTTTTTCATACGTTCCCCTCTATCTTCGAGCCAGTAACAGTGCACTGAATCTTTCATGTGCTTCAAATCTCTCTGGCTTCCTCTTCTGATAGTATTCTGAGGAAATTCACTTATTTTAAAAGCTTATGTAATGACATAGACCCACCCAAATAGTCTCCCTTTTGATTAACTCAAAGTCGACTGACTAGTAGCCTTGACTACATCTGGAAAATTCCTTTTGTAACATTACAGAATTGGGAGTGTGATATTTCAGCATATTCACAGTTCTGGGGATTAGAGCAACACCTCCTAAGGGGGAAGTTTATAATTCTGTATACCACATGTGAGTTGAAAAATATACTAGATAAGACTAAAGGAATATTAGACATTTTAGGGAAAAAGCGGTAAACCTGAAGACACAGTAATAAGGAATATCCAAAATGAAATACAGAGAGAAAAAATATATAATAAAAAAAATTAAAACAAAATAAAGCATCAGTGAGCTCTGAAGACATCTTCAAGGGAGGTGGGGAATATTTGAAGAAATAGTGGCTCAAAATTTTCCAAAATTAATGAAAGCTAGAGTAGGGGTAAGCGTAGGGAGACAACCTAGAATGCTATATCCAGCAAAAAATTACTTTCTAAAACTAAGGCAATGGCACCCAGGTGAAGTACTGAAGAAGTTCATAGCCTCCTAGTGCACAGAGTATAACAAGCACAGTGATTTGGGGATTGAAAAGTAGCTACAGGAACTGATGACTTCAGAGCCATGTAGTACCTGCTCGACCCAACTAGTAATGTGGATAGTTAATTTACCATTGCTTCTTTCACCACTTAACTTAGTTTGAAATTATTGTCCCCTATAAATGCTTTTGCTTGACAGAATTTAAACAGTATCCAAAACCTAACTTCAATAGTTTAGAAAACATAATTAGCCTTCTAGCTTTTACAGCCAAGGAAAGTACAAAGAAATTTCAAACAGATGAACAAACAAATCTACTGCATGTTTCATATTTAAAAAAGTATATATAAGGAATTTCCTGAAGATAAATCAGTGTGAATATCCCTATGTTTCCACTAACACATTATTTATAGCACACACAGTAGTCTGGATTCTATTTTTATCCATTAGCATGGGAGCCCCCCTGCCTTGAAGAACTCCTTACAATTTCCACAACATAATAGGTGTCCAATATGTATATTTATTGAGTTAAATGGCAATTGTTGATTAACTCATTCATTCGACAAATATTTACTGAGTCCCAGCTCAAGATGGTAACCTAAGAGGATCTCAAATTCACCTATTCCCATGGATAGGCCAGATCTACAACTGCAAATGGACAACTTCCTCTGAAAGAAATCCAAAAACTAGATGAGTGACTCCTACATACTGGACAAATGAGAAAAACCCACATCAAAATAAGTAGGAGAGGATGAGACACAATCTCACAATAAACCCACCCCTGGCATGGCAACCCAAAACCAGGAGGAAACACACAACTCCAAGCTTCTCTCTGAGGATTAGAGGCTTTGAACCCCACATCTAGCACCCCAACTTTCATGGTACCCAAGAGACAAGCCCCGAAAACATCTAGCTTTGAAAGCCAATAGGCTTGCATCTGCAAGACCCATAAGCTACAGTGAACTGAGAAACAATTCTTGGGGGCTCAGGTAGATGCACCATGACTACATCTCAGGACCTAGTACAGAGGTAGCTGATTGAAATGTCCCAGTCTCTCTGTGAAAGAGACTGATTTACTTATCTGAAGTATCAGTATGAGGGGGCAAGCATCTAATTTAACACACATCCAGGAACCTACTGAAAAACCAGCAGGCACCACCTTTGTACTCTCCCTCTGCCTCCCTCCAGGTCACCAGTATCTCCCAGAAAGGAGCTTATATATACAGCTGATGTCCCAAAGTTTGCAACTGCCATCTAGGGGATGCCTTTGATTGCCTGATTCTGGTGGCCAGCAGGGCTTACATTCACAGGTCCCCAAGGACTGTAACAAATAGAGAAACAGTTCTTAACTAGCTATCCCCAGGGTACAGCACACAAAGAACAGGCCTAAGTGCACTCCCAATTTTTCTGTGAGAGGCCTATTTGCTTATCTTAAAGCTTCGGCCTGAGGAGTAGACTTCTAATATAACACATATTGACAGTATGTTAAATCTCAAAAGTCTGCAGAGGTCAGAGGGCCCTGGCTTCATACTCTCCTCCTGCCCCACTCCAGGTCTCCAGTATCTCCTGGAAAGGAGATATGCACATGTCTAGAGCCCCAATTTTTGCAGCTCCCACTTAAGACATACCGCTTGATCACCTGGCCCTTGTGGCCAGGAGGGGTTATGTTTGCAGGTCCCACAGGACTGTAAGGAAACAGAGAAAGAGTTCTTAACTAGCTACCCTGCAAGGCACAGTGGAGAGGTAGCTGACTGAACCGCCTACTTTTTCTGTGAAAGAGGCCTATTAGCTGACCTTAATAGCTGTGGCCTGAGGGGCAGGCTTCTAATTAAACACACATCTAGGGGCAGACTGTAATATTCTCTAGAGATGGTGAGGCTGGCAGCTGCCACCTTCACACTCTTGCTCTGTCCTGTGCATCGATCAGACCAGTATTCACACTACAGGGATCCAAGAAGGAGAAGAGAGAAAGAAATGGGAAGGAAACTTACTGAAATAAATAATGGCTGAAAACTTGTCTAACATGGAGGGAGGAAACAGACATCCAGATCCAGGAAGCCCAGAAATAGACCCCCAAATAAAATAGACCCAAATAAGACAGACCCAAAGTCCCCCACACCAAGACACATAATTAAATTGTCAAAAGTTAAATACAAGGAAAGAATCTTAAAAGCAGCAAGAGAAAAACAACTTCTTAAGTACAAGGGAACACCTCTAAGACTATTAGCAGATTTTTCAGAAGAATCTTTGCAGGCCAGAGGGAGCGGCACAATATATTCAAAGTGTTGAAAGAAAAAAATTGCCAACAAATAACACTCTACTGAGCAAAGCTGTCCTTCAGAACTGAAGGAGAGAAATAGTTTTCCAGACAAGTAATAGATAAAGGAATTCATCACCATTAGACTGGCCTTACATGAAATGTTAAATAAATTTTGTTTTGCTGAAATGACAAAACACTAATTAGTAACAGAAAAACATACAAAAGTGTAAGTCTCACTGTTAAAGATAAATACATAGAAAAATTCAGAATAATCTAATGTTGTAAAGGTGGTGGGTTAAATACGTATGAAATTTATATAAAGATTAAAAGTAAAAGTAGTAAAAATAATTATAATTATAATAATTTGTTAATGAACACATAAGATAAAAAGATATAAGTTGTGACATTAAAAATATAAAATATAGGGGAGTAAAATGTAGAGCTTTAGAATATGATCAAACTTAAGTTATTATCAACTTAAAATTCACTGTTATAAGTTGCTACATGCAAGCCTCATGGTAACCACAAAGCAAAAATCTAAAGTAAATACATGAGAGATAAAGAAATCTAAGCATACCACTACAGAAAATCATCAAATCACAAAGGAAGTAAGCAAGAGAAGAAAAGACCAGAGAGGAGCTACAAAAAAAAACAAAAAACAAAAAAAAAAAACAGAAAACAATGAATAAAATAGCAACAAGTCCATATCTATTAATAATCAGTTTAAATGTAAATGGACTAAATTCTCCAATCGAAAGACACAAAGTGGCTGAATGGATAAAAAAATCAAGACTCTTCTATATGCTGTCTACAAGAGTCTCATTTCAGATGTAAGGACACACACAGACTGAAAGGAAAAGAATGGAAAAAGATATCCTATGCAAATAGAAATCAAAAGAAAGCCAGAATACTTATATTAGACTAAAAAGACTTTAAGACAAAGAATATAAGAGACAAAGGTCATTACATAATAAAAAAGATGTCAATCAAATGAGACATAATATTTGTAAATACTTATGCACCCAATACATATGCAAATATTAATTTCCCCAAAGGCAGAAATAGCAATACAATAGTAGGAGACTTTAATACCCACTTTCATTAATGGATAGATTATCCAATCAGAAAAGCAGTAAGGAAACACTTCTCTTAGCTTTAAAAGACTAAATCAGAAGAACTTAACATTCATTTATAGAACATTCCATCCAAAAGGAATAAAATACATATCCTTTTCAAGGTCATATGGAACATTCCAGGATAGATCATATGTTAGGCCACAAACAAGTCTTAATAAATTTAACAGTACTGAAATCATATCAAGCATCTTTCCCAACCACAGCATGAAACTAGAAAACGCTGGATAATTCACAAATATATAATTAAGCAACATACAAAAAACCTAATAAGTCAAAGCAAAGCATCAGAAGAGAAATAAAACTATCTTGAGACATATGAAAATAGAAATACAACATACCAAACTTTGATGGGATCATCAAAGAAGTTCTAAGTGGAAAATTAATAGTGATAAATGCCTACATTAAGAAACAAGAAAGATCTCAAATAAAGAATCTAATTTCATACCTCAAGCAACTAGTAAAAAAGAACTAAGCCTAAATAGAAATAGACTAAAAAGATAACAGAAAAGGTCCATAAAACTGAGAGCTTATTTTTTAAAAGATAAACAAAATAGAAAAACCTTTAGCTAGACTCATCAAGAAAAATAGAGGATTCAAATAAATAAAAACAAATGAAAGAGGAGACATTACAATTGGTACCACAAAGGATTATGAGAAACTACTATGAACAATTATATGCCCCCCAAAAAACTGGACAACCTAGTAGAAATGGAAAAATTCCTAGAAATATACAACTTACCAAGACCAATTCATGAAAAACAGGAAATTTGAATAGATCAATTATCTGAAAGGAGATTGAATCAGTAATTAAAAACCTTCTAACAAACAAAAATCAAAGACCAGATGGCTTCACTGGTGAATTCTACAAATATCTAAAGAAGAATTAATATCAAACCTTCTCAAACTCTTCCCAAAAAGTAATAGGAAAGAAAAACCTTCCAAACTCATTTCAGAAGGCCAGCATTATTCTAGCACAAAACTAGACAAGGACAGTACAAGAAAGTTACAGGCCAACATCCCTGATGAACATAGATGCAAAAATCATTAACAAAACATGAGAAAACCAAATTTAACAATACGTTAAAAAGATTATACAGCATTATAAAATGGGATTAATTCCAGGGATACAAGGATGACTTAACATCTGCAAATGAATCATTGTGATACACCACGATAACAAAAGATAAAAATCATATGATCATCTCAATAGATGCAGAACAAGCATTTGACAAGATATGACATCCATGTATGGTAAAAAAAAAAAAATCTCTCAACAACGTGAGTATAGAGGAAACATACCTCAACACAATAGAGGCCGTTTATGATAAACTCACAGGTAACATCACACTCAACAGTAAAAAGTTGAACAGTTGAACACGTTTTCTGTAAGATCAGGACAAGACAAGGATGCCCTTTCTCACCGCTTTTATTCAACTTAGTATTGGAAGTCATAGTCAGGGCAATTAGGTAAGAAAAAATTACAAAGCATCCAAACTGAAAAGGAAGAAGTAAAACTGTTTCTCTTTGTAGGTAACATGGTATTATATATAGAAAGCCCTAAAGACTCCATCAAAAAAACTATTAGAACTAATTAATTCAGTAAAGTTGCAGGGTACAAAATCAATATACAAAAATCAATTGTGTTTCTATACACTAAAAACAAACTACCAGAAAGAGAAATTAAGAAAATATTTCCATGTACAATTGTATCAGAAAGAATAAGATATCTAAATATAAATTTAACCAAGGAGGTGAAAGATTGTACATTGACAAATATAAGAGTCAATGAAATCCCCATTAAAATTCCAATGGCATTTTTAAAAACACAAAAGACTAAATAGGCAGAGCAATCTGGAGAAAGAACAAAGCCAGACACATCATACTTCCTGATTTCAAACTATGCTACAATGCTATAGTAGTCAAAACAATATGGTATTGGCATAAAAACAGACACAGAGATTAATAGAACAGAAGAGAAAGCCCAGAAATAAACATACATGCGCACATATATACACACAAACATATATACATACATACATGTACGTATATCAATTAATTTATGACAAAGGAGCCAAGAACCTACAACAGGGAGAAGACAGTCTTCAATTAATGGTGTTCGGAAAACGGAACAGCCACATGCAAAAGAATAAAACTGGATCACTACTTTACACTTCACACAAAAATCGAAGTACATCAAAAACCTGAATGTAAAACCTAAAACTGTAAAACTCCCAGATAACGTGAGCATTGAGAGCTTTGACATATGTCTTAGTGATGATTTTTTGGACTTGACATTAAAAGCAAAGGCAACAAAAGCAATAAACAAGTGGGAGTACCTCAAACTAAAAACCTTCTGCAAAGAAAAGGAAACAATCAACAAAATGAAAAGGCAACCTACTGAATGCAAGAAAATATTTCAAATCATATACATATTATTTGAAATCATATATATATATCAAGTTAATATATCAAATAAGAAGTTAATATCCAAAATATATGAAGTCCTACAGCTCAACAGCAAAAAAAAAACAAAACCTGATTTAAAAAAACAACCTGATTTAAAAATGGGCAGTGGATTCGAATATACATTTTTCCCAAAAAGACATACAGATGGTCAACAGGTACATGAAAAGGTTAACATCATTAATCATTAGGAAAATGCAAATCAAAATCACAGTGAGATATCTATCACCTTACACTTGTCAGAATGGTTATTATCAAAAAGAAAAGCAATAACAAGTGTTAGCAAGGATTTGGAGTAAAGGGAACCCTTGTGCACCTTTGGTGGGAAGGTAAATTGGTGCAGCCACTACGGAGGTTCCTCAAAAAATTAAAAATATCACTGTCATATAATGCAAAAATTTCACTTCTGTGTATTAATCTGAAAGAAACAAAAACACAAACTCAGATATATGCACTCTCACGTTCACTGAGGCATTATTTACAATAACCAAGATAGGGAACAACCTAAGCATCTATGGATGGATAAATGGATAAAGAAAGGGTGACATACATATAGATATATAGACATTTGGATACACACACACAATGGAATATTTAGCCATAAAAAATAAGGAAATCCTACCATTTCCAACAACATTGCTGGACCTTGAGAGAATTCTGCTAAATTAAATAAGTCAGAGAGAGAAAGACATACTGTATGATCTCTCTTAAGTGTGGAATCTTTAAAAAACAGAGGAAAGAGCTCGCAGATACAGAAAATAGATTGGTGGTTGCCAGCAGCAAAGGATGGGGGTGGGGGAGAAGTGAAGGGGACCAAAAAAAGTAAACTTCCAGTTATAAAACAAATAAGTTCTGGGGTGTAATGTACAGTGTGTGGTTACTATAGTTAACAATACTGTATTATTGTACATTTAAAAGTTGCAAAGACAAAATCTTAAAAGTTCTCATTACAAGAAAAAAAATTATAGCTCTATGTGGTGATGGATGTTAACTAGCCTTATTTCAGTGCTCATTTTGCGATATATACATACATCAAATCATTATGTTATATATCTAAAACTAACGTATAGTTCAGTTATATCTCAGTATAAATCAACACAAATAATTTCCACTTTACCTTCTCTGCATTTTTAACAGAATCTTACAATAACCGGGTGATGACTCCAGATTTAAACCTACAGGTTTTTTTTTCTCTCTGGGTCTTTCTTTAGACCAGCAACTCTTGCACAACTGGAGGATAGCTGGGATCTTCCGCAGCGGCAGCTTTCTCACAGAACCTCCATCTTGCCCAGCCCCAGCTGACTTCCAGCCAAGCCGACCCAGAACCACACTCAGACCCCACTCCCCCACCACCACCCAGCATGCCCCTCTGAGCCCAAGATTTGTGGGAATTTTCCCGTGATGCCACAGACACACGCACACACGCACGCCGCTTGCTAGGCCCCAAAGTGAATTATGGGTACCTGCGCGCAGTAGGTGCCTCAGCCCAGAGCTAGTGCAAAAACCTTGTGAAAGTCAAAACAAAACAAAAAAAACGGGAAGAGGGAAAACCAAATTATGAAGCCGCAGATCCCAGGTGGTAGCATCCTTTCCACCACCGCCCAAACAATAAAAAAAGTGAAAAATAAATTTAAAAATAATAAATATTTAAGTCCCTACGATGTCTATGTGCCAGTGACAGTTTTATGAACATGAAATATGGCAGTGAACAAATTAAACAAATTCCATGACCTCCTAAATTTTACAATTCTAGTGTTGAAACTGGAGGAAAACATCAATAGAAAAATAGTTATAAAGGGGTCAAATATGCAGTGACATCTAATTATGGGAGGGAACACACAATGCAATATATATACGTGTATATGTGTGTGTGTGTGTGTGTGTGTGTGTGTATATATATGCCTTATTGTTAAATTGTACACCTGAAACTTACTGAATTTCGTTAACCAATGTCACCAAAAAAAATTATTTTTAAGTTCGAAAGAACATCCCTTAAGAAAAATTAAGATGCAATGGAATAGAATAAGATGAGGACTCTGAGAAGGTGACATTTGAGCAGAGATCTGAATGGAATAAAGGCCTTATTTTGAATATCCATGGCAAGCTTGGAGAATAACAAGGAAGTCAATATTATGTGGTAGATCAGAGAAAGCAAAGGGAAGAGTGGTAAGCAGTGGGTTTGAAAGGGTAGCGAGAGAAGACTCCCAACTCCCTTGCATCTATGAAATATCTGGGATCTTTTAAAATTCACAGATGTCCCCAGAGATCTGATTTCAGTTGATTTGAGGTAGTACCCAGCAGCAAGAATTTTTTACTCTCCAGGTGATTCTAATGTGCAGTCGTGTTTGAGAACCACTGATGTGGGGCCTCGGACCAAAAGTGATGGGAAGGCATGATAGATTTGAGCAGGGGGATAATCTGATTTACATTTAAGAGGATCGCTCTGGCTGCTGGGTGGCACAAGAAAGCAGGTAAGGGGGCAAGAGCAGAAATAAGAAATATCTATCAGGAGGCTATCACAATAGTCATGGTGAAAAAGATTATGGCGCCTAGCGTGGTGGAGGTGGGAGTGGTGAGAAATGGCCAAATTTGTGATGTAATGGCAACCAGGGTTTGCTTGTGGATTGGATTTGGGACGTGAAAGAAAGAAGACTCAATGATGACTCAAAAAGTTTGGGACCTGAGGAACCAAATATTTGGCATTAGTGAGCAGGGGTCTATGGGTAGGGGAATGAGAAGAGAGGAGTCAGTTTGGGGAAAGTTAATGTAAAAATAATTATTAAGATGGTGTTATCAACCACTCTTCTATATCTTTGGCTTCTTCCTTTTTAACTTTTATTTGGCTATACCTGGACTCCCACCCTGTTTAAACTACAAATTGCACCTCATCTCTTTTATGAATCCAAAGCTCAAAATATTTCCTCCATAGTACTAAATCACCATAAAATAATGTACGTATACAGGTATTGTTAAAGTCTGAGGAAGACACATCTGACTATGCCTACAACTTCTGGAAAAGACATTTACAAGCATATTCACAAGGAAAGTTTTAGCTTTTGAAAATATACTCGTGGATGCAAGTTGGCAGTTAAAATTTGGTTCGGCCAAATTCCTGAGGAGTAGGTCCTGAACTTTCAAGGGTCAGGCCAACTGAATTTCAAGAAGTATCCAATCTTCTCCACTATTGCTCTTGCAAAAAATAGTAATAATAATAATTGTGTGATGGATTTTGCAAAAATTAGATGTATTTCTTTATTTACCAATTACAAGCAAGGTTCATTAGATGTTTTTAAACTATTTTTTTAACTTTAATATCCCCATTTATTAGAAAAGAGTTTTAAATATCCCCATTTTTTAAGAATTGAACTTCTGACCCCTCTGCTCATCTTAACGTGAGGTTTCAAATGATTTCTAAAAGGCAATATTGAATGTGTAAGTTTTCCCAGTGGCTGATTTCCATCCTGGAATTAATTTGGCATGTCCATTTGAAAATACTTTCTATCTGCAAAACATATTAGAATAGCTTTTTTATTTTCCTTAACTCCAAGATAGCACAACTGTTTTATCATTACTCACTTCTTTTAAAAAGATATTATTTAAATTAAGAAAAAATTTTTATCTTTATCAAATTTTTTTTATCAAAACAAAAAAAAATTAAAGCTGAAAAATAAAAAACTTTAAAGGGAATCTTTAAAATAATAAAATTTAAAGACTAAATATTAAAATGATTTTATAGATACGTAATAATAGGTCAGCTAGCTATAAACATCACTTTTCATGTACTAAAGATGATGCCAACTGAACTTTCCTAGTTAAATAATAAAAATTAGAGATGTCATAACAAATGTTTCAGACTACATTATTTCACAATAAAGGTAGAGACCCACCACCCTGGGTTTTTAACTTAATGGTAGGATCTAGGGAAAAAATATAGTGTCATAACAATAAGAGTTTGCTTATATGAATCAAAATGATGATGAAATGAAAGAGGCTCTTCTTATATTAGAAAAAGATTGCATATGTGTAGAAATGGTGGTGGGAGTCTACCTTAGAAAAACTCAATTAGATGTGAGGAAATTGGGGCTACAAAAAAGCTTCAAGAGAAGGTCAAAAAGGAACGGAAGCTCCTTTTGACCTAAGGAACAAAAAGATCAGAAATATATTTTCCCTCTTATGATAGTGAATTTCAGAATAGTGTTTTTGCTTGCCAGAAAAATTTAAGGCAAAGAAAAAATCATTTTAAAGTGACAAAAAATTTCCCAACAATATTATAGATTAGACTGATCCCATATATAGCAATATTTTCTTGAAAACAATACTTCATCTCATGCTAATTTACCACTTTATTTTTCTGCTCAATTCCTTTGCCTTTAGTTGTATCAAATGCTTTGAAACACTGCTCAATTACATAAGTATAAAAACAAGTGTTAATGTGAAAAACTAATGATGTTTATAAAATTAAATTGATATACATTGAGATAAGCTCAATTTTTGGTAAAAATTTAATAGCTTACTAAACCTTTCTTATTAAATACATTTATTTAAAACATGTAAAGGCTAAATTTATCTTTTCTAATTTTTTTTTCAATTACAGTTGACATTCAATATTATATTAGTTTCAGGTGCCCAGCATAGTGGTTAGACATTTACATACCTTTAGAACCAATCACCCTGATAAGTCTAGTACCTACCTGACACCATACAATATTATTGACTCTATTTCCTATGCTGTACCTTAATGATATTAAGGCAATATTAACTTGACCATCTATGTAGGCAGTATAATTTAATTTTTCTATTTCAGTCTTTTAATTTAAAAAAAAAAATTCCCACTTTTATTGAGATATAATTAACATATAACATTGACATATAACATTAGTTTAAGGTGTACAACTTAATGATTTAATATATGTATATGTTGTGAAATGATTTAATATATGCATATGTTGTGAAATGATTACCATAATAAGTTAAAATCCACCACCTCGCATAGTTACAAATCTCCTAACAAAACAGAGTAATATAACAAAGGGGGTGAGGGAGGAGGGAGAATGGAGAAGAGGAGGGGTGGAGAAAGAGAACATCTATGAAAAAGAGTCTTCCAAAAACAAGTGGGGTTGGCGGGCAGGTCTCTCTCCCCTCCCTTCTTCCCACTTGCCCAGCAGCCTGACCCTGCAGGGTAAGTGGTGTTAGGAAATCAGCAGAGGCAGAGGAGACCTGACAGTAGTGAGCCGGGAAGCGGCCCACCAGGGATCACACCCAGAGAGAGTAATCACAGTGAGTGGGGTCCAGGAACATCACATAACCTGCCAGGAGCTCCTTGGGCTCTCATTAGACAGTATTACAGAAAGACTCTAGGGCCCTGAGAGAGGCTGTGGGAAGATGGAAGGTGGGGCAGGAAGGGGGTGATTTGAACCATCTCGATCAATGCTCTCAGAATCCTCAACTAAACCCCTTCCAGATGAACAAAATTGCACCCTGTGATTAGAACCCAAGAGTGTAATAGGCACGCTAGGGATGAAGGAGACAGAAAGTTCAACTATTCATGAAGGAGGGACTCAGAGATCATTCCAGAAGGAGGACGTATTTTGTAAGACCTGACAGTTTTTAATGCCACGAGGCAGGGAAAGCTTTCCTGGCCCACTCCACCCTCTACAAAGGAAATCTTAAAAGCACAGGAAAATTCATCACATTCTGCCATGAGAAACAGAAGAGAGTCATGACAGAGACTCATGTAAGTATAATAAAAAATGGGAAATGATCCAAGCCGCATACTGAGACAATTACCACATAGCAGAAAAAAATAATATATGGTCATAAAGCAACTGACAACTGTAATCTAATATTTCAAAATGAGATAAAATAAATTAAGAAAAATAAGAGAAGCTATGAAGGAACAGTATACTCAAAATACAGAACACTCAACAAATGGTGCAACTAGATACAGAGGCTATAAAAACGGAGCTGACAAAGCTCACAAGCTATCAAACATAAGGGAAAGGGCATAGAAATAGCAGACAGAGACACTGGAGACAAATGCCACAGACATCATTGTTTACAACCTAACCTAATTCTCACTTGGAGAACAATAGGGTTAAATTCTCTAGCTAATTAAACCTCTGTGGCTCTATCTTGGATTTGTCCCTACTTGCCTTTGCTTATCCCTACCTACAGCATTTTGTATTCTCTTCTGCATCATTCCTCGAATTTTCCTTCTTAGCTGCATCTATTCTCCCTGATACACTCTGAGCCATTCTCTTTGCTTGTGTCTGGTATTTTTACTTTTACCTACAGGGCCCATGGTGTCCACATTTTACAGAAAATGAAGTCTTAAGCTTGACATCCTGTTTCTTTGAAACCCTGTACTCCAACCTCAAACAACAAGTAATTCAGACTTAGACTACGTTAAGTGACACTTGGCAATTGGTGACAATTTCTCTTAGCAAACAATCATAGGATAAACAGAGTAAATGAGAGCTCGATGGTGTCAACTTCCTAGCACATGGGTTTTAAAAATCGGGGTCAGAAAATCTCTCGGGTAGGTTGAATTGACCTTAAGTAAACAATAATTGGAATAATTAAATATCGCATATAGCACATTTAGCTATTTGTGCTATTATGTCAATGACAGAGAATGGTAGTGTTGTGGTGTACACTAGTAATTCCAGAAGGAAGCATTCTCTCCCCGAGATCGCCTCTTTCTGTACATCGTACGGTATCCCAATAACCTGGCTCTGATAGGTAGAACGCTCCATTGCCAAAAATGTAGTACTGAGCAAAAAAGGCTAAGGGGAATCACTGGAAAAAAACATATCCCAGCAAATAAGGAATAATGCCATTATCCTTTGAAAGAAATAAACATCTTTGATTTTGTAGAAATCTTAATTCTCATAACTCTTTCTGTTTTGTTTATTTTTAAAGTTTCTTTCTGACTTTTTCCCTTAATTAGGGATATTAAAACTACCTTGAAACTTGGAAAGCTATGGTGATTTAAGTAAGAACTCTAAGCTTAATATCTAAACCAAGGGTGCCTAAAGCCTTATAGATTTTATTCTAAAGATGACAGCATGTCCTCTCAAACATTTCCTTGCTGCCAAGTGAGTGAGAGCTTGACCTCTGACGATTAAAGTTGATTATGAAAAGCTTCCAACTTTGCTCATAAAAATCTAAGTAAAGTTCAGGTAACATGATCCAATACTAATAAAGTAAGATTGCATTTCTGATCATGCAATCATACAAGCAAGGAAAAACCTACTGATTTTACTTTAGCGGAATAAATAATTGTGAGAATGGCACCAAAATTCAAAACTGACAATGGCTCAGTTAGTCGGAGGCGGGGGATAAGTGCAATCAGGATAGTTTTATATAGTTCATTTTCTATATAAACAGATTCTGATGTGTGAGAATGTCAGTGCTGACAGATTGTTTCTATAGTAATATCCTAATAGCTTGGAGACCTCCTGGGGAAATCATTACTCTCTCGCCTCTATCTGGTGGTATATGAAACCACTCACATCCAAAATAAAACATTGAAACACAAAATGTAAATACAGAGAAAAGAAATATATTGTATGGCTACCTCCTGATCCTAAGGAAGAACTAGAAAATTGAGCCTATTTGTTGCAGCAACTTCGTCCACTGGTTTAAGCAAAAGATGGAAAAGTAGCTTCTCCTTTCTTCCTTTTTATGTTGTTAGTGAATTTGAGAAAAGGATAAATATTCCCAACAAGAGCAGAGCAGAGAAAGCTCTAATAGGTGAATGATTACCAAAGGCTTTTTTTCTCTCTAGCCTCCCCTTCTAGGGTAGAGCTTGAAGTGTTTTTGTTTGCTCAAAAGCTCTTTTTGCAAAGTTTAATACTTATTTTAAGGTAAATAGCTTCTAAATCTAATATAAATTGATAGAAACATTATTCATATATAATATCTTCCATTGTCACGTAGCTGAATTCCATTTTGGGTCCTTCAGTTTAATTACATCAGAATACTGCTAGCAACAAAGCTTTTCCCGAATTAAGTACGGTGAGGGAATTACTCTGTTCTGCTGCAATTGTCGCAGGTGAAAAGTAAAGGGATGTCCCTCTACCAAAAGATTGTTTATTTTGTGTTTAAATTTACTTAAAGCCAATTCCTATTTCCAACTGCCCTGAAACACCCAGAATTTCCAGAATGATCTTATTGTTTTGAGCTCAAGAAGAAGCCTAGAGATAGCACAAATTTGGGAGTAGACGTGGGACACTGTTTTTTTGTTTTTTGTTTTTTTAATCAGAATTAGGAAATGTTTCCCATTTTTCTGATAATCTGGTGAATGAGAAGATGTCTAGTGCAGATTGTCTAGGGGTAAGATTATAGTGGGAATATATGTGTCTTTGATATAAATGATTTAGTCAATATCAGATATAAAGGTAAGCTCTGCATCTGATGGTGTGACGATGAACTGCAAGCAGTATAGAAAAACAGCAAAAAAAAAAAAAAAAAGAAGAAGAAATCCATTGCTAATTACTTTGAAAATACAAACATGGTTTTTAGCAATGGCAGGAAAGATTGTTCCGTTTGGAAGAAACAGAGGAGAGGAAAAAGAAGGGACCACTTCAGCCACCATAATGCATACTTTTTTTTTTTGTCCTAAACAGAATACACATGCATATATTAACAGCGTGAGAGCAAGCTAACAATGTCATTATCCACAGGAGTGTAAAAAGTGTGTGAAAAAGTGTAAAAACTGTTCAAGCGATGGAGGAAATTCAGGTTAATACAAGATTACAAATCGTTCTTCCTTCCCCAACATATAGAGCATGAGCATGAGCATTATCAAGGCATAGAATATACAGCTCTGGTATCAACTACAACCTATAAATATGGACTCAAAACAAGATTCACAGGAAACAATTTATGGCAAAACAGTTTAGCCTGTCACCAGTAAAAAAACCAGTTTGCACGTAAAGAAAATCCCTTCTTGCATGTAAGCCATAAGACAAGGAAATCAAACTAAACAGAATTTATAAAATCCCTAAATGAAAGTTTATATCCCTTCTTTGGGAAAGGCAAAGAAATAAGCCATTGACTTTTTTTTATCCCTAACAGCCAGCAACCAAAATGCAATACAATGTAGGCTATTTCTCTTACTACCCTTTGCCCAAATACAGATTTCCATAAAATCAATTAAGCTTATAAATGGAAGGGGCCTTGGAGGTCATGAAGCTCAACCTCCCACCCAATACTCCCACAGCTAGGAGATCATAAAGCCTGTGTTCAAAAACCTCTGCTCGGGGAGCTTACCACTGTTTAAGGCAGCTACTTCCACTGATTAAGAGTGACAGTTATTAGAATGTTCTAATATTAGGCTGAGATCTGCCTCCTGATAATTTCCACCCACTGGTCCTGGTTTTGTCCTCAGAAGCATTTCAGAGCCTAATCCCTCCTCATCACCATGACAACTCTTCAAATATTTGAGGGCGTTGAGAGCCTTCTGCACCTAGACTGTACAATCCCAGTTTCCATACCCCTTCATTTAGAGATAGACCCTCTATAACACTGTCCTTAACTATCTCCTACTAAGTCAATGTCTTTGTTAAAATATACTGACCAGAATATGATATAACATTATATTTTGGCCCGGGTACAAAGGCTTCTGCCCTTTTCTGGGTACATACATTTTTTTATGTGAGAATAAAAATTTTGTTCTCTCTCTCTAGTAATACATGCTATCAGAAACATATGTGTTTGTACTCAACTGACATTCTAAGAATAGAAGTTTTTCACAGCAATCGCTATATTATAAGATCAACTGTAGTTCAATAAATGGTTTTAAGCACTTATGATATAGAAGACTTGATGCTAAAGGATATGGAAGACACAAGATATTTATATCTGGTAGGAAAAGTTAGACAAAAGCACAAACTATAATACAATATTGAAAGAGAAAAGCACCCTAAAATATATACAAAAGATTATTAGATATAGAGGAAGAGGAAACCACTTCCTTGGCAAGGCCTGGGAGGGTTGGATGTGAGGGAATCTGAAAGGAAAGGTGAGATTTTAATAAGCAGAGAAATGTGTTAGGGAAGTGAGAGATTCCCAGATAAAACATGACTGAAAAAAAGAACTGAAGAAAAAAAAGAATATGATACCTTTAGGAAAATAACAGTCCAATCAAACTGAAGTGCATAAGGCAAGAAGGGAAGGAATGGAACAGTATAAAGCTCCAAAATCCATTTGAAGGAGTTGAATATTTTAGAACAAATGCTTACCAATTATGCTAATTATATTAATTTGACAATGACCTACTCGTGGCTGATGACTTTTTTACTCCACGTGGGAATCTTTAAGATATTCATTTCCATACCCTTGATGTGTTCAAATAGAATTTGGCCACACAAAATCTAGAGGTCTAGTATATACGAATATTTTCACAAACATAATAAATAACAGCTAACATATTTTACTTTATTTAGTACTATTCATATGGCAGGCACTATACTAAGTGCTTCACACAAATGAGTACATTTAATATCTATAATGTCCATCTGAAGTAGGAACTGTTATTTTCTCCTTATAAAAGGAACTAAGGCACAGAGCAGTTAAGGAACTTACCCAAGATTTGATAGTTAGCAAATGGTAAAGATATGAAGCTGGATTCTGGCTCTAATTTGCTATATCATGCTGCCTTTCACATTAAATATGTGTTTACGTATTCTAACAATCTGTTTATAACTTGACTAATTCAGGCTTTTGTTAAAGTTGTTTTTAGCGTACAGAATGAGTTAAAGCAACATTTTTTGGTTTATATCTATCTGTTCACCTTCCAGAATTCTTACACTATTCTAGATACTGATTAAGGGGTTCATTTAGCATGCTGAATCCCAAGAACTCTGAATCATCATAGAAAACAAGTCGTTCCTCATGACTAAATGAAGGAAAACTTGCCTGTGGTAATAATATATCTATAGATCATACACAATTTCCCTCATACCTTCTCTAAAGTGGCTTCCTTAATTAAGGGTAGACTAGTCTCTCCCACAGGCCATCCCCTCTCCACTTCCTGGATGGCTCACAGCTGAACAACTCTAGACAGATGAAAATGTAACCTGCTGTTAAAATCCCTAGGAAAGAAAATTCCACAGCCACCCCCAAGGTTACAAATCCCCCTGCCTGACCACTTGAAGCCATGCCTATTCATCAAATGAGAAAGTTTATTTACATGCTTCCAATGAAACTGCTTTGTCCTGATTTCCTCCGGGGCCCTCGGGTCCCCCCAAACCTGCTTTATTCTGTAGCAGCTGGCGCTGGTTCAAATTCCAGTCTCACTTAATTGAACTGTGACTTGCTTTCTGGTCCTGACCCCTCTACCACCAAGGAAACTTGCAGAAGTTAGCAGCCAGCAGCGAAGATGGGGAGTCCCTGCCTCCAGAGGGAGCTGTTCTGACAATTGACCAATGTGCAGATACAACATGCACCAACCCAGGGAGGCCTGCCCTCTCTGGATAAATTCTACATCTTCTTCTCCATGTCAGCTGAGCCTTTTGTTCTGATTGTCTGACCCAGCTTTTAGGGGGCTCACTTACTCGTCCAATCTCAGACGCTTTCAGGGCTAAGCTATTAGCACTGGGTAAGAGAGCCCCAAAGTCTGAATTTTCAAGAAACTTCAATACTCTTGTACTGAATACTCTTGCACAGATCTTCCAGGCGGCAACTAGGCCCTCTGCCTCCTCCCAGTCAGCAAGGATAGGAGCATAGAACACAGTCACCCCTTCCTTCATTTCATACTTTTACCCACAAATTCTCCTAGTATTGCTAGATCTGGGGGGCGATTATCTCAACATTAAAGACTTTTCTTAGAACATCAGAGTCTCAAATCATCAGCCACTCCTGACTCTAACCAGCCCCTGACCGTTTGTCAATTCATGAAGCAGAAGATGTTTTCACTCCTCTAGTCTTTACTCATTTATTCAACAAACATTCCTCAAGCATCTAACAAATGTGTCCTAGGCACAAAAAGAGATAAGTCACTGCCCACTTATCTCTAAAGTCTAGTGGGACAGGCTGATTATGAACCCAAGTTACTAACTGAGAGAGTTGTGAGTCCTATACCTGTAGCGATGCGTTCATATGCTATGGTAATACACAGCAAGAAGTAAATAACTGCCTGGAGAAGCTGGAAGATGTGAAATGTAAACTGAATCTTTAGAATGAATAGGAGTGTGCCTGGAAGAGAAGAGGAACAGAATATTTGGCGGAAACTGTGAGGAGGAAGTGACAGCTGCTGCCTGAGACTGGAAGGCATGTCCTGAGCGAGAGGGATCAGTTCCCTTCTCCAAAGTTTCTGAGAGTAGGATGAGGCTCTGTGGAAGAATGAGATTTCACCTTGAGAGAAGAAATGGGTAAGGTTTGCAATGCAGATGAAAAGTGCTTACAAATGGAATTGGAAGGGGTGGTTTTTCAATTTCATGTTCCCCTTAAGGCTATTTAGAATCACATATCCTAAGGACATGCAAAAGGATTCCCATGAGAACTGCCCACTATGATCTTACTACTATGTGTGAGAGATACATTATATTTTTTAATTTTTTGGTTAAGGGACATTATAGTCATTTGTGGCTAATATAAAACACTGCTGAATGTTACTTAACATACTGTGAGGTGAGAGGGAGCCAGCAAAGCAAATATTTTACTAAACCATTTTTATATGCCAGGGCCAAAGCCACAGCAAAGATCAGCTTTTATTTTGAAGGCTCTATTTCTAGCTTGCTAGAATAGCTACCATTATTCGTCACCTTCATACTGACTGCCTTATTATGTAATCTTAATCTACACAAACACCATACGAAACAGGTATTATTCTATTTTATAGATATTGAAATGAAAATACAGAGGTTAAATAACTTATCTAAAGTCACAGTACTGAAGGGTGGCAGAGACAGGATTGGATCCCAAAGCCATCTACCTCCCATATCCTGTGACTGTCCCAAAGCTAGCTAGCTGCCACCTTCAGGAGTGTGGGGTGAGCTCTGAGTGGTGCTCTCAGCCAGGACATTTAGGCTGCTGTTGGAGCTGGCAAAGACAACAGATGCAGGGAGTGGTTCTGGACAGCAATACGTTTTAATTCATTTATTTCTAAGCTGCTTTCATTTCAGTATTTTTCAAACTATCTTTTAGTCTAGAAAGAAGAATGGGTCACATACCCTGGGAAGCCAAAGTGACTCACCTTCCAGCTCTGCCTCTAAAGTTTCTTTCTTTGGGGGAATAACCCAGATCAGCATCCCTTAATGTGTGTTTGGGGAAACAAGAGCCTCCTGAGAAGTAACTTTTTTAAAAAAATAAAACACTTGTTTAATTTCATGTCACTTAACATTTCAAAAACTTACCTGACCATAGAGCCTTATTTCCATACAACACCTAGCACCCTGCAGAACCGACAGTTCATAGAAATCATGGTGACACAGTTTAAGGACCCTCCCACCCTGACATCTCCTCTAAGACAATCCCAGTATGGAGGTGTGGATTAGTCTCTCAGTAATGGTTCATCCAGAGCCATCTGCAGGCATATTGGGTGAATCATTAAATCCTCTGAGTCTCAGTTTCCTTATCTATGAGATAGGAAACCTTAAGTTGTCTTGGGGATTAATGAAATAATGCACTGAATGGGTTTAATAGAACTGTCTGACACATAGTAAGACTCAAGTAATAGTAGCTATTATTTTTTAAAATCATATTAAGTGCTGGAAGTGAAATTACGTAAGACTTGTAGAAATATTTTAAAATACTATATAAATGTGAATTATTAGTTGTTGTATCAAACACTTACTAGAATCTGTAAAATGCTGCAATTTAGTTAATTTCTCTGTGTACACAGAAAATATCCAGTTGAAGATTGATTATTCAGCTTGTTAAGCCTTTCTTACTCATGTGGCCCTGAACCATGATGGAAAGAAATAAAAAATCCTCCTCTCCCCCTCCTCTATGAATGAAAATTACTTATCAAGGGGCCACTTCCTTTTGGAGTGAGAAGCAACACAGAGAAAGCACTTGGGGAAAGGTCTTTACAATCCATAAAATCTAAGAGGACAGAGAACATTTAAGCAGATTGTTAGAAGTTTTTTAATAAAGTAATCCACGGGGATCTTTAGAAATTTTTGTTCAGGTGGTCAATTTTTATGCTAATTGATCATATACTAGAATTTTAAATATCATAGAAAAAGTAGAGGCACTGGAAAATAACCCATGTGTGACTATTCCACAGTGTGACAGGCTTGGAGCTCCTGGTTTCCACTGCTGAGCCCTTTCCCTCCTATATCAGTCTTTGGCAAACCAGTTTTCCATGAGGGCAGAAGCTCTGTGAACACTTCCTTGTCCACGTGTCTTGTATATTCAAGACCGAGGGTACTGGAGACACCCTTAAAGTCTGGTACGTTTGGGCCCAGCAGGGTGGGATCCAGACACCCGGAAGACCTTACTATGCTTCCCAAAGATGCTAGCTACCTACCGAAGTGCCCAGAATGTGCTGAAAGAAACACACCGTGGATGTGTGTGCACACCTGACTGTGGGCACTTGATATGTGACCATCACCCAGCACCCTCTCCCTTCGTATTTGCTCAGGTTTGCGTGCCAGACATGAACACAAAAACAAGAGGCCCTGCTCCAGTCCTGATCCTAGATGCCTTCTTTCTTTTCCTGTCCTCTCTGCTCCCCTCCAGCTTCCTCACTCTCTCTCCTTTTTCCCAAAAGAAAAATCCTGACCTATGATAACGCTTTCCAGTTTACAAGGAAGTTTCACAGTTGCCCCTGACACATGGGCTTGGAAGATGAGTCTGTGTTTGAATCTAGCTCAGGCACTCATTGACTATGTGCCCTTGGGCAAGGTTGACTAACTTCTCTGAGAACTGTAAAGTTCAGATAAGAATACCTATTTCAAAGAATTGTTAGGAAGATTAAATGACCTAGTGTGTTAGAGCATTTTCCACTTCTCCTGTCATGGAGAAAGTACTCATTAAGCAGCAGCTATTAGTAATTGGCCCCTCTGAATTAGGAGCCTTTTACAGAAGTGAAAACTAAGGAATAAAGGGAGGATGGCATTGCCCAAAGCCATTCAATTAATGAGAAATAGAACTAGACTTTGAACCCAGGGCACTTGACTCCCTGGACACTTTTCGCCACACTGTCTTGTGGCCTTTTTGTCTTTGATTTTTTAACTTATCCTTCACACAACCTAAGAAATGTATTTTTTAGTAACACAGAGTGATTCTGCCATGAGATTTGCTTTATTTTTTGCCTCTGGTGACATAGAAATGACAATTCCCACCATCCTACAGTGGCCAGGAAATTATGGTCCGACTTGGTAAATTCATAGCTTAAACTACATAAGAATATATGTACATGTGTACATATACATACAAGTGTATATTTGTATGTTAAACTACAATTTTTTATCTAAGAAAATTATATATAGGTTAAGAATGAAAAATCTGCAGGGACATTCAGGGGACATTTAAGAACAAAGCAGAGGCCATTCAATGATGAGAGAGAAGGGAGAAAACAAATTCAGCCTCCCTATGATTCTAACTTTGCCACAGCACTGCTGATTCAGTGTTTTCATTTCTTCAAGGACACATTTGCAATAGCAGTAACAATCTAGCCTGTGCTTAGTATTTTATAAATACAAAACGAGAATACAAATTTTTTAAAAAGCAAGAACACACAATAATACTGAATAGTGCTGAGAAAGCATCATAATTTGGTACAATATATTTGATGTATAAGAAAAGACTTTTTCTGGGGACAGTTTGCACGGTTATTATCTTAGAACTTGAGAAAATACACATAAACTACTAAGACATTGTCAAATATAATCATGCTGAGAAATCAGAAAACTACAAGAACCTAAATAAATTGTAAATAAAATGTATCTTTTATTACAACCTGCCTTGCAAACTAGATGTAAAATTTATTCCGAGTTAAAATCAATAGCCCTTTAAAATACATTTCATTAATATTAGATTCATTTGAAAAACTTCAAAACGGAGAAGTTGGCAGGGCAGGGGCGGCGGGGCGGAATGCTGCGAATAGTTTTTGTAAAGCCCCATGAGTTCTCTAACATGAACGCCCTTATGCTGTGACTTACCAAAGTTGCCCAGGTCTTTGTGGCTTGTTATTGTAAAGATAGGAAAGCCTAAGAAATGCAAAGGCATCTTCATGGAATCACTGTATAAACAAGTCATTTCGCCCAAAGTAGATTTTTATTTCCTATAACAATATACTTTCAAAAAAATCAAGACTTTTTTTAGAGCAGTTTTAGGTTCACAGTAAAACTGAAGGTAAAGCACAGACGTTTTCCCTCATACACATATACATCCCCCTGATGTCAGCATACCCTACCAGAGGGGTACAATTGTTACAATTAATATACCTACGTTGGCACATCATGTCACCCAAAGTCCATAGTTTACATTAAGGTTCACTCTTGGTGTTGCACATTCTCTGGGTTTAGACAAATGTATAATGACAAGTATCCATCATTTCGGTATCATACAGAGTATTTTCACTGCCCTAAAAATCCTCTGTGCTCTGCCTATTGATCCTCCATCACCACCGCAACCACAGATCTTTTACTGTCTCTATAGTTTTGCCTTTTCCAGAATGTCATATAGTTGGCATCATATAGTATGAAGCCTTTTAGATTGGCTTCTTTCACTTAGGAATATGTGTTTAAGGTTCATGACTTGATACTTTCCTAAGTTGATAGCTTCTTTTTATTTAGCACTGAATAGTATTCCACTGTCTGGATGTACCACAGTTTCTTTGTTCATTCACCTACTGAAGGATAACATTACACTATTAATCATAAATAGTGCAAATAATATGGAAGTAGAATGCAATGTATAAACTCTCAGAGTCTTGGGGTCTCGGACCTAAATCATGTGGTAGTAGAAAGCTTGAAGATATGTTGAAATCTCAGCTCTACAACTTATGAGCTATATTTAAACAAAAATTCATCCTTTATAAGCCTTTCTTTCCTCAATTATAATATGGAGATAATAATATGTACTTCAAAGGTGCCCTGAGGAATGGGTAAGATGACATGCATAAACACTCACAGCATACCATAAGAGTTCTGTAAATGTTGGTTGAATCTGAATGTGAATTGAACCTGAAGCTAGACAAGTCTAGTCCTTGAAGGCAAATATATGTGTCTTCCAACAACCTTGCTGCCCTCACCCAACCCCCACACCCCTAGAGCAGCATTCAGAAAATAATGGGTTTTCAATCCATCCTTCAGTAAGATAGAACTTCATTCTCAGATAGTAAAGAAGCACATATTTTCTTTGAAAGCATCAGTTTTGAAAGATTTTTTGTGTGTATGTATTTTATTTTGTTTTAAGGAGGGCAATCTTTATCAAACTGAAATATTATGTGGAAGCACACTCTTTATAAAATCATTAAAATCTGTATGTTTGTGATGGTAGAACTGGGTAGAGTCTGGCCTCCAGCCAGTTTGTTTTCTCTCCAACGACCAACCTCCTCCACACTCCCCAAAGGCCCATACAATAACTCCCAGAAACCCTAGGATGATATTTGAAAACTTCCGTTCTAACGGGACGAATATGCTTTTCCTGTGCCAAGGTAAAAAAAAAGTCACCAGGATAGTCTGCTACAACACTCATGACTGTGATCCTATTGTTTCATCAGCCAAATGAAAATGTGTGTCATCATGGGAAAATCAGAATATTAAATACCAGTTGGGTCACCATCTATTGAGAAGTCACAACCAAATAGAAGTCTGTCCCCTTATTTCATTTCCAGATCTTGTGATCTTTAAAACTATTTTGGGTCAGTGAATTAATAAAGGCTCAAGGTGGGATTTATTTCAACCTAACTTGTTACCACATTCTTAGTATTAGTTTGGTGGTGAGTGAAATAAATGGAAGTCTCTATAAAATCATTAAGTAGTTTTGATTTTGGCATAAGAGAACAAAACTGCAAAATTCAATATTCTGGAGGTTTAAATTTGTCTGATGGTTAGTATCTAGTTGCAGACATCCTCCAAGAAACTATAAAGAGAGACACAATCTATTTGGGTCTATATTGAGCAAAGTAGGCATGGTGACATGAGAGTATTATAGACGAGGCCTTGCTCTGGTGTTAAGTTTACTTCAGTCTCCCAAGTGGAAGGAATAAAAAGAAAGTACTGTGCTTTAATTTGGAGGCTATTTATACACCTTAGTAATTACAGATGTGATGTGCAAGCAATGTCTTTTGTAAGAAAGTTCTGGCTAAAACCACAGTTTTAAGGATCTGGATAATAGCTTTCCAGAGCTATTTGTATTTCTCTTCAGATCGACTACCAGCAATATCTTCATTTATGGAAATATGCTCCACGAGTTATATCTAAGATTATTATGTTTCAGGAAGGAGAAAGATCCTCTTTATTTGGTTGGAAGCAGACAGAGGAATATCTGTATTAATCCTCTGTAGCCCAAACGTTTTCCCCAGCACCACACTAAGTTAAACCATTTTAACTACTGAGTGAAAGTGACTACACAGCACTTTGAAATTTAAGCTCTTCTTTTAAATAATACATATTACTGTTTTCATTCATAAATCCATATCCATGCAAACCTTGTTTATAAAAGGCAAGTGTTAATAATACGCAAGCTGCACTATTTCCTACATGAAATGTTGTCCACTAATATAGTTGGTTCATTCTCTTGGAAAAGCAACCTTTCCAATTCAGTGAGTGGCTTCTAATTTAATAAATTTAGATCAGTCTAAATTACACTCTGCTCTTTTATTCCTCCCTCCCAAACCCTTTTTCCATCTTAAAGCTTAAACTAAAGAGGTTTATTTAATACTAGACTTTGTTTGCTCTTAGAGAGATGCAAGAAAAATTTCCTGAAAGAATCATGTTTTCCTAGTTGTGAACTGTAGAGAAACAGAATGTGTGGGGTTGTGAGACACCGAGAAGGGTAGCTTGGAAACAGAACCTGCTGCTCAGCCTTATGGCTAAAGATCTGAAAGTGCCAATATTCTGGTCTGAATGAGTGGCTGAGTTTCATAAATATTTATGCTGTTGTATGAATAGCCACAGAAAGGAGAAACTGTGAGTCATTGAAATGCAAGCAAATTAAAACAAATAAATGAAAACCAGAAAAAAACAAAACTGTGATTCAGTGCAGTACACAGGGACAAAATGATATTTTATTGCCAATAGTGACAGATTAAACTCCAGTGCTAGCCCAAAAGTTTAGAAATTCATGACAGGACTCAGATTCAAGAAAGAAAGGCATAAATCTAGACTTTCTCCTCTTATATCTTATTGAAATGGTAGAAAAGTTACTTGTATTTTTTTTCTTTTCTTTTTTCTTTTTTCTGAACCTATAAGAATGCTGGCAAGAAAAGAATCAAGTAGAACAGAAAGTCCAAAAGAATCAGGAATATTCTGCTACAGGCATAGTGACATGAGAGAAATCAAATGTGATCAAATAAACAAAGGAAACAGAGTAGAGAAAACAGCACTTTAAAGCTGTAGTGTTCAATGAAACTTCAAGATGTAGGTCAACTGATACGAAAAGCAAGAATGGGACCTACGGCACTTATCAATGGAATTCATAGAGAACTGAAAGCAGAATAGCTGAGCCAATTGACCCCTTGGAATTCCGGAGTTCTAACGGCTAACATTTATTGAGGACTTACAAAAAACTAGGAACTCACTGAATCTTCATAACAACTCTATATTTTTTTATATAGATGAAATAATAATTATTACCAGTTGTTAAATGAAGAAACTGAGGCGCAGAGAGTTTAAGCAACATATTTAAGGTCACATAGCGCATAAGTAACAGAACAGAAATTGAAACTCAGGAACGGTTTGACTGTAGAAAAAAAATGTTTCTAATAACTATGCTATGCAATACTGCTATAGAAGGCCAAGTTAAAAACCACTCTTTTATGAAATTGGGGAGCTTCAGATTCAGGATGGCAGACAGAGCTGAAGCTATAGACTTACTTTTCTGTACCATCCCCAGAAATAACAGTAACAAAAAATTTTTAGTATTCATGTCTGTAGAGAAAAGCAAGGAATATCTTCAGGACCAGAAACTCTGAAGGATCCTGAAAGACGGTAGTCAAATGGGATCAAAGAAGGAAACCACAAATCAAAGCACGCACAAAAGAGAGCTACTGGAAGAAAAGAGAGAGAAAGAGATAAGAGGCCAAAGGTGTTTGAAGCCCAGATGTGGCAGTTACTGGGGAAAGAAGTGAGTCTTGGGGCAGCTAAGAAACAAGGACTTGGGTCATGGACACACAGAAACAGGTATCCATTATACCCCCAAACTGCCTATATCTTCTAGAGATAAGCATACCTGCCCCTCCTCCAGTCACTGGAGAGTATATCTCATCAGCCCGTGCTGACCCTCTCTCAAAAGCGGCCTTCGCAGACAGGTTGTTAAGGAAACTTGAATATAAAGAAGAGTGCAAAACCATGAGTCACAATATTTGATATAGAACATCACCAAACATAAAAAATGGAAGCACTTACACCCTAAGGAAATAGGGCAAACAGAATAAACTTTTGGGATAGGTATAAATAGTATCCCCCAAAGACGTAAAAGTAGATATAATATCTATATGGTGAATCATGTGTTGATCTAGAAATATAAATCTTGATTCTTTAAATCAAAAAATAAAAAACTCAATAGCTAAACTAGGTAGCAAAATGAACAAGGTAAGACAAAGTAATGAGTTAGTTTATCAGGCTAAGGAATTCTTCCTCAACATAACTCAAAAGAACAGAGTGATGGAATATATAACAAAAAAAGTTAAGAGGCATGAAGGTTAGACTCAGAGATTCCAATATTTACTTAACTATTATCTCAGAAGGGAGATTATAGTATTGAAGAAAATAAATATTCAACGCAATAATGAAAGAAAAATTTCCATGACTGAAGATAGGTATCTTCAAGACAAAAAGATGAATAAAAGAGACATATTGTGATATATATTTAGAATTCCAAAGATAGAGACAAAATTTCAATTGCTTCATAGAGGAAAAATTCTAGATTCTAAATAAAAGAACAAGAATTAGACTGACAAAGGCCTTCTCATTACCTGTGGTACATGCAAGGATGTCTACTTGAGGGTATTTTTAAAAAATTCTTGTGAGAAAATTATTTTGAACCTAGGATTCCATGCCCATCAAAATGATTTATTCAAGAACAAACCAAAATACATTTTTGAACACACAAGGAATCAGAACTTTTTTTAAACTATGAACTCTCTCTCAATGAACTAAGTTGTACTTCAAAAGAAAAAAAAAAAACAAGCAAACAAAAAATGAATCTAAGAGTTTGACCAAAAAAAGCAATGATAAACAAAAATAATAATAGAAATAATAAATATATATATAATTATGTATCATAGAATAATTATATAAATATTTTGTAATACATTTTTATACATATTATAGTACATAATATGTAGTATACTATGTAATATATAATAACAATATAAGTAAAATAATATGTCAAATATACTATAAATATTCTTAACAATTTGGAACTAAAATCTCAGATAATTTCAACATGGAAAACAACTGGGGAGAAGTGAAGAAGGAAATATAAGCATTCTAAACTTCTCATCTTTTTTTACTGTATCATATATATTGATTAATTTAATGACATTGATTAAAAATATTTATTATTATTAAAATTTTAAAACCAACCACCAGAATATTAGAATATAATGCAAAGACTGTAAAATTTCCAAATCTTAGAATGGGGATAGAGATTAAACAGGAAAATGATTTAAGAAAGAGAAAACTAAATGAAAAAAATTTTTTTAAATATAGCAACTAGAAAACAAAATAAAATAGCAGATGGAATAAATCCAGATATCACTAATCACAATAAATATGAATGGGTTTGAGAAGCTTTAAAATAAAAGACATTAATGAGAATAAAAAGAGCAGGAAGAGTTATTATAACAAGAAAATTTTGGACACTAGATACATAAAGATAAATAAATGGTTACCGATTTACCATACCTGAGACTAAAACAGAGACTCTGGACTGGGGGAAACAAGATACAGCTGAAGGATGGGTTACCATACAAAAAACAGAGAAGTGAAAATCTAGGTACATACAGAATCTTGAGCCTATTGCCATGTTCCCAGCTGTATCCCAGAATGTCTTTACTAATGGTTTAACTATCCAGACAGAACACTAGGAGATTCTTCTCTGGGAAATAAGAACAGCCCCAAAGAACAAACCTAAAGATACTGACATCAATGATTCCTCCAATTAAATTGTCTGGTCAATCTCCCTGCTGAGAGGCCAATAGGCAACAAGTCCCAACCTTGTTCACAAAGCTATCAGCTCTTTATTGTGCTATTTTTAAATGAGCATAGAACCAAGAATCAATATATAGCCTATTAGGAAAGCCTAATAGGAAAGATCAAAGCCATATCCAGAATAAAGTTGGAGGAAACTGTGTTTTAAAGAAAACTTTGAAGGACACAATCATTAATATTCTCACGGAAATAAAATAAAATAAGAATGCTTTTAATAAGGAGCATTCAAAGCAAAAATACCTCTTAAAATTAGATATATTAGGGATAAATATTAGAACACTGGGAACAAAAACTTTCAGAGGGTAAAAAAAAGGTTGCATTCAAAAAAGAAAAAGAATTGAAATTGCATCAGACTTCTTAATGACAAAACTGGAAACCTGAAGAGAATGGAGCAATGCCTTCAACAATTCTGACAAAAATGGGTCCCAACTCAGAATTAATTTCAGATCCAGTTAATTATCAATTAAATATAAAGGTAGAATAAAATTATTTTTAGCAATATTAGATGTCAAAACTTACATACCATGCATTGTTTCTTAGGAAGCTACTAGAGAAGGTGTTCTTCCAGAATGATTAAGTGAAATAAAAAATAATATATGTGATTCTGGAACATGGAATTCAACCAAAATAAGGTGAGGAAATTCCAAAAATGTTGGAAAAAAGAGACCCTCGAATGACAGCCATGAAACAAGCCTAGGGAGAAACAGGTTCTAATGAAAGAAGTTTAGACATTTCCAGCAGAGGATTCTCCAAAAGACAAAATTGCTGGCATACCACATATGCTCAAATATACTTGGCAAAAGGATATTTAAATGGTTAGTGGAAAACTTGAGTATAAATGAAGAAGAAATATATTTTTAAAATTAAAATTAAAAAGGAAATTTAAATTCCAGAAAGAGCAAAAAGACGTGTAAGAGAGCTTTGAATAGAGTTTACATGGTCATAATCATAAAAATATAACATTGATCTCATCAAAATTATGTATGTTTATTAGAAAGATAGGAGGAAAAGTTATATTGTAAATATTATAAACTTTGACCATGAAAAATAAGAACAAAACTTTTTTCAAAGCAGAAAATTGAAGGCATTGTGGTTGAGATACTATATGTACTAAATTCCTCATTTTTTCACAGTTAATAATTAAAAGATACCATCTAAATTGTGAATTATAAATTATGCATCATAAATTTATATTTAAATTATAAAGGAAAGCAGCAAAATATATAAAACGTAGGCAGTTAAAAGTAGTATTCATATTCTCTTTGAGAAATGGAGTTGGGGTAGGGAGGGATAACTATTATTTTTTTACTTTATACAATTTTCCTTATAGTTCAAATACTTTTACTATGCTACAATGGTCTAAATGTTTGTATTCCCCCTAAAATTCATATATGGAAATCCTAACTCCTAAAGGTAATGATATTGGTAGGTGGGACCTTTCAGAGGTGAATACGTCATGAGAGTGGAGCCCTCATGAATGGGATTAGTGCTCTAAAAAAGACATTCCTCAAAGCCCCCTAGCCCGTTCCACCATGTGAGGATACAATAAGAAGTCTGTGACCTGAGGAGGGTCCTCGCCAACCTTACTGGCACCCTGATCTCATACTTCTGGCCTCCAGAATTGTGAGAAAGAAATTTCTGTTGTTTATAAGTTACCCAGTCTGTGGTATTTTGTTATAGCAAACTGAACAGACTAAAACGTATGCCTAGATAAAAACTTTAATTTTTACAAAAGACCAGCTTAAAATGAGAAAATAAAATGAGGGTGGGCCCTCGCCAACAAGGAATTGGTAGTATATCTTTCCATAGATGGGAAGCTGGAAGCTGGTAGATACTAGAAAGACCAAAGGGGAGTTCAAGGCCTCGTGGAAGGATGTCTACATTGTGATATTGGTGAAAATATTTTTTATTCATTTATTCCATCCATATTAATCAAGAGACTACTGCAAGTCTAGTACTGTGTTAAGTACTGGGTGTATATTGGAGAATAATAGTTCTTATGGAGCTTACAGTCCGATGGGAAGACAAAATAAACATAAAAATAAGTGTATCGCTCCATTAGGGTTTCTATAGAGATCGAGTCCTAAGAAAAGGCTTCTGAGTTGAAGAAAACAAATATGAAGTACGATCAGTTTTGTGTTAAAATACTATATAAATATAAAAGTATGCATTATAGATATAGGATACATAGAAAGAAGAATGGAAGATGTATACTCAAAGGTCAGAATTGAGAGCAGTAGGTAGAGGAAATAAAAGTTTCATTTTTTACTTTCTACATTTGTTTTACGCAAGTATTAATTTTGCAGTTTTTATAACTTAAAAGTTAAAAATAACACTAATTCATAATAAAAATGAGTAGAACTGGTCAAGAAAGTAGACAATTGGGCAATACACTATTTATTACTTGTGGAAGAAAAAAATTAAAACCTTTTCCCCATGGGTAAAGACTTGTTTACATTATATTCCCATAAAAAGAAAGAATGCTATTATTTATTATACTTTATTAATTATATTTATTATTAATGAACATAGTAACAAGCACTTAGCCAAAGGGTGTTTCGAGAGTGTTAATTTATAGTCCATTAAAAGTATTGAATTACCTGAGCATTAATTCTTATTTCTGTATTATGGGCCTCTTGTGCTTTAATTAAGGTAATTTTTTAAATAAGACAGCTCAGTATTTTTCAAGTCTTTAAACTCTAATAATTCAATTCACTTAGATTCTACAAACTTTTGATGAGAGTCCGTGTGACAGGACCTTTATTAGGACCTAAGGGACACAAAGATAGGAATAAGATAGGAAAGCAACTCACAGGAAATTCACGGGGAGTTCTGGTGTCTATATAAGGATCTTGTCATCTCTTGAGAGTCCTGGGAATTGTTTACAGTTAGCCTGTGGTTGTCATCATCTCATTTCTGTATCAAGTTATTAGGTTATTTTTTAAGGTACCCAGAAGTCAGGTGGCTCTTTTGGTTAATGGAGGTTTGAAATGTGGCCCTGAAGACATAAAACGTAGTTTTGATATGTGATATTTGTGCTCTTTTTTGGTGAGAAATATCAACAACAGAAATTAGAGTTTTGCCATACACAGAACATGATGTAACACCATTTGAGTATATCAATGTTACAGCTTTTGTATTCACATTCCCAGCTGGATTTGCAGACAGATGTACCAACTGCGTGAGTGGAATATTGGCTCTACCTCATTAAGGCTTCAGGAGCCCTTCATGTTCATATCATGTTGCATTTATATGAATTCAGCTGCAGATCTTTATAAGGTGACTGTAAGCAAGTTTAATTGCTCTTAAATGGTTTACTATCACTGGAGACCAAAAATATCCAATACCCCATGTTTGCACCTTTTTTTAGGGCACTCAAGGTATCATTTATCAATTTATATGTTTACATGTCTATCTTCCTCCTCTAGAATATGAGTTCTGTGAAAGCAGGAAACCTTTGTTATTGTTTTATGTCTCCCCAGCACTGTGCAAAATGTCTGAAAATAAATTTTTGATTAATAAGTGTTTAATGAATAAAAAAATAAGATATTTAGTGGATAGTCTACTGTACAGGTATGATATGGAATATTTGTTATTTCCATATATGTCCACCCCCATTTCCCCAAGGCACTGAATCTTTAATGCAGTATTTGAAGTGCATCTATAAAAATCTGGCCTTGATAACAGTAGCATCATGTACTGATTCCTTTTTATGTTCCAGATCATGTGCTAAGTGTGTGTTTATGTGTGTATTTATTTATACATTGTGTTACTTTATCTTCAAAACAATCTTTTAATCAGGTACCATTTTATCACCACTGCACACATGAAGAGTCAAGGCCTAGAAGTTATGAGCCCCATGTCAAGATACAGCTAATAAGGGAAAGACACAGGATTTGAACGGAGACCCTCCGTCTTCAGAGCCTAAGCATTTAACCACCGCATTATATTAAAGGTGGAGTTCCCTGGACTGTGAGAGAAAATAATAAAGAAATGTATTAATCTAATGAAGTGGTAGAGACAATCAGGGCAGTTTAGAAAGGCATGACTATGACTGGAATGCTAATCTTTGGGTTAGGTAGAAGTTAATTCCAGTAACATGGAATTCCTTTGCTTTAATAAGAATAGTATACTTGAAAAGTCGTTCTGTTTCTCAGGCAGCATTTAGTCACATCATTTATTTATATCATGGAAATAATTGCAACTCATTTTGTAATTTGCACAAAATGCATAATGAACTATTTACAATTCTTGGACCCATGATTAACACATGTAATTATAGCATAATTTTTTTACAAGAGTTGATAAAATTAATCTTTTTGGTTTTTTTATAATACCTTTTAAAAAAACCAATATTTAGCTAATTAATTATTTTCCTTTCTGTCTAACATCTTTAGTAAAACTCCTTTTCCCTCTCATAGAAGTGTTTTTAAAGCTCTGGCATTAGAAAGATCTGGATTGACATCTTGGTTCTGCCACTTACTTTAAAAATGTTACTTAACCTCCCTAAGCTTCAGATATCTGTGTATAAAGTAGGAAAAAGAATTGCTAACTTGCCAAGTTCTTTGAGAAGAAGAGATAAAGCACATGACATCCCTAGCACAGGTTCTGGAACCTGGTAATGGTGATGATGATGACGATGAGGATCGTTCTTGAATGCTTACTATTTGCAGGCACTTCTCTGAGTGCTTTATATGAATAAACTCCAAGCAGTAGCCACTGGAATAATAGTGCTCAGTTTGAGGACTACATGCCTTCACCACCATTTCCCTATCAGAAACATAGTGAGGGAAAAATATTATTTTTCCTGAAAAATTGTTATTGAAAGTTATCGTGGCTTCTTGGTATTTACCCAAGTGAAGTGAAAATTTATGTGCAACCAAGTTGTTCTTCAATAGGTGAATGGATAAACAAACTATTTTATTTATACAATAAAATATTTTTCGGTGATTAAAAAAAATGAACTATCAAGCCATAAAAACACATGGAGGAAACTGAAATGCATACTATTAAGTGAAAGAAGCCAATCAGAAGAAGTTCTTTAATGTATGAGTCCAACTACATGGCATTCTGGAAAAGGCAAAACTATGGAGTCAGTAAAAAGATCAGTGATTGCCTAAAGAGCAGGAAAGGAGTGAGTGAGAAATGAATAAGTCGAGCACAGGGAATTTTTAAGGCAATGAAACTATTCTGTATGATACTATGATGGTAGATACATGTCAGACATTCTTCACAACCCACAGAATGAACAAAGAGTGAACCCTAATGTAAACTATGGACTTCAGTTAATAATAATGTATCAATATTAATATTGACTCACCAATTATAACAAATGTATGACACTAATGTGAGATGTTAATAGGGGAACTGTGTGTGTTTGGGGGTGGGAGAGAAGAATCCTATATGGCAACTCTATACTTTCCACTCGATTTTTCTATAAACCTAAAACTACTCTAAAAACTAGTCTGTTTTTTAAACTTATCAGATTTACACTTTAAAACTATATTTAAAGTTCTTCCGGACAGTTAAGTAATATAAAATATTACTTTTCCTGAAAAAAGTCTTAAAAAATTAAAAGTTGCGAATTGTCTCAAATAAGATTAGCTGTAATTGGGGTTATTACTGCTTTTTTACAGAGAGAGAGAGAGAGAGAGAAAGAGAAAGCTATTCAGGGAATAAATAAAGGGAACTAACCTTGAGTGCCTATTTCATCCTCATTGAACAATCTCAAACATAGAGGAATCTCCAAGTTGGTGTGATTCCTAAAGTGTGGTCCACAAAGCAGCATCAGCTTCACCTGGGACTTATTAGCAATGCAAATTATCAGGTGGAACCAGACCTGCTGAATCACGAGGTGGGATTCCACAATCTGTTTTAACCAGTCCTCCAAATGAGATGGATGCATTGGAGGAGGTGGGCGAAGTAGAGCAGGAATTAGTGCAGGAATTAGTGTGGGAGTCAGGGCTAGGATCACTGAGGTCAGCTACATCCCTCTCTCTTGACTGCCACAAATATCCATTGTCACACTATCCTCATTCAAAATTCCTGACTCCACTTCCTGTTTAGACCTCTCTTCATTACCCCATTTAAAAAAAAAAAATGATACTAATTGAGTGAGGAAATGTTAGCATTTCTAAAAGAAACTTAAAAATTACTGTTTTCGAGAAACTTACCATTTCTGTGGGATGATTGGGTTTATAAACAGATGTATATAGCAAAGAACCCACAAAATAGTATCACTATGTGCAAGCTATAATAATGCTGAGTATATAAATTCGAAGGAATCACCAAGGAGAAGAACTGAGCTACATGACTTTATTTGATAACTTTATAAAAGTGCTTCGTGAACTGCACATCACTACAGGAATGTTCACTGTGGTTATTATTATCTTCTTGGGAGATATCAGCGTCACGCCACTTTTGGAAGGAATAAAGTCTATTGATTTGGCAGAGGGGATGAGAGAAGAAACAAAATCTGTAGCTAGAAGAAGAAATGGGAAAACAGGGGAGTGTGGGAAATGAAAAACAGATTTGCTTAGCTCCTATAGGAATAAAGAAAACTGAGGCAAAAGAGATACAGTAAGTGTCAGAGGGAAAGGGCAAAGAGTGGGAAAGAGAGAGGGGGAGGCTTAGCTTCTGACTTAGAGCATCGTTCAGCCTGAATCTCATTTAAATTCTGAAAGCTGAGAAACTAGAGGTCTTGATCCAAGTTAGAAATGGCAAACAATTAAAAAGAACAAGTGACATTAAAACTGAATTAAATGGTTATTTAAAAAATTTCAAGTGAAGAAAACTGTTGGAGACTTCCGCACAACTCAATCTTGTTCTCTGAAGTGGTGTGTGTGGAGCACTTCTACAGCATTTTTTTTTTAAGAAGTGAAGAGTGGAAGAAGCTCAGTTTTCACCATTGAAGCACTGACCAATCACTGGATACCTAGTCATTCTGAATGGAGACACTTAGCATCACTGTGGGAATCTACTGCCCTAGTGATTTTGACAGGGCTGAGCTTTAATAACTGTTTTCTTTGTGACAAAAAACATACTTATCTTTCTCGATAATTGTTGCTGAAGACCTGCAGCTGAGACCCAGCAGCAGCTACAGGAGCCAGAACAAGGTTATAGCAATAAGGGGCTCCAGCTCAAGCTGAGAAAGCAGATAAAGGGAAATCAGACTGGGCTAAGTAAAGTTCATCCTTAACCTGTTGCTAAGAAGTTACCAGCAGATAGCAGGTAAGGTCAAGTAAAAATTAAATGACATTGTCATTACTTTTTAGAATAGAGAAAGAAAGGAGCGTCCCAGGGTTAGTTATCAGCATAGCTTGTAAGAAGTAGAATTATTTAAAATCAATTTCCCAGGGACAGCCCATTAGGGAGTCCATGGAGAGGTGGATGACATTCAAACAGAGCCTAGAAGAGTATGATTAGTTATTGGGATCAGGATCTGTCTATCACCTTTGTTTGGCATCACTCGGACTAAAAGTTGGAAAGAACGGAGAGTCCCCTATAGAGCATGGACTTTGTGGAATAATAACATGGAGTGGACATGTTCTGGTAAACTGGTGCTCACTGCTCCAGCCTATCACATGCTAGTGAGAAGTAGGCTGTCCTTGTCAGAAAATTCTTCATACAGGAGGTCAGCATAGGCTGACTGGGTCCAAGAAAGGACTTCACTGGCCAGGGCTGAAGTGTATAAACCAGCTCTGGATCTGAGAAGATAATGACCTTGGGACCACATCCAGAAAGAAAGAAACAAACAAACAGACAAACAAACAAACAAAAATAATTTCTGAGAAGGATAGAGAATTCTGCCAGCCTAGAGGCCATGCCAACTTCAGGGCTGAAACGAAGGAATGAAATCCAAGTCTTAGATCCTGCAAGTTGTGTCAATAGATAAGATAATGGTTCTCCTAAAATTAAAAAAAAAAAAATCTATTGTATATATTTATGTTTTGTTCCTCTTTCAGAGTTGAGTAATCATCTCCTTTGAAAATACTAACTTGTCTCTGATAAACTGGAAGTAAATGATTTTTGTCACTACTTGAAAATGAAGACAAGGCCAGAAAGTTAAGATCTTTGCATTAGAGAGCAGAGTTTTTGAAGATTCTTAAGTTATCAAGTGACATGGTGAAATCGGTCTTCAAAGAGAAAGATCTGAGCAGCAGCATGATTTATAGGAGAGGACTGAAGACAGAAAGCCTAATATTTCATGCCATTGAAGTGATTTAAAACCTAAGATAACAATTGCTAGGATTTGATGATAATAATAGAAAGGGACAAATGTAAGAAAGAATCGTGTAGAGCTCGATGTAGGTAGAAAAACAGAGGAGAGATGGTTTCATGTCTTCTGGGGTGGGAGTGGAAACAAAAGGAATATTGGAGCTCTTGACATCAATGAGGAAAGTGGGCTGAAGTGACTATTTGAGGAGGGGCAGATAATGAGTCATTTCAATGTTAGATTTTAGAATAAGTGGGCAACTAGAGATATGGTGAGAGGTCAAGTAAAATTTAGAAAAGAAAATACCCAGATTGAAAATGTGTGCCCAGTGGTAGAGAAAAGAGGCAAAGACACACTAATAATGACAATTATAACTTCTACTACTTATTGAATGGTTACTGTGTTCCAGCCATTGTAACAGCATATTTTATATTTAGACACTATAAAATAGATTTGATTGTTCCTATTACAGTTGAGATATTGAAGCTTCAAGAGGTGAAGGAACTTGCTTGAGGTCACATATTGAAGGACTAGGACTAGATTTCTGTTTCCTTCCATGTGTAGAAGTTGTCTCCTTGTTACAAGACACTTGAGATGGAAGTATGGAAATAAGAGTATCATGGCAATAGCATTGGGGTAACTTTAAAAAAAGAGAGAATAAGGGAAATTAAGGTGTAAATACCAGGTGGGCCTAGGCCTGGTACAGAAAAAGGCCAAGAAGTTTGTTATGTCCTCCTACAACAATGAAAAGTAAGTAAAGAAAGCATTTTTCAATTCGTCCTAAACCTGACACAGCACAAGGATAGAACTTTGAAACATAATTTGTTTTCAAATACTTAATTATCTCTCCCACTGATGCAAAGGTAAAGAAGAGATCCAGATAGCAGCTTTAGAGAGAAGCAGAAGTTCCAGAGAGGACTGAGCAGAGAGAATGGAGAAATTTATTAATGAAGCTATAAAAAACACGTGACAAATCCACATTCATTTATAAGCCCCCCATGTCCTCTCCTTCTCATACATTCCAAAACCAAATGTAAGCAACTTGTATTCTATTTCCCTATAGTATTGACTATAATACGCATATATGTTTTGAAGTCAAAACATGAGATCCTAAAATCAGTGCCATAAGTGTTTACAAATCAATTAATGTGTGCTAATTGCTGGTAAAAATCAGGATATGGATATGAAGTAGACTTTTCTGCCTTCCAGAAACTCGCTATAATCATACCAGAGGATAGGCAATAGGAGAGGTATGAATTAAGTATGCTGATCATAAAAAAGGAATGAAAATCTTGGCCTGGAATGGCCAGACAGAAGCTTATCATGAGAAAACATTTGTTCTGGGCCTTGAAAGGTGAATAAAATTTTCTGAGGTGCTCAAGGACACATAGGAAAGATGGAATATTTTAATTTGGGCAGTTATAGAGGCTGGAGCAATTGGCCAGACTACAACTGGCCCCAAACGGAAGTAGCCCACAACCTAATGGACAGTGTATAAAAGAGCCTGAAGGATGTATACCCTCTTACAGTCTTGATATTGAACACAGTCCCATCAACTGGGGGATCAGCAGCAGAGCCCAAGTAGCAGGAAGCACCTGAAGTCTGAGAGTAGGCAGAGCCATGAATCCAGAGTTCTTTCTCTGGCCCTGAAAGCGAGAGACTAGAGGAGACTTTGACAAAGTCTCAGCCATGGGCTCAAGACAGAGTATAGTCCCTCTAAGTCAGCAATCCCCAGCCTCTTTGGCACCAGCGACTGGTCTAATTCCTGATGATCTAATGATCTAAGGTGGAGCTGAGGCTGTGAGGCTAACGCTGGGGAGTGCCTGCAAATACAAAAAAAAAAAAAATGCTTCAGTGGCTCATCTGCTGCTTATCTCCTGCTGTGTAGCCAGATTCCTAAACAGTGTTGACTGGTACTGGTCCGCAGCCCCGGGGGTTGGGGACCCCTGCTCTAAGTGTTAGAGTGCTTAAAGAAGCTGAGGTCCATGGAGAATAGTCTTGACCATCTCCTGATAAGCAGATTGCCACTGTCTAGAAAACAGCCCAGGAATGTCATATGCCAGGTCTGGTACAATAAGATTAATCTAAGACCCCACCCAGCAAGCATGAGCTTGTTCTTATTACTTTTAATATTTCCCCAAATTACTACTACAATGATTTATATCAGATGAGTATTCAACATATATTTTTCTGAACAACTATCTGAATATGTTTTTATGCTACATTAAACTTGTTTTGTTTCCATTTCCTGCAGGACTACAAGCTACATTATCATGATCATCAATCATCATCTTACTAGCTAATAATTATGGTGGGTTTATCATGTGCTGGATATAATGCTTAGAGCTAGGGATAGCTAATTCTCAGAACATTTCTACAAAACAAACGTTATTAGCCCCATTTTACAGATGGAGAGAGTCAGTTTAAGCGGGATTTCAGATCTTGCCCAAACTCACATATAACTAATAAATGGCAAAATAGTAGAATATCAAAACTATGTCTATCTGGTATCAAAATAGTTCACCTCAAAGGTAAATAAATCATTTTAATAAAAACTTTGATCAATTAAATAAACAAAAGTTACTCTGTTCAGTTGGTATTGTGAGAATGCAACAGTTAAGTGACTTTTTCAAAGGTTTTATTAAATTAAATACATAGGAAAGTATACAATTTGATGGATTTCACCAGTTGATAAGACTGATTTTTTACATTTGGTGGGATGTATTACAGTTCCATAAATATAGCACAAAAATCACATTTTCTTTGTCTGCTATAACCTTTTTACAAATAAGATGTAAGTTATCAATCTACAGACTTGTATGATCTTTTAAAATTTACAAACAGCCTTCTGGCACCATAATTCAAGTGTTTTGTCTACTTTTCTACCCTTCACGTGTTAAAAATTCTAATTAGTTAATATATGCAATCAACTCATCGCCAAGAACTTCTACTGAATTGAAGACATTTTTACTTCAATATATTCAGGTTATCTTTTTCAAAGAAATATCTCAATTCTCCCCAGTATCTCTTAAGGACATTTCATTTACCTAAACTCAACTCTAAGTGCTTCAGAAGTTAGAGATCTAGTGGAATCTGAGTAGCCTCACTTATTCTCATCACACAAAACTGCAAAATGTAGCAAGGAAGTTACACTTGACTAGCAAAGAACCTTGCGACATTTCATTTTTAAAGTGTTCCTGTCTGACAGGGAATATGAATTGTTATACTACACCCCTGATCGCTAAATTTGCCCCCTCTTGTGGAGGTGCCAGCTGCTGCCTGTTCACTAGCAACAGCTCTGTCACTTTTACTTTGCATCCTAATTAAGAAGAAATAGAGAGACACGTGGAAGTGCAAGTACCAGAAGGATCATGCTATCTGTCATACTGTCCTCCAGATGTTCTAATGATGCCTTCGAATTTGGATGGAGGAGACACACAGAAAGAACTCTGGCAACATGAAACCTTCCTGTGACTACTTGTTGAAGAAAGACAATTAACAACTGAACAGCTGCTAATGGAGACCTTTAGCTGGAGAACTTGTTATGAAGAGAACTTATCATCTCTCAGAGGACTTCATACTGATAAACACCTGAGTTATGCTCCTTATTTTTGTTTTAAAATGCACAATTCATCCTTCCTAAAGTTTCCTTCAATTACTGAGAGCTCATTAAGATAAGAAAGATTTATCGCCAGTTTAAAAAAAATTATTTTGTGAGCTCACGAAACCCTACAATACAAATCATTGCCCTGAAATGTTTTAAAAACTTTCCAAATATTTGACTGGTGGCCCCTGGTATTGTATTATTGAAGAACTCCAAACATGTAATTTTGAACAATGAACCTAACTATTAGGAACTTTCCTGTTGGACATATCACTAAATTACTTTCACAATGATACTGTGCTTAGAGTAATGCACACGTTCCCACACCCTTCTCCAGAGACAATTAATACAAGTTCTTGCTTTGGATACATGTGACTTACAGAGAGAAAAAAGAATATAATCAGTAATTCTTAAATTATTATTTTGGAAGTAGGCCTTGTCTTTCAAGTGGACAGACTTTATTATAACTATAGGATACTACTATTCTCATTTACTCTAAAGCATAGGGTGGAATTGAAAGGTAAACTTCTCATAAAGAAAGTGATCTTGAGCAAATTTCAATCAGTGTTGATCAATTCCCCTGAAGGGAGAAAAGACTAATTAATAAAATGATCTTTATATAGTAACTCTGACAATTCTGTCCAATTTTATTATTCTAACAATCTCTTTCCCCACCCCCAAAGAAAAAATGAACAATTTTTACTAATTTTCATAAACACTGTTCCATGCAATCAGGAAATAATTAATTTAGAGCTCTTCATCAGTAATGGGGACAAAGTTCCTTAATGAACAGCCTCTCTTTAATTCCGTGATAAGACAACTATTAATGAAATATTTATTGATATAAAATTATGCCAGGAAAAGAAAAAAAGAAGCTATTTTTTTAAATCAGGTTAAGTCTTGAATAAGGTACAACTGATTGCGTGTCCTGTTTAGCACTAAAGTAATGAAATTTTAAAGAATACTGGAACCTTTAGATTTAGATATAGATGGATAATGATGCTATAGATATAGATACAGATACATATTATTTTTGTTAAAATAAGTCAAGTATCCATTCATCTTCTCTGTTATAGCACTGTATTAAATGATATGGAGTGATATAAGTTAAAGAAGACTTTTCCCTCAAGAAAATTATCATCTAATTCAGATTTTCTCAATAGCGACTCTATTAACATTTTGGGCCAGATAATTCTTTGTTGTGAGGGCTGTCCTGTGCATTGTAAGATTTTTAACATCATCCCTGGCTCCTGCCCAACCAGTAGAACCACCCCTGGCAGTTGTAACAACCAAAAATGTTTCAGACATTACCAAATGTCCCCTGGAAAGCGAAATTACCTCCAGGTGAGAACTGACTCATCGAAGGATCTAAAGCTCAAAAGTTTTCAACCACAGTTTCCTAAGAGGGATACAATGATAGATCAAATAATAGCTGAGCATCAAGAGGGATATCTAAATAGCTAGGTAATTGAGC
>NW_006494614.1:14067123-14086940 GCF_000325575.1 Pteropus alecto | reverse complement strand
CAATCTTGGCTCTGCCTTTTATTAATGTGGGAAACTTATATTTCCTCTAAGCCTCAGTCTCCTCCTCTACAAATTATGGAGAATAACAGAATTTATACATAAGATCGTTTTGAATATGAGACAAAATAAAGCATAGGAGGCCCCAGAATGATTTGTATCAGCCACTGTTATTACAGGTGGTGTTCAAATTTTTGTTGAATTGGATAGACAAAACTTAATGAACACTTTTTTCGTATAGACATTAACAAGTACAAAATAAATTTGAATGAGTATTTTTATGGAAATGTTCAATTTTTATTATGCATTGATAGAATGCTATTTCCATTTTAAGAATTGTTTTATAACAATTATGGCATGTTTAACCTCATGAGTTTTTCCTTTAGAATAAAAGGGCACACACTGACCGAGGAATAATTAATCCAGAGTGATCAAAATTGAGACACATCTTGGAAAAGTTATTGAAGTTCCCCCTAAAAGCCCAAAACTTAGGGAATAGTCAGGCAAAATATCAAGTAATACATGAAGAAAAAAAAAAATAATGCCGATCTCAGATTCCTCCACAGATTCCAATGCCAAAAAACAATAAATCAATACCTATAAAATTTTCGAAGAAAGAATTGTGATCGAGGGATTTTATATCCAGTCAAGCTATCCTTAGAATATTATAAAAGCTTTAGTGAAATCACTTAAAACATGCACAAATTCAGAGAATAGCGCCAGGATTCCTCCTTGAGAAAAATTACTGGGTGACAGATTTCATTCAACCAAAATATAGCTGAGGAATGTATAGAAAGAGAACATTGAATGTATTTCATTGTAAACCAAAGAAAGAATATCTCAAAATGATACAACTAATAAAATCAGGAGGGAATTACGAAAGAAGGTGATAAGTAAATTTATTTATTGATTCATCTTCAATACCTTGAAATCAAAGGATCTCAAAGGTAACAAATTCAAATAATATAAACTTAAACATAAAGTACTTAGCAGTACAAAGGGAAACACTTAACATTTTTAATAGTATCGATTGAAATAAGTTGATGAACTAAGAAGAAGAGGGGAAGGAAGAGAGAACATGCTAATTTTAGTATTGTATGTAGGAGGAAACTAATAAGTATAGTCCAAAAATACAGAGAAGCTAAAGATATTATATAAAAGTACAGTTAAAAGGTAATCAGAACAAAAATGCAAACTTCTTAATATCAGAAAAACTACAGAGGCAAAATGAATGAAAAGAGACCACACAGTGAAAGACTCTTTAAAATAGAAAACGTAACATGAACTAATGACAGAATACCTCTCATAGCAATAAATCTATGACCTACACTAACTGAAAGACAAAACTGAATCGCAAACCAAAATCCAAGTCTATATATATGAAAATTAAAACAAAGTAACTTAGAAAGTAAAAATAGATAGGCAACATTATAACAATAAAAGCCGATAAAAAGGAAGCAGGGCTTACAATTTTAACAGCTGGCAGAGTGGAATCGAGAGCAAACACATTAAACAAGACATAGAAATCTGCTTATAATGACACAGTGTAAAATTTACAAATTAAGACCCAACTGCTACATATATTTCTGTACCAAATAACATAGCGGAATTATAAATAGAGCAGAAATTATAAGAGATTCAAAGAAAATACCTACGAACACATTAGTAGTAAGAGATTTGAAGTAACCTCTCTCAGTCTGTTGACAAATTGTGCAAAGGAAAAATAAGTAAAGTTATGGGAGACTAAAATAAAAATAAACAGCATAGATCTGATAGATAAATATAAAATTCTACATCCTGAAAATTGAGACTGTACCTTCACTTTATATAAACATAAACATTCAGAGAAACATAAACATAAACACATTAGATCCCAAAGATAACCTTATAAATTCAAGAAAGTAGAAATCACGATGTCATTAAAACAAAAATTCTATCCAGAAGTAGTATAATTCTCCCTTAAACAACTCTTGAGTAAAATAGGAACTAAAAAACAAAACAAAATTTCTAGAAAACAATGTGTTAATATAATTTAATGTATCAAGATGAATGAGATATAGAGCCAACACGTGCTAAGAGAAAAATTCATAGCCTTAAATGTCTATTTGAATAATAAAGAATAAAGACAAATGACACGAGTATCAATCATTAAAAGTTATATACAGATCAAGAAAATTAACAGAAGAGAACATGTGAAGGTAAATTAATAAAGACAATATAATAGCAATAAGTTAGAAATAGATACACAGTGAAATTTATAAATAAATCCAAAAACTCTTTCTATAAAGAAAAAAGAAAGAGCGAATAATTAGTTAGCTTTATCAAGCAAAAAAGAAAAAATGCATTCACAAAAAAAGACAATGGAATGGAAATAGAAGAAATTAAAGTATCATAAGAGATTAATTTGCATAGAATTTGGTGAATTATGTAAAAATAAATTTTAACCTGTATGAAATAACTTTCTAGGAAAAGTTTTATCAAAACTGACCACAAAGTAAACAGAAAATATAAAGTGAGCAAATTCTATTAAAAAATAGAGAAACATGCCAAAGAGCTTCAAACAACAAAAAAGTATATCCCCAGTTTACTCATAGGATAATTCCAACAAATCTTTAAAAGCAGTTAATTCTAATGCTATTTCAACTGCTCAAATTATAGGTATTGATAGAAATTTTTAAATTATTTTTGTAAAGCAAGCATAACATTGAGGATACATCTGACAAAATAGCATAAAAACAGAATACTAGAGACAAATCTTATTTATAAATATTAGTGCCAAAATCCTAAATAAAATACTCATAAACAAAATCCAGTAGCAATTGTAAAAATAATACAACATAACCACATGAGATTTATTATGAAAATGTATATAAAAATATTTCAACAACCATTCTTTAAAGAATAACACTCAGTAAAATAGAAAAAGATGGATACCATTTTAACATGGCCCCAAAGCCATGTTAAACAGAGGCATTTTACAAAAGCCAGGAAGAACTAATGTCTGCTATTTAACATTTTATTATTTAATGTTAAACATTATTTAACATTTTACTAATGTTCAAATGTTATTAGCCAATAGACTTAGCCAAGAATAAAGAGTTAGAAGTATAAAATATTGAAAAGGAGGAGGTAAATTTTTTTGGTAGGTAATACAATTATATATCTGAAACATCCAATCTAATTAACTGTAAACAATAAGAGAATTCAGTAAAGAAACAGTAAAAAAATTAATATAATAGCAATCAATAGTTTCATACATTTTAAAGTAACAAAAACTATAATAGAAGAAATGATCCCACATATCATATCACAAAGGAATAAAATCAACAAGAACATTATGGAATAATGTTCACAAAGGAATAAAATCACAAAGGAATAAAATCAACAAGAACATTATGAAAAAAAGTTTTAAATACTACTGAATAATTCAAAACAAAAGATGGCAGGAACACATGAAAAGACACCATTTTTCTTAGATAGGATGACCCAATATTACAAGATGGTCAATACTCCCTAAGTTAATTAAATATTAAATAATATCCCCCCAAAGGATACCAATTTATTTCTTAACTAAATAAGCAAATTCTAAAGTCCATATGAAATAAAATAAGAATATGCAAAAATCTCTGGAAATGGAGAGCAATAAGGGGAACTACTATTACTGGATTTTTTAAAATATTATAAAATCATGATAATTAAAACAGTGCTCTGGTATATATATATACAGCATTGAGTTCAGATATATAGACCCAAATTCATTAGGTGATTTAGAATGTTAATTAGTGGTATTCCAATAAGTGGGAAGAAAGAAAAAAAGTACTGAGAAAAATGGTAGTCATATGGGAAAAATATCCACAACTTGAACAAGGATCATTTCTAGATGAATTAAAATATAAAAAATGTTAAAAATATTTGTACACATATCCCAAATGACTAATTTTTTTTAAATTTTTATATTTTTATTTTTTTCAATGATAGTTAACACACAATATTATGTTAGTTTCAGGTGTACAATACAGCAATTAGACATTTATACAACTTATGAAGTGATCACCCCGATAAATACAGTACCCATCTGACACCATATGTAGTTATTATAATACTACTAACTATATTCCCCATACTATACTCTATATCCCCATAACTATTTTGTAACTACCAATTTGTACCTCTTAATTCCTCCTCCCTTCACCCATTCTCCCACCCACCAATCTGATAACCATCAAAATTCTTTCTGTACCTATGAGCTTGTTTCTGTTGTTTATTTGTTTATCCTGCTCTCTAGATTCCTCATATGACATTTGTCCTTCTCTGTCTGACTTACTCCACTCAGCACAATACCCTCTAGATCTGTGCTAGGTGGTCCATGCTATTATAGATGGCAAGATTTCATTCTTTTATGTCTCCTTGGGCAAGGGAAACAAAAGAAAAAATAAACAAATGGGACTACATCAAACCAAAAATTTTGCACAGCAAAGGAAACCATCAACAAAACAAAAAGACAACCAACTGAATGGGAGAAGATATTCACCAATGATATATCTGATAAAGAGTAAAGATCCAAAATATATAAAAAACTCATACAACTTAACACCAAAAAAAGATCTGATCAACAACTCTATTTTAAAAGGCTATGAATAGTTTTTAGAATAGAAAATAAAAATGGTTCTTGAGATATAAATAGATCTCAACCTCACTCTTAATAAGAATAATGCTAATTAAACCAACATTGAGATTACACTTTTCATTTATATTGACGAAAATCAAAGAGCATAGATAACACACTGGGCTGGCAGTGGTGAGGAAATAGTCATTCTCATGCATTGTTGCCAGGAGGCTGAATTTATAAACCATTATGGAAGACTGTTTAACGGTATCTATCGTAATCACAAATGTCCTTACCCTCTAAATGTGGGTTCATCCCACTTCCACAAATGTATCCTACAGATAGATATATACTCACATATCTGACATATTAGTACAAAAGTACTCATAGTCGCATAACAATAGCAAACATTTGCAAATATACAAAATGGTCATTAATAGAGAAATGGTTAAATGAATTTTGGTACATCCATACAATGGAATCAGAAAGAATAACAATGTACTGCAGTGAAATGAACTACAAGATATAATGTTAAGAAAGCAAAGGAAGGGAGAGAGAAAAAGAGAATGGAGGAAAGGAAAGAGAAAAAAAAGAAGGGAGAAAGAACAAGTGCAGAACAGTGTAGATAAAGTTGAGGGGGTTAGGGAATAGATACATACGTTTGTTTATACTTATGTATGCACAAACTACCTCTGGAAGGATCCATAAGTAAGATATTGGTTACATTTTCTCAGCCAGGGGACAACCATGGAAGAGACCTGCCTTTCATTACACAACCAAAAGATATCTTTTAAATTGAAAAAAACAAACAAACAATTTTTGAGTCTATAGGTTGGATTTGACCTGTGGTTTGCTGGTTTGAAATCTTTTCAAAGATCATTAAAACAAAAGTGATCATTTTTATCATAAAATTATTTTCCGTCTAAATTTACCTATCTAAATGCATATGATATTTGCATTATGCAATCAACTTTATTCCAATCTGACAGTGATTACGATATAAGCCTGTAAATCCTAGTGCTCCAAATTCCAAGTCCATTATAAAAATTAAGTATTTGACTATGTCAGAGATGGGATTATCCTATTGCAGACTAAATCATACAAGGTTTTACTTGACAACTCTTCTACTACTGACATGATAACCTTATATTGTAGACTGATTCATTCAGACTGAAAAAAAAATTAACCTGTCCTGTTAGAAATTCAAGGAAGAGAAAAAGGCAAAAGAATAGGAGTTTATTTTGCTCTACTCATTTCTCAAGAGAAACATATGCTATATTTGCTCAGATGTGTGGAAGAGTTTAAAAGCACAAAAGTTGTTAAATAGTAAGTAATCATATAAAAAGAGAGAGAAAGAAATTAATCACATCTGACAGCACAGTCTCAGAAGACATTTTTTTTTTATCAGAAGGGTTAAGAAATAATCATCCCTTGTTGACTTCCAAATTGCTCTATAGATTCAAAATCTCTTTTGTCAGTCCCCAAATGATCTGAATCTTTCAGATTCGAAGACTTTTTGACCTTCCCATAATATTTATATTGCCAATCCACACTATTTCTTATATACAGCTCACTCCCAATTAAATCTGTAATGGGTTTTGACCAAACTGCTACCACTTATTTCAAGAAATATATTGTGCCACATCTAAAGAATCTAGTATAAATGGTATCTATGCAATGATCTCATTTTAAAGTTTTTCTTCCCAAAAGACTACTTCAACTTCTCACCACATAAACTGAAACTACCCACAGTCTTTATTGGATTGTTTATCTATATAATCTGGCCTATTATTTCATATAAAGGTTTTTTTGGTGAAACAAGAAGCATGTTTCTTGAACCTTGCCCTTTAATTAGTGTAAGCTCCTTGGGGACTGATGGTCTGACTTCATAGCAAGTAATCAAATGGATCTAGGAAACTGAGCTAAAATTAAACATTCCTTCCAAATGTTTCAGGCAATCCTAAGCTATGAAGTGTCTGCCAACCCCTTGAAAAGATCAATAGAGCAACCCCTGGGCATATAATGCAGAACCGCCCACTGGAAAGTTCAGTTAATGAAACTCCACAATGGCCATTAGGTCTGTAATATAAGCACATTCTTACGGAAGAATGAATTCCCTTTATCTGTGCTTCTGACTCCAGTAGATGGTCCAGTGAGCAATTAGACTTGCAAAAACTAACACTCACTCACCCCAAAACTGATTATATGGCTTCACATAAATAAAATTTGATTATTATGGAATTCTTGCCTTTAGGAATCACTAGAGGACTAATATTAAACACAAGCATTCTAGGGTCGTCCTGAGTAATAATGCTTTTTCTTTAAGAAATTCAACTCAAATCAGCAAACATTTAGATTGGCTTTTGTAGAAAAAGCACTTTGTCTTTTCCAAACAGCACATTTATCCATGTCTTTTAGTTTACTTCATTAAATTAAATGCATATGTATCATACATTATTTTTAAAAAGAAATATATAGTCAAGTGTTACAGGCTCTTCCCAATAAATCCATCAATACAGTGGGGTATGCTGTATCTAGTTTGCAATTCTATGCTAAATTTGAATTTCTCTCTTTGAATCTCTCTTTGAAAGAGAGATTTATCTTACTAACAATCTATCAAAATAAATATCTCCTAAGGAACAGTATCATTAAATATTTCTCACAGCTGAAATTCCCCAACTCCTTTAGTCACAATTAATAGCTCTTTGTTCATGCATATATCATGATGCTTCTCACATTTTTAATGGGTGGTGTTGTTGATGGATTTTTCATTACTACCAGATTGGGACCCCCGTGAAAGTGGAGAACAGGTCTTATTCATCTCTTAGTAAGTCCCAATGACTTTCACAGAGCCTCCCGCATTATAGACGAATAAATAATGAAAACTTATAGTCAAAGGTTTGCAGTCCTCTCTGTTCTGCCTTATGTCCATTGCAATACTGGGATTGGGGCTTCCAGGACAGAGAGGGGCGGGGTATTGAAGCACATAAGACTATTTCTCTAGAGTTTCTCTCAATCCCACAGTCCTAGTTCTACTTTCCCTTCAATTCTATTGTTATTATGACTCCCAGATTCACAGTATAAATCTTCTGAACATGACAGTTGATGCACAGAATGTCGATTTTGACCCACGACAGTTCTACACGGGGACAGAGGCCTGTGACACTGAAATTACAAAGAGGCACCTGAGGTCCCTGTTGGTGACACACTTTTACTCTGCCCACTACATAGTTCTCTTTTATTTCTCTCTTGCACAGCCTCTTCTGTTTCCCTTCCTCTGGTTCTACTCTGCTACTCAATTCCCCTGCTTCCATGTCCCTGCTTGTGCTTCCGATAGCCAATGGGCTAAAAACACAGCTGGATAGGGATGGAAAATACCCAGTAGAAAGCCACCACCCTTCTCTCACTTGCCCAAGACAAAAGTCATTAACTGATTTTTAAGACTCTTACCTATAACCTCACAATCCTAAAACAGGGCTAGAGACAGTCACCACCAATAAATACAAGTGGGCATAAAAGATAAGATCCCTTTGCAACTTCTGGGGGCATTTTTATCCTCTTGGCAGTAAAAAGTATTAATCTATTTAAGCCTTAATACTGAACTGGCAAAAAAATTTCCCTCTTTTTTCTTAAACTGCCCCCCCGCCCCTGCCACAGCCCCATTTTGATTGATTGGTAGTGGCTTTTCTAAGCACTGTGTTTAAAATGATCAAGAGGTAGCATCCTTGCCAAGCAAGAAAAGGTGCTATAATGCATTAGCAATGTCTTGCTAAGCAATCAAGAATAGAGAAACCACAGCGTACATTCTAGGTATTTGCCCCCATTTGCCTTATGCTGTCATCTGATAAATTATTCCAACATCCTTCATGCAATCTTCAGGGTTTGCAAAGTTTATTTGATTCATTCAACAATCAACTTAACTGGAGTATGAGTTAATTAGAATTGAGTATGAGCTGGCACTATCGTAGACATTGGACATAAAAATAAAACGAAATGCAGTCCTTGATCTCAGGCAACTAATAAAGTCTAGCTTCTAATAACTACAATATCCCATTTGTGCTTCAGTAAAAGCAACCGTAGGCAATGCTGTCCATGTTCTTGCATTTTAAGGAAATGGTTTGCATAGAACCATTCTTTTAATTAAACCAAGAAATCTTAACCTTAGATTTCCAAAAACAAAAACCAGCCACAAATATTTCAAAAGGACTCCCCAGATTTTCTGCTTTCATTTGAAAGGGGCTTAGGGTCCAAATGTAAGTTCAAATAATTAAATATTGAGTGTTGCCATTCCAAATAGTTTGAGAATCTGTGAATTGCATTTACACAGTACATGATATTGATGATAATAGCTGAAATCAAGACAAGTCTAGAGAAAATAACAAACTAAAGCAGTATAGTTTTGCATGGAGATGAGTATATGCCATTTAAGCACAGACTGACTTTCCATAATAATCAATTAAGGTGAGGTGTGACAAACGTAGAAACTGTAATAGCGACACATTTATAATGGGAGTAACAGCTAGTTTTCTGTGCTAAAAAGAGCCATTTCCTGCAAAAAGAAGAACCGTCAGCCTGAGATCTGAGGGCAGCAGCACTGCAAAGATGACAGATCAGAATGGGATACATCCAGTTTATCTCTCTGAGTTGAATCGCCATCTGCCATTAGGGTCTCCTCCTCTCTCTACCAATCATCATGGTGGTTTCAAGTCCAGAATTCTCCCAGGCATTAGGCTGCTGCTGATTTCTAGATCTCAAAACCTTGTTGGTGACAGGATTGGCTCTGACATTCATTATATCTGCAACTGTGGGGTTTTGTTTGTTCACTCGCTTGGGTAAAATTTGTATGTCGTCTTCAGAAAAATCTCCTGGCTTTTAAGTTTTTAATTAGATACGTGCAATTTATTAAATATATAATTTTTAACTAGATATCTCATCCCAATATGAATTGGGAAATAGTGTGTTTTCCACAAAACCAGCCAAAATAAATCCAAGAATTGGTCTATTTTCAGCTGCTGCTCTCTGTTCAAAGGTGAGACAGATATTCTCCCCGCCACCCCCTTTTGTTAAAATGAAATGGATCCTCAAAACAAGGCATTTCTCAAGGTGCCATAGACTACCCACCTCAGAATCTACCTAGGAAACATTGAAATTCAGTTTCCTGGGCTCCACTTGGGAACTATTAAGGGCCCATGAGTCAGCATTTTAACAAATTCACCAGATGGTTCATGAAGGGATAAAGTGTAAGGATTCCCTACCATTCTAAGGCAATACTCTGTGGGAAAGGTTTTTCCCATCTAGTCCTTAACGGTATTTAAAATATATCAGCAAAACTAGTTACACCTGTGCAGCAGCATTAGGGTAATTAAAGATCCAGATCACTAACAGCCTGCTAGGCCCAGAATAATCCTGTTCCCTGATGTACAACGCATGCAGAGGCTGCGGATGGTAATAGTGTGGTGACTCTAGGATTGTTTGTAGAGTGGGCATAAATCTTCAATCCTCAGAGAGCTGCTATCAGCCAGGTCTCCATCCTTCATGGGACAGGCAGAAGCTGCTGTAGCTACTTTCCGGCCCTCTGGCCACGGGCTTTGCTATTTATTGACAGATATTCCTGGCTCCAGAAGGGCAGCTCCCAAAGTGAGTCACTGAGGGATTTTTGCCTGCATCTCTATCTGGTGCTGCTCAAAGCTGAGCACCCATAAATCCTCCTGTCCCCATCGATCAATTGCAGACACAACAAAACAAAGGCAAGTTTAAAGTTCAACATAGCCACTCAGGGGAAGCACACCATACGCTGGTTCCTAGGCTTCTTATAAGAAAGAAGAGCTCAGAAATAAATACAGAAAATCATTCTCTTGCTATTTTCGAATATCTAACCTTTAACTTTGTTCAATAATTGCCTGAGTTGAGACTACTTTTAAAACAAGGTTCAAGTTAAATACTAAGTTCCATTCCCTACTTGATTTTATTCAATATAGATTTCCTTTTCCAACACCTCAAAAGAGCAGTTATGTTGATTCACATCGCACTTATTAACACACAAAAATCTCCCATGCTAATGCTGGTAGAGAATGAAAATACTTGAATTTGTGCATTTACAAAGTATTTGTAAGCCTCTTGGTACTTGTATCAAGCTTCTAGCTAATATGTTTCTACCGAGTGCATTCAGAACTTGATTTTGTTTAGATTTTACTTGTATAGGATGATACATACATGAAAGATCTACAACCACTGAAAGAATGAAAAATTTAGACATGAAAATGACTGGAATTTAATCTACAACCTTCATTTTGCAATCAGAGAAACGGGATTCTGTAGAATAAACTAAAAGTTTGCTTCCAGCACTGAAATTGTGATTTGCCCAGTATGACAGAGGCTTTGGAGCCCTACCTTACTCTTTCACCAATCAGGGTTTCACACATGTCTACAGCTTCCTACAGCAAGCACCTGTGCCTCTATCTGCCCGAGGGTTTTCTCCCACCACAGAAGCATGCTGAGCTTATGCGTGGGTAGGAGAAAGATGCTGGGGAGTTAATGCCTCCAGACCAAATCTTAGCCAATGACACAAGACAGTAGATTATTAACCAGCTTCTCACCCTCAGATTGGACAGCTCTGAGGTGTGCATTACATCATCTCCCAGAGGCAGGTAACCTGCCCACTGACATGCCTTGTGTTGGCTCTCCTGTTCTGCTTCTCCACTCCCCTAAAAACTTACCCTAAAAACTTACCCTACCTGCACTAAATCTTTGTATCGGGGTGTAGTTCTGAGGGAACCCACCCTAACATCCAAGTCCCACAGCTATAGTGAAAAGGCAAAAACCAAGCCAGTTTGGTTTTGTATTTTTTAAAGATAAATATGTTGGATCATGTCATGGGAACCTACAGGAAGAAAGGAAGAAGTAAGCAGTTCTGTCTCAAACAGTGTGGGAGGTGTCCATCTGGTTCTCAACAGTGCCAAGTTTTCAGAATCTTTGTCTCAATTCATACTAGGTAGTTATTAAGAAGTGAATAAGAATACATATCAATCAGGCTCGAACTAAGCTAATGAGCAGTTTTGAGGTAAAACTAAAAACCCAACCATATCTCTTCAAAAGCAAAGAGCAGCATTTGGAATACTTGCCTTGTGAAAGCAAAACATAACAATTCTGTAGGTGTCTTTACAATTAATATTTGGTCTGAATAAGCCCAATGTCTCTATTTGCGTTGGAGTAAATTTATGTTGGAGTAATCCTAGAAATACTTGTTTTAAAACTTCGTTTTTTATCTTTTGTCCTCACTAAACTAGCATTTGATGATATTTTAGTCTCTATAACAATATACAATATTTATGAAATAGTTTTGTTGACAAGTTACAGGTTTTCAAAACAAAGGCTTTTTTTTCTCTCTTCCATTGCTGTATTGATGAATGTATAAAGACTTGAAAAGAAGGCTTGGAGTCTCCATTCCAGTGAGTCAGAGTCACTCAAAAAATTAATTTAGGTTGAAAAATGTAGTAATATGGTATATTGCATAACCTTCTTTCGAAAGAAAGATATTACATATATTAAAAATAGTCATTGCTAGAGCCACACTGACAAAAAAAAAAAAAAAAAGCTGTGTTTTCAGAACAAACTGAGACACTAAGATTGAAAGTGAGCAAGTGAATTGCGTGAGACCACTCAGTGAGCCAAAGGTAGGAGTGAAAACAAAGGACTGAAAACAGGCGGCAGGACTCCAATTCCAGATCATGTTGTCTAGATAAAAATTTTGTTATTTAATCTCACTGCCAGACAGAGGTGGATTTAACCCAAATCAGGGTATGTACCTACCATTTCCAGAGCCCTGGGTGGCCCTCTCATTTGATTTCACATGGTCATATGGTTTTGTAAAATTTGCAAATGGGCAATTATTTTAACTGTAATTCATTAAGACTTTTTCTCCTGAAGAAGACTTTCCCAAATTTTATAAGCTTTAGATTCTACAAAACCTGAATCCTTTCTTTTGCTGTGTCCAGATGAACACTACATATAGTTCTCAGCTGAACATTTACCCCTACAATTCACAAACCCACCAAGAAGACTTTTCTTCCCAAAGAAACTTTTCATTACAACATTACCTCAGGCCTCACAGCACCTCCCCAAGTAACAACTTCACTAAACCATGGACTTCAGAAAATATTTTACAATTACCCTGAACCTTTGTGAGAAACTTAAGAAGCTTTAGTGCATCAGTGAGCAGTTAACATCTGTGGGTTCCTACTGAGATCTGAGGTTTAAATCAATTAGTGGTAACTAGGACTCTTTGCAATAGGCTTTCATAGAGAACAAGCATATGCTGATGTTTTAAATTAAAAATGTACTGTCCTGTAGAGAATGTTCACACAGCGTTCTCCCTTTTTGGCCCATGTAATTCTTATTACATTTTGTACTCCAAGAGTGATTATGAGATTCACGGAAATACTGAATCCCAAGGGAAAATATTTCTTCATAAGAAACCATAACTCTTTGAATCTCATTATTTTATAGACTTTTAATCATGTGGCTCTTTATCTTTGGTTTTAGTGAGCTCCTGCAGCTCATTCTTCATTCTCCATTCCCAAACCCCAGCCAAAATACTAGATAAAAAGGAATAATCCTTAATGAAATGGAAGAACACCTTTCTGGGCTGAAAGGTAGACCTGGAGAGGAGCTGGAACTCACCCTTCTTTCCAACTTTTGGTGTTGTAATTAGTGTTGCCAAGTTTGCCTTAACTAGTTTCATAAACAATAATAATAGCTAATATTTATTGAGTTCAGACTCTATGCCAGGCACTACACTATGCACTTGACATGCAAAATCAGTATAAAAAATCAACAAAATACAAAATAAAACAGCAAGAAAGAAAAAGAGGGACAAAGAACTACAAGGTAGACAGAAAATGGCAATTGTAAGTACTTCCCTATTAATATTTACTTTAAACATAAATTGATAAACTCCCTCAATCGAAAGATATCTAGTGGCTGAATGGATAGAATACAAAACCCAACTATATGCTGTCTATAAGAGACTCGCTTTAGATTTAAGGACACAAATAGGCTGAAAATGAAGGGATAGAGAAAGATAATCCAGGCAAATGGTAAATAAAAGAGAACAGGAGTAGCTATATCAGACAAAAATAGATTTAAGTAAAAAAAAAAAAATGGATACAAGAAACAAAGAAAGACATTATATAATGATAAAAGAATAATTCATCAGAAAGGTATAATAACTATATCTATCTCTATCTACCTCTATCTCTATCTATCTCTATCTCTATTTCTATCTCTATCATCTATATCTCTATCTTTCTCTCTCTATAGATATACCAAATATCAGAGCACTTGAATAGAAAATTTGAACAGACCAATTACTAGTAAGAAAATTGGATAAGTAATCAAATTTCCCCAATAAAGAAAAGTGCAAGACTACATGGCTTCACAGGAAAATTCTGCCAAACATTTAAAGAAGATTTAATACCAAAATAGTTACGAAACTCTCCCCCAAAATTGGTTTATGTCTATTACCTTGATTGTGTAATGGTTTCATGGGTATATGCATATGTCCAAACTCATCAAGTTGTATTCATTAAATATGTTCACTTTTTCAATATCAATTATACCTCAATAAGGCTATTTTTAAAAAGTTGCCTGTGAAGGGAGTATTTTTCCCACTGACTTTCATAATAAATGCAAAGGTGCATCCATGAATATAGATACAATAGAAAAGGGTAACACTGGCAGAGCTTGAAGAATGCTTATTCTTCTCAAGCAAAGTGTCTTACCCTAAGAGATTCTGGTTTAATTGTTCTGCAATGTAGCCCAAGGATCAGGATTTTTATTTTTTTTTAACTCCCTAGGTGATTTTAAAGTTCAGCTATGGTTGAAATCATCTGATGTACAGCAATGTTTCTTCAGTGCCCTGGCATCTGGTGGTCTGTGTCTCACTCTTGGAGCAGCAAGCTTCTAGTAGGTAGCAGTATGTAAGGATAGCATTAACAGAATCAGAAGAACCAAAGGGCGATTTGAATATAATAAGAGTGGCACCAGTAGAAAAGATAAACTGTGCTTCTTCAGCTTCTTCGGCTAGTGTAGAGTCACCTTGCAGGGAAATCCAGGGGTAGGACTCTATCTTCCTTATTCTGCTTCCATAAACTCATCAAGCAACCACAACATTATTGATCTGTTGTGGTGATCTAAGCCAACCATTGTTGGGATGAGGCGAAATCTTCCCTTTATGAGTAGAGACAATCTAGAGTAGGAAAGATGCATTCATCTTCTTTTTGTATTGCACTAACCTGTGACAAGCTGTAAACAACAAGGGAGCTCTTTTGGCACATTTTCCCTGCAGTCATTTATCAGGTGTCATAATTTTATGGGGAAAAAAAGCCCTTAGGGAAGTATAATGAATGTATTCCTTACTATTGAATTTCTGCTTATGCCGATATCTCTTAAGAGTCTCAGCTTTTATCTGCATGGCAACATTATTCTGGTATTAATAACATTAAAATTCTTATTTGATACACACACAGGGTATTTTTGTTTAAATAAAATAAGTATAACATGTCAGGATTTTTATTCTCCATAAATGTTTGTCCATAGATATAACCAGGAAAAAAAAAAGGCATACTTTTTATAGCTGCAACACTAAAGTTTTTTTTTATGGCTATTTTTTCACATCATAAAAATATAAGTGCTTGTTTGTTTTAATTTCCATATTAGCAAATAAAAGATTCATAAATGAAGGACTTTAATGTGACCTCAGGTTTCTTCTAGTGCAGTGTTCAAACTTTTTTTTATCCCAGGACCCCTTTCCACCCTTAAAATATTATTGAAGATACAAATAGCTTTTGCTTATGTTGGTTATTTCTGTTGATATTTACTCTTTTAGCTGATAAAAGTTTTATTTATTTGTTAATTTATTTAAAAATAACAATAGTATATCCATTACATATCACTGTAAATAACATATTTTTAGAAAAATTAAGTATATTTTCCAAAATAAAAAATATTTAGCAAGAGAAGTATCTTTTTTTTACATTAAAAAAATCTGTTTCAGTCTGTCTTCCTGAAGGACAGCTGGATTCTCATATCTGCTTCAGTAGTCAAATAATTGTGATATGTTGTATTTGTTAAAGCATATATAGAAAAATCTAGCATTTTAATCTATGATCTGGAAAGAGGAGTATTTAATATTCAGATAATTGTGGATATTCTTTTCTGATTCTAGGCTAAAACTCAACATGCTGTCATTCCTGAAAGGTTAACTGCAATATCAAATCAGAAACAGTATCAATGAAATATTGTTCTCTGTCAATTTAAAATTTACTGGTTTAGCTCGTTCTTTGAATGGATCTTTTGCCCATACATGATTTTGTGACTTTTGGAGCATATTGATATACTGAGTTATGGAGACCTTCCAAATGTTGACATAGTTCATTACATAATATCAAAAAAAACCCCATAAACATCACCACCGATCTCATTAGAAAAGTTTTTACATATTGGAGAGTTATCAAGCTCATGGTGGCAGATATACGTTTTCCAAAATTCAAATTTTCACTTGAAAGTTCAAATTTTATCATTGGCAACAAATGCTGTCAGTTGTTTTCCTTGAAGTGACAGGACCAATTCGTTCATTTAAAAATATATATATATATATATATATGAGGTAAATATTTATGTCTCAATACCAATTGTTTGTTAGTCATTCTTTCAAGTGAAAAGGAAACTTTTCCTGATGTTCCAGGAAGAACATGGCTAGTTCATCTACAATTCAAGTGACTCCACAAGTGCTTTTCTTCAAGATTACTATCCTACTTCACATACAATAAGTGTTTTATGCATAATTCTCATTTTCCCAAATGTTATTAAATATATGTGTGCTTAATAATCAAGATTTAATACCATTAATAATTTTTACTACTTCATCAAAGACATCACAAAGTAAAACTGGCTTTTTGTTCGTTTTTTAGATTTTGTATTGCAGGTTTGTGACAATGAAAAATATGATGACCACTAGAACAGCTTGGAGCCACTCCCTTGGTTTGTACTAAGGCGTCAGTAATATTACCCAACATTGAGTTTGCACCATCATATTTGTATACAGGAAGTGTTTATTTCTTGAAACTACTACGATCTTCTGCAATAGTGTTCCATGAAACACATTTGGAAAAAGGTGTGTTAAATATCCTCTTTAGCTCTTTCCCACTTCTAGATCTATGAAAGAGTTTATGTTTGCATCTACATGCCATATTATCTCTTTGAATTGACATACATTTAAGGTGGAGAAATATTTACCAGTTTTCACTAGGCTTCAATGTTCTTTCCTATAATTTACTATTTAAGTTTTGACTTACGTCTGTAGTACCTAACTCAGTATCTGAAACAGAGTATATACTTTGAAAACGTTTGCTCCTTTATACTTTGTCATTTTTAAAAGAGGATTTGAAGCATTTTATAAAAATACATACACTATACCAAATGCATTTTTAAAATCTTGTTAAACAAAAGTTTAGCAATTATAAATGAACAATTATGAGAACTGGGTTGAAAATCTGACTTAGAGCTTCCCCACAGTCAAAGAAACATGAAATCTCACTCAGAAAAGTCACATTATGAACTTAGGATTTAATAAGAATTGGGTAGAAGAGAATTCGGGGTCTTAGAAAGTGATCTCCATTCACATCCAGAGGTGATCTGAAACAGTTTAACAAATATTAGATGTAGATTTCTGTTCCAATTTATGACTTATAAAATATTACTTCTCTATAATTTTATCATTTCACTCATAATTTTAATAAAATCTATGACTTTTTTAAAAAATAAAATCTACTTCTGATTATTGCTGTGAGGAGCCAAGTTGTCCAATAAGTGTCCTAGGGAATTATCTGTCTCATTTACTGAACTGCTTAAAATCCCCTAGGATTATTCACTATGAAAACAGAATCACAACAGCAGCACATGCCAATCATTCTAAAAGGATTAAGGTTTGTAAAGAAGCCTAAATGTATTTATTAATCCTTTCATTTATTCAGAGAATATTTGTTGAGTATCTTTAATGTGCAAAACCACTGTGTATGAGGTACAAGCACCTACAGAAGAGCTTCATATTTCCTTGGAGTCAGATATCCAGATGATATAACTCATACACACAATTTTTTCCTAAAAACATAAATAATAATACTTAAGGGCTAGCTAAAAGCAGTCAACTTCTGCATTCATTAGGACATCATCTTTGACCATTATATTCAGGGCTTGGATAAGAGCATATATTAAGGAGATGTGCTAATTTAGGTTTGGGTCTACACAGCACAATGTGAAGTAGAGACTTACAGATAATAAATAGATTTGAACTGGATTTGAGAGACAGATGATTTATGTGTGGTGGGAGAAGAGGGAAAGATTATCTGCAAGAGCAAGAAAGAAGTTATTCGTGATATGATCTTGACTGAAATTTGAAAAACTTTTCTCCCACTCTTCCTAAATGTGAGTACTTCATTACAACCAGGCGACTATTCTCATGTCTTGGAAATTCAGATTTACTCTAACTAACCATAGTGACTTTATTCAAGCTGCTCTTCACACACATACAGACACACACACACACACACACACACACAGAAACACACACACACACTACACACAAACTTTTATTTTTCTTCTCCCACTCAAAATCTACCTATTTAACCATAGTGACTTTATTCAAGCTGCTCTTCACACACATACAGACACACACACACACACACACACACACACACACACAGAAACACACACACACTACACACAAACTTTTATTTTTCTTCTCCCACTCAAAATTCTACCTATTCTCCAAGATACAGTTCAAATTTCATGCTATACACAAAAATTTCTCAAGCATTCTGCATCTCATGGTTTTCTCATACCTCTCAATTCTTAGAACACGCATAATATGCACATTTTTGATTTAGAAAATTATCCCTGACCTTTTGCTTAACTTTTTGGTCATCATATCTCAGATCTCCCTACCTAGCTGATATTTACCTCACAATGCTAAATTTTAGCTTCTTAGTCTCTGATACAATACTAAATACCTATATGATAGAAGCCCAATAAATACTTGTGGAATGTCACTGATTTATGAAAAAGACACACCAGTTAGCAGTGACAAAGAGATATTTCTGTTGACAACAAGATAGTTACCAGTTACCAAAATGATCCTTAGCTCATCTTATCTTTGAAACTTTTCTCCTAGCAGGCTCCATAACTGTCCTTAAAAAAATAGGATCCTCAAAATACTCTACATGGGTTTATAGTTTTTATTTTGCATTTTTATTAAGCAGATCCACTAGATTTTCTTGTCCTATGAATGTCCTGTGTTTCTTTTTGCATAGCATAGTAAGTAAATAATAATCTTATTTTTCACTTTTTTTGGTTTGGGTACTTCAGGAACTCATTCAAAGATATTATTTTTATCCTTACATATTGAGCTCTTTCCAGTTTATAATTCTAGTGATAAATAAATGAAAATGTGTCATTATTGTTACAGCTTGTTTGGCAAATTATGTTTTCCTAGATCTTAACATGATTTTGAATTGCCTCTTTCATACAAAAAGCCATTACGCATGTAGTGCCAGAAGACCAGTTATTTCACTAGGTCAATGAGAGAGCCAGTTCACATCATGAATATTAGTGTGGCACCTTGCTCACACATGCAGGGGGATTAATTTTGTCCTGGAAATCTGCTAGGTGCACATCACCAGAGTGACTACAATCATTGTGCTTTAACTATGCCAACCTATTAATTCTTCTTAACTTGACATGATGATAATTAGTTCTATTCATTCTTCCTTAAATTTGTATCTTAGAAGATAAAAGGGGAAAAAACTATCTTTTAAATAACAAAGGCATATGCTTCATGTGGTATACCATATGTCCGTGGTTCTTTAGTACTACATTTCAGATAGCTTTTTCCAAACAAGCATCATCCAAAAGATTAATTTGGATTAAACATTAGATAAATATTAGGCCTGAAGATGCAGGAATAACATTTTCTCAAGCTTGAAACAATTTGAGCAACATGAAATTAATATCCCCTTTATAATTACCTTGAGAGCTCAGATAATCTAATTATATCTCCCATAGGAAGCAACTACATTGCCTTTTTATGATGGAAGCCCAGCTTTTAATGTTTCCTTTTTACACCATTGACCATAGGACCTAACTGAAACCCAGGGAAAGA
>NW_006494614.1:14062913-14067055 GCF_000325575.1 Pteropus alecto | reverse complement strand
GCTGAATTTAAAAATCCACAACTCTGTTAGCTAGTTGACCAAGGAGAGTTTACAACAAAGACTCCTTAAGAACATGTCTTACTTGTCTTGAGCAGCATTTTGCCACTGGAAGGAATTGTGTATCTCAAGAAGCCACCCAGGAGAACTGAAGAATTACATTTCTTATCACAAATGGGCCTCTAAAAAACATATGACAGATGACTTGTAGCATGGTATTTTGTGATCCATATTAAACAATCTATTTGAACAGTAATTTAAATTCAGACAGAATTAGAATTGCTGAAATTCTCTAATAATTACTAGAAACCTTTAGGTATACCATTTATGGTATGATGTGTTCCAGACACTGAGAAAATCCCCACAAACCAAATGAGATTATTGTTAATGTCACCATTTACCAATAAACAAACTGAAAATTGGTGAAGTTAAATAACTTGTAATAGGTCATACAAGCAAAATGTAGAAGAGACACAAATACATGTCTGTCTGATTTTAAAGTCCATGCTCATAAATACTCTGCTATGCAGCCCCACCCTTTAAAATGTATTTATATTCTGCCAATTTCCAAAGAGGAATTTAGGTGGCTCCCAATAAAGAAATACATGTAGTACAATTATTAAAACAATAGTAGAAGAAAAGCAAACAAGGAAGGGAGATTGTTATACCAAAGGGCCTAATTAAAATATGATTGCCTAGAGAGCACTTGGAGAGAAAAGGACAATACATTATATATTTCTATCAGATAAAAGGAAACAGAGCAATAATTTGAGAGTCATTAGATTTCCTAGCATAAAATTTAAGGAAATGTTATTGTGTCCATAGTCAGAGATGTAGCACTGAACAAAATTTCTTCCATACACAGCTTTATAAAAGATGTATAAATATACCTTGTGAAACTATTACTAAGATCAGTCCTCAAGAAATGTTGAGGATGTGATGTTAAATCATAGTCCTATGAAGGAATTTCTATGGGCACATAATTTTTTAGTGATCTGGCATAATATAGGTGCAAAGCTTAGAGTGTATAAAAGTGGTCATTTAAAATGTCCCTTGGATGAAACTTTCACACTGGCTTTGAAATATTAACTGCTATAAAATTTTTCATCCCACCATAAACAACTAGAAAGCCAGACAAAGTATAGGAAACAACTATTTTCAGACATTTGACATTAAGCAATACAGAACTATGATCTCAGAAAGGGAAAACAAATGAAGAGGGCCCTACTATTACTCTGCTTACTGGTCAAAGGCAGTTTCCAGGGTATAGTATAAGGAGAGGAACTCAAGCAGAGCCCAGGAGTCATACTGATTGTACTGGAAGACCTAGTCAGTGCTGTAAGTTGAAAGAGAAGAAGAGGAAAAAGGCATATAAATTAGAAAAGAAGAAAATAATTTGTCTTATTCACAGAAGACATGTTTATCCATGTTGAAAATCCTCAAGTATCCACTAAAAGTTACTAAAGCTAACTAGTAACTTCAGCAAGGTCAGGGGTTACAAAGTCAACTTTTTTTATAATTGCATTTCTATAATTTGCAATGAACAATTGAAATTGGACTTTAAAAAATACAATTAAGTAGCATCAAAAACATGAAATACTTAGAGATAAACTTAACAAAATATGATCAAAATATCCTGGAAACTATAAAACATTTCTGAGAGAAATTACAGAAAGTCTGTGTAAATGGAGAGAGATACTGTGCTCGTGGATTGGAAAACTCAATGTTATTATTAGTTTCGCCCAAATTGATCTCTAGATTCAATGTAATTCTAATCAAAATCCCACCCATTAGTGGTTTTTGTTTTCGGTTTTGTTGTTGTTGTTGTTGTTGTTGTTGTTTTTGGTAGAAATTGACAAGCAAATTCTTAATTTTATATGGAAATGCACTGGATCTAGAATAGCTGAACAATTTTGAAATGGAAGAATAAGTTCGAGAACTAACACTACCTGATTCCAAGACTTACTCTAAAGGTAAAGTAATTAAGATGGTATGTTATGGTGTAAGGAAGGCATAGAGATCAATGGAACTGAATATAAAGACCAGAAATAGATCCATATATATATATGGTCAATAGATTTTTTTCTGCTTAGGTGCAAAGGTAATTCAACAGAGAAAGTATAGCCTTCTTGACAAACAGTGCTGAAACAATTCAATACCAATATGAAAAAAAATGAATTGCAAACTTTACCTTATACTATGTACAAAAATTAACCTGAAGTGAGTCATAGACCTAAATACTAAAGCTAGTACTGAAAAATTTCTAAAAGAAAACATAGGAGAAAATTTTATGAGCTTTCATTAGGCAGGGATTTCTTACAAAGGACACAAAAAGCATGAACCATTTAAGAAAAAAATAATAGCTGTCCCTAGCAATCTTATAGAGTAGATCTACTGGTAATTAACTCCTTTAGCTTATATTTACCTAGCAATGTCTTAATTTCTCTTTCATTCTCGAAGGATAATTTTGCCAGTACAGAAATTTTGGTTGACAGTTTTTGTTTTTGTTTTTGTTTATGTTTTCATTCAGTACTTATGTCACCCACTGCCTTTTGGCTTTCATGATTTCTGATGAGAATGAGCTATTTATTGATGATCACTTGCATATAATGAGTTGTTTCTCTCCTACTGTTTTCATCATTCTTTCTTTGTCTTTGTCTTTCAATAATTTGGTTATACTATGTGTATATCTTTGAGTTTATCCTATTTGGAATCTTTTGAGCCTTTTGGATATGTAGATTTAGTCTTTAATCAAATTGGGACCTTTTCAACCACTATTTCTTCAAATATTCTTCTTGTCTCATTCTTTCTTGCTTCTCCTTTTGGGACTTCCATGATTTATAAGGCAGTACATTTGGTGGTGTCTCAAAGGTTTTGTTCATTTTTTTTTCATTCTTTTTTCTTTCTGTTCCTTAGACTAGACAATTTTAATTGCCTTATCTTCAAGTTTTTAATGTTTTTTTTTCTGCCTATTCAGATTCACTGGTGAACCCCTGTAGTGAATTTTTAATTTAAGCCACACAATTTTTAATTGTTTCCTTTTTATAATTTTTCTCATTATTGACATTCTCTATTTGTTCATACGTTTTTCTCCTAATTTCCTTCCTTTAGCTCTTTGTCTATTTGCTTAGGCTCATTGAACATATTTAAGATTATTGATTTAACATCTTTGATTAGTAATCCCAATGTATGGGCTTCCTCAGAGATATTTTTTGTCAAATTATTTATTTCCTGTTGTGTTTTCCTATTTCTTTGTAAGATTTGTAAATTTTTTGATTGTTGAGAACCAGACATTTTGAGTATTATGATGTATTATAATGTGGTTGACTGTGGAAATCAAATTCTTCCTCTCCTCAAGGTTGCTTTTTTTGTTTATTGAGGGCTGCAGTTGTCCGTTCATACAGTTCCAAACTATTTTTGAAAAGTCTGTATTCTTTGTGTGTGTTATCACTGAAGTTTCTGTTTCATTATCTCTGTAGTCAGCCTGTTAAGAAATTTCCTTAAATGTCTGATTTAAATTTTTTTTAAGGTGTGTATATCTCTTCAAATCTTCCAATGAACATTTGAGGGAAAGCCAGTGCAGCCCAAGGGGACAAAAACAAAGGCAAATGTCTGTGCTAGTCTCTAAGGGAATTGTCAGACCAATAACAATACACAATCCCAACTTTTTGGAGGACAAGGTCTTTAGTGTCCACCTGGCACCAGCCACTAAGAATATAGGCCTCCATTCCCGCAGCCATGGGGAACTGCAGAATGGAGGTGGTAGCTGGTTTACCCATGTCATTCTCTTACCAAAGTTCAATAGCCTCTCTATTCATCAAGTATTCCCTTGTTTACTCCAAGTGTCTGGTCAGGTCTTAGGCTTCCAGAATAGTTGATTCTGGATTTTTTTTTCCAGCTGAATGGTTGTTTCAGTAGGGGGACCAATTCCTGGACCTTTTTACTGTACTATTTTCCATGACATCACTCTCTAATTTTTAATTGCAAAAAAAAATTTAGGTGCCATTTTAATTGAGAAAACATACTAAGTTACAACTTTAACCTGATAACTTTTAATAACATCAAAAATATTCATAAAATTGGCTTTTTCTTTCATGACCATAAAAGAAACCAGATATGCAAAGCAGGTGAATGATAGAAACATT
>NW_006494614.1:14036958-14062848 GCF_000325575.1 Pteropus alecto | reverse complement strand
ATGTTCAGCTTCAGTAATTATGAAAATATACAGGAAAAATAATGTTTGCATAGTGTAGTTTCTGAAGTGTTAGCAAACTGTTATGAGCTTCTTCAATCTGAATTAAAATGGGCTGTGGCTGTGATTTCTTAGCTCTGGACATCTTGGAGTCTTCTCAGTGTTTCTTAGACTCTCTGTATCTATCATCTTTTCCTCCATCATCCTAACCAAACACACACACACACACACACACACACACACACACACACACACACACACATATACACACATACACATTTCCTTTTGCAGGTAAAATCTAGGTTACTTGAAGAGTTGGCCTAATTGTAATTTATCTCCCTCAAGTTTTTTTTTCCTTTGTAGAACCCAAATAATAATCTCTCTCAAAACATAAATTTATTTAACCTAAAATTTGTATAGCCTTACCTTGTAATAAGCCTTCTGCCCAACAATTTAGTCATGACTGTGTTAGAGAAGAAAACTTTAATAAAACTTCTTTCTTGTCATCTATTTACTTTACAAATATTTATTGTATACCTTCTTCATGTCAGGAGCTGTTCTTATACTGGGGATAAAATTGTAGGCAAATAAAAGGATCCTTGCTTTTATAAAACATGTCTAGTGAGCAAGAAAGACATTTAACAAAAATAATCATATATTATGAATATATATACACACATACATACACAAATCCACTAAGAGAGGAGCCCTATAGAAAGAACAGGAATCTATGAGAGCATATAACACATGAAGACTCAAACTTCAGGGAATGTTTCCCTGAGGAAGGGATCCTTGAGTTAAAATCATAAGCATGATATAGCTATATAAAGAGGATGAGGATGGAGAGAGAGCTTTCCAGCAGAGACTTGCTTGTACAAAGGCCCTGTAATAGGAGGCAGGATGGCAGGATTAGGAACCTGAAAGAAGACCCTGTGGCTATCAGGAAGATAGCAAGAGGAAGAGTGTGAAGTGAATTATACACTCTATGAAATGTGCCATAGGATCATAAGAATTCTATTCTTTATTCTAAGAACAATGTGAAACTACTGAAAGATTTTCAGATGGAGGAATGGGATGAGGTTCTAGAGAAAAGATGTGGCTAGGCCACTTGGGAGGCAATTATAGTAGTCCAGACAATAGTGAATAGTGGGTTTAACAAAAGTGATGCTGGTGGAAAGACTGAGAACAGGAACACTTCAAGAGATATTCAGCATGATCAAATTGGCTGGACTTGGTAGAGTTGAACATAGTGAGCGAGGGAAAAGGCAGCATCGAGGACAATACATGAGTTTCTGGCTTACACTTATGGACTGATGAAGTATCATGAGATAAGAAATATTGAAAGATGACAAGATTTGGGGATGGTATATGACAAGATTCTAAATTTAGGGCTAGACATGTTGAGTTTAAGGTATGTTTCAGATACCCGAGAGAAGTCTGTTGGTAGTTGAACATTTGAGACTATACTTAGAGAAAAGATATTGAATGAAAACATAAAGTGTCAGTCATCTGGGCATCCACAGCAATTGAACCATAGTTCTAACAGAGAATCCTTCGGGAAGAATGCTGCATGAGAAAAAATAGCGGGTAGAGAGCAGGCCCAGCACTGTGCTTTGAGGGAAATAAGCATGTACCAAAGACACAGAACTGGCCAGAAAATATAAGAGAGAAATAGAAGTATATAAGATGATATCAGAAGAGCTGAAGGAATAAATTCTTTTAAAAAGAGGGTATGATCATCAGACACAGGTTAGGTCATTGAGTTCCAAGATTACCTATTAAATTCAGCCTCATGGAGGACATTGGTGACCTTTGCAAAAGATATTTTGGTGGATTGTTAAGGGCATAGATTAGATTGTAATAATGGTTCTGAAAGGAGTAAAGAATGGAGCAATAATTATAGACAACTCTTCAAGAAATTGGGTTGTGAATGTGAAGAGGAGAAAAAGGATAGGGATATATGATGCTCAAGAATTTATTTTACCTTGGAGAGACTTCAACAAGTATAGATATGCATAGAAATGATCTGTATCCATGGTGGAGGTGAAGACTTTGATCCAGGTGCCAAATTCATCATAAGTGAAAGAAACCCAGGGGCTGTCAGGTAATCTAAACTAGGAAGGAGAAAGATGGGGTGATAGAGCTAATGGCATGGGCTTTGAAGGAAAAGACTTTTATAAGCGAGTAAGGGATTACTAAACTGGAAGAAGCAAAGTGAACACCAGTTTCATCTTTAACTGCAAAGTATGGAATGTGAGTGGTAAAAGAGTAAATAGTATCACTTTGAGATGGCTACAAGGAATGCCCTGTTCTTGAGGAAGAGCCTTGTTTCAGTTAAGGCAAGAGGGTCTTATGAAAACTAAGAAGAAGTTAGGATATAAAAGCATCTGTCTATTAGACTGTGAGCTCCTTGAGATCAAAATCATGTCTGTATTGACAAGATAGTTTAGACTTATACTTCTCAAATTTTAATGTACATCAGAATCACCCAGAGGGCTTGTTAAAACATAGATAGCTATGTCCCATCATCAGAGTTTCTGATTTAGAAGATCTCAAGTGAGCTCAAGGATGTGCATTTCTAACAAGTTCCCAGGTGTTGATGCTGCCAGTCTGTAAATCACACTTTAAAAAACCACTGGGATAGTCTATGTGTGCTAACAACAAACTCTGAAATCCCAACAGATTAATAAAATAAAAGTTTATTTTTACTTATTTAAAGTCCAGATGGGTTGGGTAGCTCACTAGGGCATTCTCTTCAAAGCAGAAACCCAGGAATCAAGGTTGCTTGTAACGTGTAGTGATGGCATCTGGAAAATGTAGCATCAAAAGTCACATGGCAAGGGAGGAGAGGCCTGGAGAGTTATGTGATATGTTTTCATGGGTCAGGTCTGGAAATGGTTTATATCATCTCTGCTCAGATCTCACCAGTCAAGACTTAGTCACATGATCTAAATATAACAGCAAGGGAGTCTGGGAAATGTAAAGGAGAAAACCGATGTTTTGTGAACATTAACAGCTCTCTGTAACAGCATCTTCTGTTTTTAACCTCAGCCGAGAGAAAAAATTCCAGTCAAGATCAGCAGCTCAGTATATGCTGGCGGGTTCAATAAATTGAATAGAATTTAATCGTTATGGACTGAAATCTGGGTTTTAGTTTTTCTTTAAAGACACAAAGCACCCTTATAACTAACTGTTGTTATCCACGTACATCTTCCAACACACACACACACAAATTATGGCCTTCTCTGAGTGATCTTTTCTGACTTTTCTATGTTCAACTACACTTGAGACATTACTACACTTGAGACATTCATAGATTGAAGTGATATAAACATACTGAGATGGAAAAAATTATACTGATAAAAATAAAAAATGTCTGTATCACGTTCACTCCTCTTTGCTGTGAATTCGGACATTTGAACTAGAGTATTTAGCTCAACAATCAGGCTCATTTTCGAGAAGGTTATGCCCTTGGGATGCTTCACTTCCCGTATTACCTTCAAGGCCTTTATTATATTTGAGAGCTGGTGATGGCGGAGTGACAGGAGAGCTGACAGTTCTATTAGCTGTAGAATCAGGACAGGTCAATCAAGACTTCTCACATCTCTAGGTAATGAGCTGAGTTTCCAAAGTCAACCTAGATTCCAGCAGGATGAGTTGCAGAGTCCTGTTACAAGATAAAATGGGCTCTTAAGGGCTGCTTTTACCTCTAGGATCCTAAGTCACCACTTGAAATGGAAAGCATTAGTACTGTTTCAAACTTGCTTTCTGCCAGCCTTTAGCAGCATCTAGAGCAGAGTACAGAAATATGAAATGATAGAGAAAGAGAGAGAAAGCAATGTTCTGGGCTCTGAAGTGTCAGGAGAGTAAACTTCATCCTCAACCATTTGTGGTCTTTCAGGAAGGAAAAGATTCTGTAATGGGTACTAGAGAAGCAGACCTTTTGGTTCCAATCTGTAAGGATAAAAGTGGTCATGCTTTAATAATTTACATCTTATTTTTATCTCCAGTTGAAGCACAAGTCTCACAATGCTAAAGAATTACTTCATTTAACAAGCACACCTGTTTAGGGGAAAATGAGAAAACTTTATGAAAAACATAATGAAAGCAATTCCAATGAGGAGTAAAGATTATATTATTTGATATCTCAATACAATTGGTGTCTTGAGAGTGTTTCCGGTTAAAAACTAGTTAGATTGGTGTTTTATTAGATTTATAATTTTACAGCACTTTATAGATAGAAAATATCTTAGAACATGTAGCATCCAGCTGCTGTGTTGAATCTTTGTATAGTACGAATCCTAATTATCTTAAAGTTCTTATGATAGTAACCAAAGGAACAAAAGTTAGTTTCTTAATTCTTGATCTTGGCGAGATGCCTTTCAAAAGAAAGATGAGACATTTGTAGCAGCTGTCACTGAGTTCACTTTTCAGGTGTAAAATATACTGAGGTTTGTGCAAATCTGATCTGCAGTCAGATCCCTTCGCATCCCAGGAAATGACTGGCCAGAAGATATTGTATTTGTAAAATGAATTAGCCTAAGAACTACTCTGCAGGTAAGCAGTTGTTTCAGGAATGGTGTCTTATTTTTTGATATGCTGCTGTAGAGATCTGAGAACCGCAGCTGTCCAAAGTCTCTACCAACACACAACATTCTACAGATCAGTGTTTATTAAGGTACTATTGTCCTTTAAATACACAAAATTGTTATTGCTCTGGAATCAATTCTTCACTCAATCAGTTAGTATTCATTGAGGGCTTATTATGTCCAATGAAAGTAATTCTACATAATTCTATATAATTTTTACTTATTATAAAGAAAAGTGAAAGTATAAGCAAAGGGATCAAAATTCATGTTTCAGTATGTGGATAGCAAGAGCAATTCTGAGAGAGAAATAGGTGTCGATTTGCATTGTAACTTGTTTGGGGACTGTATGGTGCAATGAAAAGAGGTTTTATAGACTTTTTAATTAATGAGACTTGGGTTTCTATATCACCCCATAATTTTCTATCTATGGGATCATGAGAAAGTTATTTAAGGCTCAATGAGCCTCAGTTCCTCATCTGTAAAAGAAACATAATATGATTTACCTTTAAGAGTTGCCATGAGAATAAATCGAGAAATATATGAAAAAGCCCAGTATGTAGTAGATGTTCAATAAATGGTAGCCATAATTGAGCTATAATTATTATTTAGCTTTCTGGGAATGTGTGACTGTATTAAATGTTGTTTATCAAAAAGAATATGACTTCTAAATAAAAAGTGATATAGACTGAATATTTGTGCCTCCCTGCCCCAATTCATATGTTAAAACCTAATCACCAATGTGATAGTATTTTAAGGCCAGACCTTTGGGAAGTAATTAAATCATGAGAGTAAAATCTTCATGAATAGGATTAGTGCCCTTATTAATGAGACTCCCAAGAATACCCTTGCCCTTTCCTTCACATGAGGACACAGTGAGAAGACGGTCATCTTTGAAAGAGGACATGGGCCCTCATCAGCCACCAAATCTGCCAATCCTGGACTTCCCAGCCTTCAGAACTGTGATAAATAAATTTCTATTGTTTATGAGCCCATCTATGGGAGTCTGTTAAAGCAGCCTTAATGGATGAAGACAAAAAGCTATCCTTGTACAAATAAAAGAAAAGGGGGCGGGGGTTGTAATGCATGATACTATGTTTATATATAACTGTTAACATCAAATATACATTAGCTTGTAAATGCTTGCTCATCTAAGGAGCTGGTTTATATTTTAAAATAAATGAGGATGAAAAAGAAGAAAAGAATTCCGACTGGCTCTTTGATTATAATTTCTGTTGTGTATTTGGATTTTTAAATTTCCATTGACCTTTTAGTTAAACTGTTTATGTGTCACAGAGTATATTTTGAACATTCTTTTAGATATGTCCCTAGACAATTTTATAAAGAACCAGTCTAATGTTGGATATCAACTACAGCATACATATTGAAGTGTAGCAAACATTGTATAAGAGAAAGATGATTTCTGAGTCAGCATTCAAAGAAATGTAAAAATGGAAAGTTATTTTAAAATCTCATTTTTAATTAGTTTATCATTTATCATAAACTGTGAGAAAACTGTTCATAAGTATTAGAATTTGAAGGTCACATTTATAGATAATATACCTGCTAGGCTTTCTCTAACTGCTCGGTTGTCCAGAAATAAATCGTTTTTCAGATGGAATACACGCACATTTTTTTAAATGTAGTTATTTAAATTAGTTTCAAGTATACAGTACATTGGTTAGACATCTATATAGTTCATAAAATGATCCGCCCGATTGCTCCCTCCCTCCCCTGGCCCTCCACCTAGCCATCATATTAATGCTAACTGCATTCCTTATGCTGTAGACACATTTTTACAGTTCTCAAAAAAAAAAAAAAAAACATTTCTAGGAGGTCATGGTCACAGTTCCCAAAAGAAAAACTTTAAAAGACATGTACTATAACCAAATTAATATGTCTTTTTACCAACGTGAAGTTTCTGAATTTCATCTTCCACACTGTTCAATGGAGTTAAATGTCAAAAATCAGTAACAAAGCTTAAATGTTCCATGCCATCTCTGACATGAGTGTAAATTAAAAGGCTGTCAAGCTATTTAGTTTTAAAAATGAAGGTACACCTTCTGGCAGTCACATTTTTCCACCGTTGATGACTCTGACCATATCCAGAGAGGATATGAACTACCAAAACTGAGACAGACAAGGAAGGAGAAATAAAGGAAGTGAGAAGCATAATGAAAGAAACAAAAATAGGAAAAAAAAATGATTTTAAAACCAAGAATAGAAATAATCAAATTATTTTCCTCGCTGTCTCAAATATAAATAGAATTCAAAAAAAAAAAATATTTACTCTAGGTCAGTGTTTTCAAATTGCATTCTAAATACAAATTACATTTCACGTTTTTGTTTTAGAAGTAGCCATACATATCTGCCAGACATTTGGTTCTCCTTGCAAATCCAAGTAGTGGATTCTGATAGTAACAAGGTGACAACTCTGATGAATTGATTTGAGAGATGAAAGGATTTGGGAAACTAATTGGATTTCTAATCTAATTGGCTCTGTTGGAAATAAATGAGATTCATTTCTTTCCCAGAAGTAAATTCCAGAACTAGGACTCATCTATGCTAATTTCTACATAGTTATCTGTGTTCTTTCCCTTATACACATTACTATATATATCCTCCCATAAAAATATTAAAATAAACAACTACACAGAAAAACTTAGTGGTAATCTGTTCAGATCACAAATTTCTATAGAAGGATGAATATATGATGGTATTTATATTGTTACAATAGGATATCATTAAAACAGATGTATTTAGACATACTGTTGTCAAAATAAATCTAAATATCATTCCTCACTGAAGGGAACGAGGGAATCCTTGGTTATAAAATGGTTAATTCCAGGGTTGGAACAGGGAAAACAGAAGATAAGCCTAGTATATCTTGGGCCAGAATATGCCCACAGAGTAAACAAGACATCAAACAAACAAACAAACAATAAATCATGTTTAAAATTTTTTTTAGTTTTTAAATTATAGTTGACATATAATATTATATTAGTTTCAGAAGCACAACATAGTGATTAGACATTTATATATAAAGTGGTCATCCTAATAAACTAGTAACTATCTGATACCATACATAGTTATTACAATTTCATTGATTATATTATTTCCTATGCTGTATTTTATATCCCCAGCCAAGAAACCATTTTGAAGGGGCTCTCACTGGCCATATTTGAGACAATTAGTTGATCAAAATAAATAATTATAATAATGATAATAATAATGATAGTAATAATGGATTGTAACCCATCGAACTAGGAAAACCTGAGACAATATAGTTACAAATAAGCAAATAAATTGAAAATCTCAGGCATTAGTGTTTATATAGTCTCACAGCACATCCCTACAAAATATTTGGTAATTACCAAAGAAGAAAGCATAAGACTGTGAGGAAGCCTAGCAGATGCTACCTTAATCAAGTGCCGAAAGTGAACATCATCAGTGATAGGGCAAATCAGCATTGGTACCACCTGATTAAAGCAATGAGAAGAAGCCAGCGACATTTCTGTGATAGTCCTGCTAAAGATGTATAATCTGAATCAACTCACAAAGAAATATCAGACCACTCAAATTTAGGGACATTCTACAAAAATACAGAACTGTAACTTCAAAAGTGTCAAGGCACCAAGAGTCAAAGAAAACTTGAGAAAGTGTTCCTGACGGAATGAGACTAAAGAGAATGAAAACCGAATGCAACCCATGATTGTGAATTGGAATTTTTTTTTGCTAAAAAGGACATTATTGGGACATTTGGCAAATGACATATGAAGATTAGATAATAGTACTTTATTCATGTTAATTTCCTGACTTTGATAGTCGTTATGGGCTGAATTTTGTCCCTCCTCAAATTCGTACCCTGAAGCCCTCGCACCTCAGAGAGTGACTGTATTTGAAAAAAAGGACCTTTAAAGAGGTGATTAAGTTAAAATGGGGTTGTTGGGATGGGCCCTAATCCAATATGACTGATATCTTTATAAGAAGAAGAGATTGTGACACACGGAGAGACACTGGGGATGCATGCATATAGAGAAAGGTCATGTGAGGACATAGAGAAGGTGACTGACTGTCTGCCAGCCAAGGAGAAATCAAACCTGATCTTAGACCTGTTCAATTCCTTGATCTTAGGCTTTTGGCCTTTAGAACTGTGAGCAAAATACCACAAACCTGGTTCCCTAAACCTCTGTCATTTAAGGAACCGGGTTTGTGGTGTTTTGTTATGGCAGTTCTAGCAAACTAATACAATGGTAATGTTGTGGTTATGTAGGAACTGTCTTTGTTTGTAAAAAATACATAAATAACTCAGGTAACAGGGATGATGAAGTATTAAGTTTCTAGATTATTCTCAAGTGATTCAAGGCAAAAAAATTATTTGGAATGGACCTGTAAATTTTCTGTACGTTTGTGATTGCTTCAAAATAAATATGTGTGTATAAACTTAAAAGTCTCAAAAGTGTTTGCAGAGTTGAGGAGCAGAAATGATAAATTTAATGCTTTTTTGACACATGCAAAATGCTGCTTAGCTGTTTCAGATCACTACCAATAATAGGTTAAGAGGAAATGTGTTTAAACTGAAAGATTAAATATATGGGTGGAAATGTATATAATCTTCTTTTAATACAATAGGCTCTAAAAGTCTCTATAAATAGAAAATTCCTTAAATTTATTCTCATACTTAACTGATTCAAGCAGCTGCCTTCATCTTCTGTAAAGCTGGGCTTTCAAACTCTCCAGGGAATCCCAATTTAAAAACTCAATCTTGTGAGGGCCCCCAATTCTGTAAATAAGTAAAAAATGGAGTTACTCTGGATAAAATAATGGTTATGAATGAAATAAAGCCATGTTAACTCGGCATAACTTTTTCTTTTTTCATAAGCTCAGGAGTTCTGAAACGACCACAAAGTTTGTATTTCTATGAGGGCTTTATTTTTTTTTATTTTTTATTTTTTTAGAAAGAGCTGTATAGACTTTATGTCTTTATCACTACATACGCCCAGGATTTCATTAGCATAGATATGGGGCAGGGGAGTATTCATGGCATAAGTTTGGCACCATGCTGACAAGAAGGTGGCACTGACATCTGGCTGTTTCTGGCCCTTCGAGGCTAGCCTTCAATCCCCTTCCAGGATGCAGTTGTGTTGTAGGTCCAAAAAAACCTCTAAAGCAAAGATCAGGTTGTAGTGTCTGTCTGAATCTAACCAAAATACTGCTAAAACTACCTCAGGGAGCTAGGACCCTCTGAAATATTGATAGGAGTGGTGGTGTGTAGTAGAGAAGCGAAGTACTGAACTGCCCAACTCAAGAGCCTCTAGACTGAGAGTTGGCACCCAGAAAGCTCCTAGGATAGCAATGAGTTCCTTGAGTCTTCCCCCGACCCCTTTGTAATCCACATCCCTCTAAACACAGCCTCAGGAGCTCTGTAGTAGTCTGCATTCTTTTTCAAAAATCTTTACTGCTTCTCTTTCAGGAAGGACTATTTTTCCCCATCCTGTTGATGTCAGGCTTGGGATTTGTTCTTGGTTATTAAAAACTGTCAAAGTGACACATGTCACTTCTGGACAGAAGCTTTAAGAGCCAGCACATGGTTCGCTGTCCCTTTTCCTTCTATCACAAAAGTGGCAATAATCTAGATAGAGGCTATACACCAGCCTGACCAGAAGAAAGATTATGGGGAACAGAAATATAGCTTCACGTGATGGATCTGTATATACTATTACACATAGTGTGGATGAAAAAATAAATCATTAGGTTGTAGGTAATTAAGATTTTGGAGCTGTTTGTTAACATAGCAAACCTGGCCCATACAAACAAATACAATATCCAACTAACTGGTATCATTTCATAAAAGCAAAAAGTTTATTGTTCTAATTAGTATTTTTAAAATATTTAGATTAAATATCATACGTTTAATCTGGTATTTTTAAAGAGTTCATGCAAAAAGCTGTGTTGTATTGCTTTGTATCTACGAAGTAACCACTTACTGGATACTAATGGTAACAAGATTTGAAGATCTATAATCTGGGGTCACAAATACTACCTCAAAAGTATACATTCAAGCAGGGCTTTTCTCCCAACCTGCCAGTCAGAAAATGCATGCTCATTTTTTGCCTTTCATATATTATGCATTACCCATGTACCTTAGAAACAATTGTCCCCCTACCACAAATGCCCAGAGGTCATAAGATTCTCTGTCATCTAAAGACCCATGATGCCAGCTATCCGTCCCAGGTGAACCTTAAAGTACCAGAAAGTTCCATATCTTGGCTATTGTAAATTGCGCTGCCATGAACATAGGGATTCATAGATCTTTATGAATTACTGTTTTGGTTTTCTTCGGATGTATACACAGAAGTGCAATTGTTGGGTCAAAAGGTATATCCATTTTTAATTTTTTGAGAAACCTCTAGACAGTTTTCCATAGTGACTGTACCAATTTGCAATCCCACCAACAATGTATGAGGGTTCCCTTTTCTCTGCATCCTTGCCAACACTTGTTTTTGATTAATTGCTGATAGCCATTCTGACAGGTGTGAGGTGATATCTCATTGTGGTTTTATTTTGCATTTCTCTGATGATTACTGACCTTGAGAGTCTTTTCATATGTCTATTGCCCATCTGTATTTTCTCTTTGGAAAAGTATCTGTTCAGGTCTTCTGCCCATTTTTGAATTGGATTGTTTGTTTTTCTGTTGTTGAGTTGTATAAGTTCTTTATATATTTTGGATATTAACCTCTTATCAGATGTACCTAAATGCCCATCAACAGATGATTGGATAAAGAAGTTATAGTTCATATATACAGTGGAATATTACTTAGCCATTAAAAAAATGAACGTTTTGCAATGACATGAATGGACCTAGAGGTTATTATGCTGAGTGAAATAAGTTAGACAGAGAAAGATAAATATGATATGATTTCACTTATGTGCAGAATCTAAGGAACAAAAATAACAAACTAATCAAAAACAGACTCACAAATATAGAGGACAATTTGGTAATGGACAGAAGGAAGGGGAGTTGGCAGCTGGGAGAATGGGGTGAAGGGTTAAAGAAATACAAATTAGTAGTTGCTAGGTTGTCATGGGGATAGGGAGCACAGAATAGGGAATGCAGTTAGCATTAATATATTGGCTAGGTGGAAAACCAGAGGAGAGAAGGAGCAATTAGGGGGATCGTTTTATAAACTATATAAATGTCTAACCAATGTACTGTATACTTGAAACTAATAAAAAAAGAATCAGAGCATAAAGTACCAGAAAGTTCAAGCTGCATTTCTCGCCCCCATCTAAGAATATGGCATTCAAATGCTCCTTGTTGGTAAATCACATCATTACAAGCAGGAAGGACACTGGTCTCGGCTGCTTGCTCCTACATTTGACTAGAAGAAAGATCTTATTCAGACAATTCTCATCCTGGAAAATGGCTATTCTACTATACCAAATTATAACGATATTCATTTCTAAAACTCAACAGTAAGATCTAGACAGTGTCCTACTATTTTTAGTTTTTTTAAAAAAAATTAATAAAAATAGGAAAAATATGTAACCATGACTATATAGCAAAGCAGTTGGAGCTCTTCCACTGAGAAGAATTTGTTTTTCTTACAATGAACTAAATGTTAATTCCCGAGGGGATAATTTGGAAATTTAAAACAGGAGGTGACAGATTGTCCCCACTGGCTCCGAGAGGTAATTTGGCTAATATAATCTTGTTAATGAAGTTAGAATTTCACCTAGATATAATAGCTTAGCTCTGCCAGGGACTGATAGGATTTTTTTTTTTTTTTTTAATTCAAAAGGTCAGGCCAAGGTTTTTTAATTTCCGTAAAACAATATTTCTCAAACTGTACTCCCTGGAACAATACTGTCCCACAAGTTGTTAATAAGAATAATGTGTGAATAGGATGTTAGTAAGTATTCTGTGAGAAATATCCCAGTAAATCTGTGACATGGTGAATCCCATACCATCTTTTTTTTTTCCAGTTGATATTAGCACATTAAAGACTCTGAAAAGACTTGTAGTAAAGGAACCTGCTTAACATTGTTTAGTCAAGTGATTTACAAAATTACAGGGAGCATCTGAAAATATCACTGGGATCTAATAATTCTCTGGATGCACTAAAAGATCAAGTACCACAGAATGGTCAACAGGTTAAAGCCAAATTCTCAAAGCTGTCTGAGGTCCCCAAGGTGATCAGACTCCATGTGATCAAGGACATACTAGTCTGAAGAGACACAATTTAGAGCAAGTGTAGCCCACATGATATCAGGCATGAAATGGTAAAATAGAAATGTTCCCATACTATTGCTGAGTCATTGCAAGTAGGTAGTGGTTAGCAATGTCACACAGAAAGTGTCATCTGGCGAGGCAAGTGGTGGATCCATTTTCAACTCCCACTCCAATTTGTAAGTGGTCCTTCCAACCAAAAGTGATTTATACCCTCTCTTACCAACCTTAACCCTAAAGTAGAATGCTGAAAGAAACATGGTTGGAAAGCACTAGGATTAGAGATACAGACATCCACAGTATCACAAAGCCTTTCCTGGGGTTACGAGGCAAAAACTAATCACATGATCTGTGGTTAGCAATCAGAGAGCTAGTGACCTCAGCTGATCACAGTCTTAGTCTCTGCTGGCTTCTATGATTCAGAACTGTCACTCATGCCATCTTAACTATTCTCTGTCGGCTTCTGCTATGCTAAGTCTAGATCCTTGAAGCTCTCTCATCTCCTGGTGTCTTGAGAGTTCAGTAGACCCTTCTGAAATGAGAACACGAATGTTTCCTCCAAGTAGCACTCTTGCTGACTGGAGAGGAACAGATTCAAGTGTGTATAACATCATTTATCTTATATCTAAAATCATAATTTTCTCAGATCCTGATTATCTCCAGTGTTGCTTCATGAAACCTGAATTTCATTATCATCTACTCTCATTATACATAAGACATGTCTTTATGTATCTGAACTTCCCTGAAAGTCACAGATCAAGAGAGGTTATTATTGTTGTTTCCAGGTTCCTTGGCCCCTATGTATATCACTGGAGGCAAACAATTACTTGACAGAATTACACATTTCACACATTGCATTCAGTCAAGTCTCAGTTTCAGACTATTTATGGCTCTTTATACATATATAATTTTCATTTCTGTGTATGGGTTCAGTTAGTCTCAACAAAATTGTTATATGGAGATACCTGTATTCGCTGACCACCTCCTTGGCCAATAGTCAAGATCCTGAGTCACGTTATAGAATGTTCTCTGGGCATGCTGGATGCCATCCCACCCAACCATGAGTCTGCCTTATCTGTACCATTTTTATTTCCTGGGGCGTTCACGTCCCACACAGAAGTACTCTTAAATTTGAGGTTAAAAGAAAACTTCAGTGAAGCAGAATTCCCCCACATAAGCTCTGGTCCATTAGCGTTTCGCATTTGTTCCTCCTCTCCTCCTTTCAGTACCAGGGGGTCCGTTTTAGCAAATCGCTTTTATGCAGATAAGTCTAATTTTTTCCCTACCCTCTAGGAACCTGAAAAAGATTTTTCTCCCGACCACCTGAGTCTGTACTTTTATTCCCAGATCACAAGTTCTCATTTACATAGGAAGTTACCATCTTTGTGCAGGGCCTTCTCATTCTCCGAGCCGATACTCAGCCTCTCTCAAGGTTTATGTTACTGAGAAGACTACCAGACTTTCAGCTGTAAAATCTGACCGAAAGCAACAATACATTTACAGCACTTAGACCAAATTCTCGATAACTCATTTAAATATAATCAAGTGACTTAAAAAAAAAAAACAACCTTTCCAAATCATTATTAGATGACATTTTAATCTTTTAGCTATAATATGGTGTTTCTAATATTTATTTCAAAACATTATTGTGGCTGTATATAACAGGGACTCCTTCATGATTTTGACTATATTTTACTTACACATTTTATATATTTTGTAATAATTATTTATTTTTAAAACATATTTAACTTAATAAGTTTTAAAATTATTTATCTATTTTATTTTATTTATACGTATTTTAACTATATTTAGTGCTACACTCTTTTTTTAAGATAAAGAGTTTCACAAAACAAATTTTTGATGCAACTTGCCCTCGCATAGGAACCTTATTAGCAATAACTATGCATTTAGATTCAGGTTTTTTTAGATTCAAAATGATTTCCATATAATAGGGCAAATTCATTTGGAAGTTATCACGTCCCTAACACTGGAGTGGCATTTAGTAAGCCCAAAGAATGATTCTAGGCACCAAGAAATGGCTTAATAACTGTCATTTCTATGTGAGGAAGAGGACCTCTATAGGTTAAAAATGAAAAAAAAAAAAAAACAAAAACCCTGCCATTTCCAGTTATGGGGAAAGGATGACCTATCTTCTCTTTGGGCAGTGACACTGCCGCTCCCTCTGGAAGTGGGGTTTGACATCTCTGCCTTACTTCAGGTCCCAGAGTCCTCCTACATTGTCAGAGAAATTAGAGAAGGGAAGAGAAGGCACAGAAAAATACTGAGACATGAGCGGAGAACATAGAAGATTAGAGTTGCTTTTTTTAAGACCAAGGCCAAGGAAAATAGCCATTGGGGGAGGGAAGCAGCAGGTACATGCTATTAGAAGAAGGTGGTCAGTGTGATTTTTTTAAATTATTAAGCATTATCTTAGTTCCTTCTAGTTACTATATCAAAAATATCATAGACCGGGTGGCTTAATCAACATTTATTTCCCACAGTTTTGGAAGCTAGGAAGTCCAAGTTCAAGGCATTAGCAGATTCGGTGTCTGGTGAGAGCCTACTTTTTGGTTCATAGACAGCTATCTTCTCAGAGTGTTCTCACATGGTGGTGGAAGGGACAAGGGAATTCTGCAGAACCTCTTTTATAAGGGCACTCATTTCATTCACGAGGGCTCTACCCTTGTGACCTAATCACCCCCCAAAGGCCCTGCCTCCTAGTGCCATCCCATTACGGGTTAGAATTTCAATATATGAATGGAGGGTGGATAGTACATAAGCATTTAGTTCATAACAAGCATGTGTTAAAAAAAATACAGTTTCGTTATTTTCAGGCACGCACTACCAGGAAGTAGAACAAGGTACTATAATTAGACAATTTTTTTTAAGAGAATTGTTTTAAATAAAACCTGAGTGACTTGTAATTAATGAATCGATTATTTGGGTATGTCTGAAGTGCTTGAAAGTACTTAAACTATCCTGTTTTCCTCCAAATATCAGAAACTGCCTATAATTTTGTATATACCATTTATTACCATAGTAAAGCTTTCTTACAGCTTCTCCCAATAATGGCCTCCACTTGACCTGCCACGGGCTGTGCCACACCAGAAGGCCGACCATGAGCTTCATCTTGACCCTCAAATTACACTGACACTAAGACATTTTATTACAGAGTTCTATTAAAACCTTGAGACCTGATATTTTCTTTGGCTACAGCCCCAAACGAAAGCAACTCTTATCTTCTGTGTTCTCCAAACATATCCCAGTATTCTGTTTCCTTTCCTCTCTCCCAAGTGTCACTGCTTCCCTCCTTCCCAAAGTTTTCCATTGAAAAACTTTCCTCCATCTTTTAACTATTTACAGAAAGTTTTTTCCTTCTTTTTGCCCTGGCTAAAACCTGTCTCTCCTGACTGTTTCTCCCGAAGATTATCAGACTTCAGAAGACAGTTCTAGCTCATTTTTTTACTCAGGCTACTTCTAGGAGTTAGGAAGTAGAGTCAGCATTTTCTTTAATCACTCATGCCACTTCCAGACCATTATTTTTTCCTATTGTAATAATCCCTGCTCAGTTAAAACTCTGCCATTTGGCTATTCCACTCTTACTCTTCCTCATCTCTGCCAATTTTGATCTGTAGTCACTCCATCATATTCTGAACAGTTTATCAACCTGGCTCAAATTCTTTCTCAATACTCCAAGTATAACCATCATTTTGTCCATCCTGTGTGACTTTATGTGAATGACCATCCTGGGCTCTAAAGTCATGGTTCCTCAGAGTTCCATTGATTGTGGCCTTTATCATTCCATTCACTCCTTCCCATAGTTACATGGGAAGTGCACCTTTTTTGAATTTATACTCTGTACTCTTTTTTGAACTTATACTCTGTACTCTCTCTCACCTTCTGGCTTTCCTTTCCTTCACTTTCGCTATAGCAGTTCAGAAACATTAGCAGGATTTTTATTTCCCTAACATCATTCTCTGCAAATCTATCAGTTTTTAATGTGTTCATTTTCTTCCCTGTCTTGAGTCTCAGGACCCATTGTCTATCACTACCCCTTTATCTTCTTTATATTCTTCATTATTATGATTGCTATCAAAAATCATATTATTTATTTGTTTGTTTTATGACTCTACCACTAGAGCACAGCCTCCTTAAGAACAGGGACACTAGTTCATTGAGGCATCCCCAGAGTCTAACAGAGCGAATCTCAAATGACTTCACACATAGCAAAGATTCATTAAATATTTGTGGAAGGAAGGGAAAAGGAGAGAAAAAAAGAAAGATTCAGATCTTTCTTCAATTCAGAGACTAAGAACCTTGATTTAGTCTACCAAGTTTAAACCTGAAACAACTTTTCAGAAATGTGTATAGTATAATGATTCAGTAAAATGATTCAGTAAAAATATATCATTCAACATTAGAGAGTTGATTTAATGTTTACTGGTACATCTGTATATAAGAAAACTGAGCAGTCAATGAAAGGATGCCATAGAAGAGTATTTAACAACATGAAAAAAGTTTACATATGTTGTTAAGTATAAAAGCAATTATAGTATAGTATATACAATATAATTTCATGTTTATAGAAAATGTAGGCATTAAAAAAAAGATTGAAGAGAAAAATCTATGTGGATTTGGTGATGACTTTTTAGACATAACATCAAAATCATAATCCATGAAAGAAAAAAGGTTGATTTTATTAAAATTAAAAAATTCTGCTCTGCCAAAGGCACTGTTTAAAAAAATCCGCAAAGAGGAAGAAAATATTCGCAAAACACATATCTGATAACAAACTTAAATCCAAAATGTGCATATCTCTTAAAACTCAATAAAAAAACAACCCAATAAAAAAAATGGGTAAAAATCTGAACAGACAGTAAACAAAAGATAGAAATGGCAAACAGCATATGTAAAGATGCTCAACATCAGTTGTCTTGAAGGAATTGCAATTTAAAACAATGAGATACCACTACACAGCTGTTACAATGTCTAAACTCCAAAAACTAACCTTCCCAACTGCTGTTGAGGATGTGGAACAGCAAGAACTCTCATTCATTGCTGGCGGGAATGCAGAATGGTATTGCCATTTGGAAGAGTTTGGCAGTTTCTTATAAGGCTAACAATTGCACACATAGGTACTTACTTAAAGATTTGAAAACTTATATCCACACAAAAACCTGTATATGAATGTTTATAGCAGCTTTAAAGTGAAAATTGAAAGCAATCAACTTGTCCTTTAATAGATAAATGGATAAACAAATTTTGGTATAATTATTCAGGGACAAAATGTAGACTATCATTCAGTAATGAAAAGAAATAAGGTCTCAAGGCATAATAAAACATAGATGAATCCTAACTGCATTTTGCTAAGTGAAAAGCCAGTCTAAAAAAATCCTACATACTATATGATACCAATTATGACATTCTAAACACACACACACACACACACACACACACACACACACACACACACTATTCTAAAGAACCAGTTGTTGCCAGAGATTTGAAGGAGGGTAGGAGGGCTGATAAATAATACACAGGGAATTTTTAGGGAAATTAAACTATCTTATATGAAACTAATTGTGGGTACTTGTCAAAACCCATGGAACTTTATAGAACGAAGAGTAAACCTCAGTGCATGTAAATTTTTTTAAAAAAATCACTCAGGATGTCTTGAGGATCCCAGCATGAGTTGCAGAATGCAAGAAAAGAACCTAATTTTATTATAAATATGTGAAACAACTTCACTGAAAGAAGTGGGGGAGAGATGTTGCCTGTGTAACTTTATAAATGATTGAATACAATAAGACTAAAGGCAAAAGAAACTGCATATAAATACTGTGGTCTAGTTAATAACATTGTTTCCCATAGGAGTACCTCTTAACAATTCTGATTCTGCTTTACATGTATACTAGAACTGAACCTTATGTCCTTGCTCTGTCGGCTGAAGGGCTTAAAAGCAATGATACTCCAATATCAATGAACATAGCTAACACTCAGATCTTGCTTTCTAATTCCATTCTCTAATTAAAGGACTGAGGCTCCTTGAAGAAATGGCTGACTATGAAGATGAGCCTAAATCATATTGCAATATCAGAAAGTAAGTAAAACAAACAAAAAAACACAATTGTGAGGGTTCATTGAAGCAAAAGAACACAAGAACCAACTGAAAGCACTCCCTGTGGCCAAAGACAGAAAAATTTGAACAAGAAAAATAAATAAAACAATATTGGATAATAATAATGCAAAGTATAAAATACATATCCATGAGTTTATAGTGATATACATACATACATATATACATGTAAATCTCTCATGCAGAAGAATCCCAAATAATTTATATAAATACTCCATCCATAAGGGAGTGGAACATAACTCCCCATTCCATATGTCTCATTTGTGCATAGAAGCTTTCCTCCAAAGAGGACAATATGGGGAGGGAAAGAAAAAAGAGTCACTGTACATTGTAGAAACCTGACAAACACTACTTCATTCTGATGATCAAAGTCAACATCAACAGTGATTAAGTCATGTGCATAGTATGTATCCTTGATATGATGGGATCAAAATGGCATTTTACCTCCGTAGTCTCCTTCCAAAAACCCATAATCCCAGTCTGATCACGATAAAAACATCACACAAGTCCCATTTAAGGGACATCTTACAAAATACTGCTTCAAACTGTCAAGGTCATCAAAAACAAGAAAAGTGAGAAACTGTCACAGCCAAGAAGGATCTAAGGAGACATGACAACTAAATGTAATGTGATATCTTGGATGAGATCCTGAAACAGAGAAAGGACATTAGGTAAAAACTAAGGAAATCTGAATAAAGTACATTATTTAGTCAATAATAATGTTTAATGTTGATTCATTAATTAGGCAAATATACCATACTAATGCAAGATGTCGATAATAGGAGAAACTGGGTACAAGGTATATGAAAACCTCTATACTTTCCTTGCAATTTTTCTGCAAATAAAAGACATTTATTAAAAATATATTTAAAATAAAAAAGAAGAAGAAAAACACTGGAAAGATAAACCTCAAAACCTTATCAGTAAAAAAAAAAAAGAAAAAAAAGACACCTTACTTGTGATTATATTTTAGTGATGGGATTACTAGCAGTTTTTCTTTTTGTTCATCTATACTTTAAAAACAACACTATTGGGTTTTGATTTTTAGCTCTTGAAGATTTTACATTAGCCTAATAGTCTTAGCACTTGGTCTCTTGCATCTTCAGATAGGTAAGAGATTGGCCTTTATAAAGCAAATGACTCATGTTACTATACCTTCAGGGAAGTAGTCCCACTGCATTAAAGATCTCACAGTCCCAGCATGTTAACCCACTGCATGGTTTGCAGGGTTAGAGTTGCCAAGAAAGACACAACTCACACAGGACTGGGTGGAACAACACTTTACTCACACCGAGAAGAGACAGAGCAAGATCAGCCTCAATAGTGAGCATTGGTCCCCCATGGCCAGTGCATCTTGCCGCTCAGCTGACAGATTGCATGCCCCCCTCTTGTGCTGCAGGTGAAGACCCACCTATTCTCCCCATCAGGAGCAGATAGGACAGTGGATTTGGCCAGGTGCCATATGCACACAACTTAAGTAGAACAAAGAAGTATTTATCAAGCCCAGAACAGGGGAAGAGATCCCCAGGCAAGGCTATATGCCTTACACTGGCTATGAGGGCTCTTTAACTCCATGTAAGGAGATTTCCAGGCCCAAGGTCAGCAGACCATGCATGACTGCCTTTCCCCAAACCCCTCAATCATAAGAATACACACCAGACAGTATAACCTCCTTTTGAAAAAGGAGGTAGGGGAAATATAATTATCTCATAGTGAGTGATAGAGTTAAGTCATTTTAAATATCAAGAGAATACAGTGAGATTATTATTAGGGAAACAATTACTTTAGCAAATTAAATTTTAGGAATTATGCCAGAAAGATAGCTGCAAACTAATAATGCCTAAGAGAAGTAAAATCTCAAGCTCTCCAGAAAGACAATCCTCTGCATATGTTACAGAAGTCAGAGAGAGTCCAACAGAGCAGAATTTCTTTTACCAAGGATATGAGAAGACATCAGTCTTATCCTTGACTGATACAGGAATCTCTCTAAAACTTGCCTTTCACATCTGCCTGAAGTGCTACACTCTAATGACAGCAAGTTTATTTGCCATCAAGGTGGCTGGTTTCATTTTCAGATAGATTCCAAGCTCAAGTGACATAAATCAAGACTAAAATACTTTATGATAATTTTTTTTGTTGATTGTAAATAAACAATTAATTAATAATTGTGAATTGAGGCAATGAATATTACCTACATAATGATTAGTGTCTGTTATCTAGAAAGGTTGTATAGGTTTTGTAAATGTAATTGTTTCCTTATTTCACTTTTTAATTTTTCAGTGCTGCAGTATAAAAATACAATAAATTTTATATATTGATCTTGTATCCTAAGATAAGTTCATAGTCTACCTTCAGCAATTATGTAACTTCTCAGTGCATCAGTTTCTTTATTTGTAAAATGGAGATGTTTGTAGTCCCTCCCTCAGTTCAAGGTTAAATTGAATTAATTATGCTAAATGCTTAGCATGGTATCTGGCACATAGCAAGTTCTATACAAATGTTTGCTGTTATTTAAAGTAAGGGCATTCAGTGGCTTTTGGCCCTTTCTCTTTTACTTTCACATTCCACTTGGATCTCCAAACCCAACATCGTATTACAACCCCTACCATTCTGCCAGTCTCTCACTCACTTCTCCAGAGCATAACCATTCTCTGACTTATCCAGGAACAAAGCCTATTAATTTTTTCCTTTCTTGTTCCTCTTGCCATTGAGTTGCTACATCCTTTAAGTCTACCTTTGGTTATGGTTCTCACATTTTTTTCCGCATTGCCATCACTGACACTGAACTTAAGCAATAATCAATCACTAGTCTACATTAACTTGCCATTCTTCCTTCATCTGCCCCAATGCACTCACACCCTGATGCCGGGTTAAGTTTTCTTTTTATCTTAGTAAAAACTTTGTTGAGATATAGTTCACATTCCATTAAATTTATACTTTTAAAGTGTATAGTTTAATGGTTTTTAGTATATTCACATACTTGTGCAACTTTTATCATTACCTAATTACAAAACATTTTCGTCAGAATAAAATTCCAAACCCATTGGTAATTTCTTCCTGTTTTCTCCCACCTTATCTCTCATTCTTATCAACACATTGTTATCCATGTTTTTTATTATAGCCATTCTAGTAGGTATAAAGTGTTATCTCATGGTTTTGATTTGTATTTCCCTAACAACTACTTTCATGTGCTTTATTGACCATTTGTATATTATTCTTTGGAGAAATGTCTATTCAAATCTTTTTCCATTTTTAAATTGGGTTTCTTGTCTTTTTATTGCTGAATTGTAGGAGTTCATTATATAGTTTAGATACTAGTCCCTTATCAGATATATGTTTTACAAATATTTTCTCCCATTCTCTAGGTTGCGTTTTCAATTTCTTGATGGTATCCTTTGAAATAAAAAGCTTTTCATTTTGATGCTTTCCAATTTATCTGATTTCACTTTTGTTGCTTGTGCTTTTAGTGTCATGTCTAAGGAACCATTGACTATCCAAGGTCATAAAGACTTACTCCTATGTTTTCTTCTAGGAATTTTATAGCTTTACATGTTACATTTGGGTCTATAATCTATTTTGAGTTCATTTTTTTTGTGTGTGTATGATATAAGAGTCTAGCTTCATTCTTTTGCATGTGGATATCCAGTTGTCCAAGTACCATTTGTTGAAAATACTATTCTTTCCCCATTGAATTTTCTTGGTACTCTTGTTGAAAATTAGTTGACTAGAAACATAGAGTTCATTTGTGGACCTTCAATTGTATTCCATCGAGCTATATGTCTATCTTTATGGCAGCACCATACAGTCATGATTACTGCAGTTGTGTGGCAAGTTTTGAAACCAGGAAGTATGTTTCCTCTGATTTTGTCCTTTTTCTTCAAGATTATTTTGGTTATTCTGGGTTCTTTGCATTTCCATGAGAAATTTGGGATTAGTTTGTCAATTTCTGCAAAACAAAAACAAACAAACAAACAAACAAAAACCTGACTGGGATTTTGACAGAGATCACATTGAACCTGAAGGCCAATTTTGGGAGGATTGTCATCTTAATATTAAGTTTTCAAATCCATAAACATGGAATGTCTTTTCAGTTATTTAGGTCTTCTTTAATTTCTTCCAACATTGTTTTATAATTTTCAGAGTACAAGTTTTACATTTCTTTTGTTAAATTTATTTCTAGTTATTTTATTCTTTTTGATGCTATTGTAAATGTAATTGTTTCCTTATTTCATTTTTGAATTTATCAGTGCTGCAGTATAGAAATACAATTAAATTTTGTATATTGATCTTGTATCCTACAACCTTGTTGAACCCAAATATTAACTAACAATTTTAGTGGCTTCTTTAGAATTTTATACATACAAGGTCATGGTACCTGCAACTGGTGATAGCTTTTTCCTTTCCAATCTGGATGACTTTTTTTTTTCTTGCCTAATTGCCCTCTCTAGACCTCCAGTACAATGCTGAATAGAAGTGGTGAGCACAGACATTCTTATTTTTGTTCCTTATTTTATGGTAAAAGCCACCCAACTTTCACCATTTAGTATGATGTTTGCTGTGGGCTTTTCACAGATGGACTTTATCAGGTTTAGGAAGTTCTCTTCTATTCCTAGTTTGTTGAGGTTTTTGTTCTGTTTTGTTTTGTTTTGTTTTTATCATAAAATAGTATCAGATTTTGTGAAATGCTCTTTCTGCACAGTTAAACTTTCTAAAGAACAATTCTGATTGTACAACTTCAAAGCTTAAAATCTTTTAATGGCTCCACACTGCCCACCAATTTAGCAGATTCTTCAAATTTGAGATGCTGTAACAGAATGAGATCCTTAGGAATCTTGAAGCAAAATGGATATATTTTGCATTGGAGAGAAATGTGAATTTGGGGGCAAGTGAAATGGTGGACTGTAGAAGGCAGAATTTTTTTCTCTAATGTCCAGAACCTATGAACATAGTGAGGTATCATTCCTGTGATTATGTTATGTTGCATGGCATATTTGACTTTAAGATAGGAAGATAATCAAGGTGGGCCTGAACTAATGACATGAGATCTTAGAACCAGAGCTTTCTCCAACCAACAGCACAAGAAGAAGTCAGAGAAATTTAAAGCATGGGAAGAACTCAATGTGCCATTGCTGGTTTAAAGATGGAGATGGCCCAATGAGTAGGACTGCAAGCAGCTTTTAGGAGCAGAGAGCAACCCCTTACTGACAGTTAGCAAGGAAACATGGATATCTGATTTATAGCCTCAAGGCACTAGATTCTGCCAATACTTTGAATGACTTTGGAAGCAGGTTATTTCCCCGAGTTTCCCCAAGAGCCCAGCCCGTGATTTCAGCCTTGTGAGACCTTAAACAATAGACCCAGTTAAACCCATCCAGACTTCCAATCTACAGAACAGTGCATTCATAAATGTGTGTTGTCTTAAGCTTTCTTACGCAGCAATAGAAAACTAATACAGGGACTAATAAGATTCATTCACTGCAGCAGGAGAAGCCAGCATGCTCTTCAGGAAGTGGGTAAGTAAAGTGTTATATTAAGGGACACTTGGGGAAGCACACATTGCTGGCCAGGAGACTTCTCAGATGTGTAAAATACTTTCTTCATTTGAAAAATCTTGTACTTGCTCAACCCTCATTGGTGTTCCTATAGTCTGATACCTCAAAGGCATGACTTTTTAATTTTATTCTCTACAGATAATTTACAAACATTCAACAAGGGAAGGAAATGGATGTGTGAAAATTTTTATAACTTGCTATTTTGGTCAGAGAAATTATGTGTGCTTGTTACCTTGTAATGTGCCCACTAGAAACTTACAGAAACTCACTTGGATATGTACCAAATAAGAAGCAGAAGGTACCGACTGGATATTATAACTGTCCGTTATTTATCTTATGAAGAGGAATTTGATTATTTACAACAGTCAAAGGTAGAAGCAACCCTAGTGTCTCTAGACAGGTAAATGGATAAACAAAATGTGGTATATACGTACAATGAAATACTATTCAACCTTAAAAAGGAAAGAAATTCTGACATGTGTCACAACGTGGATGACAGTCTCATCTATTTATTTGTATAAAAAGTTTTCTTTACATATTATAAAATGTAAAGTAGGAATGTAATTACTGCTGAATCTTGTGTCTTTCTAGCAACACTTGGATACATGAACTAATTGAAATCAGGCAGCACTAACGGTCTCAAGAAGAGATGCATTCACAATAAAATTTTACTTTGTATATCTAATTATATTGATCAAAATGTGGAATACATGTCTGTTTTGATCAACAGTGCATTAACAAGAAGTATAGTGGTAACTAAATTTAAAATTTTAATAAAATAAAGAGGCATATTCATAGGAAACAAAAATTACTTTAATTTTAATCTAGATCCATAATTTTGTGGAAAGAACTATGATAGAGTGATCAGTTAAAAACCTCCCACCAGAAAGTAGATTATATTATTATGAATTTAAAGAAAGAGTAAAATGTAAATCTAGCTTAAATTGAAAACTAGAACAATGTAAAATTTCTGGCTGTTAATGACAATCTTCTTCTTGTATTTTTTAAAATAGACAATGGGTATAATATATTGATTCCATACTGGATACATTTAAAACTAATGTAAACAATTTTATTTATGCACTTTTTCAGATAGTTATACTTTCTTTTAAAAATGTATACTATTTTTTTAGGAGTTACCCCTGAAATTTTACTAACACACTAGAATACCTAGCACAATGTAATTCATAGTTAAGATATTGACCTTTTCCCAGACGATACAAAGATTTAAAAATACTCTGATTTTGATCACCCCTCCCAACTTACATAATATTTGTGTCAAGTATTTTAATTCTACCCTTTGTTTAAATGTTCACAAATTACATTTTATTTTATACAGATAATATTTGTTTCGATCTATTTAAGTTTATCAGTCTTTTTTTACCACTC
>NW_006494614.1:14032468-14036922 GCF_000325575.1 Pteropus alecto | reverse complement strand
AATCTTTTTTTCTTTCTTAAATACTTCCTTTAGAAGTTCCTAAGTATAGATTCATTGATAAATTCTCTCTGATTTTGGTTACCTGAAAATGCTTTTTATTTTGCCTTTTTTCTTAAAGGGTAGTCTTGGTGGATACGAAAGTTATTTTTTTTTTAGCACTTTGACAATGTCACTCACTATCTTCTGCTTCTATTGTTGCTGTTGAAGTCACTGTCAAAGTCAGCAGTCCAATGGTCTTTTCTCTTTAGATAACTTCAGATTTCTACAGTTTCATTACAATCTTTCTAGGTGTAAATTTCTTTTGATTTGTTTTTAATATAAATGAATTCATGTCTTCCACCAATTCTGGAAAATGCATAATCATTATCTCTTCAAATATTGTTTCTTTTCCATTCTCTTTACTTTCTCTCTCTGGAATTCTGATTATACACTTGTTCACTCACCACCTCACAACGCTTTGAGTGCATGTAAATCAGCTGGGAAGCTTATTGACCAATGCAGATTCTCATTCAAGAATCTTTCAAGAATAAAGTTCAGCAGTGAGGGCGATCCTAAAAATGGAAATTTCTAACACCGTCCCAAGTGAGGCTCTTGCTGCTGTTCCATATATCATACAAGTAACATGAGTTAGACCTTCTCTTACTATCCTACACATCTCTTAACATTTCTTTCATATTTTACTTCTCTTTATTTCTCTGTGTTTAATTCTAGTTAATTTTTTCAGGTCTGTCTTCCAGTTAACTTATTTCTCTTCCTTATATCTAATCTGCTCTTTAACCTATCTGTTTATTTTTTAACAACTACATTTTTCATTTCTAAAAATTATATTTTGTACCTTTTTATAGATGCCCAGACATTAAAAATGATGTCTTGTAGCTTGCACATTTTGATTATTCTATCTTCTATTTCTTTAACTATTTCATTAAATGTCATTTTATGTTCTACATCTTATGAAACTATATTTTATGATTCTCATATCTTAAGTCTTTGAGGGTCTAGGTCTGTTGTAGGTTATCTACGCTAACTTTCACTCATGTCATTTAGTCCCTTTGCATGTTTGGTATCTTTGATTGTGGGCTTACATCTGGTTGATCTTAATCAGTGGAAAACCAGAGAGCCTAAAACAAGAATACTTTTACCAAAGAGGATTTGTTTTCCATCAGCCATGAGTCAGGATAGGCTACCAACCTGTGACCATTTAAACCACCCTCAAGGTTCCTAGGCTTAATCTGGAAAACTCAGGTTTAGCAACTTCCCACCCCTATCTTGTCACCAGGCCAAGGTTATGTTCCTTGGCAGCAGTGACAATTTGGTTCCTGACCTTAAAGGAATCCCTCCTTTCGTGTGTGTTGTTTACCAATCCTTGCAGCTTTTTCTTTCTTTCTTTTTTCCTGGCCCTTTGAGATTTCCCTAATTCCTTCAAACCCCAAAATACCAAAAATTATGTCTCACACAGTATCTAGGTTTTCTCTTTAATGAGAAAACCCCTTCCCCTGACATAGATACACATAAATAAGTGTATGTGTATCATTCTATTACACTCCCAGAGCCATAAGCTGTGGAAAGAATTTTCATCCAAATCTCCCTCATAACTGGCTGTGTGTAACCCTCAACCCATTACATGGTTATTTCCCCAGGTCCTCAATGTAATGTTTGAATACATTTCAGTAGCTGGAAAAATACACTGGATTTCCAGCTCATAGTGTAAGAGCTATAGAAAAATAGGCCCGTGTGGAGCCTGTGCATCTTTCTTTTTGTACAGAACAGTGAGTCAAGAGCAATACTACACCCTTAGGAGAAGCACAGAAATAATGACTACCACTAAAGGCTGGAAAATGCAGGATGGTAATTCTAACATGTCCAATTTAATTCTCTAGTTTAGTTACTATAAAAGATCATTAATTCTCAGAAAATAATAGTGAATATTTATACCTTGAGTTAGTTGATGAAGCTAACAAAAGTTGCTGTTCCAGATACAATCTTTTTAATGGACTAAATTGGTATAGGCAATGGTATCTGGTAACCAGCTATTAATCCAGTGTGGTTTTTTTGTTTGTTTGTTTGTTTGTTTGTTTGTTTGTTTGTTTCAATCTCAACAAACAGATGACACCACAAACCATTAGATTCCCCTGGAAAAGAGAATAGTACATCTTTGTTACCCTGCATCAGAATACATCAACTCCTCAACTCAGTGCACAGTTTGGTTCTCAGGAATCTTGTCTACTTCCCAGTCCACAGCATATCTCGCTGGTTCACCATATTTATGATAATAATAAAACCTTAAGAGCAGAAAGTAGCAAGTTGCCAAGATGTCAGAAGATGAAAGGTATGCTCCCCTTAAAGGGATCTGATAGTTCACTGAAGTTTTTGGCAGACCAGTAGCCAGGCACAAGATAGGATATTCTCTCCAAAATTAAAAACAAATTGCAATATCTTGTACATACAATTCTTAGTGGAATTTTTGCATTTTGGAAGCTATATCTACTATATATAGTTTACAAGGTAACATTTAGTGATCTGAAACTACCTGACTTTTTTTCAATTATAGTTGACATTCAATATTATTTTGTATTAGTTTCAGATGTACAGCATAGTGGTTAGATATTTGTATAAGAAGTGATCTCCCTGATTAGTCTAGTACCCACCTGGCACTGCACATAGTTATTACAATATTATTGACTATATTCCCTATGCTGTACTTTACATCCTTGTGACTATTTTGTACTTCTTACTCTCTTCACATTTTTCACCTAACCCCCACACCCCTCCCACCTGGCAACTATTAGTTTGCTCTCTGTATCTATGAGTCTGTTTCTGTTTTGTGTATTCATTTATATTGTTCTTTAGATTTCACGTATAAGTGGAATCATATGGTATTTGCCTTTTTCTGTCTGATTTATTTCACTAAGGATAATAACCTCTAGTTCTATCCATGTTGTCGCAAATGGTAAGATTTCATTCTTTCTTATGACTAATATTTCATTGTTTATATGTGCCACATCTTTATCCAATTGTCTATTGATGGTCACTTAGTTGATTTAAATATGGCCCAGAACAAGAAAAGTCTTCATCTTGTCCAAACCACACTGCAAATACCTCTGCCCTTTGATCTCCATGACTCATCTGATTCAATGGTATGGCAAATTAAATGCCTTGGGTAGATTAAGATAATATATTACACCTGTGGCAAATCCCAGTAAGAGTCATAGTGAAGGCCCCCCCAAATTTGGAAGAAAGCCATGTCTTCTTTTGTATGTATCTCTTATTCTTTTGGAAAACAACAGTTTGCTTGCCACTGAGTCCTACTAACCATAGATATCTGGTGATATGGAACCTCAGTTGACCATTATAAACTTGGAGTTTTCAGACCTACCAAGCCCTAAAAATGTCTGTAGGCAATACACTCCATAATCAAGGAGAAGTTGGTATATTAGAGAACAGCCTTAGGAAGATCCTCAAGGAAAAAACAAACTGAAAAAGAACATTTTCTACTTTTCTAGTGGGACTACATCTCCCATGCTGCCATTTCTCTCTTAGCTCACTTACTTTATGGGCTCATACCGCTTCATAGGAAGTTCCCTATGACTAAGTGATATAGAAATCTGTGGGTGACAACAGTCAGAGGTAGATCACCATAATATTAGAACTCACTCTGGGGTGGCCCTGAATAGAAGTGAAGTGAAGGAGAGATGTCTTTCCAGTGGGCAAAACTTCAGGTACATTTTTTGGTTCACATTGCCCAAGAGAAAATTCTGATTGCTTAGATTGAATGGGTTGTCAAGCTCTTAAAAGAGACAGGATCAGAGGATTGATGATGAGAATATCTGTCTCACATTGATACTGATTGTAATGCTTTCATTGTAGAGAAAGAGCTTAAAATGCTACAGGATATAGTAAATGTTCTGAGGAGGAATTAATTTATGGCTAGAAGACATGGGTCCTAGTAAATGGGTTTGGCACCTTTTATACCCAATGACTCACTCACAAAGTATTTCCTCTCAATATCCATGACTTTACTCTGCTGACTTACAGTTTTCAATATCCAAAGGAGAAATGCTTCCATCAAAAGGTTTAACAATAATCCCACTAAACTGGAGGTGGCAACTGCCATCTGTCCATTTAGTCCTCCTGAGAACACTAAATAAAACAGAGGAAAAAAAAAAAAGTCATGCTTCGTCCTGACTCCCTAGGAGAAATAAAGTGACTGCAACAAAATGAGGACATGAAGGAGTATGGCTAGAATCTGGTTGATCCCAAGGTGCTTCTATTAAGTCAAGAGGTAAATATTAATGGAAAAGCCTTGCAATCCAAGACATATTGGACATCAAGAGCTCCTATTTCTCAGGAATGAAAGTTTCAGGGAGAAACTCAATAATCTGAGGTGCTTGCTGAAGACAATCAACTATGGCTCATGCCAGTTATATATTTTCTTCTTGCTGTGTTATGTATATATT
>NW_006494614.1:14015580-14032438 GCF_000325575.1 Pteropus alecto | reverse complement strand
CCCTCAGCTAACTTTACTGTTTTTGACTTGTATTGCAGAATTTGAGATGGTAACCCTCTTGAGATCCTAAATAAAGTAGTTTACTTCTTTTGAGAGTTTCTGGTCATTCAAAGGATGATTGCACAATACTAAGCAATTTTTTTTTTGGAAATATATGTATGGGATTAGATTTTTATTTCTGTGTACACAGCATGTAACACACTACAAAAAACAAAGCATGTACTTGAATAAATGTTTCTTGAGTGGATAGATAGAAGGGAAGGATTAACAAAATTAGATTGCTACATAAATGAATGGATGTCTAATAAGGGCAAAGAAAAATGTATGTGATCTTTTAAGGGGAATTCTAATCTCTCTTTCTTTTGGAACTTGTATTAGAGTTATATGTTAGAGAATCTCAATCTATTTTTTATATCTATCTCTAGATCAAATCATCCATAATTTTGTGAGCGATATTACAAGTTTTCTTCAGATCTATATTCCAGTTCATTAACTCACTTTTCATCTGTGTCTAATATTCTATCTAATATACTAAGAGTTTCTATTTAAGTGATTACATTTTAAATTTCTAGAGATTCTCTTTGTCTCTTTGATACTATCCATGTCTTGTTTTTTACACTTCTTTTAATCATTTTAATACACCTCTTTAAAGTCTAACAGATAAATGTAGCATCTAAATTCCTTCAGGTATGATCCTGATGTTTATTGTCTTTGCTGATTCTAGTTCAGGGTGAATTATTTCCTTATATATTTTATAATTTTAGATTGTGAGCTCATCTTTAAAGTGTCATTTTTATAGGAAATCTCTGTGGCCTGGTCTAAGTGTTTGCTCTTCTCAGGCAGTCATGAGTTTCATTGACCTGTGACCACTTTTCATGTGGATTCTCAGCTTGTGGTTTCATGATTCATACAGAATAATATATATTTGAACCATAGACCTATAAGATGATAGGCCTGTAATCATGAAATTCCTCAGGGGAGACTTTGTGCCCCAGGAACCAGGCCTAGCTTTAAAAGCTTAGTTTTTAAAGTCTCCTTATATGCGTGAGTTTTATTTTCTAGTCACTCTTTTGTGGAGGATGCTGCCCTTCAAGGGTCCCGCCTTTATCCATGGGTCTCAGTTCCAATCCCTGACTCTTACAGGCTCCAAGCCTTGTTGTTTGTCCCTCCATGGTGTTACAATCTAAATCCCTAGATTATCACAACTACAGGCATCCATCACCCCACACACACAGCAATAGCAGTAGCTGCTAGTGTCAAATATAGCTTTTTTATTCACTTGCTCCCTAGAGATTATATTTTGTGAACTCATCTATGCATTTAAAGAAAAGGTTTAAAAAACTATCCACTTAGAATTTCTAGGTCTTTTGTCATAGGAGGATTATCTTATTACTTTATATTAAATATTGTCTTAAAAGAAAGTCTCGGGTAGTAAGAAATTGAAAGGCCTTTGAGATGATGAATCTTAGAGAAGGATTTAATTTGCTGAGAAAAGGAAAGAGATGGATGCATGGAGGGAAGCAGGAAGAGGGCACCACAGACAGAAGAGTAGCACTGGTAAAAAATCTTTTCCACAACAGGAAAAGATAAAGCAGTCAGACTGAAGGGGAAATTGCTGACTTAGGCAAGAAAGACTGTTAAGTAAAGGGGCACAGAAGGGATGGCGTGTTTTCTGGGAGGTGATTGGAATTTTATATCAAAGATCTATCAGGTCACTGTTTAAAGAAGTAAAACATACATGTGGCTTTAAGAATCAGCTCACATTCCTAGTTTTATAATAAAGTTCATTTGACCAAAGGAGATGTAATAGAGCTGGGAGGCAACTACTAAAGTCCAGAAGGAAACTGAACCCTTTGATACAATTTGACATTGAACAAGTGTTGACAGATTAGCATACACAAGCATTTTTGACAAGATATAGTACCCTCAGGCTGTGGACAAACGTGGAAGGGGGCAAAAGACAGCCTACAATACACACACTGCTTTATACCACCTTGTCCATATTTTATGATTACGAATCAGTTTTCTTTGACGTGCCCCATTTTTCACTGCAGCATCTTTGTCTCAGTGCCTTTATCAGTTATAACTTCATCAGAGCATTTGAGTGCACCATTTACAAAACTGCTTTTCTGCTGAAAGTGAAAGAGTATAAAGCAGTGCAACTCTGCAGAACAAAAGAGAAGAAAAAGGTACTGCCTAGAGACTCCAGCACAGATGGCCTTCATTTTTCTAACACCCCTGTGAGGTGTTTTGCCAATAAATATCTTCATATGTTACAGTGAGACAAAATTACCATTGAGTTGATAATGCATGCAGGTTTTCTCTATAGGTGGATAAGAGAAGAAAGTAAAGGCCTTCGATGTAATGCATGCATCATGAAACATTTGAGTATGCAGATTATCTACATGCAAGCGTCTCTCTCAAGTCTTAAAGCTCATAATACAGTAAGTCATTCCTGTTGCGAATGAGAAATTAGCTCTCTTTATAAGCAGCTCTATTTTATGCCCTTCCCTGTCTGTGTCTCAGGCTCCCAGAATATACTGCAAGGCCTAGAGGCGAGGACAGGCAAATCTTCATTTCTAGAAGCTATCTGTACTATCTGTTCAGTATTGGCAGCCTCTATTGACAAAATATGCTTGTATTTATTTTATCATCTCATGCATTAATGTAATATTAATCTCCACAGCATAATCATCTCCAGTGGCTTCATTCACAACTATGACCTATGAATAATCTATAACCCATGAATAATAACCAGGTAAATATTATTTATGAAAGCAAGATCATGTCCTTTAAAGTTACAGATTTTCCCAAGTATCAATCATAGCAAACAGGAGTTGGCATTTGCAATGGAGCTTCTGCTGATGCCTGAAAGGCAGATCCCTGGGACCACATCAGCTTCTCTGTTCTAATCATAACTGTGCCACTAAGCCACTAGTCCAGAGCAGGCAATTTGCCCTCTTTCTGCCTTTGTTCAATCAGCAGAGTGAGAGCAGGTTGCTATTTACAGCCAGGCTAACAGAGTTCAATAAATGTCATTGAGCCCACGCCTATAAATTTCCTTTAAATATGTCCACAAACTAGCCTGTACCAGGTGTTACTCTCCTAACTGCTAATTATGTCAAAGTGCAAATATTTGGTTTAAAAGTTGAATCGAGGCCATTTTTATATTCCAGGGCCACCTCATATAACAAATTATCCTAGCTTAACACAAAATAAACACCTGTCACACTTGGGTATTCACCAAATCTCATCTCCCCAAAAATAAGCCATGTAATTTATTTATCAAAAAAAAAAAAAAAAGGAAAAAAAGAAAAGAAAAATAATCAACCTCCCAGCTGCCCTTATGGAAAGTTACTGCACACATGGGTGTTAACTCCCACTCCCAAGAGCCTTAGACTGGGCGGGCAGCTAACCCTTTCCTGAATCTGTTTTGTATCCAGTCTAGGAAATGGCTAATGATTATTGAGTTCCAACAGCCCTGCAGTGACCAGAAGCAGCAAGGTGCCCATCTCTGCCTGGCTAGTCAAGTGATTCATAAACAAAGCTGCTGTAGTTTGGTAGATGTTATGCTTCTTTCCTTTTTTTGGCAGATGGATCAGTCAAAGCTTCAGAGCCCTTGTGCCCCTGAAAGGAGAGCCCTGTTAGACCCAATGTGTGAATGAATCTCTCCTTCACTGATGCTCATTTTTCATTAGGAATTAAAACTGTGTTGAGCAGGATGGTTGTTAAGTCAGCACTTCTCTGGCTTTTAGCAGTAAGGATGTCTATATAAGCTATGACTTATTCAACCTTCATGTCTTTCCTCTTCTTCCTCTCTTGTCACCTTCAGATTTGATGTTAATATTTTTACAGAAGAGTCTACGGTAAATGCATGGCCTTGCTTTACAGCTCTTCCTGAATCACTTAGATATTTTCCCCAGCAACTTTCTCATCATGGGATGCTGATGGGCAGGGGGTTGGCGGTGGGGGGGAATCGATGGCTCTCATATGCCTATATACTTAGATGATGTTGCGTCCTGCATTTTTTTCTGATTATAGAGAATAATATATGTCTCTTTTTAAAAAGTCATGGACTTTTCATGTTATAAATAAACTCTATGTCTCACTCTTTTGATGTGTCCTGGAATTTCTCTGAAGTTAACTCCTGTATTGGCTGGAACTTATGTATCATACCCTCTATATTCTCAGATATCTATCTATGATGCATAATTCCTATAAAACTCTAGGAAATTGATTTTAGAAAAACTAGTACCCATCAGTTCAAATAGCACCTTTGGTCTTTAAAAAAATGTAATTACAAAGAACTTTGCTCTACCGTCTTGGCCGTTCCACCATTCTTCTGCATACCACTTAGCAAGCAGCCAAAGGTTTGAGTGGCCATCCCCAAAAGTCTTGTGGTGGCAATGAGATCTGGTACCCTTTGTGAGCTGTTCTTTTTCAGCTGGACAGACTAGGGTCCTGCTGCTGACCCAGCTTCACCCTGGCTCCTACCAAGCCCTCACAACTCCAGAGATGTATTTATAATGTGTTTCCAATCCCTGGCCCAGACTGTTCCCCAAAGTCTTCAGTGACAGGGTCAGTTCCTTCCACCCTAGTGAAACCACCTGGCCATATCCATATGCCCTGTACCACTCCTCAGAAACAGGCAGGAATTTCTGTCTCCTCTAGGTCACATAGGAACCAGGATTTCTACACAAACTCAGCTCAGACACTTCTTCCTGTATGCAGGGACTTCAATCAAATGCACCTCTATCATCAAGTCCACTAGGCCTTAATACATTAATGGTAATTAAAAGAATCAGAAAATTTCTTTGTCTTAAAAAGTGTTACTTTTAAGAGTTATATCTTCTTGCAAAATCCCATTTCAGATTTCAGGTGCTAATTTAAAACTTTCTTGCTTTTCTTTTTATCTTGTTCTCCTCTACTCAAGCCCACTCTCTCACCGCCCCACCCCCCAGCTCCCAACTCTCACCTCAATACACCTTATATTCCCCCCATTTTGTATTCCTGGTATAACAATTTCAACCTCCCTCAAGGCAAAGAATACTCTCCAGAATAGTGCAGAGGAAATGCAGAAGAGAAAGCATAGATATAATTTAAAAAATTATCACCCTAAAAAAAAATCATCCCTCCCTACAAGCACCCATCCTATTTGCAACTCATTGGAGCTGTGTGACATCTGCAGCTCACTGCTTTGTTTCCCTCTGATCCTCTTAACTTCTTTAGCCATATCCTGTGTATTTCTTTCTTCAGAAACCATTCCTGGCACCATAGTCATTTTCCCTCTTTCTCTCTTTAAATCACTGCCCTCTTTTCTCTGCCTCTTACGCACTCAGGGGATGGGGTCTTTATTGTTGTCTGAACTTCTCTTCCTTCTTACCTCGATTCTATCAAAACTTCTCACATCTTTAATTTTTGCTATTTTGACTTAAACTTCATCATCTCCATCTCCATAAATGCTTCTGCAGCTGAGACTATACATTTTAATGTTTAAAGTCTTCTGATTATTTCTTCCCCCAAGTGCTTCTGGAACACTATGGGGACATAAAATGCTGCAATCTAGGAAGTCTTAGAACTTATAATAGTGGACATCCATTTTTATCCAAAACCTAAAGGAATAAAAATCCCTTAGCAAGAAGAAACTCCTACCATCAGAATGAAAGACACAGGACTGGCCACAGAACCCAGCTAAAGAATACTCAGGTTAGAGAGAGAGCTACGTACAGCCGGTAACAACAGCAAAAGGCAATTTTTCAAGTTATAGTTTTCCAATAAGGCAGGCAGCTAACATTTTGCAGAGCATAGTGAAAGAAAAACCTCTATAAAGATTGCACTTAATGTGAACAACTGTCATTTGCATATTCACTGACTAGAGGCAATTTGCAACTAATAATAAGAACCCTGAAAGGAGAGAAAAACAAACTCCACCACTATTTATTGAGTGTTTACCATGTGTCGGTCAGAATGAAAAGTATTTTACAGCGTTATTTTAATTAATTTTCACACCAACCCTATGAAATTGAACTATTATTTTAGCGATATCACAGAAGAGAAAACAGTAAATTGCCCTCAATCACACAGTATACGTGTGACCGAATCCAGATGGTTTTAACACAAAGCCTACATGCTTGTCCCAGAATCAAATGAGAGAAGAAGTAGTCATTGAACAAAAGGAGAATTTGGACAACACAAGGAGAGGAGAAATCCAAAACCTTTCTCTTGGACATCTGTATAAGGATAATCATCCAATGTTTAATGAAAAAGAACATGATATTGACATCAGAACCCCACTCAATAGTATATAGCTATGAGAATATTTAAGCTTAAAAAATGTATAGTAAAATATATGTCACTCTTTTTAAAGAGGGTGACTTAGATTCTGAATGCATTATTCTTATATCTGAATAAAATTATATGTTTAAAAACCCCTCTATAATCAACAATAGATACATAAATATTTTAGTCAATATTCTGGTAGCAAGAATGGAAAACCAGACAAATAGTCCCCTTTTTACAGAATTATATCTTAAACAGTGTTCTAATTTGCTGTGCCAATTAATACTCTATTCTATATCGAGTTACATTACACGATTCTATACTATCTTAAAAAGAGACAAGGTTCTCTCCAGTAATCATTTAAAATCATATGCTAACATTTGCTCTTGTTCAAACATGAGATTTTTTTTATCCTCTGTGTGTTCTTTGCAAGGTAGTCTAGGTCCTGAGAAATTATTTCTGTTATTGCCAAAGCATAATCTGAAAGAGTAATCATATAATGTTATATTTCATAACCACAGTTCTTTTTAGTTTGTAATCCTATTAATTTTTTTGGTCTACTTCTTTTTTGTAAATATTTATACTCCAAAGTATTAGCATATGTAACTAAATAAATACCTTTCGATTCTTTCTTCTTGTGGTCAGATGAAAAAATATGATGGTACCATTACATTGTAAACTTCTTGAGTTTACACAATTTATTAATGGTGTCTGGCAGAGTGCTGCATACAATAAAAGGTACTCAGTAAATACTTGTTTACAGAATTTGGCTACATCCAGACTCTGTACCAACGATAATAGTAATAACAATAATTAACATTTCCTGAGCAAAAGTAAAAATTTATTATGTGTTTGGCATTGTGCTGGGTTTTAAATTACTTTTCTCATGTAAGCCTCATAATGGCACATTATTTCTATTTTACGAATGAAGGAATTAAAATTTAGAGCAGTCAGGTGCCCTTCCTAAGATCACACATCCAATAAGCAATTGAGCCATATTCCGTCTAAGGTATATCTGATTCCAAAGCCCATCTCTCACACAGTATATGGTACTTCCTTCTCACTACCCTTTCAATCCTTCCTTAAAAGCTGCTAAGTAATCTTTTAACCTCATCATTCCCTTTCACATCTCCTTGGAAGACATATAATTACGAATTTTATTCCTCAACTCTCCAATTCATCTCTCTCCTACAAGGCAATGTCAGAACTTACCAATTTACTCTCATTATTATGGTTCTTCTCAGTGGTGTCCTGGTAAACATCTAACAATCGACTCAGGGTGGTGGGTTGTGTGAGGAACAATGATTTGTAAAGTTTGTCTGATTTCATGGTATAAATTCGCTACTGTGAATTTCAAGCCACCAAGTTGATGTCCGTAAACACATTGAAAAGAGATATGTACAATTGACTTTCTGTATATGGTGATTGTGTACTCCAGCACACCATGGCTCCTCTGCATACTAACTAGTGTGAAGCTAAAAAAAAAAGCATTTTTGAAAAATCTCCTCTGTTAGGATTAGCTTTGGATAAGTACCTAGGATGTACTCACAACTGTTTTAAATAGTCACGTAATGTTTGATGGTTTAAACTGATTTTTTGCTCTTCAGAGTCAGTAGTTCTCAAAGTGTGGTCTCCTGGGAATTTGTTACAAATGAAGATTCCAGGTCCTATGCCAGACCTACTGAATCAGAAACTTGGGGGTGATGAGGGGAGGTGATCATTGTTTTAATGAGCTTCCAGGTGATTCTGATGCATGCTAAAGTTTGAGAACTACTGTTCTGAATTTCAAAATTTCTCTTCCATTTCATTCACAAGGTAAGGAAGTCAAGGTAGAGAAAGACTAATGAGGGGAAACCAAGGTCAACTTTGATGGAAAAAAATAGTAGGGGTGGTCATAGATCTGGCAGATAAGTGTGCAGACTGCAGAAAGGAAAGGTCTCAGTGACTCATCACTTACCCACTTATCATTGTCATCTGAGTCAGGAGAAGTGAGTGTAGAGCTAATCTGCAGATCTCTCCAAAACAGAGAAGAAACTTATTGACTTTCTGCAATTCATCTCAGAAGCATCTTAGCAGGTATCAGGAGAGAAAGTAGCCAACTAACGAGCCTCACTCCTTAGTGTACAGCTGGGGAAGCTCTGCCTTTCACATAGTGAATTAAAACACAAGTTTCCTATCGAAATGCCACTTGTGTTTACCCTGAGTTTACTTGGGGATAAATTTTTTTTCTGCCTACCTCATAGTTCACCTGCATCAGATCCTCTTGGAGGGCTAGTTAAAACACAGATTGCTGACTTCTCCCCCATCCCCACCCTACCCAACCCAGGTCCTGATTCTGTAGCTCTAGAGAGGGGCCCATAAATTTGCATTTGTAACAAGTTACCAATGGGCTACTGCGGAATGGTCTGGGAACTACCCTCAGAACTACTGAACCTACCTACAAGCTCTAAGTTCTCTCCTGCTCTGCATGTAGTTCTTGAATTGTTAAGGCACTGTTGGGTTTTACCCAGAGGCTGGCCTGAGGGAGTGGTAGGTAAGGAGATGTGTAGAGCGAAACTGGCAATGGCAAAGCTTTCATTAGGTAGAGACATCACTGCAAAACAGAAACACAGTTTAATCAGAGCCATAATTGGTACATTGCACAAGCATTTTCATTTACTCTGCTGCATCTCATTTTACTCGGAAGAGTCATTTACTGCATTTTTTTAAGGAAAATTTTTATAATTAGAGAATACTTTATAAGTGTAATCAATTTTGGCTTATGGAAAGGCTTTTCTAGAAGTCAAAATGCATACTGGCATCAACATACAAATATTCCAGAAACAAACATTAAGCAATTTACAAGGTATTCATTAATATTCTAATATACTATTTCCAGCATCTCATTCGGGAATCAGCTAATACTTTCTCTGTGAAGACTCAATGTTCCTATTACTGAAATGACCCATCTTCTTCATTCTGCTCCTAACGATGTAAATAACCAAATAACATTCATTAAGTTTGCAGATGGTATCAAGCTATGAGAGAAATTACCCCAAAGGAGAGGAAAAAAATTAAATATAGCATGACCTTGATAATTTGGAGCAAAGGAGAAAAAAAATCTAACAAACATTATTGGAGCGAGGCACTCATTGAAACAGAAAATCTAAACTGCGAAATAAAAAGAAGGTCAATATACATGCAAATTTTCCATTTATTTATTCATTTGTTCAGCAGTTAATTATTGAGCATCTACTGTGTGCTATGCTCTAGGGATAGAGTGGTGAGCAAAATAGACTTTCTTCTTCATTCATGGAGTTGACAGACAAGAGGGGAGAGAGGCCTAAAGAAGTAAATAAACAAATAAAAACTTGATTTCCAATTGTGATAAATGCTTTGAAGGAAAAGAGCAGAGTAATGTGAAACAGAACAGCTTGGTGTGGGACTATTTGGGTAGAGTGGTTAGGGAAGCTTCTTTGAAGAGGTGACATGAGTTAGAGCATAAAAGATGAGAAGCAGTCAGCTTTGGGGAGAGGCCAGTTTCCAGACAGAGAGGATGGTTCCAGGCCAAGAGAATATCCTGTGGTAATTCCTTGGGCTGGGAAGGCCACGGTGTGTTCTAGGAACCCAAAGACCAATGTCACTTGAGCATAATGAACAAGAGGCATTTTTGTAGAGAGAGATGAAGAGAGAGAGAAGGCATCCAGCGGAGCAAGTATCAGCAGCATAATGTTTTAAAGCAGAGATTTAGCAAACTTTTCCTGTAAAGGGCCAAATAATAAATAGTTCAGGCTTTTGTGGGCTACAAGGTCTTTGTCACAAACTGCAGTTGTGGCAAGAAAGCAGTCATAGACAATACCTAAGTGAATGCATGTGTCTGTGTTCCAATAAAACTTTATTTACAAAAACTGGCAGTAGGGAGACTTATCTTGCAGGCCAAATTCTTTCAGTTGCCAACCCCTGAAAGAATAAAAGTAGGCACTAGGAAACCTAAGTAGGAGCAGGAAATTCATCTTCTAAATGAATCAGCATTAGTCAGTCCATCACTCAATAAAATGTCTTCCTTGGGCTCCATACTTAAGTAGGTTATAAAAAAAACGTGCATAAGTTCTAAAATAGTGATGATAATACCTTTGGAAAACTCTGACCAAGTAAAAAGTTTAATGAATTGATTTATTCAACTCAAACAATAGAGAAAAGGCAATAAAATAATTTTAATGTGTTTGAAGTGTTATTTTGCTGAAAATGTATCCAAGTGTTTTCAATGTTCACTGAGTAGAAAAACATGGGAATCAAAAGGAAGGGAAACGTGAGAAGTAAGAAATAGAACTGGAAGATTATAATGGCCTGAAAAGGTAAACACTTATAAACAATAGTCTCCACTGACTCTCCTCTCTGTTTCAGTGGCAGAGAATTCTATTCAGCAATAAATGAATATTTTAATCAATGTGTCTTAGATCTCCCATTGTTTAAAAGAATGCCATATTGTACACTTTTGTTAAGTAAATTGTTGTCCCTTAGTTTATCTTCTTTTAAACACCACATTTTTCTTTTTTTAAAAAAAGCCAGTACATATTGATCAATTCTTATATGCCAGGTAAGCTAAGCACCTTGCATGTATTGTCTCATTTTGTCCTCACATTACTCCTATAAAGTCAATAGTATCTTCATCCTCATTTTACGAAAAACTAGATCCTTGTTAATATTGCCTCATTTCACAGAAAACTTACACTTGAAGATATTAAAGAATTTCCCAAAGCAAATAGCTAATAAATGGTAGACTTAATCTATTTCATTTTTAAAGTGAGGCAGATTAAGTGAGGAATAGCTGTATTTATATTTCTTTTTTTCAATAGCACTGAGTACCAGAAATCATAAGATTTCCACTTTTTTCATTCAAAGTGTCAAAAGTTAGAGAGAATTTACTTTTGATGATAGTCAAACTAGCTTATCCTCATCTCTAAACTTTTTCAGAAGATCAATTTTTTCTGTCTATGTGTGTGTGAGTATTATGAGAAGAACGTCAAATCTTGGAATATGCTAAGATGTGGATTTATTTTTCTAAGCCCCCTAATATATTTTGTAGTAATTAGGATTTTAAGTTTCTTTAAAATATAGGAAGTATAGGTGTTTTGTCATTGCCCTGATTCTTGCAATATCTGAAGTATTTGTAAATCTTTTTCTGCTGTCACTTATTCTATTGTTCTCACTCTTGTGCCTGACTTCCTGATGTGCTTCTATATTTTTACTATAAGATGCTCATTTCCTTCAGAAAATTATTTGTAAGAGTTTTGGGGTCTTAGGATGAAGGTACATTTCTCCATAAAAAATTAAATTTACTTCTGCCAAGTGCTTGGAGGCAGTACCAGTTTAAGGCCATTTTTAACAAATTCGCAGCCTGAGTTTTATAGGACTGCAAATTTGTGAGTTTGGGCGGCAATTCTGTGTCAAGATTAACATGCTATTATACCTCAGGGATATGTTTCCTTCCTTCCATCACTGCTTGGTGCCAAGGCAAATATCTTTGCATTCTCTTGGAGGAAGGTATGAATATTTCTGGTTTACCCTTCTACTGTGAGGTCTCAACATTACGAGCAGAAGGGTCCCCTATTAAATTTCCCAACTTTGGCTTTGTCATTTCCCTAGGCCAATTGGACAAGCTTACCAGGCCTTGCGATTACCCTCAAGGCAGGAGCAACTTTAGGGATGTGCTTACTTCTCTGGGTCTTGCCTTCACTTAATTTTGACCTATAATTTTATTATTTGGTCAGTTCATTGATGCACTTAAAAATAGAGCTTTTAAATACTTTGTAGCATTTTAGGTTGTTGTATAATAAAGAATTAACTTTGCTCAAAGAGAGGTCTGGCCTTTACTCTTGCCTCCTGGGAGGTGATCCCTAAGCTCTTAGAATGTACTACTTGGAAAGAATGTCTTGGTTTGCTAAAGCGTCTTGGGTCACATCAAAAGTCTAACAATGTGATTTAGGGTGAAGGCTCTGAGTCACTCACTCGGTGTTGGCTCTGGAGGGATGAGCCACACAGGCAGTCAACAATGTTTAAGTGACTGAGCCCCAATAAAAACTCTGGCCACCAAAGCTCCGGTGAGCTTTCTGGTTGGCAGTATTCTGCATGTTGTTGCACATGGTTGCTGGAAAAAGTTAGCAGTATCTGTGACTCAACCAGGGAGAGAAATGAAAGTTGCACATGTAGAACTTTCCTAGACTCTGCCTTACATGTCTGCCCTTGGTAGATTTTAATCTGTATCCTTTTTCTGTAATAAACCATAACTGTGAGTATAACAACTTTCAGTGAGTTCTGTAAGTACATCTAGCAAATTATCAAACCTGCAGATATAATGGGGAGCCCCAAATTTGCAATTGGTATCAGAAGTAAGGATAGTTTTGAAGATTTTCCTAACTCTGCAGTTGCTTTCACTAGAAAGGTAGTCTCATTACCTAGCCAGCTATATGATTGTAGACAAAAGAGTCTGCAATAATCATGAAGCACATTTTCCTGCCATTAGTCCATGTACACACACAACTGCTTACTTGAATTAAGTAGTATGACTGAACTAATTTTAATTAAGTCAGAACAGACTTTTATGAATTGGACTTAGTCAAATAAGACTAGATGGTTTTTGAATGAAAGAAATGTCATCGTATGTATGTGAATATATATAAACATAACATATGTATATACAGCTATGTGTGTATGATATACCTGACTAACAAATTAGCACTGAATTAGGAGTCAAGAGAATTGGGTTATACTTATAGTTCTGATTTTTTTACTTTCTAGAAGAGTCAGCTTTGGTGATTCACTTATTTTTTTTAGTCTATTTTGCATAAACCCAGTGACTTATGTCAGGGGTTCTCATTGGGGGTGATTTTGCCTTCAGGGGCCATTTTGGAAATTGATGTGGCTAATTTTGGTTGTCATGACATTTAGGTTTACTATTGGCATTTAGTGGGAGCCAGGAGTTTTAAATTTTCCATAACAAACTGCCCCCAAAAGAATGGTCCACATCCCACACGATTTTGGATGTTTTATTAGATATTTGTTTATGTGATACATCTGTTTATAATTGTCTGAACCTAGAATCAAACTCTGCCTTATATATAAAAACAATACATGTTTTTGCATGATCTTAATACACATGGAATTTTTCAGATTTACAATTGCTATGTAGATTTTGAGCTGAGGCTGATAAGGAAAGACTACACATTGTCTCACTTGCCACTGTCTCAGTAATGCCACTCATGTGTTTGAGTCACTGAGATTACCCACCTACATGAGTCTACATGTACAGCTCTTACACCCATGGCACAAGCACAGATGACTTTACTAAGTCTCCCAAGATAGTCCTAAATTGGTCATTTCTATATTGAAATGCAGGCGATTATTATAAACCACTTCTTAAAAATTTCTTTTCTATTAAAGTTAGTAGATTATGATTTTTAAGATTATGTATGTAAATTATAAAACCTACGGATTTCATTTCTGTGTGGTGTTCTAGTCTGACTGTCAAATTTGCCCTATACCATACCAGTTGTACACATACAAAAAAAACCAGAGAATGACTGGGAGCTCTCTTTTTTATGAAAAGATATTCCACATTAGAAATATGCCAAGGTAAAGAAATCTATAAACTTTTTATTTCTTCCTTCAATTTAATAAATTCACCTGGTTTGGGCTTTGTGTGATGAAAACTTTGGGTATGTTTCTAAGTCACCCTGCCCCATACGGCTTCATAAACACCTACTCCCTCAAGGTATAGTCCATTATCAAGGACGATTCTTAAAGAAGAAAGGGACCCATCAATTTTTAAATGTAGACTGTTCTCAGGTCCAAGTGACTGTGTCTTCATTTCAGCACAATTCATTTCAGTGAATTTACTGTAAGGAGTAGACTCACACTGATGAATAAGACAATATTCTTTATCGTAAAGGGCTTGTAATATAACTGGGGAGGAAGTCTTAAACCCAAAAGGCTATGAAATAATGAAGGGAAGAGAGAATCTAAAGTGTGAGGTAGAAGGAAAATACTATGAGACAGCCTGTATGAGGATAACTAGTTTGATCTGCGAGAATGAGGAAAAGCTTTAAGAAGTTGGATGGAGTGTTTCAGGCAGGAGACACTCCATTAACGAGGGATAAAGTAGAAGCTGAAAGTGGAAGGCAGATCCCAGGAAAGTCTGGTCAGTGGCCTCAGAAAATTAACATCGGTAGATAGTTGTGGATGAGGTAAAGCTAGAAAGGTAGGTTGGGATTCCAGCCATGGAAAACCAGGCCGAGGAGTCTGGACAGAATTCTGCATGCGATTCTGCAGGGAGGCATGAAGTTTTGAGGAAAGTGATATGTTTGAGCCCTGATTTCTAAAAGTTTTCTAGCTGACCTCTACAAGACACACTGGGGGCCAGGACAAGGTAAGGAGAAAGACACTTCTATTAATAGGCATTTGTACTAGCCTAGGTGAGACTAGTGAGGCTGGGAAGCTAAGCAGCAGCAGCTGAAGTGGGACAAGGGGCCAGAGGGAGAGACTCACAGAGAAGGAGGATTGAGAGGGAGGGGGAGCATCTTGACTCCACGGGCTGTGGCTTGGCTGCCTGAGTGCACTGTGATGATGCTGTAACCCTGATACTACTGCCAGGGGAGGTTTGCTCAAGAAGATGATACTGAGCTTGGTTTTTAGACCAGTTGGATTTGAAGGGCAGATGCTATGGTCACATGGAGATGTCCAGTAAGGTAGTAGAAAAATAGGCTGAGTACTCTACAATTTCCAGATTATATCCCGTCTCAACCACCCTCTCCTCCTCTGAGAAAGTCTCGCTTCTCTGTCACAAATGAAAGGTTACAAAGAGCACTGTGGTTAAGAGCTCATGCTCTGGACCCGACCAAGCTAGAGTCAAATACTAGCTCTGTCATGCTCTAGCTGTATGACCTTGGATAAGTCATTGATTTTCTCCTCTATAAAATGTATCTTCCGTATAATGTTGTTTTGACTAACAATTGAGTTAGTAATTGATATTGTATCTAAAAATGTTACCTGTTATTAAACCAGATAATTTACTATTCCCCAAACAGACCCTGAACTTTCCTATTTCCCATCACTTGCTCCTAATTCTGTTCTCTGCTTAGAATGCTCTCCTAAGCTCACCCCAACCCATCCACCAATGGAACTCATTGCTACTGTTCACCGTACTCTCCACTCAAAATCTTGAGATCCTAATTACTCTTGACCCTAGGAGCCAGGGTTGGAGTTTGCGGTTACTCACAATATTGGAAGATTTTTTTACCCTCACTGTGATGATTAAGCAAAGTCTTGGCTGGCTCTAAAGGGGAAATCCAGACTTTATCCTATTACAGAAAATACTCTGATCCTGTGAGGCTTCGCTAATATGGTTTAATGATCATGCTGCATCACACTTTGCTAAAATATAGGCTTTATTGGGTATAAAAAGGAGCAAAAACAAAAGCTTGGGAAGCCCACACAAATTTGGTAATGTCTAATGTTTGCTTTTTTCCCCCTTCTTTTTGTGGATAGTTGAGAACTTTTTCCTTGGCACTTCTAATTTAGATTCCTCTTTGGCAGCATTTCCCAGGTGAAAAGTGCTACTAGGCAGTTCTTTCCTGCTACCTTCCACTCACGCTTTGTTTTGGCAAATGTAACTTGCCTGGGAGCTGCAGAAATGCTACTCTGCACAGCCTTGGTACCAAATTGAAAGAGACATTGTTTTCTGTGAAATTAAGATAAGAGTTCAGAAGGGCCAATCTGCTTCAAAATATGGTTTTAACAATTTTTTAAGTTAACTGAAACTGTAGCTCAATGTCATTTGATGGGTTTCTACTTATTACAGTATCTTTCTTTTGTTTTAGAATAGTTCCTATAGCAATATAATGAAAGTAACCTTTAGTTTTTTCTTCAGCTGCAAAGAGAGAACTATAAATTATTCCTTACCCTAGTTTCATTTCAGCACATACAAAGCCAGTGCTTGCTCTGCCCCAATAAATCAAAGCTTCAAAAAGGGCAAGGCGGCTAATCAGAGAACACAGCTTCCACTAACTAGACAATGAAATCCTGTGTCTGTCATCTTTGGAATTAATAAGAGATAAAGTGCCATTTTACACAAAGTTTCCAAACCAGGACAGGAAAAGAGTCAGGACACAGAATAGATTTGTAAATCTGGTCATCTAAGAACATCAAGATTCAATTTCATCTGCATTTTATAGCCATGGCTAAATGTCTCCAGTGCATTTCCAATAGGACCAAAGACTTAATCATTTTACTCTTGAAAAGTATATTTTCAAAAAGAAAAAATATTTTTGAGCTGAGGCTGATAAGAAACATAGTTCTGAAAGGAAGTGAAATTGGAAATAAACTTGAAGGATGTAGAATCTTTTAGTAGTCACAGAGATGCATAAACATTTTGTAAGAATAGATTGACTCAAACTGATCATGCCCTATTGAACCAACTTTTCTAGTTTTCCGATGTTAATGTCCGCAACAAAGTAATTGAAGCCAACATTTATTGAATGCATGCTCTGTATCAGGTATCATGCTCGGCACAGAATTAAGAAGATGAATAAAAGATTGGAACTGC
>NW_006494614.1:14008584-14013593 GCF_000325575.1 Pteropus alecto | reverse complement strand
TTGTAAATCTGGTCATCTAAGAACATCAAGATTCAATTTCATCTGCATTTTATAGCCATGGCTAAATGTCTCCAGTGCATTTCCAATAGGACCAAAGACTTAATCATTTTACTCTTGAAAAGTATATTTTCAAAAAGAAAAAATATTTTTGAGCTGAGGCTGATAAGAAACATAGTTCTGAAAGGAAGTGAAATTGGAAATAAACTTGAAGGATGTAGAATCTTTTAGTAGTCACAGAGATGCATAAACATTTTGTAAGAATAGATTGACTCAAACTGATCATGCCCTATTGAACCAACTTTTCTAGTTTTCCAATGTTAATGTCCGCAACAAAATAATTAATGAAGCCAACATTTATTGAATGCATGCTCTGTATCAGGTATCATGCTCGGCACAGAATTAAGAAGATAAATAAAAGATTGGAACTGCCCTCAAGGGGCTCTCACCCTTCAAAAAGTTCAGAGGTTGCTTAATTTTATTATACAAAATAAAATACAAGAATCAGTATAAATTGATCCTGAAGTTCATTTGGAAAATCCACATGGAAGTTTTGCTTCATAATAATTTTCTCTATGAAATAAAATCAAATGACCTAAAATATAAAGAAGACAGCTTTTCTAGGACAGAATGCAGTTGTAAAAATCCATTGAGTGCAATAAAGTAAAACCATAACCATAGCCACACTTAGTAGTTCTATATAACCACTTGAAAACTAAAAAAGAAAGAAAACAAAATGGTTAATGTTTATGTTACAGAACTTCTGTAAAGGTAGAACAGTCAAAAATGTAAATGTATTTGGAGTCCTGGCTTTAAGCCCAACAATGCTAACATCTGGGATTTCTGGCTTAAATCTATTTATATGAGGGAGACTTCCTAGGAGAAACTTATTTCAAAAGAGAGAGAATTCTACACACGGGCTTGGTTTAAAAATGGCGTTTTAGTATACTGTACTCAAGATTTGTCTATAAGTCCAGCCACTGGGCTGAAATGAGGATTTCAAATTTTAAAAATTGATAAAGCAATTCTTACTGAAAAAATAACCCCATAATAATAGACACTGGGGTACAAGGAAACACTGCTTTGAGATCCCTCTCATTCTCCCCACCTTTGCACCTTACACAAAACAGCAAAACTTGGCTTATCCAAGTTTCCGAGACTATTGCACACTTTGGCTCCACTGACATCCAGGAAGGAGGGACACCATACTTCACACAGATCAGCCCCTCTGTGGACACTTTAGCAGTGGAGCTCACAAACACCAAATAATGTTAGATAATAATAAAAAAAAAAGGATGAAAATGACAGATGCCATGGGGCGGATGATGGATGGTCAATGATACACATGAACACCCCTTAGGGCACTCTAGATGTAATTAAGAGTATTTTGCAGGGAGCTGCAATAGTAGGTGAGGATAAGAACCAGAGAAATATGTTTTATTCCTGCTCATCTGACTCCACGTGTCTATTCCCCTATGCTGGAATGGATTACCTAGACTACATAAACATAGGTTACTCAAACATTAGGTGCTAATTCATCTCAAGAATACACTGAATTATTCTCTATGAAGAAAAGGGATCACTTATCTGAAATTTAGTAACATGCTCAACAACTTCTTTCCCATCTGTGCTATTTCTTGTCGACTACTCATATTTTACATTGCTGTGATCCCACAGCTTAATTCTGAATGCAAGTGAGGGGGAGAAATACACAAGAGAATTAAAAATATAAGGGAATAGAGTTTGTTCACCATGAAGATTCTGTCTTGTTCTCCTGAGAACCACTGACCCTGAACAAAAAGGATTCTTGGTTCTTTTGGAAATTATGTAAAATCTAAATTGAACTTTAGTCCAGAGGGCATCTGTGTAGAATGCCTCGTCAGAAACTTCTGGGCTGGATTTCTTTCCTCATTTGAAGACTTTGGCAAAAGTTTTTCTGCTCTCAAGAGAGGACTCTCAAAAAGAACTCATTTTAAAAGGTCTACATGAAGACGATTAGAATGGGTTATCCTGTCTCACATTGGATCAAAGCTGACTGCAAATGGAAAAGTATGTATCCTATTGTACTTTTAATGGCCTTTACAAATAATTAATAACAGAATAGGAAAAAAATCACTAACAAAATTTTTTGGTGATGACATTCTTTAAGAGTTTTTTGGAATTAGAAAGTCTCTTCCTGTTTTGCAACAATAGGTCTTCCTTTCTTCCCCTCATTCTAACTTGTGCTCTGCCAACAGATTAATTTTTCTAATGAGTCACTTTCATCATGTCATTTTCCTGCTTATAAGCTCAGAAAATGAATTTCATGGGCAATGGGAAGAGGAATGGCAGGGAGCAGCAAATTCATAGAATAACTATAGCTAAAATGCATGGTGCATGGCATGCCAGGCGCTGTTCTGAGTATGTGTTAACCTATGTAATACGCAAACCCCACTACGAGATAGACACCATTTTTTTTTTTTTATCCCAGTTTAAATATGAGATTAAGGAACTGGCTTGAGTACACACAGGTGACATTTCAACCTAGGCAGTCTGACTCTACGGTCCTCTCACTCTTAACTACCGCGTCTGAATCCTAGAGCTCGAGAGGACTTTAGGGGCACAAAAGAAAAATGTGCTTTCTGTTTATGTTGTGCTTGACTGCAGAAAAGTCAAAAGAAAGGACAAAGTTCTTTGGTTTCATGTAACATCCATAATCTAAGGAGAACTCTTTCCTGTTTTATTCTCTCTCGTCTCAATTCCTCCAATCTAGCAAAATATTCTCCCCATTTTGAAATTTTTTTTTTTAAGTGTCTCTATCTTCCTGTCTTTCCAAAGCATGACTATTACTTAAGGCCCAAATAAAATTCTGCCTTGTTCTACTTAACAAGGACAACGTCTCTGACTACATTCATCGGGAGGGACCTCTTTGGACTTTTATAACTGTTGGGGATCCATATCAATGGTTTAGTATCATCACTCACTGCTTTGTAGGGTTCTCTTCTTATGTGTTTTTTTCTCTCATTTCCATTCCAAATTTTAACTCCATCAAAAACAAGGTCAAATGACAGTATACATTCCAGAAACACTTTATCGACTGTATAAAGAATACAATCACCAAATGCTCCACAGGCAACAGCCTTTATTTAGAAGACATCTTTGGCTCAATAGAATAAAGCAGAGAAACAAATAAACAAATATTGAAACATACTCTTCTAAAATTGCCTTGAACAATTATCACAGGTTAGAAAGATACACAGGAAATGTATTATACTGATGAAGTTTTCTGTTTTCTCTTGCAATTTCTAATGCAAACATTTCCAATTTACTGGAGATTTCTTATATTTTTTAAAAATATAGACTTTGACTTATTTTTCTCTTAATATCAACAATAAAATAATATCTTCTGCCTGTGCTTGATGAGGAAGAAACTTGGCCAATTTTTACCGTCTTGATATCATCACTTCTCATATTTTGTTGAATTAAAATGTGGAATTTTATTTCAATTCCTTTGTTACCTTATGTATCTTATTTCAATAATAAATTCTTTAACAGTTACATTAAACTTTATATTCACGGGAACAAGTGAGAGAATTAATCGTATTCTTTGAGTTTGTATTACTCAGACTATGATGGGGGGATTGTAACTGAGAATTTTTTCAGAAAGTATAAGTGGATGGTATACTTTCTGAATCTAATATATACTTTGGAGCATAAAACTAATGATGATTAATCTTGATAGTCATCCTCCTATGAAGAGGGTTTCAAGTGAAGTGGCCACACAAATTACCAACCTTTAAGTCTAGATACTGGAAGTACAGGATTAACCAAGGCTGGCACTTCTGATTCATTTTCCTAGAAATGGTATTACAAAGGAAGAGATTGGGGCGGGGAGAGGAATGTAAGGGGAGGTACACATCAGAGAGATCTGTTTCCTGTTCCCAAGCACTGGTTTCCTAAGAATCAGTGAAGAAATAGAGATTCCATTATTTCGTGGGCACTTACAAAGTGCTTTGTTTCTGCAATTCTTTTCCCAGCTTACGTCTGCAGAAAGCTCGCTATGGCCTCCTTGGGCCTGGAAGGGTTCTGGACAAAGGGTAACAAGTCTTATTTTTCTTAAGTTTAGAAAAAGTTCAGCCAGAAACTTCCAATAGGCTTTCAAATAGGCGACCTACAGCTGTGATTGTTTTAAATTACCTATTTATGGTGTTCCTAATTTGAGTCTTTTTGTAGATATATTGAAATTTGCAACGAATATACAATAGAGTGTGTATTATCAAATATGGCAATAAAAATCCTCATTTTTTTCCCTCCAAAACAGGTAATATGAGGAAAAAGTTTTAATCCATGAAATGTTAAAAGAGAGCAAATAAAAATATTTAAAAGATTAATAGAAAGAATCTAATCAGGCTGTGGAGAGTAGGGGAGAAAGATGAATAATGAAAATGCAGTTGTCTTGTCAGTGTCCCCATTCTGACCAGAAAGGTTGTGGCAGGTTACAGTTGGGTCTACAAAGAGGCAGAACTAGGGCACAAATCCTGCACTCGCTTATTGCACCTTGTACCCAAAGGGCCCTAGAATAAATGGGGGGACCTGGAAATAGGCTTCTTAATTCTATAACAAGATTAAAAACAAATTTGTTTAGTCTATTCCTGAAAAAAAAAAATGGAGCCATATTTTTAAAAGAATAGTAGTACAGTTTGCATACTTTTAAGTATGTCTTCAGCAAGTATTTTTCTGTCATTTTTAAAACTAGAGAACTTATCTCTTAAAAGAACTTTTTTCCAAGTGACTCCCTCCCACTTTTTTCTCCCAGATTAAGGAATGATGGTGAGCTCTGGTTCAGTAGATGAAAGCTTGAAGTATCTCTCAAGAGGTAAACAGAAATTGTTATATTAAGTTACACTGAATGCTCTTGAGTATTTAAGATTATTTAAGAATAATCTTAGATAAGCAATTAGTGAGAACCAGCCCTCTGATGTGTAAAATAAATGTTAATGCTTTTCTAACTACAGACTAAGATACCAGGCATT
>NW_006494614.1:14002996-14008464 GCF_000325575.1 Pteropus alecto | reverse complement strand
ATTAATCTTTGTTATTCTCTGAGAACAAAAACAAATGTTCCAGGGACAACAACTAAGCTGGCTTTATTTATCTTGTAAACCATTTAATCTTGTCAGCACTTTTTACTACAGGTGCTTCTGATGGGGCTTAATTAGCAAAGTGGTTAGTGCAAGGCCAATTACATCTGAGTACCTGGTTCTAATAGAATTTTCTGCAGTCAGTTGAATCAAGCTTTGCTAATGTTAGTATATCCTTGTTTAGTCAAGCTACTTTTGAGAAAATGCTGTAAGGCTGTGGTTTCTATTCAGCGTGTTGGCATTTAATAATGTATCTCCACAGTCACTCTTGATAGAATTGAAATATTGTGTTCCTATATGGTATCAAAAGTATACATACACTTTAAGCTCAACTTAGACATCGCTGTCTGAAATAGCATGCCTCCCTTTACCCAGCTTTTTCTTATTGTACTTATTATTTTCAGAAATTATTTTATGATATAATATAGCACTTTATAATAAAATACAGTATTTCTCTTTTTTGTCTGCCCCCGTCCGCCCATGAGAATGTTACTTCCATGAGGGTAGGTACTTTGTTTTACTGATTCTATCTACAGTACCCATAACTATGCCTGGCATATAGTAGGTGTTCAATAAATACACATTAAATGAACAAACTTAAGAAATTGGTTCGACAAAATGGATGGTCAACAGAAATTTTCAATAGCGGGGAGAGAGAGAGGAGGGAGGGAGAAAGAGAGAGAGAGAAAGAGAGAAATTTTCTCTTTATTTAGACAAAGAGAAAAAAGATAGATAAAAAGCCTACCATTTCCCTTCTTTCTCCACTCCCTGTAGCCATAAAGTATATCCTCACAGATTTAGATATGTTACCCTCATATAACCTCACTGCTCAGTGACCAGATGTCAACACCTGACTTTGGGCACTGGCTCATCTGTGTGGCCCTCCTTTCTTATTCCTCAGAGAACCGATGGAGGCCTCTTGAGCTTGGGAACTTCACCGGGACAAGACTGTAAGTTGCATGACAGACACAACTTCACCCACCGTAGCTGCATTCTGTAGTCATATGTGTGACCTCTTACTTCTGCCCCTCCCTCATAGCTTCTCACAGCCATTCCATCTGCACGCCCCACCTGTGCCATCAGAACAGAGATAGACTTAGCTCTCATTGGCTTTGTTCCTTCTAAGGCCCCAGACAGAGCTGAAGGGGTCTAACTGCATTTGACTCAACTTGATTTTGCTTAGAGAGACAAGGTTAGTAAATTAGAATATTCTAGCTGGATCAAGTGGTAGAGTTATCTTTTGAATCATGAGCACCTTCACCACCTAAACTGTAAGCAAATATTAGTATGGGAACGACTGCTTTCTTTTCTAGAGGGAGATAAACTATCTCAGCAGAAGATCTTATTTTATATACAGGCTGAACTCTGCTTCATCTAATTTATTTCAGTCTCCAACATTAGAGCAATATAAACTAAACTCAAGAAATATTCACACACAAAGGTATTCATCAGCATTCGTTTGTGAAAATAATAGCATATTAAGGCTTGGCCACATCCCAGAAAAAGTTTCATATCTTGTAATGGCTGTATCACTGGAAATACACACTATAGGCAGTTGTAGGGAAGGAAAACTCTTCCTTCCTCCCCTACTAGGTCTTTGGCTGGCCTAATAATTAAAACAACATAAGACATTAATGAGAGAAAAAAATAATTTTTTTATGTATGGGAGCTCATAGAAATATGAAACTCAAAGACGTGACCAAAGCAGGTAGCTTTTATACCTTTTAGACAAAGAAATAATGTATTTGTGAAGAAGTGACAAGACAAAGGAGTTGGTTTTAGGGTGGTAAATTAGAAAAGAAGTAATAAGGTTTGTTTATGCAGGCTCTTCAGCCCAGAATGCATTATCGCTGGTAATAAGGATGTATCTACTTCCTTAGGTAAGGTACAGAGAGAGTACCTTTCACAGGGTAGATTTATTTCAGGGGGAGAAAGGAGAGTCAGAGTGTCTATCTTGCACTGGCTGTTTCTTAAGTAATTAATTCAAAATAATCAATATGACAAAAAGGCATTTTGGGGGGCAGCCTTCTCTGAACCCATCACTCACCAAATCTTGTTTCTCAGACACATCTACTATAGCAGTGTTCTCAACTGGGCTTGATTTTGCAATTAGGAAAATTTCTGCAGACATTATTGGTTGTTACAACTTGGGAGGTTGCTACTGGCATTTGGTGGGTTGTTGCTAAACATCTTCTAATGAATTGAAGGGGACCAGAATGTCACCCCAAAATATGTTACTTTGGTATAAGAATTATTTTAAGCTAAAGACAATTGAGAACCAGTAGAGGCAAGAAAAGCTTTTTATCTTCCCTTAACAGCCTAAAAATAAAGTATAAATTTCCTCTTTTATAAAGGAAATTTCCATTTGTAAAGATTTCTCTGTACCAGGAAGAGAGAGCTATTCCTAGAGACAGCTCTTGTCATCCGGAGACACTGTTATCTGCATAACAAGACAACCCTCATTAACCACACATTTCCTCCCCTTACTCTCATAACTTGTCTCTCTCAGTCCAGAAGCCCAAACCTCTTTTTCCTTTGCTTAAGATAGTATATAAACCTCAATCATCTGGCCATTTCTTAGTCTTATTTCTTTTTGAAACTCCTGTGGATATATGTAATTTAACTTTTTTTTTTTTTTCCTGTTACTGTCTTTTATCAGTTTGATTTGCAAGCCACAGCCTTTGAACCTAGGAGGGTGTAGGGTAAAAGATTTTTTCCACCAACAGCACAGGATAGTCTCTCACAATAAATAATTATTGGCCCAAAATGTAAATAGAGCTGAGGCTGAGAAACCCTGCTCTAAACCTACAGAAATCTAAAGCATGAAAAGTCAGCATGGCGTTTGGGAACTTAGTAGCTTAAGTGTAGCCAAACTAATTCTCCTTTATGGCTGTGAGTCTCGGACATAATACTAAGAACTTCAATGTTTCAAACTGTGGTTAATAAAATGACTCTGCAGGATTAAACAGATGGGTTTTATTCCTATGTCAGTCCACCAGGTGCAGAAATGAGTGCTACACCACTGCCTTGCTGGTAGTGTTACCGTTGGGGGGCGATTTGAACTTTGGTGTCACCTCAACGGCAGGGGTGGGGATAATGGCGCAGAAGTGTAATTAGCATTTTTCCTCTGTTCTTCCTCAATGACGCAGTGAAGAATCACAGGTCAATGAGATTTAGAAAAGATTTATTAAAAACATATTTTAAAAATACAAACCATAGTCCAAGGAGGAACATGGTTTTAGCGAAGAGAGCTCTAACCCCCCAGAAGTGGGAATGTCACGATGGGTGGTTCCAAAGGCATTCCTAGGTGATTGACACGTGAGGTCATTTTGATTTACACTTGGCTGCTGTATAACACTTTGCCTAGTGTTAGAATTCAGTATGCTATAATTAGATTCATGAACTTCCAGGTATAAACATAGTATTATAATGACAGTATAATGAGGCTTAGATTGTGGGCAGATTAGGGTAGTACCTTCTACACAGGTGTCAGTGGCTGGATTAAACCAGCTAAGATTATGGCCCTCCTGTCCTTTGCCTCCGGAGATGCAGGAGGGATTCTCTAACTGCCAATAGGGTGGTCTTTGGGTGGTCTCTAGTCTGGGCCTCTATTCCTTTGTTCTCCTGTTGCTCATGCCTGACTAGCCACTTAACAGTAGGACATGTGTCTTGGTTAAACTACAAGAAATCATGAAATGTGCACCAAGTCACAATGCCAGTGACACCTGTGTTAAGTTAGAAAATAGGGGGCAGGAAACGAAGGGATTTTTTTTGAATACAGAGGTACTGGTGTTCTGTAGGCTAGGATTAACACCATTAGGCTTGATTGACAGCAAATATAGCTGCAAACCCAGAGACCTTCCTTCTGAATGCAGAGTGGGAAAGGAGGACCTACCTGGCTCCAGTCTCAGCTTTACTCCTACTGTGTGAGTACAGGCATCTCAAACTTTCTCTGTAAAATCAGGAGCTGGTCTATGCTCTGTAGGGTTCCCTCTAGCTCCATCGTTCTCATTCAGTGGTTTCCTCATCACCAGTTTTGGCACATAAGGATTACCACAACTCTGTAACAAGATGCCAGTGAGGTATACTGATTGATTTACAAGAGTATCTGGTAAAGAAATAAAGAACAAAAGGAACACACGCAGGTTTGTGTAAATGGAAACCCTTTAATTTGATAATCACTCATTCAACAAACATCTGCTCTGAATAAGGTATACAAAATTCTATCTTTTCTTTTAAAGAATTTGTTTTAAACAAAACTGAGTTCTTTGAGACTTTATTTCTTAGGATATACAGCAGTTAACATTCAATTCCACCAACGGAAGTCCCTCACTGCATTCCACGCAGGACAGATGGGTCTCCACTAGCTAATATCCTTCCAGGTGGTGCTGACACAGCACATATTTAAATATTCCTCTCTGTGGGAAATAGAGATGTAACTCCTATACTTATTTCAAGTTGCTACTGTGACTTTCTTCACAGCCTTGGTTTTTCAAAGTTTTAAAGTTAACTCTTCTCCTAGAGAATATATGTAAGCAAGTAAACTCAAAACTTCAAAGCAGTGCTCTCATTCTGTAGCTCTGGTTTTAGTCTCTGTAATCACTGCCCAGTGGGCCAACTGCCAGCCTTCGGTAAGCACCATGCTGGGGAGAGGAATGCTTCGGCCTCCACAGTTACATCTTCAAAAAGGCCACCTGGAAAAGGAAGAAGAACCCACAATGCTTTACTTACATAACATGATGAAATGGCTGAATGCACATCAAATCAGAATCAGGTAAGTCTGGTTAATAAGAACGCACACTGATCCAAAAAGAAAAATGACTCTTAGTCCAGCCAGACATTGCCATTTTACAGTAGGAGCCAATCAGTCCTTTTAAAAGAAAACACAGAGCGTAATGAAAATGATTCACATGCACTTTGAAAATAAATAAATAAATAAAAGTTTTAATTGGCACTAAAGTTGTATTGCTGTGAAGTAATCTAGTTCTCTTTCCCAATGGCTCAAACAGCCATTTGGGCCTTCTACAAGCAGAATTCTGTGTCCTGAAGATTCCTGGGCAATTCCAGCTCCTCCCCACTATTGGTAATTATAGCAGCCTCTTCTCAGGTCATGCCAATGTTTTTTATCACACTCAATTATGTTTATTGTGCTTGTCAGCAGCAATTAATTTTAAAACTCAGTGTTTTAAAAAATTTTAATTCATACAACCCTTGGTTCAAACCAAGATGATTTAATAAGGCCCAGAATAAATTCATCTAATTTCCTAATAGTTTTAAATAACAGAGAATCAAACATAATAAAGTCAGTCATAAATGTTTAGAAAGTTTTAGTTCAGAGGTGGTAATAAATTGAGGACTGCACCAATATCAGGAAGACAGCGGGATGCAGATTAGAGATAAAAATGGGAAAG
>NW_006494614.1:13964021-14002720 GCF_000325575.1 Pteropus alecto | reverse complement strand
TACATCAAGTTCAGCAATGAGAACACCAAAGTTGAAGGAACAGGCAAAGAAGAAGGGTTAAGATCCCGAAACAAAATGTAAACATGGATGATTGGTACAAACCTCAAGGGCTTATTGTGAAGATTAAATGAGATAATGGTTATGCAAATAGATGTATCTCCCCTTGGCCTCTCACATAACAGATATCAGAAACCCATAAACATTTCAGATGAGATGGGACTGTTGAAGAGAGACCAGCAGGGCCATTAGAAAATGATCAAAGAATTACAGGGGAAGGGATTTTAGGGGTTGTTGAGTCTGACATCTGGCTCACTGTTGATAGTGTTCCCTGTCAAGTGATAGCTTCTGTTTACAGGGACCTTACAAAGACGACAATGTCACTGCTAACATTCAGAAACAGAAAGATAATAGATGAAAACCCCAGTTATCTCTTTTTTAATTCTGAAAATTGCTAGGTTATAAAGTATTCCAACCAGGAACTACTCAGAATCACAACGACACCGATGAATGTCACTGTAAAAATGGTTAAGAACTTTAGCTCTGGAATCATATAGATCAATGGTTCTCAACTTGGGGTGATTCTGCCTGCCAGGTGACATTTGGCAAGGTCTGGAGATATTTTTGGTTGTCACAACTTGGGAGGTGCTACTGGCACCTACATGGTAGAGGCTAGGGATGCTGCTAAACATTCAATAATGCACAGGACAGCTCCCCTTCTACCCTGAAAGAAGGATCACCCCCCAACATCAATAGTGCCAATGTTAAAAAATGCTGAAATTTAGACTTGGATTTTAGAATGAGATCTCTTACTTACTAGTTGTGTGACCTTCAACAACAAGCTTGTTAGCCTCTCTCAGCCTTTCCTCATATGCAAAATGGGAAATTTAAATGGACCTACCTAAAACTTGTAAAACACTTTATAGTATATTAAGCCTATTTTGACTCCTTTCATCCTCAGCAGAGTCCATGATTCAGATAAAACAGGCATTTCAAATTTTGTTTTACAAATGAAGAAACAGAAGCTCAGAAAAATTAAGTGACTTGCTCAGGATACAAAAACTACTAAGTGCCAATGATGGGCTTAGAAAGAAACTGATTCCTAATTCATGCTTTTCCCACTATAACTTTATAGATGAATGAAATAAAATTGCAGAGGTTTAGGGACTTTTAATCTTCATTATCACTTCAAATATCAAAGATTTCTTTTCTTTTGCATGCCTATAAGTATAGACTCCAGATGGAGAACAAATAAGAGACTGAGCTGATTAAGTAATGCAATGGAGCCCCTCAAAACAGAAAACTTTAAAATTTGACCTAATATGTCTTTTTTCGTCTCTAGTTTTTATAGTTCCACCTGCCAAGTTCATTATGTATTTTTTGCAGGACTTAATAACAAGAATCTTCAATCATCCTTGGGAATAGATAATGTACATGCATTTTAGATTCTTTTTATTTAAAACACTGAGTTAACATTTCAAATGCTGATTTTTTGTTCCCTAGCTTTTACCCATGACAGGAAAAATTGCTTTCCCTAACTGCCATTTATTTTGAGAGAGGATAATTTTATTTTGTTCCACTACACTTAGAAATATCTCTGTATTTCATCTGTTTAGTTTTATTCCCAAAAGTAAAGTTTTAAAGCTTTTCAGCTACAGCTTCGGGCTTCATTGTTACATTACTGGAATATATAGTAAGAAGTATAAATAATTATTAAAAACTAGGGAAGACAGGACTCTTTCATGTTGGCTTTTAGGTTTGACCCTCTGTTTTCTGTGCACCTGAATCTGGACACTTGGGAGTGGAAAGGGGGAGAAAAAGTGAAGACATCTAAAAATAATGTCTCTGTTTTGAGTCACCATCTAAACACAATCTTCTTAAACCACAACAAACAGGGCCAGGTCGATGTAATACTGGACCGAATGCTAAGTTTATAATGTTTCACTATATCTGCATAATGGTAAACACTTTTTAATGTTGTTTTATGTTAGTTAACACATTTATATTATTAAATTCTAGTCCTCAACCTAGATTTGGAATTTCAATCAATAAAAAGATATGCTGTCAAGGCAGGCTGCACAGATAAAATTAGCATATTAAAAAAGAGCTATGTAACTGCTTTAGGGCATGCTAAACAAGACAGATAAAACTGTAAAATACTGGAAAAATGTGAGTTTCATAATAATTCCAAACTTTAGAAAAAAATTCTTTAGAATAAGTTGTATAGCCATACACAAATGTTCCTTTTGAAGGATATTGTAGACTTAAAAAAATATATAAAACTATGCCTTAAATATGCACATGTACGGCTCATGTTCAAAGTTAGGTTCTGAAATAGGATGCTGTTATGGCATGGAAAATAGTTTATGATATAAACTCCAGTTTCTAGGATCAAACTTCATATACAAAATAAAATAGATAATATTGATATAAAAATAACATGAATATAAAAATAAATATAAAATTAAAAAATGAAAGTAAAATAAATATAAAAAGGAAATGACTTTTTCAAGCATTTATTAAACATATTTGACATCCTAAACAACACTGAGATTAAGCAATTTTTACCAATTTATTAATTCGGCATTGATCAGGCCCATGTTGATGATACCCGGACTCAACGTCTGATTTGGATAAATAGTATAAGATATTCGTCTCTCTAAGCCGACTAGCTGGCTTCAGTCACTCAGTTCATTCAATTGTTAAGTACCTTCTATAATGCTAGTGACTGTCCAGTCACTGAGAACACTTTCATGGTGCTAACTAACACACAAGTGGGGACACAGTCAAGTAATGAGATGATTCTAATAATATGCCATAAGTTTAAGATGATGCCTTACACCTGCTGAGAGAAAAAAAGACTATTCTTGAGTTACGAAAGAAAATGAGATTTCTGAGGCAGTACCCTGCAAAAGGTAATTATTACTATAATGAATATTGTGTTGGCAAGGAGCAGCAATAAAAACCTGATGGCACAGAGTGGTATATCAACTCTCCCCTTGGCTCCCCCTACACACTAAAAGATTCTGGCTTGCTAAATGAATTAATAGCAAACAGGAAGGATGGAACAAAAGATGTGAGAACATACAGTGAGGAATAAGATTCTATCCCTCTAAAATGACAACAATTATGTGTATATTTAACTGTGGACAGAAACACTAGACTAAGGGACTAGTAGTGTAGCCTTCCAACTCCAGAGTATCTGCACAAATTCTCTAAGAGCCTTTAGAAAGTAGGGGGAAAAAATGGCTGACTGTAAATTAATTTAAACCTTTACCTTGTATTTTCTTTAAGCCATGTATGTACTATGATAATTTAAATATAAATAAAAAGCTTATTGATTTTCATTTACCTGGGAACCAGTTAAGCTAAGCACAGCTATGTTTGCTAGTGGACATCTAGGTTAAAAGTCAGCAGTATGTGAAGTATCAGAAGAGAGATGTGTGTGTGGGAGAAAAAGGAGAGGACTGATGCTTCTTCATCTCTAGATGGGGCTGAAAACTTGGACAAATGCAACAGCTACTGGGTCTTGATCCTATTCTTCAACAAAGCAAGTAAGTTCTAAACATAAGCTTCATATCACTTCTTTTAGAATAAATGGATTATGGAAAGTAATTCTGGCATTGGATGGTGCTGTTGTAACACTAGTGAACAAGCAGTTCTGATGCAATCACTGAAAGTCCCAGTTATAGAAAGCAAATCCAGTATCTTTGTTAATGATCACAAGCCCATGGGGCAAATGTTTATATGACATTAGTCTTTAGGTGTTACTTAAAAATATACTGCTTCTAGCATAAAACATATTTGTTAAAGAAAATAATTTTATGATATCAATGAGTGGGTGTTAAAATGTATACTATAAACAATGCTACAACAATAAATACTCTACGATTCATAAATCAAAATGTTCTTATAATTTCTAATTTCTATGGAATGTCTGCAAGAGAGAACTCGGCAGAAGGGAACTCTGGGTGAAAGTGGTGTTTTGAAAATCACAAGTTTATTCAGAAATGGTTACTAGAGTTCAGAAATGAAGAATTAATTTTCTACAGTATCAATAGAAATATTTAATAGCAAGACCATTTTAATAATACTATTTCAAGGAAGCTATGTTCACTCTTATCTATCTTTCTTAAGGCTGAGAAGCATGGATGTTGAAGAAGACAATACATTTAGAATATCAGTGCAATTAGACATTCCGGGAGGGGGCATGAACCCACAGGGGGAACAAATAGCTTTCCATAGCAGAGGAGTGGTTCCTGTCATCTAAACAGATTTATTTTAGTGATATTTTTAAAATTCCTATTTTAGTTGTAAATATTAATATCTTTTCTAACAGAGACATAACCAAGGAAGAAACTTGCTTCATCCAGATAAAAGACTTTCTGTCTCACTGTCAAGGATGGAGAAGGGACAAGCTTGTGAGGTTATGGCTGTGGATCCTACTTAGTTAACAGTGAGAAAGTGCCATGAAAACATTACATAAGTAGCAATGAGATGCTGTAAGTAGCAATAAGTTCTGGGGGCAGGACTATTCAGTGCATGAGTGCAGAACTCTGTCAAGCAAGATTAGAAAAGGTGATCAACCACACTTTTTAGGGAAAGGGCTAAGGAGGGTTATAGATACCTCTGTAAAAGGTCCTGGACAATTTTATCTCATACCTGAACAGATTTACTTCTGTTGCTTGGTATTCAACAAGTTCTTTACTGCAATTATTAAAACTTAGAGAAATCAAGATTTGTATCATTTTCTATATTTTTTGTTTTAATAACTGATTAATATATTAATTATAGACAAAATTAGAAAACACAGAAAAGCACAAAAAATAAAAATAAAAATTTTATAACTCCATTACTCAGTGATAACAATTATTAACATTTTGAATACATCTTTGCAGACTTTTGTTTTCTATCTATAACTGAAAATTTCTATAGATGCTGTTTTGTAATATACAGCTTCTTATTGACCTAAAAATATATTGTGGTAATCTTCCCATGAAAATATTCTTCTATGATATTTCTAATGGCTGCATTATAGCTCATTATATATCTGTATCAATTAAGAAAAAAAAAAAAGGACAAATGTGTAACTTATTCAACCAGAAAGCGAATTTTTTTTTTTCATGCTATTTCACTGGCATCACCTGGTAATTTGTTAGGTGAATTCATGTGCCCTGCTGTAGACCTGCTCAATCAGAAACTCTAGGGTCGGAGCCCAGCAACTGGTGCCTTAATAGATCCTCTAGGTGATTCTTCTGCATGCTAGAATGTGAGAGCCATTGGTTTAGTCCAACCATTTTATATAGCTGAGCAAACTTAGAGAAGTTAACTTATTTACATTGACACAGATAATGAGAACAGACACTCAAATATAGGCCTTCTAACTCCTAATCCAGTGATTTCATTTCTAAACCAGTACAAAGTGAAGACACTGGTCCAGAAAGAAGCATATTAAGTCCAGCCCCATTTCTTGATATTGATAAAGGACACTGGACCTAAAATCTACAAAAGGAGAGCTAAGTACTTTTTGTTAGTTATGTAGAGACTGAAGGGGCCAAATATCTCAAACTGACCTGCTATGTAGAGTTAGTCTATAAGAGGTTAAGTGAATGACTTTTTGTGTGTGGAGTGGAGACAACTTCTTATATGACCTGATGTGGTTTTCTTTTCTAAATCTAGTTATCTCGTATGTATCTCTTTAGCAAAATTACTTGATTAATTGTAGTAAACTGTCACAAATTTGACTTAAAAATAAGGCTACCATGATGGCATCAAAAGCTGGCAAAGAAACAAAATCTCCTACAGATTGCTTGGGAGAATATAAAATGGTATAGACATTCTAGAAAACAATTTGGCAGCTTCTTTTAAAACTAGACATGTAATTACTACATGATTCAGCAATTGCAGTCTTGGACATTTATCCCAGATAAATGAAAACTTTGTTTACAGAAATACCTATACACAAATGTTCATGGCAGCATTATTTTAATAGTCAAAAAGTGAAATCAACCTATCCATACCATGGAGTACTACTCAGCAACACTAAGCAGAGAACTGTTGATAGATGCAACAACTTGGAAGAAACTTCAGGGAATTAGGCTGAGTTAAAAAAGCCAAGCTCAAAAGGTTACATACTGTATAATTCCATTTATATAACATTTTTGAAAGGACACTATTTCACAAATAGTGGTTACCAGGGGTTAGGGATTGTGAGGAGGGCAGAGATGGTGTGATTATAAAAGGGCAACTGGAGAGATCCTCATGATGGAACTGTTCAGTGTCTTTACTGTGATGAAAGAATCACATATAGAGGTGATGCAATTGTATAGAACTTCATACACTCACACACACACATACACATGAAAGAGTCCAAGTAAAACCAGGATATCTGAACAAGATGGGAGGGGACTGTACCATGTCAATACTCTGACTGTGATATTGCAATACAGTTCTGCAATCTGGGGGGAACTAGGCAAAGTGTACAAGGGATCTTTCATATTATTTCTCGCAACATAAGTGAATCTACAACTATTTCAATAAAAATTCCAACTAAAAAAATCATGCTGTAATATTTGGCAAATGATCTCGTCTAGCTTATTTCAATCTAGTTACCTCTAGATGTAGTTCTGAGATACTTTATTTATTTTAAAATATTTTTTATTTTTTTAATTATGGTGGCATTGGTTAATGAAGTCCAGTGTTTCCAGTGTACAATTCAACAGTAAGTTATATATATTTTACATTGTATGTTCACCACCCACAGTTAGATTTCTGTCGCCACATATTTGACCCTCTTTACCCCATCTACCTCCCCTCTCCTCCTCCACCCCCCACCCTCTGGTAACCACTAGTCTATTGTCCATGTCCATGAGTCTCTGTTTGTTTGTCCTGTTCATTTGTTGCTTTTAGTTTTATATCCCACCTATGAGTGATATCATATGGTTTTCAGCTCTTTATGTCTGGCTTATTTTGCTTAGCATGATTATCTCAAATTCAATCCATGTTGTCGCAAATGTCAGTATTTCATCTCTTCTTATAGATGAGTAATATTCTATTATATATATGTACCACATCTTCTTTATCCAAACATCTATCATAGGACACTTCGGTTGCTTCCATGTCCTGGCCATTGTGAATAATGCTGCTATGGACATCAGTGTCTAAATATCTTTTCGGATACGTTTTCAAGTCTTAGGGGTAAATACCCAGTGGAGGGATTGCTGGATCATATGGTAGATAAATTCTTAGTTTTTTGAGGAACCTCCATATTGTCTTCCATAGTGGCTGTACCAATCTGCAGTCCCACCAGCAATGTATGAGGGTTCCTTTTTCTCCACATCATCTCCAACATTTGTTATTACTTGCCCTGTTGATAATAGCTATTCTAATAGGTGTGAGATGGTATCTCATTGTGGTTTTGACTTGCATTTCCCTGATAGCGATGTTGGGCATCCTTTCATATGTTTGTCGGCCATTTGTATGTCTTCTTGAGAGAAGTGTCTGTTCAGGTCCTCTGCCTATTTTTTAATTGGATTGTTTGTTATTTGTTTTTATTGAGTTGTATGAGTTCTTTGTGTATTTTGGATATTAGGCCCTTATTGTAGGCATTGCTTGCATATATATTTTCCCATTCGGATGGTTGTCTCTTTACCTTGTTGACAGTTTCTCTTGCTGTGCAGAAGTTTTTTAGTTTTATACAGTCCTATTCATTTATTTTTGCTTCTACTTCCCTTGTCTTTGAGGTCGAATTCATAAAATCTTTAAGTCCAAGGTCCAGGAGTTTAGATCCTATGTTTTCTTCTATGCATTTTGTCTCAGATCTTATATTCAGGTCCTTAACCCATTTTGAGTTAATTTTGTGTTGTGATAGACAACACTTCAGTTTCATTCTTTTGCAGGTGGTTTTCCAGCTTTCCTAGCACCATTTATTGAAGAGGCTTTCCTTTCTCCACTGTTTTTTTGGCTCCTTTGTAAAAAATTATTTGCCTGTAAAAACATGGGTTTACTTCTGGACTCTTGATTCTGTTCCACTGGTCTGTGGGTCTGTTTTACTGGCAATACCATGCCGTTTTGATTGCTGTTGCTTTGTATTATAACCTGAAGTCAAGCAGAATGATGCCTCTGGCCTCGTTCTTTTTTCTCAGAATGGCTTTGGCAATTTGGGGTCTTTTTTGCTTCCATACAAATCTGATGATTTTTCGTTCTATTTCTTTAAAAAGTGCCCATGAGATTTTGATGAAGATTGCATTAAATCTGTATAATGCTTTAGGTAATAAGGTTGTTTTTTCTATGTTGATTCTTCCAATCCAAGAACATGGAATATCTTTCTATTTCTTTGTAGCTTCTTCAATTTCTTTTAAGAGTCTTATAGTTTTCATTATATAGGTCTTTCATATGTTTTGTTAGATTTATGCCTAGATATTTTATTCTTTTTGTTGTAATTGCAAAAGGAATTGTTTTTTCCACTTCTTTTTCTGACACTTCATTATTCGAGTATAGGAATGCTATGGATTTTTGAACATTGAATTTGAATCCAGAATTTTTTCTGTATTTGTTTATTGTTTCTAATAGTGTTCTAGTAGAGTCTTTAGGGTTTTCTAGATAGAGAATCATGTCAAAATAGAGACAATTTGATTTCTCCATATCCTATTTGGATGCCTTTTATATCTTTCTCTAGCCTGATTGCACTTGCTAGGACCTCCAATGTTATAGTGAATAACAGTGGTGATAGTGGTCAGCCTCATCTTGTTCCTGATCTTAGAGGGAAGGTTTTTAGTTTTTCACCATTAAGTATAATATTGGCTGAGGTTTTACTGCATACGGCCTGTATTATTTTAAGGTACTTTCCTTCGATATCAATTTTGTTAAGTGTTTTGATCATAAATGGATGCATCTATTGATATAATCATGATTCTTATTTTTTAATTTGTTTATGTGGTGTATCACATTAATCGATTTGCATATGTTGATCCATCTCCGCGCCCCTGGGATGAAGCCCACTTGATTATGGTATATAATCTTTTTAATATGTTGCTGTATTTGGTTCGCTAGTATCTTATTTAGGATTTCTGCATCTATGTTCATGTGAGATATTGGTCTGTAGTTTTTTTGTGTTATCTTTACCAGGTTTTGGTATGAAGATAATATTAGCTTCATAAAATGAGTTAGGAAGTATTTCCTCCTCTTCGATTTTCTGGAAGAGTTTGAGGAGAAGAGGTATTAAATTTGTTTTGAATGTTTGGTAGAATTCACTGGTGAAGATATCTGGTCCTGGACTTTTACTTTTTGGTAGGTTTGTGATGATTGTTTCAATTTCCATACTGCTGATCAGTCTATTTAGATTTTCCAGTTCTTCTTGATTCAGTCTAGAAAGGTTGTTTGTATATTTCTAAGTACTTGTCTGTTTCTTCTAGGTTATTAAATTTGGTGCTATATACTTTTTCATAGTATTCTTGTATGAGTCTTTGTATTTCTGCAGTGTCTGTCTTCATCTCTGATTTTGTTTACTTATGTCCTTTCTGTTTTTTCTTTAGTGAGTCTAGCCGGGGGTTTGTCAATTTTATTAACCTTCTCAAAGAACCAGCTCCTTGTTGTATTTATTATTTTTAATTGTTTTTTTTCAATTTTATTTATTTCTGCTCTAATTTTGAGGATTGCTTTCCTTCTGCTGACTTTAAGCCTCATTTACTTTTTTTTCAAGTTTTTTAATATGAAGCATTAGGTTGTTAATTTGGGCTCATTCTTGTTTTTGATGTTAGGCCTATAATGATATGAACTTTCCTCTTATGACTGCTTTTGCTATCTTTAGTAGCATGTTGTTTAATCTCCATGTATTTGTGGTTCTTCCTGCTTTCTTTCTGCAGTTGATCTCTAGTTTCAGAGCATTATAATCAAAGAATATGGTTGGTATGATTTCAGTCCTCTTATATTTGTTGAGGCTATCTCTGTGTCCCAGTATGTGGTCAGTCCTTGAGAATGTTCTATGTGCACTAGAGAAGAATGTGTATAAGTAGCTGTTTTGGGATGGAAGGCTCTGTAAGTGTCAATTATGTCCAGTTGGACTAAAGTGTCATTTAAGGATGTTATTTCCTTATTGATTTTCTGTTTGGATGATCTGTCCATATTCAACAGTGGGGTATTTAAGTCCCCTACTATGATAGTGTTTTGGTCTGTTTCTCCCTTCAGTTCTGTTAGTAATTGCTCTATATATTTTGGGGCTCTCTGATTGGGAGAATAGTATTTATTAGTGCTGTGTCTTCTTAGTGTACTATTCCCTTTATCATTATGAAGCATCCCTCAGTATCTTTACCTTTTTTATTTTGAAGTCTATTTCATCCGATATTAGTATTGCTACTCATGTGTTTCTTTGAATGCCATTTGTCTGAAACATCATTTTCCATCCTTTCACTTTGAGTCTGTATTTGTCTTTGGAGCTGAGCTGTGTCTCCTGGAGGCAACACATGGTTAGGTTTTGTTTTTTGATCCAGTTTGCAACTCCGTGCCTTTTTATTGGTGAGTTCAGTCTATTCATATTTAGGGTGGTTATTGAAATATGAGGTTTTCCTATAGCCATTTTATCTTTTGCTTTCTGGTACGTCAGTTTTTCCATTGTTTCCTTGTCCTTGTGTTTCTGTTTTTGTTTTTTTTTTATTTTAATTTTAATTTTTATTTTAGGTGGGTTTTGTGGATTTTTCCCTCCGGTATTTCTTGTTTTATGTTATGTACTTCAGTTCTGAATCTTTAGTGTGTGGTTACCATTATGAATAAGAATAGTTATATACAAACGGTAGTCTATTTTCTTCTGCACATGCCCCTTTGTGAAACTGGATCTTTGAATCCTCCCTTTTTCTTTTATTGTTGTCTTAACTTGTCCCTATGTATGCTGAGCATTCATTACTATCTTGCAATAGCAAATCTCTTCTTATTGTTTAAGCTTATAATACCCTGTTCTTAATGTGGGTTGCACTACTCCGCTTCTATCTGCCTGCTAGTCACCTTACTCGTAGTTATGTATTTTTTTTGTCATTTTGTTTTATGTGAGGTGACCCCTTTCAGTATTTCCTGTAATGCGGGCTTCATAGGTGAAAATTCCCTCAATTTTTGTATGTCTGGAAAGGTCTTTATTTCTCCTTCACATCTAAAGGAGAACTTTGCTGGATATATTATTCTTGGCCGGTAGTTCTTTTCGTTTAATAGTTTGAATATTTGATTCCACTCCTTTCTGGCTATTAAAGTTTGTTCTCAGAAGTCTGATGATAATCTAATGGGTTTCCTTTATAGATTACTGTCTTCTTTTCCCTGGCTGCCCTGAGAATTCTTTCTTCATCATAAATTTTTGATAATTTTAATGTGTCTTGGAAGAGGCCTTTTTGGGTTGAGATAATTGGGTGTTCTGTTGACTTCTTTAATTCTAAGCTTCAGTTCATTCCTTAGATTTGTGAAATTCTCATAAACTATTTGTCTGAAAATGCTTTCTGATCCCTGCTTCTTTTCCTCTCCTTTTTGAATACCCATTATCCTTATGTTTCCTTTCCTGTTGGTATCAGCTAGTTCTTGTATTTCTTTTTCATTATTTTTCATTCTTTGGTCTCTTTCTTCTTCCTTTTGATTTATTTCTAGATTTCTATCTTCAATATCATTGATCCTTTCCTCCATTTGGTAAACTCTATTTCCCAAGCTTGCTATTTCATTCTTCATCTCTTTTTGTCTGCTCTTCATCTCTAGAAGTTCTATTTGGTTCTTTCTTAGGGTTTCAATCTCCTTGCTAAAAAACTCATTCTGCTGATCTAGTTATTTTTTTCAAGTCCTGGAATTGTTGATATGAATTATTTTGGATCTCACTGAGTTTTTCAGAGGTACGAATCTGAATTCTCTGTCATTTAGGTTGCATGTTTCTATGTCTTTAAGCTTATTTTCTGGAGATTTTTCTCTTTCTTTCTCAGCTGCCTTGTCATCTTGGTTGTTCATGGTGTTTAATGGACTATTTCTCCATCTGGAAGTGTATTCTGGCACCCCTCTGCCGCCCACAATAGATTTATCATATAAAGGTCTCTCTTTAGCCTGTTGCTAGGTGTTTTTCTTCTGGTTTCCAGTAGGTGGCGTCTAGGCCTCTTGGATCCCTGCTTTATATAAAGCCTTAATAATGCCTTTTTTTTCTTAGAAATATTCAATCACGATTGCTATCCTCAGTTTTAGTCTGTCAGTATTAGCGACAGTTTCAGTAGCATTCCCCTGGGGCTCCACGGTATTTGTCTTGGAGGATAAGGAGGTGGGGTGCCCTCTGTGTTGGAGGATGGGGGTTGTGGATCAGCCTAGCATTTTGCAACTGCGGCTGGTAAGAATCAGCTGCTGCTTCTCTGCCATCCCCACTTTGCTTTCTGCCTTGATTCCTGGGCTCTGCTGCTGCGTGGAGCTCACAGATCTCTCAGGCACAGCTGTGCAGGGAACCCGCTACAATTTCTCATTTCTTGCACCTCCTACAGGGAGCTCCAGCTGCAAGAGGCAGCTTCTTTGTTCCTCCCAGTCTACTGTCCGACTCCCACAGTTCTGACCTCTGGCAGCTCTTATGCGCAGATCACTCGCTCATACATGCTTGTGTGTAGGTTGGGTGTTATTTGTTGAGTTTTAGGTGTTCAGTTTATTGTTATTTCAAGGGGAGAGATCTGGGGACATCTCTCACTCCACCATGCTTCTGACATCACTCTGAGATGCCTTAAAGTTTTGCTTACATTGAAGTTCCGGTCGGTATATCACTGAGACTCCATTTTCCTCAGTGGAATGACCTAAGTAAGCTGGGAAGTCGATTTTGCAATGAGTCCTGAAGCAGATGGCTATAGTGACACAGAACACCATTATACTCAACACAGGTTGGGCTGACAGCCTGGCATTAACTTAAGTTACACACAATACCATCTTAAATCTTAGGTTGTATATGAAGTACTTATTCTAAATAGTCCACTAAGCATACTTTTTTGCCTTTTTATTGCCCTGGAGTAAATAAGGAAAGACTCTGGAATTTTTTAACACCGAAAATGCCACAGCAAATTTTCTAGACACATCATAGGTACTCAGTATTTTTTTCACACTGAATACATTAGACTAAAACTCTAATTTTAGTCTTAAAATTAATTTTACTTTTACAATATTTGAGGAAACAGGAAAAAAAGAAAAACAATGTTATAATATCCTAACATAATTATTACTTGGGTCTACTGTCACAGTTTTACAATGTATTTTTTCATATTAATTATATCTACATATTTTTATATCATAAACATTTTTATGTGCTGCTCAATAAATCTTTATTCTTATTTTAAAAGCTGTAAACTAGTTCATCATAACTTAATCCATTACAAATATAAGTTGTTCCTAGGCTTGTTAAGATCACAATAACCCAGAAATGGACTTATTAGATTTAAAGATATGGATGTCATTATAATTTGATGCATTTTTTTCCAATAAGCTGTACCAGCTGGCAATGGCACCAGCATTAGGTCTTTCTTTTAAAAATCGTCCTAATTACATAAAAGAAAAATGACATCTCAATGCTTTTCGAATTTAACTGCTATGAGTTTAAACATTCTCTAAAATGTTTGTTTAGTAATCGTTTTTCTTATGAATTGATTAATTGTGAATTCACCTCCTTTTTCTTCACCTACCAACAGGAGGTTTAATTTTTTTTTAATAGTTTGTATAAGCTCTTTAGTAAATGTTAATATGTTTTTTATGAAGTGAAGAAATTAAGTGTCAGGCATGGTTTCATTTCACTAAATCCTTACAAAATCCACTTGAATTAAAAATTATATTTAATAGTCCCCAAATTATAAATAAGGAACTGAGGTTCAGAGAAGTCAAGGAAATTTTGCTCCTTGCTATAAGATAGTAAAACAAGGCTGAGTTTGCAACAGTTTGTTTCTGGGCCTAGTGTTCATTCCATCATAAAACTTCCTTCTATCTAATTATGGTGAGAGATAATTACTATAGTAACTGTAGTTGAAGAGAGAATCCATACTATTCCAATTTGCAGCCAGATTTAGTAGCAGTTGGAATGATGTAGGCATTCTGTTTTTTAAGAAGAAAGATTACTTCTTTTGGATTAGATGGAAGAAGGAGAGAGGATAGAATGGCAAATTAAAGCCCTTCCTCTAAAGAGAAAATAATTTCTTGATTAGGAGAGAAAGCTCTGGCAAATGAAGAGAACCAACAGGATAGATCAGAAAGGAATTTTTGTCCATAAGTTTAGAAAGTAAGATGAATTATACTGGAATAGTTCAGTCGGTTCAGTAAAAAAGATTATGACTTGGAATAATCAAAAAACAGTTAAGAATTGGCAAGAAAGGTATCAAACTGTAACTAAACACTTATTTTCCTTAGCCATTATTATTTAGGAGTTACTTTGAAAATACAATATTTAAAACATGCAAATCTTCAAAGGAAAACTAGCTTATATATCCATTTTTAAATAAACACCATTTATTTCTTAAGCTTGTTATTTGGAGTTGTGGGAAATAAACAGGGATCATAAAACTGCATTAATCTATTTATTTTAAAGGAGGGATACCGACTGACTTATGAGGATTTAAAAAGACAAAATAAAATGAAAATGAACGCTTGTATTGACAGAGGGGAACACAATGAAGAGAGCAATGTTATGTGATGTTTAAACAGGATCCTTGGCTTTTTCACTTTAAGCGACGAGGGGCTCTTTTATACAGAATTGCTCATTGAGTTTCTCTAAGTCAAGAACAGCTTAGAGTTTGAGACTAGAAAACAGCATGCTGTGATCAAGGGCTCTCACTGTTCAAAGTGGTAAGTTTATACCCACCCTCTAAGCTCCATGAGAAGCCAGAACAAATCAGGTTGATATCAGGAAGTTGCAGAAAGGTGAACTCTAATTGATATGGAAAGACTGGTAAATTGGAGATAGAGTATATGGAAGAGAAAGAAGTAAAAACAGATTAGTACGTGAAGGCCTCTGTTACACAGCTACAGGCCCTGGGAGGGCAAGATCCAGGCTCTGGACTAAAGGAAAGCTGAGACTGAATCCCCTTCCTGATGCTTACAGCCTGAATGACCACTCACGGCCTCAGCTTTCTCCTCGCAGTGGTTGTGGGGATTCCTGATAAAGGACATAAATGGCTCAGCAGGCCGCAGGACAGCCGAGACCCTCAACAAATAGAAAAGCCTATTATTAATACTATAACTAAATGTTTTATGTATTTTAAATATTGCTACAGATGCATCTTTTTCCTTTGTCAGCTGTTCATGAATGAATTCTTGTTTAATTATTTTTAAAGAAAGAAGCACAAATGGCTTATATGCATAAAATATCGAGGCTTAAATAAGGTTTCCTTTTGCTTACACTACCCTAAGTAACAATAACATCTACCAGGATCAGGTACTAAAATTGCAGTACACTGAATCTAAGAGAAAACTGCAAACCTATACTATTTACAAATATAAGAATATGGACAGACGGCTTAGTGTAAAATATCACCTGCTACTTGAAACATAACTCTAAGCCCAGAGGCTAATGACAGGATTGTGCAGGGGGTCTCTGAAGGTCTGTGAGGGGTAGCACTCTTAGAGGTTCAAACCAGCACATCCTTGCTTACTGACATAATCCACTGCTTTGAAATTCGGCTCTGAATCTGGAATGACTCTCGTACAAGAAACTGGCCTAATTTATAGTGATTAGGCTCTGCCTAAGTATATACAACTTGTATCATAACATTAGCTAGAAAGAGGAGTCTGACTGATTATTCATTGGGATACTCTGTAAAACGGTACAAATGCATTGATGGATGTAAGTACGACTACAGCCCCTGGTCATTAGTGTACCACCGTGTGGACAGGACTCTTCTAGCTACTGGAACATCGACTACTTAGAAACGACCAAAGCTCAACTATCTTTTGTTGGGAAATACCAGCTTCCTTTAAAATCTGTTAATTGCCATAAAACACTGGCCTATAGTTCACCATGAGGCCAGGATATTGCCACCTTTCCACAGACAAGCAAGTTCTATGAGCTGGCATCGCTGATGGGCTGAAGAACCTGCACACTCCAATGCAAGTCAGTGCTGGCACATCACATCGCTGAAAGAGGCAGCTTGGCTTAGGAGAAAGAACATGTGTCTTTACTAGAGACAACACGGTCAGATTGCCTGGCCTTTGTTCTTTCTTCAGTGTCTTCATCTGTGACATCGGCTTCCCTCTTCCTCCGGTTGGCCAAGGACTGTATCAGATACAGCAGCGTCTAGGACTGGCCACAGATAGGCACTCCTCCACACCCCGCATTCATGTCTGGGAACGCTAACTCGGTCAAAAGCCTCCCTCCACCTGCCTAAATGGGGTTGGAAATTCATGACTGGTGAGGTGCACAATTGACATTAAATATCCAAGGGTCCTCCACAGCAAAATGTGAAATAATTTCTTCAGGATTAGAGAATTTCTGAGAGGAGACGCAGAAACATATTTTGATCTGATGAGAGTAAGGACTATAACTTTTCCAAGTTGTAATGCCATGAGAAAAAGTACACGATGTTTTGGGGAGTGCAGAACATTTTGAAACTCATATTGTTTTAGATGTCTTTAACACACCTAAATCGCTAAAAGGCTGTGAACACAACAAGTATTCCATCGAGTCTGCTGTGCTCTCAGAACTATTCCAGTCGGAATATTTAAATATAAGGCCTACTATTCTCTTTATTAGAGAAAATGTTAACATTTGAAATTTTTCATAAGTTAAAAACAAGCAAAAGACAGTCAAGTGCACTGCAGATTGTTGATGTCATGGGTTAACTGGCAGAAGTCTGAACAGGAAGAGATGGCTGCTGGGGATCACTGGACTTGAGTGAGGAGCCGATCTTGCTCGGTTTCCGTATAGGTTTGTCAGAATGAAACAGTTAGCATCCCACTGAGGTAAGCTGCCCCGACATTTTTCTCTCCACGTCTGTCTATTAGTGTCACACTAATAATGGTTATAAACCTAGGGTTACTGAGAAAAGAAATGAGATCTCATGTGCTTATTTCATACTGGCTCTTGGTTGTCCACATTTCTTGTACTGAGGAACCCCATCTGGGCCCACTCTCCTTCATTCATTTCTCATTCACTTTAGAAAGATGAAGAGCTCAAGGAAATTTGGGGAAATTTAAAAAATATATATTTTTCCTTTTCAAAGAAATTTTTACCCCTAAATCAATGGAAAATAGAAAACATTTCTCAAGAGTGTCAACAGGCCTTATCTGTGGATTTTGTTAGCAAGCAAGAATGTGCTGGTTTGAACCTCTAGGAGTACTACCCCTCACGGACCTTCAGAGACCCCCTACACAATCCTGTCATTAGCCTCTGGGCTTGGAGTTATGCTTCAAGTAGCAGGTGATATTTTACACTAAGCCATCTATCCACATTCTTATATTTGCAAACACTATTTTCAGTTTCTGTTATCCAAACTTTGATGGAAAAAAGAAATCTTTGTAAACAGAAAACTTAATTTTTTTTTAACTAGGTAAAGACATTTCTGTATGAGTAAAAGAAAAATGCTTCCAGGAAAAGACTCACTGTGAAATTCCCTTGGGCATGGAATTATAAAGGTGACTCACTGCCTTTTGTGGGACAGGTCTCTTCGTTAATTTGTTTGTCAAAGCTGTGGGAGGAAGAGGTAGGGCCCATCCCTGTGTAGAGCCTGTGGGCACTGAAAGGATATGCCACATAAAAGTAGTTTTCTGTACTTGTCTGGCTAATTAGGAGTATTTCTGACCTCAGTAAAGGAAAATATGCTATAACCTCACAGTATGTTTGGAAATAGAGAAGGAAACAAACAACAGAAGGGCATGTTTCATAGCAGTTTTGACAGTTTAGACATTTATTCAGATGGCAAAAGGTTTCTTAGTCCCTGAGGAAGAGCAGCAGGTTCCTGTAAAACTTGACCCTGTAATTGGGATGTAGGGGAGTATAGATAAAATGAGAACTCTTATGAATCAACCATACAAGGACTTAGACACGTTACAGAAGAAGGTGAGTGACCAAAAATCACCTGAAAAGGTGCTCAGTATCCTTCGTCATCACAGAAATGTAAACAAAAATCGTAATGAGATACCTACCAGAGTAGCTCAAATAAAAAAGGCTGATAACACCAAATGGTGATGTTGCTGCTGGTGATGTGGAACAACTGCCACGCTCATACAGAATTGTGTGTGGGGGCCTGTAAAATGGCATAACCACTTGGCAGAGTGTTTGGCAGTATATTAAAAGTTAAACATATATATATACCCTACAACCCAGCAATTCCATTCCTAGATATTTACTGAGAGAAATAAAAACATGTCCACAAAAAGACTTTACCAGAATATTTATAGCAGCCTTACGCCAAATAGCCCTAAACCAGAAACAACCCAAGTATCCATTAACAGTTGAATGTATTAGCAAATTGTGGTATATTCATACAATGGAACACTATTCTTCAATAAAAAAGAATGAATCATTGATAAATGCAATAACATGGATAAACTGCAAACACATCATGTTAAGTGAGAGACCAGATAAAAATAGAGTACACATTGTATGATTTAATTTATACAAAGTCCAAATATAGACAAAATGGATCTGTGGTGACAAAAATTAGTGCTTTCAGGGATTAATGAAAAGGACTAAAGGGAACTTTGGTGGAATGGATATGAGCTATATCTTCCTTTTTTGTGGTGGTTACATGGGTGTATGTATATCAATGGTTCTCAACCAGGGGTGATTTTGCTTCCTAGGGGACAACTGGCAATGGCTGGAGACAGTGTTGACTGTCATGACTAGGCAGATGCTACTGGCATCCGATGCTTAGAGACCAGGGATAAACAGAACAGCTACTTACAGCAAAGGGCTATCTAGTCCAAAATGTCACTAGTGCTAAGGCTGAGAAATCTAGTGTACATACAATTGTCAAAACTCATCAAAATGAACTATTAATTTTGCACATTTTACTGAATTTAATTATTACCAAAGGGAAGAAAAAGAAAAACAATTCTATGACCCCTCTCTTCTTCTCAAAGTATAGTTGAAACAGATTTTTAAAAATTATATTTCAGTTGTATGAGTTCAATTGCTTAATAAGTGCATTTCATTATACAAATCATGCTCAATTAATGTTTATTGGAATAAAAAATATTAGGAGAACTTCCGGTTTGGGGTTCCGCAGGTAAAGAGCTTGGAAGTTGTCACTCCATCCTAACAAGTAAGCTGAAGAGACTGAAAAATCAATTCTTCTTGGATCCATAAGAGAGAGGAAGACACGGGGCAAACCAAGACCGGAGAGACAATACAGGGAGTCACGGCTGGGCTTACTGGAGCAGCGACTTAGGAGCGGAAACCCCTGCAGGAACTGGTGCTGGGGCGGAAACCCTAAGCTGTAATTGAGGGATTGCTGGAGCCTCAGTGTGGACAAGTCTGAGTTACAAACTGCAGGGGGACCCAGTCAACATGGACTCCACAACTTAACTTTAGGGGCTCTACCAGGGTCTCACAGCAGATATGGGAGAAAAATCCCCTTCTGCTTTTGGCAGAGGGAGGGGGAAAGGAACCATTTTGAAATATGCCAGAGCACTTTGTTCTTCCAAACAAGACTTGCCCTCCGGGGAAACTAGTTAACCAAAGCCTGTTGTCAGTATTATCAGAGCCTGACTCAGGGAAAGGTAACTAGCCAACTCCAACAACTCTAGCCACCTTGTTCCACCTGAGTGGGGAGGAAAAATAGAACAAAAACTTTTTTTTTAAAACAAAAACTTGACTTATAGAATATCAAAAAATAATTGGAGAAAAGATGGGTGGTGTAAGGGAAGTCATCTCAACAACTGTCAAGCAAACTCTTCCTTTCTTCCCTTCATCTACTTATATAACTCACACCTGGACTACTCGAAAAATTCCTGAAGGAATTAAATTTTGACCTCAGAGCAAGGTTTAAACAGTTCAGTGCACAGGCCGTTTTAGGTGACAAAGCAGTGTGGGAGTGGAGCAGGGCCTGGCGCCGGCTGAAGGTGACTCAGCCTAGGTTTGCCAGCGAGCCTCAACATTCGCTCACCCATCCCAGGAAAGCCACACTCTTCCTGGGCCCAATGCTCTGTGCTCAACTCATGCAGAGAGTCCGAGGCAGCCACATGAAGCGGCAGGCATGGAGCAGGGTAAGCACTTCAAAGGGGCTTCCTTTTGTGCCACAGATCACAGTTACAATCTGGCAACTGAATTCTACAGTTCTCTCTGAATCTCAGAGGAAATTTCAGGTCAAAGTAAAAAAGCTGTTTTTAAGTGGAGAGAAAAATGGATTCAATAGTATAATGCCACAGACTAGTTTATGGTACAGGTACCATTAACTCTGATGTTTGCAGAAAACAAGTAGCTCATGATTTTGGTTACTAATGTTGAATTTCATAAACATTGTTTTCCTTGGGGGAATCTGAACTGTATAATTTAGCCTTCCCGCAAGTGATTTCCAGGCCTTCTCTAATGCTTACAGTGGTACCCAGAATACATTCTCTGCTAAGCCTGGAGGCAGCCCCGAGTCAGCTTTTCCCATTACCTGCACACCTAAGCCATTCAAGAGAGATATTATTCAGAAATGCCTCTGGAAGAGATGCTGCAGAGCTCCTTCTAAATTCTAGGCTTCTCTCCAGCCAAGAACTTTTTTCGTTAAGTTTAAATTAACTGACTGTTAACAATCACTCGCATTGGCTTTCTTTCCCTTTATGCAGGAGAAGCTGCTTCAACTTTGGGTGGGGCAAACTAGAATTCTCAAGTTATAAAAATTATCTATAAAAACTTCATCACTCACTCATTCTCAGAAGCCTAAAGTTCTATACTTGTCTCTAACCTTCACATTGATTCTCCAGGATTTGAGGTCTATGAGCAATGAAGCCCATTAGCTAAATTCTTTTGGAAACCTGACAGCCTCACACTGTGCAGTTGTTCCTGTGGGCACATCTGCTACACAGTAGGGGAATAAAATTGGATGCAATCCTTCCCCCATCTCCAACTTTACTGTTTAAAATGACACTGAGTTTTAGAAGTGGTAGGCGGCGGACAAGAAAGGCACTCTTACACTTTGGTCACCATTTTTGACATATGCAAATATTTCAGCTTTATATTCATCATCTGTTAAACACTTCAACTGATGATTCCAGAGAGCTATTTCTAAGAGTTGGATTCAAGAAAAGAGACAAAGCACCAGTAACTTTTAATTCCCAAATCCATGCATGTGACACAGCTCCGTGGTATGTCCAGCAACCCCTCCTCATGTCCGCAGACACTGAGAGAGTCTATCACATGCTTCTTCTTGCTGACATCTGCTGTTTCGATTTTCCCAATAAAAACTGTTCTTATTCACCCATCCCCACCTCCAAGAAAAACCCAAACTTACATGTGGAATGGCAATGCCTTACCTAAATCTCTGTAGATCTCTCTATAAGGTCTTGCACAAAGGTGGCTTTCAGTAAATATTTGTTGGTTGGAATGAATAAATGATTGAATTAATGAATTATATAACTAGAATCCAGGTTTAGTACTTTTCTCTGGGGTGTCAAAACATGCTTTATGGGATGGAGCGAAAAAGAGATTGGGAATATGGTATTTTCAACCCCAGTACTCTAATACTTCCATGTTACTTGGCAAAGCATCCTGGCCAGAAAATGTCCTTGCTTAGAAAACTTTGCTTAGAGCTTTACACAACATTGCTTCACAGGCCTCAGAGTTGAGCCCAAGAGCCAGAGACCCTCACTGCTCTTCCTAGCTCTGCAAAGAGATAAGTATCATAGAGTGGAGTCCTGAGGAGTCCGTGGTGATTTTCTGGCAAGGTTATTTGTTGGGGTAACATTGTTAGATTCCAAAAATTAGAATCAGGTGATAACAGTTTTCATGTCGAAAACACAAACTTAAAGACAAACTCAATCATCCAGACAGTTAAAATGTAGGAGTTAGGCAGGTGGTGACACTGGCAGTGTGAAGCTTGTTCCAAATCTTGTTCTGAACGCTGAGGCATAGTCTGGATCTTAACCATGACTATGGCTCACCAATTTTCCAAGTGTTTGCTTTCCATGCATATTTTGTGTCATCCTAGTCTGTTTAACTCAAAAGACCTAATCCCACAAGATCACCTATAATTAGAGAGTGATGATGCATTCTTAGAAGACAAATATAGACACCATAGAGGCAATGCATCAGCAGTCTGAAAATAATTAATGCTTATCCTCGCAAAGCCACCTACACCAAAACACTTGGGAACAATTCACTATAGCCATAATGTCATGGAAGGATGGCAAAATCATTTTTCTTATCTGCAGAAGTAGGTCACAGAAAGAACATTTGGCAAAAAAACCAAAGTGGCCATGAATGGGTTTTGTGACAGAATCTTTTCATTTGTCATCTCAATGCCAGACTTGATCATTGGTTCATTCTGTACTCTAATCATCTTCCTACACAGAGGACCAGAATGAGGCTTTGGAATGCAGTACTTAAATACACAGCAAAAAGTCCCACTTACCAGAATGTTGCTTCCAAATTGAATAACAAGAGCTCAAGCATTTAAGGCAGCCACTAGTTCTTACTGTTGCCAGTTTATTTCCAATGACATAAAAATTAAAGCCATCATAAATCAGCACACCTATCAGGAGTCTGAGCTAGGCAATGTATAGGCATAGAGGCTAAAGGTTATAGCATTTCTCACAGCAACCTTTTAAATTCAGCATATGGCCCACATGTGGGATGGCATGTTATTTCTGCTGAGACTTCTGTTGAACACAACAGTCAGACCTTGCAAAAATAATCTGAGTTATGTGCATTTCTCTAGGGCTGCTGCCTTCAACATAATGAATGCCTTTCGCAGTGAGGATGGAGAGGGTAGAAAAAGGGGATGTACAGTAGGAGAAGGGGTACCATGACATTCACACTGATAATTTTATAATCTCAGGAAACATCATCATCAGAGGGCTGAAATCCACCTGCCCTAAAGCTTTGTCCTGTCATCGTTTAGAAAGCCTCGACATGCTTCCTATAGAAGCAGCTTTTTCCAATTACTGCTGCTGTCACCTTACAATCAGATACTTGGGTTCACTGACTGACACTAGATTTTTTTCCTGTGGAACAGATAAAACGTCTCCAGGAAACCAGGCTTCTCTCCTAACTATGTGCTCTTATTAACCTACACTTTTAAAAGAATTTGCTCTGAAATTCTGGTGAGGGCTGGAATCTACTCTTTGGTTGCAACTCAAGAGTTATTGATTTGGTGCAGTCCTTCCTCCCTTCCCCCCCAAATGTACTAAAAAGTTTTCTTCCATCTTTTTAAATTTTTCTTACTTTCTTCTTGCTATGAGCAATCCTATTTCACTTTTCACAGAATATGATTCTTTTTGTGTTCACTTTATCAGTTTTATTCCTCTTAGTGTCATTAATGACCTTTGAGCTTCGTCAGTTATTCTATGCTTCTCCCTTCCACATTCATCCTTATTTTCCCCCTCATATTTTAGCATTGAAGGACAATTTTACAATGAGTAAACTGTAAAGTTGTGTCACAGTTCCCCTAAGGACAATCTCCTCCCTTGAGCTATTAAATTGGAAAATGTTTTTTTTAAACATAAAGGCTTTGTTATAGAGCAGGTGCAATCATTACAATGTAAAATTAGTCCTTTTCCCAAAGAAAGTGGTATAATACTTTACTTGTGACTGAACAAAGGGATTTAGGAAATGGAATATAAAAACCCCTCCCTAACAAGAGTTTTAAAGAGTTATGTGCAAAATTATATGATATTTTGTTCCTGTGATGTAGACAATAAAGCCATACTGGTATAGAAGGCTATGGTTTTGCTTTCTGGATTCATTATTGCAGAATTCAGTTCATTTACACATTGGAGAATGACCTGCTTTTCATTCATGCATGCATCCATGTAGTCATCCATTTGGCATTCATTGGGTTCCTCCAATGTGCCAGGCAGAGTTATAAATTAAAAGATAATCAAAGTAAAAAGACACACAAAAACCAATCTTTTCATCCTGAGAAATACGTCAGTGTTTATCCTTTAATCTAGGCATGCCACTCACTTCAAAATTTATCTCATAAATTGTATTTACCTGCAGAGAGTGAGGAGAAGCAGTAACAGTAAACCTACCTGCAGAAGATTCACTAAGGCAAACGTGGTTTTACAGGACTCTGTCAAACCCATGCCTGTTTTACTAGTTGTTAACTGGCGGCCCAAGGGACATGCAGCACAGTGGGGGGAAAAAAGGCTCTGGAATTTAATAACCTGGGTGTGGATTCTTGCTCTGTGGTTTGTTGCCTGTGTAGCTTTGACTTAGCCTCTCTGAGCCCCAGTTTCCTCCTGTGAAAAACAGAAATAGCTGCACCAGTCCCAAAGGGTGGTTACAATGATTAAATTAGATAAAATCCACAATGTTTCTATAATTGCGTCTGTTGTGAAGTCAATGCTCAATAAATTGTAATTTTAGCAGCTTTGTTATCATGACTGGGGTTTACGGCTTGGAAGAAATAATTGCCCCAAATCAAGGAATTCTTTTTTTCAGAGTTCAAGGAGGCTGAGACCTAGGTTGGAAATTAGTGTACCCTTTGTACGAGCCCTGCCCTTCGAGTTGTGCTCCTACTTCCTTCACCTAAGTACGCTTATCCATCATTTCCATATATGTCCCTCTACATTAGCATCCCATTCACTGATCTGTCACCATTATCTTTTCCTCTGTTTGGCCAGACTTATTTAGACATAGCTTAACTCAAGTAAGTAGTTAACCACTTTAAATGAGTCAAAGAAAGGAAAGAGGATAAATCAACTTTCTTTTTGCTTAGAGATGGAAATGTAAGGAAGAGGATAAGGAAACAAGGGTCCAAAGCTTTAGAAGACTCTCAAAAGTGTCAGTGAGCAACATGAAGTTAAACGGAGTGGACTGGGCAGGACAAGAGCGGTGAGACCGGTGTTTCCGAGCTGTTGCAGATAGGAAAGTTTCCCGTGGAGACGTGGAGGATGTGGGGTAGAGAAAAGCCGGTTGTCAGAGCAGACTCTGCTGTCACCTTGGCTACAAGTACAGTGGCTTTACTTTCCACCTGCTTTCAAATTAGCGTTCTGCTCAATCTGCTGGAGGAAAAGCTTCCGCTGCTGAGAATACAGGGATTGAAAACCACTGTTAGACCACATCTTATAAAATCTCAACAAAGATGTGACATCCTTTGCCCATTAAAAAAATAATTTATAGCATTCTGCCAAGACTCCCTTCTCCTGTCTGTATTTGTTACTGTTCTATTACTTTCACGTTTAACAATCAAGATGTAAACTCTCACTTTCTCAATATCTTCATGAATGCCTGGTGGTGGCAAGAAAATAAGGACCAGGAATTGAAAGTGGCTAGAAAAAAGAACCAGAGTCCTTCTTTTCTCATTGTGAGGGGACAATGGAAATTACTTTTTCTGTTTCCCTGGTTTCTGACAGGATGATCTTTGTCCCCAAGGCCTAAGGTGCTGCTACAGATGGATCAGAAACCCCAAGTGGATTGTCCACCTTTTTCTTTTTTTATAACCTGAGAAATGTTCTGCCCTCCAATTTCCTCAGACAATAAAGAGTTGAGGGCATAGATTTCAAAACAAAAAGTTTTATGGAATGTTCGATAACAGAATGGGGAAAAAATGAGAATGAGCAAAAAGCAATAAAGCTTGGAAAGCAATATGTTTGGTCATTTTCACCCAAAATTAGAACTTCATGCCCCTAAGACACAAGCCTAAATAATGTTGTTTGTGTTGCATTAACCTTAAGCTATAATACGGCAAAAGTAGATTACAGGAGATCACAAAAAACGGTTATAACATTAGCAGCAGCTAGCAGGAATATTTTGGCAAGCAATCATTCTTACAGATTCAGTTATAAATGTCGGGATCGCAGTTTGAGTTTGTGTGAGTTTGTACATAATTCAAATATAAATATAAATGACTGCAAAAGTAAGTACCATACTGAAAAATGACCACCTCACAAGGCACTCATATTAGAGGTTTGATGTTTCTCTTCCTTTGCTTTTACCCCCTCACTTCAGGTGTTTGTGAAGAATGGCAGAGACCTAGGGTTGGGGGTGCTGTTGAGCCATCAGCTGGTTGAACTCTACCACTCTCGTTCTCTACAAGTACAACCATTTCTACTTGTCAATATGGTCCCCTAGAATTAAAAATTTTAAAGATATTCTCTCATTGAATACTGGGGCCCATACATACTCAGCAATGTTCTGGGTGTTGTGAATTATATTATGAAAGTATAAGATGATCCCATTTCAAGGAACTTATCTCATTGGAAATCCTGGACACACATTTAAGCTGTCACTCATAATAAGTGATGGCAGTCAGAGAGAGGATCTAGAACTAGAACTTAATGAAAACTAGAACTTAATCCTATTGTCTTCTTTGGTATTCTTCACAGTATCTAATATATGGTATATAAAACAGCTTGTTGAACAAGAGAGGTACAGATAACAGAACACTGGGCTGGGAGACAAGGGGCCAGGTCTCTAATTTTAATAGAAGTGGATGTTTAGAATTAGAAATAGAAGGAGTAGTCACAGGGATAAAAGTAAAAACCATCCATTTAGCATTTATTATATTCTAAGTACTTCTCATATGTTGACTTTGTCATTACAATACCCATAAGGCAAGCAATACTAGTAATATACAGATGAGGCTCAGAGACATGTTTTGCCTGAGGTCCCACAGCCAGCATGTGGAGGAGCTGAACTTTCATACTGTACCTGACTGATTTTTTAAGACCATGCTCCGATCTTTACTCCTAAGTCCTGCCATTTCTGAGATTCTGTAATTCTGTGTTACCATCTCTGTTATAACATCTTATTCAATTGTGAAGTATAGCAAAACTCATAAAGTATTCAGACATTTCTGCAGAAATTTTACTGATATCTAAGTATGTAATAAATTTCTACTTCTCTCATTAATATATCTTAAATACTATTACTTTAGCATATATGAGACAACACAGAAGACCATAGCACACACATTATATTTAGTTTCCAGAGGTTCATATCGAAGGCTGGCACATTCAGAATATACTAACTGGTAAATTATTTAGCTATTTTATTTCACTCCGATGAATAGAACACTGAGTTGAATTTGAGCATTAGTATTATCAGTGAGTGAAAGAAGATACAAATTTGATAAAGATTAATGGTACTGTTCAAAGAAAATTATTGTAACACCTACTCACAGGTATATCTTTTAAATAGGAAAAACAAATACAAGGAATCTATCTTCAGTATAAGAAAAGTGCACTTATCTAGGTACCATCTGCTACTTGAAGAAAGTCAGCTGAAGGTACATTCACCTCTGGATGTGGCAACTAATTAGGGGGAGTTACTTTAACACCTGTGTACATTCAGCTGTATCCCTCCTTCCCATGCCAACTTGGTTTTAGATTATTATATTATAGAAGAAACCTTTCATTTCATCTACCCAGCTTCCTGCACTTGCAGTATCCCATAAGAAGTCAGACACTAAAGTTATTAAAAGCCGGTTTCTATGTACTGATCTGAAAACTAACACTGATGATTGTAAAGAAGGGATACAAGGGGGAACTTAGAAAACTAGAGAAAGGCTAAGGTTCTGCCTCAAGAATCCTGCTTTACCCTCCTTTTCTAAAATATGTGAAACAAAATGACAGTTCAAAGTGAGAACTTTTTTCTAATTCTTATTTCCAGCATTGAAATGACTAAATTCTTGTAAAGAAATCAATTTCCACTTTCTCCTGAGAGATTACAGAAGCTCCACCAAGAAGAGAAGGAGGGAAGGAAAGAGAAAGCAATGAAGGCAAGACTAGTACAAACAGAATTGCAACGAATGCAGGAACAAAAATTAAGTTAACTTCTTAGTTTTGGCAATAGTTTTATATTTCTCTGCATTTTTCAGATTTCTGAAAGAACAATGCTCATTTACCCTTCTACTACAGACATAAAAGTAAAGGGTAAGGAAAACTCTTTACTTCCTGAATCTTACTGCCATATAAACCCTTCACGAAACTGAGCTTTTTATGCTATTTACATACATGACACTGTGAAGGTATGGGGTTTTTTTTTTTTTTTAATTTTAATTTTTCTATTGGAGTTGACATTCAATATTACCCTATACCAGTGGTTTCAGACAATGGTTAGACTTCCATAAAATCTATTAAGTGATCCACTCGACCAGTCCAGCACCCACCTGGCACCACACATAAGGGGTACAAGTTTTTAAAGTCATTTTATAAATAAGAAACACAACTGAGTTTACTAGATAAAAAAGATGGAAAAAAGACAAAAGTATTTTCAGAAAAGGTTCCTAGTTTAGCTTAGATAATTGAAGTATCATGGAAACATAAGGTTTGGCGTAACAGGATGACTTAATGAGATGTAAACTAGAGTACTGTCTTCTTTGCTGCTTTGGATTCATTCATAAAAGAATTATAAGATACTTTTCACTCTCTTCCCCTTCTCTCAAGCATAGAAAAGACAGAAAGATCTTTCTGAGCTTGAATCCTTGCTTCCTTTACCCCTCCTTGAGGCTACAGCTTCCATAGGCAAGGGAAGTTGGCCATCACAAAGGAGAAAGGAGACTTCTTGAGATGCAAGTCAGAGGAGAGGAGGTTTGATATGTTCCCAACTGAGGGTGACTCACTGCTCTTCTTTTAGTGACTGGCCTTAGAAGGATCAAGACCTGAGCAGGCTGATGATTATAAGGATGCCAGTGGAGATCCCGGAGGCAGCAGCACAGGTCTCAATTACTAGCCTGGCACAGAGGGAGGCAAAACATTAGGGATACTGCCTATATATGGATGTAGGTGAAGAGTATCTTCCCAGAAATCCTTTTCCTGATTTTTCTGGACTGACGAAGACTGGTTACTTTAAGAGATTGAACTGACTGGTTATTTTAGGAGAAAGAATACTTGCTTAAGCAAAACACACAGACATTATAGTTTCAATATCTATCCCAAACTGGCAAACAGGAAACAAGGCCATGCAAAAAAGGTTCACTGTAAACCTCACTACCTGAGAAAACAGTATTTCAAACATCACTATATGAAATTATTGTACTAAGAAAGTCACATTTTTCAAGCCCCATCCATGACATTAAAATTCAACTGGAAAAAAATATATATGTATTATTTTTAAAAGACACCTTCATAGAGAGAAGTATATATTAACGCTATAACCAAATACCACACAGTTGGCTGAAGTTATGGGAGAGATGTGTCTTGAGATGAATTATGGAACAGAGGGGCTCCATGTCTAGCAATTAATCTCTGAAATCCTTGGTCAAAGTTTCCCCTCTCGTCCAAGCTGACAAATGTGTTTAGGAGTTTGATATTCAGAAAAATCCTTAGGAAGTAGTCTAAGAGTAATTTTTCTCAGAGAAACACAAAGTAGTAAAGAAGGCAAGGTAAATTGTCTTCAGTATGCCTTTGATATGATTATCTTTTTAATATGGTAACACCATGTTGATCTGAAATAACACAATTCAAATGGAAATTTAAGATACATTACACATTTTGCTGCCTTCTAAAACAGCATTTCATTAAGCCTAAAAAGGTTTCATCAAGCATAATTTAACCTTTTCCTAATGATCTAAGGTCAACATTATGAATTATCTATTAGCTACAAAATCTTAGGCAAGTCACCTATACCTCTCTAAGCTTCAGTGGCCTCATCTTTACTATGTGAACGATGATATTTATTTCTAGAATAGTGATGGTGGATTAAATGAGATCATCCCTGTAAAGCACTTAGCACAGAGTCCTTTACATTATCAAAAAAAAAAAAAAAACCAAAAACAAAATGGCAGCTACTGCAACTTTAAATAAATTTCCCTGCTCTTGACTGTGATCTAGAAAATTAGGTTGACCTATGTGTGAGCGTAACTTCTAAGGAAGTTACCACATAAGATTTAAAACTTTAAGAGATTTATTTCTCTTTTAGGAAAAATATTTAACTCCTATTTCTTCCAATATAGTAGACTTGCTATCAGGAGAAGCCCTCTCAGTCAGAAAGACTAACAATGATAGCTAAATACTTGTTAAACTTTTTTAAACATGTAAGTGGATTGTCAGGAGAATAAGTGAATCATCTGAGCTAGGAGAGTATCCTGGAGACTCTTGGTGAGCCATGGCTGAAATGTTTTCTCTGAGGTCCCCGCCCATGCTTGGTCTAGACTGGAGTGTGAACTTTAAAGTGTGGAATGCTGGGGGTCAGAGGGCAAGCCTGGGGCCCTGCAGAATAGAAGGTTGGATCAGGAACCCTTGAGATCCCTGTCCCTCCCTCACAGTGCATAAACTAGAAAAACAATCTGCTTTTTAGAGGCAGACAGTGGGTGAGGCTATTCTTGCCTGCATCAGGCTCTGGCATGGAGGGTGGGGGAAAGGCACCCCTGAGAATTCCCAATCACAAGCCTACTCTTGGGCATGTTTGGGATTAGAATTGACCCTATTTATGGGGTCTCCAAACAATTCTCTTTGCGGGAACATATTTCCAACCCAGGCTTCAAAGAACTCCCACAGATAAAGTTCCCAGGAAAACACACATTGTCACAAAATAACCCAATATATGAGCAGGTCAAAAGAAACAACTTATTTAACCAGACCCGCAAAACCGTAGGTATTTTAGTTATGGAAGAATATATAAGCATCTTTAAAGAAATAAAAAAAGTATTAAAAGTACACCGACGTGAGACTTTCAAAAACATACAGGCAGATTTAAAAAAGAACCAAACAGTACTTCTAGAAATGAAAAAATATAAAAATTGATATCAGAAATTTAACAGATAAGGCAAATATGAAATTGGATATCACTGAAGTAAGATTAGTGATTAAGACTAAATAATAGTTGTGGTAGACTTAAAGAATATATTCTGAACATCTTTTACCAAAATTCTGAAAATGTAGATGAAACAGAAAAAACCCTAGAAAAATATAAATTATTGAAACTGATTTAAGAGGAAATAGAAAGACTGAATCAGCTGCAATATTTACCTCTGTTGAATCAGGAGTTAAAAATTCTTGCAACTTAGAAAATAGCAGTTTTACAAGTGAGTTTTATGTAGCAGGTAATTTCAATCTTACATAAAGTCTTCCAGAAACAAAAAAAGGAACTCTCTCCAAGTCATCTTATGGGGCTATCAAAAACTTGACATTAAAAACTCACAAAGACAGTATAATAAGAGAAAGTTATAAGCTTCTATCTCTTCTGAATATAAATGCAGATCATAAACAAATACAAGAGAATTTTGTATCATGACCAAGTTGAGTTTAACTCAAGAATGTAAGTTAGTTTAACATTTGAAAATTATCTTAGGTAATTCACCATATTAAGAGATTCAAGGCAGGAAAAAAAATTGTGTTGAAAAAGCCTAGAGTTAAATGTAAAAAAATAAATTTAAGCTTTGTAATACTCTTTGTAGGACAATCATACCTTCAATGTATACCTAGTACTTCAAAATAGGTAAAGCAGTGCTAATTTTTTCTTAAGCAGAAACATGTATATGCAAAAGCAGCATATAAAGAGAAGCCAAGGACAAAAGAAAGTCCACAAACAGCAGACAATAAACATATTTCTCTCATTTATTCAAAAATATTTACTGAGTCTATATGGTGAGGTGCTGTATTTGATGGGATGGACAGTAGTAAAAAACAAACAATAACAACAAAAACCACAACTAAAAAAGCACTAAAAAAAGAAAGATATGGCCCTTTTCTTGCAGAGCTTATGATTATTAATTGATAAAACAAAATACTTTGATAGAAAAGTAAATTGATATGAATATTCTGGAGAGTAATATGGCAAAATGTATCAAAGGCCTCAAAAATATTCATACCCCCTGGACTAGGAAATAATTACAAATTTGGCAAAAGCTTATGCACAAGAATATTTTCTCCAACACGATTTATTTTTTTGTACAAAAAGTTGAATTTATTGTTAATGAGAATTTAACAGTAACTTTTAGTTTGTTCACAGTTTCTAGTATTAGAAATTCAAAACACTGTATTTTGCCTCTCAGTCCAATTGCACACACTTACAAGTGATTAGGTACTGTGTAAACAATTGATTACCATTTACAGAATATCTTTTAAAAAAATTCTTGCCAAGCAGACATGAGCTTTATCCTTAAAATTACTGAATCTTTGCCTAAATTTAAAATAAATTAAGGAACACATATTTCATCTTGTTCTGTATTTTAAAAATACTATCAATCGTTTCCTTTAAAATATTTTGATCCATTTATTCAAAAGTATTTTGAAGTTCAACTGTCCAATTTAAGGCACAATGTCGGCATTTCATAATATTTAAATTAAATAATATCCTTTTCTTGACTGTATTAGAGTCCTTGTTAGCCTGTTGGTCAGGCTTTTCTAAGATGTGAAATCTCATCTTTATTGGTCCAAATGAGCCTACTTAGAGTGAGTCACACATCTGTTCAGCTGTGTTGTTGCCATACATGGCCCTGCAGATCTATATCATCCAAAGTTATTAACATCAGCTAGTTGACAATCCGTATCTGTCTTGTATAATGTTCAAGTAGACACATCCTCCAGACATAGTCCCTTTTTCAATGCTGGCCTCAAATAGTTTGATGTGCCACCAGTATAAATTGGTAAAAATTCTAGTGATACTTGTCCCCAAAGCTATATCCGTGGCACTTGTCAAGGCTGTACCATTTTGATGAACTTCAGACTGAAGATCATATTAGCTGACACCACGTAATAGAGGGTGTCAGCTAATATGATCCTTCCCTCAGCATCAATGTCATCAACTTGTGTGGTCTCCTAGCCTTGACTCCAGTGATATCTCTTGACTTGTTGGCTTATGTCTGGGCTTATTTTCACAAAGAAGGACAAATCTATTATATTAAGTGGCAAGTTGAGCTTTGCAGCAGTCACAATGGCTAAACATACAGCAGATTCTCCCATGTCAGCCCTCATGAAGTCATTATTTGCAGAAGCCTTATTAAGACTACCATCAGGGAGAAAATTCTCTCTGCACAAATACCAGTGGCACTCTACTTGCACTAAAGCTGCCCCTATACAGAATTTCTAAGAGGACTGGAGGGTCGTTACATCCTGTGGCCATGCTTTAAAAAGATCCAATTTTTCATTTCTCTCCCCAAGATTTAGGTGTGACCTTGACCTGAGCTTTGCTATTAGCACTTTAGAAATTCTTCTCAATAATTTTGTGAAAATATGGTAGGCATCACTTCACTGGGTAGAGTCTCTATCACATAGAAGGCCAAGTTCTACCCAGAAGCAAGCAGGACTCCTCTCTGCTTTCTGCCAGGCCTGCTGATCCCACTTCGCTGTAGCTGAGCAAATATAAGAGTTTCTTTTTCTGCTTTAGCTCTTCATATTCATATAGACCAAGAAGTCCTCCTGCCATTATAGCCTGGGTATCTCCCCATTGGTTTGCCTCCATAGATAAGATCTCTTTGTCATGAAGCTGCCTGTACTCTGATGCAATAGCAACTCTGATATTTTCTTGGCCTTCATTCTGGTTTTCCTGGTCATTTATTTCATCTGCCTTTTTGCCTAGGATAACACGATGCTGGGGAAGTCAGGATGCAGGCCATAACAGGTTCATGCTTTGCCTGCCTTCAAAGGTTGTTCAGAATGATTACTTTTCTCTTGACTTTCCAGAAATCAATTTATCAAAACTATTTCCTGTCCATATAAATTCTGGTGCATCTTCATTTCTTTTGGCATAGACTCCTAAAACAAGATCTTTTGTCATGGTTGTGGTAGAGAGACCTTAGACCCAAAGATGCTTTCCGCCCCACGCTCACATAGGGGGCAGCACTGTTTACCATCTTAAAGACAGGAAATAGCCTCAGAGTTCATACAAAATAGTCATACAAATGAATATTATGTAACCATTAAATATTATGTTTGCAAACCACATTCATGGCCAGGGAAACTGTTCACAAAGATAAAACGTTAAGGGAAAGAAGCAAAATCAGTTCCATTCATGATTGAATATCAAATAGATATTACAAATTATGGTTCATAATGATGGAAGTCAACAGCTTAATTGTTAAAAGCACAGACTCTGGAATGAGATCTAGGTTGGAATCTCACCTCTATCACTTAATAGCTTTGTAAACATGAACAACTTTTTGAACATTTTTGTGACTCAGTTTCCTCATGTAACAAATGTAGATAATATAATACTTATATTAGGGGCTCCTGAAAAGACTAAATGAGTTGATAAGTATAAAGTGCTTAGGAGACTATCATAAAACACTAAACATCAGGTGTCATTATTATTAAATGAGATAGGAAACCATTTGTAACATAAAGAAAGCACTATTTAACATTAGACACAATACACAATCCAGTTTTGTAAAAACTGCCTTCTTTCTCCATTAACCTCCCCCGACCCCCCCCGAGCGTGCATGCAGAGGAAAAAAACAGGAAGGAAAACACCAAAATGCTAATGATGAAGGATATAACTCAGGAAAATTTATTTTCCTTTTTAGACTTGTTTTTAAATTTCCGACAATCATAATACATATTTTTTAAATTAAAGAAATCCTTAATTTTTTTTTTAAGGACTCCTATTCCTTCTGCTTGAACCACAGTACTCCTCAGATCCAGCATATTAATATTTTTCACAGAGATCCAAGTTAGTGATATAACTTTCAGGTTAGTAGGTAAGAGAATGAGGTCTAAAGAAAATATCAGAAAGGAAAAATTGGCAGGTTCTCTCACACCATGGAGGAGAAAAATAATTTCAGTATTTCCATGTAGAGAAACAGGTCAGCTAGTGATGACACTCATGAGAAAAGCCAGCACAGGGTTAGGGGTAAGGAAAATGAGTTTTTATCCCCTTAGGTTTAATTTGCTAAGGTTTTACATTTATGGCCTACCAAAGTCAAGATGTCCTATATACATAGAGACAAAAAAGTGATAAGGGCAAGTGACAAGATATGTCTGAAAAGAAAGTCTACTTTAAAAATAAAATATATGATTCGAAGAAGAAATAATAAAGCAAAGTCACCTTTCTTTTAATTTGGACATATTTTATGTCTTTATTTTGTTACAGTCAATCTACTGTAACAAAAATGTCCCTGGAGTGCTATCACATTTTCTGCCTGCCCAGCACCTTTTGAAACACCTTTGAAATGAAATGTCTGAGGAATTTCTTTCCTTATTGGTCCTACTTCCTGAAGTCAGAAGCCAAGAGACTTTTTCCCTAGCTTCTATGAAGCCAGGGCAGTACTGTGTGATTAGACTCCAACAACTAGATATCCTGCTCAGGACCTAGCTTTGGAAGTAAGTAATTTCAGGAAGAAACATGGAGAATCTATCCTGTGGTAACTAAAAAAGAAATATCAGTCTTTCTGAGGGCAGCAGGGCAGAGTCACCTGGGTAAGCGATATTTTCCCTAAAACAACCGGATGGCTTATTGGATTCTATTCCTGGCTGTATGCTTAACTGCCCTTTTCCCCAACCACCCCAAAAGGAGATATAAAACAAAGGTCTAATGATGATGCTTCAAAAATATTTCCTAAAGAAGGGAATCACAGCTTGCTTTACCCAAGCCCTTTCCCAGATTTTTTCAGTCATATCACTATGCCTTCTAGACTTGAATGAAGAAATGAAGTGAATAAGAATGCAAAATTTGAGTCTACAACCATGTCACCCTGAACGTGCCTGATCTCATCTGATCTCGGAAGCTAAGCAGGTTCAGGCCTGTTTAGTACTTGGATGGGAGACCACCTAGGAATATCAGGCGCTGTAAAGCGTTTAAAAAAAAGAAAAAAGAATGCAAAATTTGGCCAGATGTTAAAATGGATCCTGGGAACCACACACATATGAATGACTTTCTTTTTTAAGCCAATTCCTATCAACCACTAAAAACAGAACAAGTCTATGAATCTCTCAGGGACACCTGAGAACATTGTTAATGATGTTACATGTATCATAAAAAGCAGAACAGAAAATAATATGAATTTTTAAAAATATAGTTCAACTATATCCTGATTTCTGTAATCAGCTCTATATTGCAAATTACCACTTCATCATGGTAAATTTGCAAATATATTGGGAAGTTTAAAAAGATCTTTTAACACCTGTTTTAGGGACACAACAACCTTATATAAGCCCCTCTACATATTTAGAAAACGATTCATTTACCAAGTCTGCTTAAATTTTAAAACATGAATGCATTCAGTGATAATTTTATTTTGCAGAGTAGAAAGAAGCACAAGGGAGCTTCTAAATGTTGGCTCTCATTATACTTCCAATTATTTCAATTATTCCCGATTATGCAGAAGGCAATTTCCCCTCTGACAAAATGCTGGATAAAGATATCCATGGGAATCCAAATAGCAGTCTTTGTACATATGGTAAATTATATCTTGGGGGGGAACAAAAAGCTATAAGCTAGGTGATGTAATATGAATTTTTCTCATGGAAACACTATTATAACAAAGGCTTGTATAACTAAACCTATCCCAACTTTATATATAAGTGGCTACAAACATCTTATTTAATTAACTCTTCTGCATTATCTCAAACATAATTCCAAAAAAATATGGCAACTAAAACAATAAAACTATACCTACTATGATTTCTGCTTGATTTTATGATAAAAATCAAAGGTTGAAGAAATAACAAATCTTTCTTTGGGTAAATGTAACATGTTCATCCAGCCCACAAGCCAATGAATCCTTTCTTAACTTTTTTACTTCACAGATGTGGTTTTTCAATAGCCAAGTTTATCCTAAATAACCCTGGGCCCTAATCACATCTGATGGAGATGAACTCTGACTTAATGGAATTGTCTGTCTTATCATGAAACTCAGATTTTTTTTTTTTTTTTTGAGGAAAAGGGTCATTTAGATGCCTTTTGAGAAAATGTCATTTTTGCTAAGCTTTCTTATAATTAAAGAATTAGATAAGAGCTTTCCATAACTAAAAACCAGAAGATTTCTGATTTTCTTAAGATTCAAGCTCAATACCATCGAATATCATTTGAATCTAAATGTTAGGGCATGGATATCTTTAAGATGAAGATAACCAACATTTACTTCTGCAGCATTTCCATCCATCAAAATGTAAATTCACACCATCGACAAGCTTTGAAGCTTTGAAATAAATGGTGGCCAAACTAAAAAACAATTAATTATTGTGTATATATTAAAACATTTTACCTCAACCTCAAGGCTTATGAATGTTATCTTACTATGGTAATAAAGTGACTTACAATCAGTGTGATGACTTCTTGATCTGTATCCCTGCTGCCTCTTGGCCCTAACTCTCAAATGGAGTCTGACGGGCCTCTAACACAGTGGTCCCCAACATTTCTGGTACTAGGGACCGGTGCTCCTATGAGAATCTAATGCTTGATGACCTGAGGTAGAGCTGAGGTGGTAATGATAGCGCTGGGGAACGGCTGCAAATACAGATAAAGCTTTCCTTGCTCTCCTCCTGCTGTGTGGCCCAGTCCCTAACAGGCCACAGACCAGTACTGGTCCATGGCCCTGGGGTTAGGGACCCTTGCTCTAACAGCTCTCTTCCCTAGTTGGTAATATTATGTTCCCTTCCTTAGAATTCAAAGAATAAGGCTTGGTCTAGTTTCCTATCTTATATGAAACTTCTTTATTTTAGTTTTTTGGTATATTATCCAATATTTAAAATTATTTTGAATTTTGAAATAATTTTAGACTTAGAAGTTACAAAATAAAAATATACAGTATTTCCATATTCCCCTCACCCATTTCCCTCTAATATTAACATCTTATATAACCACAGGACAATTAACAAAACCACGAAACTGATATGTGTACAATATTTACTAAGAACACTAAGACCTTATTCAAATTTCACCAGTTTTCACACTATTATTTTTCATTTGTTACATTTAGATCTCTAATTCATTTGGAGTTTATTGTATGTATGCTGCGAGATATGGATCTAATTTTATCTTTTTCCAAATAGTGATTCAATTGTTCATAGCAGCATTATTCCTAATAGCCCAGAAATGGAAAAGACCAAATATCCATTCACTGATGAAGGGATAAATAAAATGTAGTACATCTATGCAATAGAATATTATTCAGCAATAAAAAGAAATGAAGCACTGATACATATTACAACATGGATGAACTCTGAAAATATTATGCTAAGTGAAAGAGGCCAGTCACAAAAGACCATGTTGTCACATTAAAAACAAAAAACAAAAAAAAGAAAACCTCTGTAATTCTAATTCGTATGTCTCTTTTCATCCAGAAGTTGTTTAATAAGAGAATTTATAAATATCTAGGTATAAGGGCTTTCTTCTTTGTTTTTGTTGGTAAATTGTGGCTTTTAGCATTAAAAAGTCTCTTTTGTCAGGTTCAATGCTCGGTGGCTTAAATTCTGTTTTCTGATATCAAGATCACTACCGCTTATCTCTCATTTTGTTTACATTTACACGGAACAAACATAATTCCACTTTCGTCCATCCTTTATTTTTAGAATATCTGAGTTACTCTTTTAGCTAAGTCTGTGATAATAGAACATATACTTAAGTTTTATATTGTGAGCCACACTGTAAATCTTTTTCTTTTAATAAGTAAATTAAACACCTTCACATTTATTGTTATGACTGATATGTTTAGTCACAAGTCTATCATAATATTTTATAACCGTAAATTAAAAAGAATATTTTTTATGTTTCT
>NW_006494614.1:13960632-13963771 GCF_000325575.1 Pteropus alecto | reverse complement strand
CCCATTTTTAGTTACATTATTTCAACTTTGTCATAGCATACATTTGTGCATTAGTCTACTACCATCACACGCATGATTGTTCTAGTCTCATACATGCATCTATATATTCTTAAAGACCATGATCATTGTCAGTCCTATGCTGAAGTTTTCTCACTCATTATATGGAACCAACACACTTTTTTATCTGTAAAAGGAACCAACACACTTTTTTATCTGTAAAAGACCAGATAGTAAAGACTTTAGGCTTTGTGAGCCCTATGATCCCTGTTGCAATAACTCAACCCTGCCATAGTATAGAAAGAAAGCAGCCATAAATAATATGTAAACAAAATAACCGTGGCTGTGTTCCAGTAAAATTTTACAAAAACAGGTGGGAGGCCATAGTTTGCTGACTCCTGTTCTAGTATATTCTTCCAATAGGGCTGATAAGTGGAGGATTCCCTAAAATTTTGTATGGTCAAAACTGTTTCAGTATTGCCTTAATAGCTGAAGGACAGCTTGGCTGCATATTTAAAAGCCTTTCTTTCACTGAGGTATTTAAAAAAAATTATTTTAATGCTGCCCCATTGTTGCCTTGATTTATAGATTTAAGTCTTGTGCTAGTCTAACTATTTTGCCTTTGAAAGTTATTTGATCTTTTGGCCTAGACAACTTGAAGTCTTGATTTTTATCTCCGAAATTTAGGAGTTTTAGTTTGATGTCTCAGACTTGATCATTCTGTGTGAATTTTCCCAAGCACTCAGTGAACCCTCTAAATGTGTAGATTCAGGTCTTTTTCTATTTTTAGAAAGTTTTCATAATTTGTGTGGACTCAGGTTTTTTCTATTTCTGAATTATTTAATTACGGTTTTAAATATTAGTTCTGTATCATTGATTTACTTTTTAAATTTAGTGACTCTGACAAATTTTTTTTTAAATGACCGTTTCTCTATCTTTCATTCTTTATATTTTCTCTTGGACCTGAAGGGTGGCAGAACAGGCTACCCCAAAATATGCCACATAAAGATTATTTTGAGATAAAAGCATTTGAAAAACTGCAAATGAGAGAAAAAACACTTTGACTTTCGGCCTTTCCTTAAAAGCAGGAGATGAAATTCCCAAGTGAAAGAAGTTCTCCCTGAAAGTAACATTCTTAACAAGGACAAGAAGTTGAGACTTAAAATTTTTTTAAATAAACAGACCTTGTAAAAATAATTCTTGTCTTCCTTGAGCCTCTCTGAATAGTCTACCTTTCCATAACTGTCTCTCTTTGTTCAATCCACTATAACAGCATGCAGTTTACCCCATTTCCTTCGGTCTTCATTTCCTTCATTCTTTAGGTCTTCATAAGGATGAGGGCTTCTGTGTCATATAAAACTTATATGAATTTGTATGTTTTTCTACTGTTAATCTGTCTTATGTCAGTTTAATTCTCAGGGTCCAGCCAAAGAACCCTAAGAAGCAGAAGTAAAAATTTGTCTCCCCTTCAGAACCTTTCTTACTTTTTTATGTCATTTTCATTTTCTTGGTTATTTTACTCTTTTTTCAAACCCTTTTTAAAATTGTATTAGAATCTATTTTCACTTAGGCACTTTTAAATTCATTCTTCATTTCTGGGATAATTTTTTCTTCTTCCATTTCTTTCCTGAGTTCAATCAATTTCTTTTTAATCTATCCTGGTTTTTCTCCATTTTGCATTTCTGAATCAGAGTGATTTTTCATATCCTAAAATACTTGAGTGTCTTTAATTCTGTTTGGGTGTGAACCTATACTTTTCTTTTACTTCACTGTTGTTTTGTAGGGGAGGGTTTTTTTTTAATTGATAGTTATAATTTTTCTTTTTCTAATTTTCTGCTAAATTGCTCTCCTGACTTGACTTTCCTTTTGTTCATTTTTAATGCTGTTAGAGTGTTTCAAAAAAAAAAATCCCTATTTGAAAGCTGCCTTTTTCTGTTACTCTAGCGAAATTCAGGTACTTTAGTGGGTTCTTCTGTCACTGCGTTTATTTTGATGGCAGGAAAGGAGTTGTGAGTCCTCTGATTGTGTGATTCTCTTTGTCTTACAGAACCTTAAAGTCCACACAACTCACTTTTCTTTTCTCTTTCATTGCTAAAAGCACTTTTTCTTTTTGCTTTTTTCCTCCAAAAGGTATACTTTTGGAAGATGGCCCTAGTAAGTGATGTACCTAGTGATGCCTACCCTTTTAAATCATGTTTATCTCTTTAAATGGTGCACCTGGTCCTGTATGGCTTCTGCTCCTTTAAATCACATGTACTTTAAATTCTCGTCCCTATACTCCATGCTCTGATCTGCTTGAACATTTTTCCAGCATTTTAAAATTTAGGCTGGATTTCATCTTTCTAGTGGCCATTCAAAAGCACCCCTAGGCCTTTGCTTGCCTCTCTCTTCTGTCTTCTCTGCAATTTTTCTTGGTCTGCTTTTGCTTACTAAAAGCCTTCGAGCAGAGTAGAGGTGGGGAGGAAGTATAAGGAACTGAATGCTGGAACTCGTTGATTTTTTTTCTCCCTATTTACTCACAGTTATTTTGCAGTTCTAGCATTCTCTGTCTTCAAGTACGCACGTAGAATTTTCTTAATTGGGAAGTTGTTTCATATTATTTTCAGTTTTGGAGACTGATTATGACATAGCTGTCATTGTTTTCTGCTACCTAGAAATGTATAGAGAGCATTTTCTGACTTCAGGTGATATACCAGAGGATGGATAGAGGGATACAATTTTTTAATTTAAAAAAATGGCCAGACTAAGGAGAAAAGCGGGACTCTGGCTGACTGTTGCCAAGAATGTGGCTATATGAGTGGAGAAAACCTTTAATTTTGTGTATTCAGGGCACAAATTCAGGTTGTTACTTCTCTCGTTGATTCTCAGCCCCTAGCAGGGCACAGTTTTTTTGTTTGTTTGTTTTTATTTTTATTTATTGATTTATTTATTTTGAGGAGGGAAGGACATAAACAGAATGGTTCACAAAACAGAAATACCATCACTGGTTTAAAAAAGAAACAATAGAGTTTAGAAAAACTGAAAAATCCAGTGAATGGTTGAGCTAGCTCTACTGTAATTAAATATAATTTCCTTTTGAATTCACGTAAATCTAAAAGTAAAAATAAAGCCACGATTCATTTGCCTCTAGAAAATACTCTAT
>NW_006494614.1:13955572-13960601 GCF_000325575.1 Pteropus alecto | reverse complement strand
AACAATCTGGAGATGTTTAATTCTATGACAACCAAAGGTATTTCATTTCCTCCCTGTGCCACCTACCCATCCTAAACAAATCTGACTCTAGATATAGAGTAGTGGTAAAATATGATACACCAATTACATTAATTTTAAAGATGGCCACACCTTACCTTTATTTACAAAGTGCCTTCATACAGGAAAGGTAGTTATTACTCTCCTTCTTCAGATATGAAAACCAAGCTTAAGTCATAAAGAGTTAAAGATGACACTAAAAGTCTTTGCCCTGAATTCTTCAAATATATGGCAATGATAGATAAAATATAAAATAAGAAAATCCCAAATCATAGCTATACTCAAAACAACAACAATAATAACAAAGGAAAAAAAAACACAAAACAAATAAACAAGAGAAGCATTTCCTTGGACCAGAAGCACAAAGCAGGGAGCAGAGCTGAAGCCATGGGTCTGATGGGACTGAAGTTAAGGTCAGGCTCCAGGGTAGAGTAATGTTCATGGAAGGAGACACTTGCTGCTGACAGCTGCTGAGGGTGATGATGTACATGGAACTTGACATTTAGAGAAATGAGAAAAGCCAAGCTGCTTGCTGGTTCAGTGAGTGATCTATATGAAGCCTCATTTCATCGCAGAGATCCACCATCATGGATTTGGTGCTGGACAAGGCCCCGGGAGGTGGGTTGAAGTAGCTGCAAAACTACGTGGGAAGTGGGGTAAGTTGTGTGGAGCACTAAAGAGGAGAAAAGAGGACTTAAGAAAAATCCACACCTAGACATCACTGTAAAAGCATAGTACATCAAGCACAGAGATAAAATTTTATAGATCAGTCAGAAAGAAGGGATAGATTATCTTCAGAGGAATAGCAAATAATCTTAAAACAGATGTCTTGTAAACAGAAATAGATGAAAAAAGGCAATCGATGATAGACCTTCAAACTGAAAAGGGGTACGGAATTCTATACCTAACTTAGCCATCATTCAAGACTGTGAACAAAATAAAGACATTCTGGACATAGACTGAGAGAGTTTACCATTCACAGACTGTCAGTGAAAGGAATACTAAAAGATACAGGATGCAAGAAAAACAAAAACAAAAAAGCATAAAAATGATAGGTGTGTGTATATAATGAATATTAAAATATTTAAAAATAATTAACTTATTTTGTTTTTAAATGAAACAAAAACAGTACAGAATAATGGCGACTCTGTAGGGTGAGGGGAAGGAATGTGCTTAATAGTATAAATATGGTAAGGTTCTTGACTAAAAAAGGGAAAGATACTGAACAATTTCGTTTTTACTAGAAAACTTTATATTTTATACAGTTAAAAGATTTAAGACTACCACTAAAAAAAGAAAACTGCATGCTATTGCTTCCAAGCCAGCAGAGGAATTTCTTTTAAACCATTTCCCATTTGCCCTGAGAATACTCGCCGGCGGCATTTACAGCTGCACCGTTTACTCCGAGATAACTCAAGGATCACAGTCCTAACCTTATCCCCAAAGTTTGCCATAAAATATTTTGCTTTTATTATTATTTTCACATTGCTCTAGTATTCGACAGTCTTCGGAAATAAATGACATCATTCTATTTATAGCATTCTGTTTTTAGTAGTGGTATTTCCATTTACAAAATATGGTAATTCTTGATTGCTGAAAATGTCAAATCCTAGAAAATCTAGCATTCTTATGAGTGACTTTAACATTGTTCTTGAACAGTTGTTAGCCGAAGATTCATTTGATGAATCCAATTTATGTATATATTTCTGTTACATTAGGATTAAAGAAATATCTCCAACAGTTTTTACATTTTATTTTCACAATGAAAACTAGCCAGATTTGCTTCAGCTTCAAAGGGCATGTTTATGTAAAACTAAATTAACACTGGCAGCGAACTGTACTTTTTTTCTAAACAGGAAATGGGTTAAAAGAAGATGAGAAACTATTAAGACAACAGAGGACGAAAAAAAAAAAGAAAAAAAAAAAGATAAAGTTTGACAACCAAAAAACATAACCCCTTCAACACAAAAATGGTAGATGTAAGTCCAACTACATTAGAAATCATAATAATGTAATCGGATTTATCACCTATTTAAAATAAGAATACCAAGAACTATGTCTTCTGCTTGCAGTGCTCTGATTTCTGCTTAAATATTAGTATATTTAGGAAACTTTATGCCAAAAAGCGACTGCCGGTTCAAATGGACAATGTCTCAAATGTTTATTGCCTCTACAAATGATTTTCAAGCTGAAGTCAAATGAGAAGGAAACTGTAATTTAAGACCAGCAGGAAGAGGGTCAGAAACACTGGGACTATGGATAAATGTTGTTTATAGAGAACTACATTCAGGTCTATAAAGACAAGAAAAGGCACTCGCACCTAAACATTGCTCTGCCAATTCTTTATTCCAATTTAGCCTGTGTTCTGTTATTCTAGCTTCGAACAATGCACCAGACACCCTCTTGTATGCTACAGATTAATCAAACTGCCTTATATCATTGAAAGCTAACTGTGGATGCTAACTGCATGAAGCTCTTATTGAAGTTACAAAAAACAAAACAAAACAAAACAAAACCACCTTTCCCCACTGCCCCAACATAATCACTCCTCTGCAACCATTATTCCCAACTTCCAGCCTAGAAAGAGCAACATGTTGATCTTTAAGGGGATGTTAACCTTATACTGAATGCCAGCCTTTCTTCTCCAGGCTAATTTAATCCACAAGTTCTCACACTACTGTGATTCCTTCAACTACTGAATCGGAGTATCAGTGAATTTTTGAGCTGGAGGAATGAGAACCCTGGGATCTTGGCAGGTAAATGTCTTGTACCCAGTCACTGGCTGCAGGTATAACAGCAGCCAAATGGAAACCCAGACCCATCTCCCACTTCCACTCAGGGCTCTCCCCCACTATATCACATATCAGGGCCATAAGACTGTACACCAAAATGGGTAAGAAAATGACTTCATTCTTGTTCCTCACAATTCCTTTGGCCTAGTTCCCTGACACCTTTTCTGTTCTAAACTTTCTCACTTTGCTGAAGCGATTAGTCATTGCTAGGAAGGCTCACGAGAGATTCTCAATGCAGGCTTAGAACAGTTCCACCTTCCAATCTATCATTCCCTTGAAGGCTGGCATCCTTCCCAGGCTCTTGTTTCCCTCTCTGGCCAGAAACACCTCCCGTGAAAAAGCATGGTGGCTTCCTCCATGGGAGAAGCAAGTTCGGTCATTCAATCTTGATACCACTTTGTTTCTAAAAGCAGACATACCTTTAACCTCCTTTTTGAAGAAGCAAGCCGCCCCACCAGGAGCCACCTGACTGAACACAGCCATGCTTAGTGTGTGGGAAAGAACCAAGTCTTCTTATTAACAGCTCCAGGCAAGGGGAGAGGCTCACGTTTTAGACTTTCTTAGAATAACCATATTTACAAATAAAATAAATGCAAATGCAAAACCACTGGAAAATTCCTAAGCCACAAATGTTTCAACATGGACCAGAGTCAGAAACAAAGGGAGAAACAAGGAGTGGAAGAAGCCTGAAGGAGGATAGAGAAGGAAGGAGGAAGCAGAGAAACCAAGGGCTGTCCAGAGAACACCCCAAGTTTTTCCCTCTTCTTTTTCCCTGACACACAGCCCACCTGACAGTGTTTTCCCTTTGTCTGCCTCAACATGGTGGAGTGACTTGGGTTTCTCAGGTAGGAAGAGGCCAGGACAGATTGCACACTAACCACATCATTCCTGACCTTTCTTTGTGGCTGTTAGGAAGGTCACAGGACACAGACTCCATTGCCTTGGAGAGAGAAAAAATCTAGGTGGCGTGGCTTTGTCTATGCTTTTTATCAGTTAAACACTTTCAAGATGTTCAAAAGAAATAAGGACCTAGTCCCTTTAAGGAATAAAGTTATATTATTCAGCCTGGGAGAATAAATTAGGAACAGCTGGGAACAAACACAATGACTCTATGTGCTTCTACTTTAAAAGGAACTTCATAATTTAACCCAACCTCTTCATTGTACAGATAAAGAAACTGGGACCCATAGAGGTTACGTGACTAGACCAGGGTTACGAGTTCAGTTGATGGCAGATTTAAGACCACACCTTGAGTGCCAGGGTAAGCGACTGTCCTATCACACCAGACTTGCCAGGAAGAGAGAGGACTACAGAGGCTGCATGTTCCTGAGGGAGGGAGGAAACCCAGAGACTGGGAGACACGGGAATGCTAGGTGTCCACACCAAATGGCAGAAGGGTGACTTACAAAGGTAACACCTGGATTCTACCAAGCATCTGAGTGTAAAAGGGAGAAGTGGCAGTATAAGAAAAAAGTAAAAGAAAAAAATACAAACCTCATAACGACGATTCAGTTTACTTCAACAGTCAGGGACTATGCTAAGTGCCGGTTAAGAAGCAAAAGTGAAGAAAGAGAAAAATAATTAAGCTATTTGAGCTAGTGATTAGGTGTTCAACATAATTAAGATTTTTTCCTTTACATTTCTCATTTTAGTGGGAATATATTCTATTACAAGTGTTTCTTACTTTGGTTCTTGAGAACTCTTATCAGAAATATTTTGGATGTTTTGTTATAATGCAGATTCCTGGGCTCTCCTCCAGAGTTAGTGAGTCGGAATCTCTCATGCTCTCACTCAGAAACCTGAATTTTACACAAGCTTCCCACGGACACTGATGTTTAATAACCAGTACCATACATAATCCCGTCATCGCAGAATCATACATACTCTATCTGTCCTCCAGTCCCCTTCACGCCCATTGCAGAGATACAGACTGAGGTACAGGGACACAAGGCCTTTTCTCCTCACCATGCATGAGGGAATGAATTGGGCTAGGTACTAGCTGTTTTAATTTTAACATTCTATATTGTTGGGCTAAAAGTGCAAATAAGTATTGTTCTGCTAATGAAAAATATACCACATTTTCTGTCATGAGTATATATTTCCTTAAAAGTCAGGAAAAGAAGTTAACTAAAAATAAACAAACAAAACAAAAGAGAATCATTGACTTTCTGGTCTATACC
>NW_006494614.1:13933861-13955553 GCF_000325575.1 Pteropus alecto | reverse complement strand
CTGCTTTTCTCAATAAGCCAGAGAGCCCCTGGCCCAGTCAGGGACCCCTAACAAGTGGCAGCTCCTTAGAGGAAAAGCCAGTGCCAAGGAAGGCCTGGAACTGTCCCACTTTGCCTACAAGCCCAGATCCTTGGTAGATAGAAATTTTTGAGGAGCAGGGTGTATGGCGGGGAATCCAGGTATTGTGAGCAGCCTCTTGAAAGACGCCATGTGGCAATGGCATGGGCTGGCTCTCTGCCTGGCCCCGTCCTCCACATTTTCTTGAGGGTGTGGCAAAACAGCAGAGTCCAGAATGAAAGGAGGCAGAAGGAGAATATAGACTGTAGAGCAGTATTAAACTAAGGATACTTGCTTATTTCCCCAAACCACAGAACGCCCTGCAGGGCTAAAAGGAATGAAAAAGGCAACATCCCTTCACACCTAAATTGCCGAGGCAATTCTCAGAAATCTGTTTGGGGAGAGAGACTGAAAATAGTCAGAACAGTAATCACTACTTTTGAGACTGGATTCCCTAAATATAATAGTAGCATTCAACTCTTGATTATCTCTGTCCACTGAGGACAAATGCATTAGCAGGAAAGAAAGAAGGGTGACAGGCTCAGGACCTGAGGGTGTCAACACCACTCCCTTCTCATTTCTCTGGAATGCGCACAGGGCTCACCAGGAGTGCTGAGTGGAAATTCTAGCCTGTGCCTGCCCATCTCCATGCAGGTCTGCCTTCTGATTACCTATGCAGCAAACCTTAGACATCTGGAATGACTCAGTCTCCCCCTGTCCTCTCTCACCTAGTAATAGGACTTTTAAATATGAAGTCCCCAAGAAGCTTTGACAATCTTCGGGAAGACTGTCCGCCTTCATCCAAGAAGAAGAAACAGAGGGAAGAGCAGAATACTGCCAGTAACGGAGTCCGAGCATCTCCAATGAGATCAATTTTATACTAAAATATATTTGTGTGTGTGTGTGTGTATGTGTGTGTGTGTGTGTGTATACAAATAAGCATAAATAAACACTGACAAGAATTGCTCTAAAACGTTAATACTTATTTTATTCCCAGTGATTTTAATTTTCTTTATACTTTTCTGTGTTTTCCAATTTTTTTATCATGTGATTATTTTTTTATAATCATTTTATAAAATGTTACTTTAAAAGATAATACCTAGAGAATAACATGGCATATAATAGATAAGGTCATTTACGTAGTGCAATGTCTAAAAGTAGATAGAAAAAAAACGGTGTAGAGATGGAAACTTCGCTTTCTCTTCAGTGTCCCTTTGTTGCTATTCATCCATAAAGTTCCCAGGTCTCTGCCTACCATTTCTTGGAGCCCTTATAGATTATATACATATTTCAAGTTCTTAAGTTTAAACCACAGCTTCAAGCTTCTATACAATCATAGCTTTTCCCCTGAGATGTTAACAAACGATCACATGACTAAACCAAATTTTCATGTTATATTCTTTTCTTTTGATACATATATTAGCAAGTAGTAAAAAAGCTGGATGAGGGAATTATTTGTAAAATTATTAATTTCTGAACAATCGAGAAGTTGAATATATGGTTTTTACACCATGAAATGATGAAATTTAAGTATTAGTGGGTTTCTTAAAGTTAAAATCAAACTACATGAAAATAACATAATTGAGAATTTCTTTCTCTAGAAAAGTATAAGTCCCTTATTCAAGATGCTTCCTCTGTTTCACCATTCCCCACTGAATAGTGTATGATTTCAATCCCTCCAGAGATGAAGAAATAACCCTGATCAACCTTATTATTAAGCGGTAATGGATAAATGCTATAAATTTTTTTTATTTTTCTTTTCTATATATTTTCACCATATTATTCAACCACACAGCATATACAGAAAACTGTAATCTGATGAAGCTTATTTGCCAGAATCCATAATGCTAGAGAATGTTACGCTAATCCCATGGTTGATGGTTGTAGTCCTCTGAAGGATATTAAAAAAGGAGAGACTGTGCTGCCATATAGTAAGAATAAGATGTACAAGACCCAGGATTGTTAAATAAAACCATTTGTTATTTTCTTTGCTGTAACTGTCACAAGATAGAATAAATAACTGACTTAGAACCAGAAGACCTAGGTTTGAAACACAGCCCTATTTTGGTAGTTACATGAACTTGTCTACATTACTTAACTTTCCACACCTTTAAAACAGGTATTGTTGTGAGGATTTAAAAATATATATATAACGTCTGTGTTTTCCAGTGGGTGGGGGGGAAGTAGATTCAATTTTGGGGCTCCATGTCCTCGAAAATCCCATTCAGGCCATTTGGATGGCCTAGAGCAGCTGGATGGAGGAGAGTTAATGAGGTAAGGTGTGGGAATGAACACAAAAGGTTTCCTCAGCTCAGGCTCAAGGCTGTGGAACACGCCTTATCTCTTAGTTGAATATAAGTTTCCAAGGAAGACTTCCTGGGAATTTTCAGTGGGAGTCAAGCCATGAGAATTCAGCCAGATAACCCGATCTATTAATGGAACCCTTTTGCCATGTTACTACCCAGTAATACTGTGGTTAGAGTGGATGAGACCCAACCGAAATAGAGCTGGAAGCAGGTGCGGATTGGTAAGGCAATGCTCAGTCAAGGGCCTGTTGGACCTCTGGCGTGGTTCAGTGTGTACCAAGAAATGCCAAAGGCAGATCTTATTCCTGTTGTACCATTCTGACCAAGGTGGCCCTGCCCAAAAGGAGAACTGTCTAGTCACTAAAAAAAGAAATGGCATCCTCTTGACAATCGCCTGTTCCAGCACTACTTCTCCTGGAGATAATAAGCAAGACAGCTGTGAAGAATGTGCACATGAATACTCTGCCTTGGTCATCCGAATCGTTCGAGCTCAGATGGAACAGTGTTTCCTCATATGTGTTCTCAGCACATTAAGACCCTAGAAATAGTCTTCCTGGTATCAAGTTCTATAGGGAAATTATATTAACTATATTTTTCAACTAGAATGGTTACACTGCCCCTTGTATACATGAAAGGCCCTGCAAAGTCCTGCAGTTAAAAAAAAATCTCACTTTGTTAAACTAAATGTATTTTAAAAGGCAATATTACCTGGTAGTTAAGAATGGGGGGTTCTGGAACCAGATTTTACAACTTATGGTCCTCCACTTACTAGTTGTGTGAGCATGGGCAAGTTAATCTCTCTGGCTCAGTTTCTGTACCAGTGAAATGGGAATAATAATTTACCTTCCTTATGGTATTTTTGTGAAAATGAAATGAGCTAATAAGTGCAAATCATTGAGAACAGTGCCTAGAATACAGAAAACATTAAATATATATTAGCCTTTATAATTTGCACAATTAATACATGATGGTTAAATATCTAATTGTTTTCTATAACACCTAATTATATCCAGAGGAACCTGTGTCTCATGGAATAGAGAAATGCTTGAATAGAAAAATTTCCCTTATACCTGAAGAGAAGTCAGCATCCTCTGTAGCACAAATGGCACAGCATAGAAATCAGAGTTTCAGTCTCCAGTATCAACTTATCCTAACTGGGTCTGTTTCCTTATCTATAAAAGTAAGGTCATTAGACTAATTGGTTCTTTCAGCAACAGCAGTCTAGGATTCTAAGGAAAAAGCATAGCAATTAAAATGGCAGCCCCTACCCAGTCCTGGCTCCAGCTCGATTGCTCTTAGGTGCTACCTTTTAGACACCACACTTTGATTTAAAGCTGCTATTGCAAGACTTCTGGTTAAAGAACTGGTTGCTGCCCAGCAAGATGGAGATGAAAATGGCCTCTGCCACCTCACCCCAGAATGCTGACGCACTCACAGTGGACTCTAACTGGCAGCAGTCATGACAGCAACGGGCTGCCACCTGTGCTATTTCAGAGGGCCTTTGATTCCCTGTCTTGGTTTCTGGCACCAAAGCTTGGGCATCACTCTTGTTTTCCCTACTGTGGTCTATAGTGCCCAGAGGGAGCCCAGTCCTATATACTAGTCACTCTGCTTGTCTTGAATCTTGCCAGCTCTTTCCAAAGGCTGAATTCTTCTAGTCTTTCTCATTTGCACAAAGCCCCAGGCTATAATTACAATGCAGATATCCATCTGTGCTCAATCTTGTCCACACATCTCAAATCTGAACCTTACCTGTTGAGTCTGTCCTGTCTCCGCAGGAAAAGGGCTGCTGCTTCTGCCCCTGAATATACTGCTCATGCCCCCTAGTTTAGTCTTTTGGATTTCTCTAGAATGGCAAATGGCTATGCTAATTTACATTTTATTTGTGCAAACATCCACCTATCCAGCCTTCCAGTATTTATTAAATGCTTCCTACATCCAAGCACTGTTCTAAGTTCTATTGATGCATATTGAACAAAAATAGATATTTTCTCTGTTCTCATTTAACCCACATTTTAGTAAATAAGAAAGGACAAATAAATGAACAAGATTATTTTAAATAGTGAAAAGTACTATGAAGAAAATAAAGCAAGATGAGGTTATAGAATATGCTGATGGGGAGAGGGAAACTTGGTGAGGGGGGTCAGGTTAGGCATCTTGTGGGAGGGGAAACCTAAGCTGAAACCTGAAAGATAAGGAGGACCCAGCCGTGCAAAGATCTGGTCTAGAGTATTCTCCTGGTAGCAGAGAAAACAGCCAGTGCACAGACTCTATGGCCAGAACCAGCCTGTGACAGAGAACAAGAAATAAGGCCAGTATGGCTGGAGCAGAGTGAATAGGACGGAGAGAGTGGGAGATAAGGCCAAAAAGGGAAGCAGGGCCAGATGTTGCCAGGCCTTGTTGGCCAGGATGTTTTGATTTTATTCTTATCACAATAAAAAGTCATGGAAGAATTTTAAGCAGAGTGTGACATGATAAGCCCATCCTTCTTCCTGCGGCTGCAACAATAACTATAGTATGTGTCCAGTAATACAGCAGCAATTCTCAAGCAAATCCTACATTCTGTTTGCTCACATTAGGGATATCAAAGTACTGTACCAGAGTAGAAGTTAAAATTATAACAAATCCACCAAAAGATATCCCTGCTGGCCTGACTTACACTGTAATTTAAGAAGTGAGAATTTCACAGGTGTTAATAGCTCTAATTAATAAGAAAAACCTCTTCTTTTGGGATTTGGCAGTAATAACGGCTCAAGCAGAAGTGCCGTTTGAATCCTCAGAAACTGAAATAACATTTTTTACAAAAAAAGAATCATTGCTCACAGTAACTAACTCGGCCTGGAATATAAAAGAACTAGAAATATAAAGATGGTTATCTTTAACAAATGTCATTCTATTATTTTACATCTCTTGTCAATACAGCACTTTAAAAAACTGCATTAGAATGAGTTTCCAATTGAAAAAAGTAAATTCCAAATATAGACAAAATTAGCAACCCCGTTCCTTGCTATTGTAATAAATGATTAAGGAGGTGTTAAAAAGATAAAGCAGCAGAGACTCTAATACTGACGGACATCCTTCTCCTTTTCACTAATCTTGTATTTTAGAGTGAAGGCCTGCAAAGGGAAGTTGATTCTTGGTATATTCCCGATAAAAATGTATCTTTCCAGAGTTAGCACTTGGGAAAAATCTCTTTAGCAGGCATTGCACATAAACTTATGCCAAGTTTCTCTGTACGTTTAAAATTGGAAAAGTGCATGTGCTCCTGACAATAATGTTCAGCAAACGGACTGAGACCAGATGAAGTACAATCACTAATAGACAGGGACGTTCAGTAATTAACATCCTGACAGCTCTAAGCACCTCTGTGATTAAAGGTGCTCGGAGAGAACACGAATGCCACCAAGAGCAGGCCAGACTTTCATACCCATGTGTTTACTTGAGCCTGAGCTGAAATCCGTAAAGAGAACGGCCTCTGTCTCATGGAGAAGAAATACAGACTGGGCCTCCTCTTAAATTCCCCACACTCGGTTTAGATGACTCTTACCTTCAATCTCTTTAAAACTTGCATGAGGATACTTTTTAATAGAATTATTCTCAACTTACATCACACATGGATAATCGTTCTGTCTCCCCCAATATGCTGTAAAATCCTCGAAGTCAGAATCATCCCTATTGCTCCCCACTCAGCCATCATACAAAAATTTCACACAGTACATGAGGGAGTGAAATAAAAACTAATTTTCTTCCAGCCTCGTTCCCCAAAGATAGCTACTATCAAGTTTCTTGTTATTTCCCTCTATAAAAGTTTGGGCATATACAAACTTTTGTGTTACACACTGTTTAATCCAAAGAGTAAACTTTAGAAAAAATAAGGATTGATAGACAGAATTTTAAATCTTTTCTGGTTCAGGGCAGTATATAAATAAATAAAATAATTATAAATTACTACAGAATAAGTGGTGTCGTAGACATTCCAAGATAGATACAATTGACCTCCACCTGCCCCTCACACCCTCTCTGCCTTCCTGGACTTCAGCTAGTATTGCATTTGGGTGGCAAATGCAGTTATCCAGGCATAAGCCTAGTGAGTCCAGCTTTGTCTCTAATAGTGATCCCTGGCCAGCTCACTCCATCTCTCTGGGTCTGTTTCTGCTACTATAAAATGAGAAAGTGTCCTCTAAGGTCCCTTGAGTCCAGTATTGGAGTTGATAATCAAGGAATGATAAATACAAACACGTAAGCCACAGCCAAAGTCTGAGATCTGTATCAGGAAGAAAATCACAGACACAATGAGTGTAACAGATTACTGGGAGAATATGGATGCAAATTCGATCAAAGCAGTTATTTTATTATTTTTATTTTTATTTTCTTACCAATTTTCTGGGCTATAATTCATAGGAAAGTCCACGTCTTGTTTTACCACAGAGATGCATCAAGCAATATACACTGATCCTGAAGTTATCTTAGGATACATCAGCAACCCTTCAGAAGTAGAACCAATCTACATTTACTCATTTCTCATCAATGCACATGGCCTTAGCGCCAGCCTCAGAAGGCTTGAGAATATTTTTCTATTGTCAAGAGTTACAGATATGTTCAATTACATCAAGTAGTTATAGGGTCACAACTCAGGTGACTAACATCTTAATTCTCATTTGCCACTTCAGTGGCAATTAGCTACCTACCAGGGAGGGGGTCTTCCTGGTCAGACCATATTTGCTATTCTGTTTGTTCTGCTCTGTTCTGACCATGTTCTTTACCAGGAGCACAGATAAATATCCAGGGGAGTGAGAAAGCAATGAGGGAGGGACTAGGGAGAGAGAAACAGGTATTGAGAGTGGGTAGGACACCATCACAGTTAAACTTCCATTTGGCAATTTGATTGCAAGCTGAAAATCCTTGTTCTAGGGCAAATGTGGGAAAAGGGAAGTGGCGTTCACAAGTATCTTTGCCAAATGTTCTTCCCTTTTCTCTGAGGCAGAAAAGATGAAGATTAAGAGAACAAATTTAGAAGTTAGAGAGATATGGGTCCTGCCACTACTAGACAATTACCTAGTCAATTTGAGCCTCCATTTGTTCATTTATTTAAAAAGAGATAGACAAGGCAGTGCTTATTATTATTATCATCATGTGAAAATATAGGTTACCACAGACTACCTCCTGTGAAAGACAGGATCCTTAGAAAACAATTCCAGGTAAAACTGAGAAAATATACCCTGGCAAAGGAGCCATTCCTTACCTGAAAGGAATTCATATAGCGAAGGGATGGAGGCAGTGTAGCATTATTCCTCGATAATATCAACAGCATTTCCAAGCAGGTTGCAGATGGCAGGGTTAGAGAGTGGACACTGATGTCACTTCCCCATGAGCTGGCAAGCCTGAAACACATTGATATGTGAAATGCCATAATTGCATCTGGTAATAATTATTTCAAAAAGTCTGATGTAGAGGAAAACTTTCAGTTGTGCAAAGAAAAAGTAATGTACAAGAAATAGGAATAAAATGATAATACTGTAAGTTCAGAGTCCACGACATTTTATAGTGTTTTGAGTATATAACAGAGGGATTAGGCAATTTTTTTCAGGTCAACAATATTTTACACTCAAAGTTTCAGAGTCATGTGAAATGCAGTTCTCTTTTGAGGGGTCTACTTGGAGTTAGGAAGAATGATACCTCGCACATCGAACACTTGCTATGTTTTATGCCCTATTCTATATATAATGTTTGTTCAACCCTCAGATACCCTTGAAATAGAACTATTGTTACCTCCATTCTACAAATATAGAAATTGTTTCTGAGCTGGATATGCCCTACGGAATATCCAATTCACTGATTTTCAGATTTTTAAAAAGTGATCACATTCATTCATCAAAAATCTTGTAAAAACTCTTGTTTATAATATAAATGAAAGTAAAGCTTCTGTTAGAAGGGAAAAAGTTGGCAGGGAGCTCTCTTCACCTTCCAGAGTGGCCTGTGAAGTAGCTCTGCTACATGCTGTGGAACCTTCTTGAAAATCCTTTCATTTGAGAGAAGAGGAAACTGAGGACTAGAAAAGTAAAGGGACTTGTCTGAGATGAGGCAGATGTTTAGCAAATGATATGGCTGGGTCTGAAATCCTGGTTTCCTGACTTCCTACCTGGTGCTTAAAGGGAAAAATCAGGACTTTATCATGAGAAAACAAAATAATAAGTATAGCATAAGTCTTACGCGATCAACTCTTCTATTTACAGTACTTGATTATTTCCTGCCTGTGCCCCCACCAAAGTATTTCTTAAAAATCAGTCCTGATTTTTAAAGAGAAATGTGTGTGTGTGTGTGTGTGTGTGTGTGTGTGTACATTTGCCTTTCTATAAATTTCTCTCTGTAAAGGTGCTTTTTAACCAAGTCAGTGGTGAATTCTGGAAGTTTAGGGACCATCACTGGTTGTGGGCATAATGGATTTACCACTTCATATGGTTTAACTGTGTCCATCAGGGTACTTATTATGCTGATATATTTCTGATGTGGGTTGCAGAGTTAACTCTTCTTTGAAGCATTTGCTTCTAGCTGGACTGGAATAGGACACTCTCCACATTCCTAAAAAATGGTTTGTTTCAGCAAGGGCACAGTTTCTGTCTTTCTGGTGTTTTAAAAATCATTATTTTATATTGATTGGCTATGTTATATTCTTTCTGCTTCTACTAACTGTATAACATTCTCAATATTTCCCTGGAATGGAAATAAAAATCTTGCTATCTTTGGTAAAACTCAAATGTAGTACAGCAGAGGCTCCAAGCTCATTTTTCTAGCACCTTCCTTATGCCCTCCATGAACCACAGTTACTTTCTATTCTCTGAACTGCGCTACACTGCACACCCTGTGTCTTGTCATACAGTGTTCTCAGCCTGGAAGGCTGTTAGCCTTCCTGATGCACTTCTGTCCATCCTGCAAGGCCCACTTACTTATCAGTTCTTTGGAGACACTCTTCTATTTCCCTTATCTGAATTAACTACTTGCTGAATACCATACTTGTATCTATTATAACACTTAGCACACCTTACTCGTATTCTTATTTGGGCTGTGTCTACATCTCCAACTTATCTAAGATCAGACACGAGCAACCATAGCCTGTGGATTCCCCTAATTTTGCAGTCTAATGTAAGAAATAAAGATTAAATTAGTGATGTTTTTCCTCAAAACCACCCAGGTGTTAGCCTTCCACTGGCTAAAAGAAATATCTTTTTTTTTTTTTTTCACTTATAATCACGATAAGTGAAAAATTGAACATATTTGTATGTTCAATAAGCAATTTAAGTTTTCTGAATTTATACCCTCCACCCCAGCAACCACAATAGGGTTCACTATTTTCATTCTGAACTTTTTAAAAAGTGCCCTGGAAAGGCTTTTGCTTTTTCTGAATTGGAGCTCTTGCAGCAAAGGTCACTTGACACTGCCCTGGACTGTGAATGTCCTTTGAGAACTCATCTGTGAATCCTCAAAACCTAACCCAGGGCCGACATGCTGCAGACCTTCCTCAGGGTGTCCCCAGATTAAGTGAATACTGCAAACGGGACTGGGGCCGCTGGAGCTCATAATTAAGGAGCCTAATAAGTAGGGATCACCTTTGAAGCAGTGTCACTTTTTCATCATTTTCAACCCTTCTTTTGGTGGTAATATATTTGCAAGATAAAGGAAAATGGAAAATTACAGACATAAATATTTTTAGAACAGAGCTATTTTAGTTTATTATGGCTATAGCATGCTCTCTGTAACAGATGCTTAAATTTTATAAGTTTTAGGATTTAGGTTTCTTCTGACTGTTGCTCAGACAGTGGGCCAGGTACTTTATTTATAGTCATTGTCTCTAATTCTACAGTAGCCCTGAATGGCAGGCATTGCTCATCTCATATTAAAGATGAGGAAACCAAAGGTCAGAGAGGTTAAGTGATTGTCCACCATCATGCAGCTGGTGGGTGATGGAACAAGAATTCACTCAATTCAGCCCCAATCCAAAGCCTGTGCTCTGCGCATTATATGAAACTTATCGTTCAGGACACTACATATATCATCATGATCTCCAAGCAAACCACAAGTAACCAAATCTTCTAATGCCTATTTCTTCTGTATGTTAACTCCTTAGCTTGTAAAATATACAGTTAAGAGTATTCTTGTTTTTCTGTAAGAACTAGTTTTATCTTTCTTAAAGCTGATACTTTATATATACAGATGGACATGGGAAAATACCCATATGTCATGGTAAACAAAATAGTTATATAATGAGGAAAAAGGTTAGGCAATACAATAAATATAAATGGTTATTTGTATTAGAGGGAAATAATAACCTTTTTTCCAATTTCTTCTTTTTTTTTAATTTTAAAGTGGTATTTTTAAAATCAGAAACAAGTTAATGATGTAGATGAGATTTCTGGTATAGACAAAGTAATGTTTAAATACTGCATAAAGGTATCAACATGCTGCTATGGTATGATCTATCAAAAAGGACATGAAAACAGAAATTAAAATATATCAGCACTGCCTTGTCACCCATCAGCAAGTGATCTTGGACAAGCGCTCTTGGGCAGGCCTAGTTTCCACATAAGAACCTGGAGTTCATACACAACCTATCCAACATATCAGACCACTAAAACTTATACAAAAGGACATTCTACTAATGATAGTCATAAAGACAAATTACTTATACATGTTATTCATGTCTGTATGTAATGATAAACATTTGCATGGTATGTGAATCCAAGATTGGCATTTTAAATCTAATCCTTAAAGTATTCTATGATTTAACAATTTTTATTCTTATTGAAGCTCAAAAAGGTGAGGAATGTTATCCTGATCACACAGTCGGTGATGGAAAAGAAACTCAAGAATGATCCTCTCCATCTGAATCTCATTCTCTTTTTACTATGCCATAAACAAGGCAAAAGCACACTAGATATTTTCGAACCAGTTCTATCCAATAAAATCAAACCTATTCTATACATATAAATGGGGTATTTTAGATATCTTAGAACACCTCATTTTTTAATAATTTGAACTACCCTATCTCTGAAATTAGACAACCCAGCTGGACCTAATATGGCTTAAATTCCTAATATTCATCTTGTCCTTTCCCACAGTATATTTTTTATTAGCTGCAGAACTTATTTTTTAGTGTTAAAATTTATAAATTTTCTCTATAATTTTAATCACATGAAACATTCATATATGTAGACCAAGAGAGAAATTAATATATGAAAATAGTTGTTTTAGAATGGTTGAATGGTGGGTAATGTGTCCCCAGAAACTTGGTTAATGTTTTTACATTTAAAAACAAAATTAGAACAAAGAAAAGAGAGCAGGAAGTAAAGAGGGAGAAATGGTTTGGTATACTTAAAATTCAGTTTATTTTAAAACAATCACCAAATTCATTATGTAGAACTTAGGGCATGTGTTGATTAAGCCAGAGGTGATTGAGAATATCCACCTACAGCTCAAATATCAGTACAAATTTCTGATAATGATATAAACATTTTAAGAAACATAGTATTACAATAATCAAAATTTGGATTATTTATGGTATTTCTTGCAAAGATATCATAGACTATTAGACCTAAATCAGTAATCTGCTATAAAATCAATGAGAAAAGTACTTCGAGAGGAACAACGAACTAAACATCAACTGAAATCTCTTTCTGTGACTTTTAAAAGTTCTGGGAGAGGAAAAGTTTTCCTAGGAGATCAGTGCTGTCAGCCAGATGACCTTAGTCTAAGAGACCAAAACGCAAGCAGAGGACACACCATCCTTATTTCTAAACTTTCGCCTTGACAAAATTCCCCAGAGAAGTAACTATGGCCTATCTATTTTTATAGAGACAAAGAGAAGGGGGAAAAAAGTCACTTTCTATCACTTCTAACAAAAATGGTGAAATTGAGAATGAATCAACCACCAATCAACATCAAGAAAGAACTTGAGAAAATAGAAAGGTGATACAGTCTTCTAGGGCACACAGAGGTTGTTTAATGAAATAGGTGAAAACAACAAATAGAGATGATATAACAACTCTACCGAAAATTAAAATATTTCAAATGAGTTCAACATAACTATATAAGGAAGAAAAAAATAACAGTATAGAAAACCTCAAGATAAAAATATTTAACTTAAATCTCATGTTTCTCATATTTTAGTAGTTGATTTGGACTATTCAGTCCTAGAAAGACCTAAGAAAGAACCTACTAATGATGTTAAAATATAATATTTTTATATCTGTGGATTTTTAAAATTCAGTGATAAGCCCATCATGTTAAGCTCTTAAAATACCAAACAAGCAAAGATCACAACATAGTGCTAGAATCATTATAAACATACAACTATTTAACACATAATTTGGACAAGGAATCAAAATTTTAAAAATTCTTATGAAATGTCGAGATCACAAAATTCTGAAACTAAATGTATGAGTGTATCTGTCATGATAAACCATATTAACTCCATATATTAAAATATTTTGAAAGTACCAATTCATAAAAATAGAACCTGAAACACATACATATCACCTAATATTTATACATTTCAAAATAAGGTTCATTAAGTAATGAACAGTGTTTCTTTGAAATTACAGTATTTTCTTTGAGAGTTACAGAGTTTTTAAATCACAAGTGTCAGACTTGTTCTTTCTCTTTGAATTAAATGGCTTTTGAGAGAAAAACTTTAGGTACATGATTCCTGAAAGCCATGGCTTCAAACTTTACCCATAAGACCTATGAGCTTGTGAAGGCAAGACCACTCCCATATATCAGAAAGCATGGGGAAAAGTGTTCTGCTTTAAGATACCAATAAGGTCACCTCAAAATTCAGTGTATTAAATTCATGCCAAAAAATAAAAGACTTTCCTTTTTATAAATGCCTGTATTATAGTAAGATACCAGTTGTTGACAACATAGGAATTAAGACTGGCAACACTTTCATTAAAGGAGAGAACCCACCACTATGCGCATGCCTGCTAGAATCTTCACAATAAGAAGTGATATCATTAGAAATATAGTAGAAGTCCATCTAAAGTGACCAGCTATTCCTTCAGATTTTTAAAAACTTTTGTTATAGACAATTTCAAATATACAAAAGTATATTTGGAAGAAAATAAATTTAAAAATCTATTTTGTACCATATCCAAAATTAAAGATGTATTAAAGACATATTTGTAAAAAATAAATCAATAAAAAAATTTCCAGAAAATTTAGGAAACTACAACAATCCTATAAGCCATAAGGGTTTTATAATGATAAAAAATTGTATTGTTAATAAACAAAAAAAATGTTAGAAATCACAGGCAGAAGGCAGAAACCTCTATGATAGAAAGAATCCCTATATTTTTATAAAAGGAAGACAAAGAACACAAATTCATTTTTTAAAAGGCTTTCAAGTAGTGATTTCTAAACCATTTGAAGGTGATAGGTCTCTATGACAATATAATTAAAACTATGGACTCCCTTCCCAAAATAGCATTCATTTATTATACAAAGAAAATTTTGCACATACTTTTGAGTGTTTCTCAGACCACCCAATTCCCCAAGCTCACTCATGCCCTCATTTCATATAAATAGAATCATACAAAATGTGGCGTTTTTCATCTGGCTTCTTTCACTTAACATGTTTCCAAGATTAACAGACCTCAGAGTAAGAACCATTGCTTTTAGGTTAAAATCTGACTTCTAATTTACTATTTTCCATAAAATATTAAAAACAGTTCCATTTAAAACTAACTATATACCATAATGTTTGTGTTAGCATATTAATAAGCGTAACCATTTAGGAAGTTTTCAAAGAGCCTTTAAAGAGAAAGTCTCCTGGCTCACATTTTTACCAAAGTCCGTTACAAGGAAATCAGCTGAAAAGGAGATTGAGAAATGTACTTCTAGTCTTTTAATCCGAGTAACTGGAAGTCAACATATGAGGGCTGGAATGTAATAAAGCAGATTCACTCTAATAATATTCTTATACATAAATCTCACATTGAGCATCACTCGATGCTTATCCCTGTCCCATCAGGTGGCCAACTCAGCCAACAATTTCATAATCAACACTACCCATTATTAAGTCCTTTGCCAATGTGGATGTAAAATGTTTATGATGCATGAAGTACAAAGCAAGAGTTTAAGACTTTTCTTCTTTTATGATTTCTTAGGCCTAGTAAAACAAATAGGTTTTCTTCATTTTTCAATTCAAATCGACTGACAGTGACTGCATTGAGATGTACAGCGAAAACATGTTTGGTCTCAGCAGAAAAGAGAGGTATGATGTTTTGGAGTTCTACCAGCCCATGGCTACAGAAGGGGGTATATCCTAGTTGTCTGTACCTTATCTGACCCTACTCTCCTCTGTCTTTATAGAATACCATCATTTTCCAGTATCCCTGGCTTCTCTTACACCCCTTCCTAAGTCTACTCTCAGATGGCTTTCTCTTGGAAATCCGTACACCCTTCCTTTAGGGCAGGTGACAATGGTGTAACTCGGTTCAGATGATTTAGGCCCAGCCAGACTTGGTATGTAAGATATTAGTAACTGAACTGCATAACCCTAAGTCACAAGTGATTCTCTCTGACCCATCTGAAGATAAATTTCAATGATAAAAATTCTGTCCTTCCATGAGGAGAAATGAGAATCCAAATCTCAAGATCACTAGCCTACTTGTGTTCCCTGTGCAAGAGTTCTTGATTTTAGAAAAAGTCCTCATGTTTCAGACTTCAAACTTTTCGTGAGGCTATATGTCAATGTAACTCTGGTAGAGTGAAAGCCCAGCTGGCCACACCCATTTCAGGTAAGGTAAGAGAATCAATTTTGAAATTATCTTCCACAGAGAAAATTCATGTCTACCAACTTAAATTCAATTCCCCTGTAACAGTTTGACTCATGTGTACCTTAATAAATATAAACATATAAGAGCTACCAGGTCAGGCTTGACAGTCTCCTAAATTTTATATCTATCATTTACTCATAGCTGACCCTAAAGAGATCTGATTATAGATACTGGTAAATATGCTTCAAGGTTTTATTCAAAGATTTTATAGAATAAGAGGCATCCCCTGGAGCATCTTGAGTCAAAGAGGGAAGTATTTAACTAAATTTTTCTAAGGTAGAACCAAATATTGTTAAATGAAGCGTTTGGAACCTAAGAGGAATTTCACTGAGACCTCCAAAGTCTACGGTTTCTAAAAATATTATTAAATATGTAGCTTCTCTTTCCTTGCCACTACACTCTTGAAATGAGGTATTTCTGATGGTTGGCTTTCAGTATTCTAAATTCGGTCCATTTTGTAATGGCTATTCTCAATATTTAGTACCAAGGTATGAAAGATACACTTAAAATGTGGGTAGTCATCCCTGTCTGGTGTATCTATGTATAACTGAGGGTGGGGGGCAGGTCTTAAATATGGGCTTTTCAAGAAATCAGTATTCCAGAAAGATTTTAGAATTCTTTACAGAAACTGGAGGAAGGTAGTTAAGTACTTGAATTTACCAGTGTTAAGAGAGCTAGAGAAGCTAATATGCCTGGTTTTTTAAAACAGCAATACATTTTACTGTGAAAATAAAAATATCATTAATCTCTGAACTAATTCGTACTATAATGAGAAATTTATTGTGAATGTTAAAATGAGGAAAGTTTGCATTCTTTAGTATAGGTAATAGAAATAAAGTAAAACAATGTTTCTTTTTTTGAGGTACGTTTTTTAAAATTAAATTTATTGAGGTGACATTGGTTAATAAAATTATGTAAGTTTCGAGCGTACAATTCTATAATCTATCACTTGTATATTGCATTGTGTTCACCACCTGAAGTTAAGTTTCTTTCCGTCACCATTTATTTCTTGATGATCCAACTAAAAAAACTTATTGATTTTGTATTTAATACAAAATAAAAATAAAATTAAAATAAAAATATTTCATTTATAATGAAAGTATTTTTTGTTAAATTATTGATATAAACTTTCAAAACATATAAACTTGCTTTAGTTAGTAAAATAAACATGGATTTTTCAGTGAAAGTAGCAAAACTATATTTTTGATACCTAAGTTCATTTTTTATTAACATCCCAAGCATCATCTTCAGTTCTGCTTTCTTATTACTTACAACATTGAGTTTTAGAAACTAGCAAAAATAAGTCACTGATTCTAAGTATGAAACCCCTAATGATTGTAGAACTATATTTGACATGGAAAGATAGTCACAATATTTTGACATGTTAAAAAGAAAAAGTGAAATAAAAAACAACACACATAGCTAAAATTAATTTATGTAAAGTCAAATTTTCTAACTATGCCTTTCTGTATGTGTGTACATAAAAGATGTATGCAAGGAAGAGTGCCAAAATGTTGATAGCTGTTTTCTGTGGATATCGAGATTGTAAGAATTCTGCTTGCTCTCTTCCTCTATATTTTCCTACATTGTTTCAAATGTTTACATTAATATGACAATTTTGGTGATCATATAAAAAGTAAAGCGTTTTCATTTGAAAATATATGAAATGAAACCTACTTTTGAATGTTTAAAGTATGTATTAACATTACACCAAGTAAAATTCATTTTTATGCAAAAAATCAAATCATCTTAACGAGTACTTTAAATCTTTATCTGAAACTAACCTAATTAGTAGTCTTTTCTGTGAAAATAGGTACTTGAAATGGTAAATTTGGCATTCAAGATTTTTGTCATTGTGAGCATCACTCAAGTTGTTCTAGATATTAAAAATGTGTTGTCTACAAATTGACACATTTGGTGGTTGCTATTAAGAGGAATCTTTACTTAGTTGATAACAAATACAAAATAAATAATACAAATGACTGACAATTTGAGATGACTTCAGCAGGTATGATATCTATTATTAAGAGATGATAATAAAACTAGGGAGCCTCTTTTTATTTTTATTTACTTATTTTTTTAAATGCCAGGATAAAAGCTTACATCCAAGAAATGTAAGGCAAAATTATTTCAGGTAATTTCCATGAACTTGGAACAAGGTAAAAGCCCATGTTATTTGCCTTAGCACTTTGCCAAAACAAACCAGAGAATCTGGCTTCTTTGAAAGTTAGGTGCCCAACCTAACATTCAACCTAGAATCCTATCATATTTTTGAAACATCCAACAAAAAGCATAATAACAGCCAATCTGCTTGGTGCTGTGATCCTATTAGGTCTTGCAACCTAAGCAGAGCCAGCTTAAATCTAATCAGCCCAAACAGCTGTTTTAACAGTTGGGTTTCTCCAAAATTAAAATATTCTATTCTTGACAGTTCTTAGCAACTCAACTGTTAAAACAGCTGCTCAAGTCGAAGAGTTAAAACCAAGTGTACATGCAGTCTTCCTCCCATTTGCAACTGCTTTAAGATTCTTTCAGAATAGAAGTTCCTAAATTGAAGTTCATTTCGACATTTCCTGACTCATTTAAAGTTTTATGCTTCTATTGCCTCTATCTCTAACCCTCAGCCAATATTTCTGCCATCACCATCTTTCTTGGTGTTTGCTCTTTGTCTGCCAGCTGGTGGTTCTATACTTCCCTCCTTAGAAATATCTGTGTAATTCACACACTTATTCCTCTATTGTCTTAGAAGCATTTTCACTTCCTGTGAAAACAGAGGTGGTAACTCAGAAGTCCTCAGACTCCACTAAGTAATATATTATTTCCAATGACTTACATTAGTACCATTAAGGTTAACTGTTAAAGTAAGAGTCTTAAAAGAATCCAAATATGCTCTCTGGCTAATAGTTTTCATTTTTGATCACTTTATAAATATCTTCAAATTGTGCATTCATCATGATCTCATTCAGATGTATGTCTGTCCATTTTTTTTTTACTTGCTCTGTAGCATAGAAATTTATTAACCAACAATCATATTACCAATAACGATTAAGTAGTTTTACCTGTCTATCCATCTCTCTAACCCACCTTTCTGTACATGCATTCATCCATTTATGCACCCTCCTTCTCGTCTTAAAATTCTTGCCAACTGGACTGGATACACTAAAGCTAAATAAACTCTGATAAACTCTTAAAGATCTTGACCCTGGTTTCGTAACATTTGCTTTCTTCCTTCACAATGTCCTTATTCCTTAAAATTATACTGCATTACAGATAATTTAAAATCCTAGCTCCCAGGGTCTAAGAATAGATTTACTGCAGGACCTGGACTCATCAAACCAGAACATACCTACAAAGAAGCTGAACACATTTCAAGATTACAAAATTTTTCCTGCAGCAGCTCTAGCTCTTCCCATGGGTTATGTACAGAGTGATTCTGGCACATTAATCTTAGAAACAACTTCTCTCCCATGCCCCACTTCTCAGTGAAGGAGGACGGAAGCCACAGATATACTTCAACAAGTGCAGATACCATAAATAAAAAGGTGCTCATAGACCTTGTACCAGGCGGCACAGTCCTGGGGCAACTCGACTCCTGGAGTACTCCGTGGAACGGGCTCCGGGGATGGAAGTCATTTTAATAAGTCATGTCAAACCCTAAATTACCAGCATAGTAGAGATAAGCTTTTTTTTTTCTTTTTTCTTTTTTTAATTAAAAGAGACTCTGAAATACTGGCTCTGCTGTCACACTATCTCACTACCATAATGTCCATGCTGATGATGCTAGCGCCAAAGTCTCCGAACTTTAATTTTGAGTCAGAACACAGAACAGTTATTCATTCTTCCAGCTTATAGTATTGTTAAGATCAGTTTTGCTTTAAAGGGCTAAACATAGAAAAGTTTTCATTTTTAATAAGAGTTTAGATAAATAACCCTAAATCCCAAAGGGCCTTGTTAAAGCAGCCTCATGAAAGTTTTACAATTGCATATGAGTTTGAAAAAAAAAAAGTCTACCTAGCAGTTTGAGTTCTCACTGACTTCTCTAGCCTTGGGGAAGTTATTGTTGAAATTCATATGTCTTGCTATTTCAGATAATTTAAAGCAGTATATTATGATAAATCACCATGAAGTACACCAAATGAAAGACACTGTTCCAACAAAAATCTCAATTTTAAATACACAAAATACACACAATGCACTCATCCGTATATTTAAATAGCATTAAGGTTGTGATACATTACTCATCTAACCACATTTTATTCTCAGAGACCTAGGATGCAAAAACATATTTTGTACTAGATGATCTATTTTTCCTTTCTTTCTTTAGGAGGTCATTTCAACATATTTTGACTCTACCCTGGAGAATTAATGTCTATGCAGGAAAATTCCAAGAAAATTGGAAAATAAGAACATTAAGTAGTGGGCAATGTTAACATATTATCACTTCCCTTATTAGACCTGGGAAAATCAAGACTGACATAGTACATTTAAAAGGTGAGAGAATGACTGAAAATAGAACAGAACCTATGTTCACACAATGAAACACTAGCGATGGCTTTTTAAAAATGCCTTGATACCTAGGACATCGTCTTGCAATGCGGTAAGAGCTTAATAAATATTTGCTGAGTGAATTTTAAAAATCAGCTTATAGATCATTTTCTGACATTTTTATACCATTACAGGACTATCACCATTAGTGCTTCTGAGACCTTAAAATCAGTGTGCCAGGAATCTTTAGCCAACTCTAAAAATCTGTTAGATTTCAATAATAGGACCTCAGAGTAGGAACTGATCTGAGAGGGATGAAGTCCCTCTGCAATATTCCCAACATGTGGCTGTATGGGCTTTGCCTGAATAATTCCAGTAACAGGGAGACTCACTGAAAAGTTATTTAAATTGAGTGAAATCTACTCTTCAGAACCTGAGCCCTTCAGAGAATGTCTAACAACATTTAGTACTTTTTCCTGATTTTTCTCTAAGCTAAACATTCCCCATTTCCTCATGTCATATGAATGAGTCTTCTTACCATTTCCAGTTTTTCAACTCAGGGACAATGTATTAAAATAGCCCTACCATGATCTTCATCATTAGCGTAGAATGCAAAGTTGCAAAGCATCTCGTATGTTATCTTTCACATATATTAGTTCATTTAGTCTTCAGAATAACATTGTAAAACGGGGTTTTATTTTGTCCATTTTATGGACAAACTGAAGTTCAAGAGGTTAAATGACATGGTCACAAAGAAAAATCAGGACTCATCTCCAGTTCCTCTGATTCCCATGTGTTTTTTTATTACTCTTTTGAACCTCAATCTTTTCAGCTGTAAAGGGAGGGAAGTAATATTTGTCCTTTAAGACTCAAAGGTTTTCCGTGAATATCAAACAAGATAATGTATGGGAAAAAAGCATAAAAGGAAGGTTTTTATTACTAAGATCATTCATATGCAGATCATCTCTGCTCTTTAAAGTATTTAACTTGTGAATGAGAGAAGTCCGAGTCACAGTGATATGAGCGGTACTGTTCTTTGCTTTCAGAATGCATAGTATGTGGTATCTGAAGGATCCAGGAGTATAACGAGAACAACTCCTATAAACCACTCAACTTTTGGAGTTCTGAATTCAATTAAGAAGGCATTTCCCTAGAAAAACTATTATTTTTGCCTATACTGAACCTTTAGTGTTCTGTCAGGTTCGTAGATCATATATGTTATAGATTAATAGATTTTCATGAACTAGCCTGGAAACTGACATTTATAATTCTATGAGAACAGCCTTCTCGTTCTAAGGAATTGCCTTTTTAGAAAGAAACTTTTGAAATATAAGACAAGAAGTCTTTTTCTTTCTTTCTCTTGTTAAGGCCTAGTAATGGTTTTCTAAGGCATAATAGAATATTTTTAAATAATTATTTTATTCTCATTTTTCAAGGAGAATAAAGTAGTAGTGTATATTCTAGATCTAGTTGAAAAATGGAGAGTTGATTTTCAATTCAAGTACTTCTTACCAAGTGCTGCTGCAAGAACACCACATTAAGACCAGGATTTCATTTGAAGATTGTTTTCTAGAAGGATGACTTGATAAACAAATAGCAAAAAACCTATAACAAACTGACTCTGTTTCTCAATGAAAACCATTTAAATAAAATGAACAAAACTGTTTTGTCAAAAATGTGAAAGACATACAAAAGTAGAGAGAATAGCATAATGAACACTCATACCCTCAAACATCCAGCTTCAACATTATCAGTTTATGGCTAATCTTGCTTCAGCTATATTCCCCACCAAATACCCTCAATCCCTGGAGTTTATAAAGCAAATTCCACAAACACTACTATACCATCTGTAAATACTTAATATTCTAAATGACAGGAATTCATTTAAAAATATCATATCCATATTATCATACCTAAAAAAGTTAACAATAATTCTTCAATCTCATCAAACGTTCATGTCCTCACTTATTTAAGATCTTTTTCCTTTAATATTTTAATAAATTGAGATCCACAC
>NW_006494614.1:13923361-13933716 GCF_000325575.1 Pteropus alecto | reverse complement strand
TTGAGGAAACCAGGTTGTTTATTTTGTAGTTTCCCAGTCTAGAATTTGCCCATTGCAACCTAATGGTATAATTTAACATGTTCCTGTCTCTTAAATTTCCTGTAAATTGATAGCTGGATCTAGAGACTTGACCAGATTCGATGCTTTGGGGAAGGCAGGGTTATATACTTCTATCAAGAGGCATATAATCAATCACCCTCTCTCTGTCTCTTTTTGTGATGTTAGTATTCATAGATGATAATTTCTAAGTCTCATTATTTCATGATAGGTCAGGAAATCGTGATATCTGAATTCTAGGATATTTTTCATTTATCAGCTGCAATCCTAATAAAAAGAAACTTCCTCATACCACCTATTTGGTTACTTTGAGGTGCAGTTCAGAGAGGAAAGGCAGGATAAATGCTAGATTTTATTCCCCTTTATCTTTGTTTTCAAAGCAATGAGATGGTTAACTAGTATTTCCAGAGGTAATGACCAATAAAATTTTTATTTTTCAGTATCATGATAAACTCATGGGCCTAATATTTGTTGCTTTATTCTTATTAAGTTATTATCCTTATTGATATACAATCTGACCCATCTTTAGCAAGTGGAGCCTATTCAGGTTATCTCCTGAGTCATTTGATATACCCTGATAATACTTGACAATTTCTTTTCTGTAAGAATACGACATGACAAGTTCTTTTTGTACAACTGCCTGTACATACCTGGAATCACCTACTTTTGAGGAAGCCCTGGCTGCTTTCACTGGGAAATGGTAAACAATCTGGGTTCTAGGGATACACTGCCACTGAGTTAGTCAATCAGGGCTTTTCAGTAAACTAAACAGTATTATTTTTTAAAGATTAAAATAAATCATGTATTCGTGTTATTATTCTATTTCAAATTCAGGACTACAGAGTTTTAGTTAACCTCACAAACCTTGCATTTATATCTTCTATTTCCCATGCCAAAAATCCCAATTCTCATGACACCAACATAATTACTCACCTGACTTATCCTAAAATGCACAGACAAGTTTAGTATATCAGTACCACACTATTACCAATAATAATTATTGAAAAGGTTTTAAGGTGTTTTTGTAGTTTCTTTTGTCATTAGGTTATATACTCAGAGAGATGCATAGTCTACTCACTGTTTTCTAGTCTATTGGAGCACTTTCTTTTTATATGTTTATGCTACCTACTATAATTGCACTTAGGTTATTATTATTTTTTATTTCCTTTGAATTTTTAAAATGGTATTTTATAATTATGTGAAGTATGTACTTGTTCCAAAGACAAATCTATGAAATCAAATTTTTAAAAGTCTAATTTCTAATTCTTTTTCTATCCACCCTTTCTTCTTCCTCCTTTTATATGCTAATTAAATTTTATGGTTTATCATTTGATTTTTTAAAAACATAAGCAAATATATTCATATTCTAATCATTTTCATTAAATGATAGTATACCATACATACTTTTCTTCACCATAGCATACTATACACTTTCTTCACCAAAAATTTTCCTCACATATTCTTCACATACTTTTCTTCACTTCACCATAATGATATTTGTCATTACTTTTTAGAGTTGTGTGATTCTTAATTGCAAGACTGTATCATAATTTATCCAGTCCTGTACTGACTGACATTTGGGCCTGCCTTCCTGCCTGCCTTCCTTCCTTCCTTCCTTCCTTCCTTCCTTCCTTCCTTCCTTCCTTCCTTCTATTCATTATGTGACCTTATTTGGAAATAGGATCTTTATAGAGGTCATTAGGGTGGGCCCTAATCCAGTATGACTGGGGTCCTTATAAAAAGTTTGACAGCAGACATGTACAGAGGGAAGACAATGTGAAGAGAAGCAGGAAGAAGCCATGAGAAGTGGGTGACCCCTCCCCTCCCCTTCCCTTCCGTTCCCTTCCCTTCACTTCCCTTCCCTTTCCTTCTTTCTTTCATTCATTCATGTTGCTAACAGTATAAATAGTACTAAATTGAAAAGTCTTGTGCACATGTCCTTTAATTTTTGGACAGTTTGTCTTTGGAATAAATTTCTAGAAGTGGGATTGCAGCATCAAGAAATAAATGGACTTTGTAATTTTGCCACATTCCTCTCCATAAGGATTGTACCATCTTGCATTCCCAGCAATATTTCTCAATGGTTTCACCAGTAGAATATGTTGTCAAACTTTTGCCAATTTAATAAAACTCAGAAGAGTTTATTTTGCATTAAACTAGGAGTGAGATTGGATATCTTTTTATATGTTTAAGAGTTCTTTGAATTTCTTTTCCTACAAAATATCTGTGAATATCTTTAACCCATTTTTCTACAGGGTTGTAAACCTTCTCCTCTGTGGATTTTCATACATAAAGGTTATTAGCCATTGTGGTTTAATTTATAAAGAGTTTTCAGAGTTATTCTTTTTTACTTTGTTTTGTTTTTATTAATTTTTATTTTTTCTATTTTCACTTTTATGTAATCAAATTTATTATTTTCCTTATTACTTCTAGATTTTGAGTCACAGGAAAAATTTCCTCACTCCAGGGTGAGGGAAGAATTGACCCATATTTTCTTTTTGTACTTATGTGGTTTCTTTTTTAAAGACCACTGATCCATTTGGCGTGTATTCTGGTGTATGATGTGAAGATTAAAATTTTACCTTTTTCTTTGTACCTATCCCATTATCTCAACGTTATTATTGTTTGTTTCCAAATGAACTTTATAGACAACTTGTCTAGATAAAAACAAAATAAAACCTAATAGTATTTTTTTATTGAATTTATACATTAATTTAGGACTATCTGTCATTTTAATATTTAGCCTTCTTATTCAAGAATATGGTATACATTTCCATTTGTTTAAGAGAACTTTTGTAGTCTTTCAAGAGTGTTTTATAATTTTCCTCATATAAGTTCTGAACATTTCTTGTTACGTTTATGTATTCTCTTTTTTCCTCCTCCCTTTCCCCCTCTTTCTTCTCCTTCTTCTTCTTTCGCTATTGTAAATGGAATATTCCCTTCCACAATATAGTCTAAGTGGTTTTTGACTGCATATTAAACAAAAATAACCTTTCTATAATTAGATAATTTAATCAAGCATCTCATTGTAGTAGTTTTTTCATGGATGCTTCTGGAAATAGTTGAAAACAAATGTTCACTGAAAGGATAACAGATAAATAAGTTGTGGTATATTCTAACAAAAGAATATTTTACAGTAATTAAAATGAATAAATAAACTATAAGTATCAACATGAAAAAGTCTTAAAAACACAATGTTAAGTTTAAAAAAAGCAAGTTCGAAAGGCTTACATACAGCGCAATAAAATTAACATGACATTTAAAAACATGGCAATTAATAGCATATAATCTTTTTTTTAAAATGACAAATTTTATAGTTATTTTATGACAATAAAATTTTTTTTTTAAGTTTATTGGGGTAACATTGGTTAATACAATTACATAATTTTCAGGTGTACATTATCATTTGACAGTTTCCTTCAGCTACCATATATTTGATCCCCTTTATCCACTTTGCCCTCCCCTATATTTGACACCTTTACCCTGTCTACATCCCCCTCCACCCCAACCCCTTAGCCTCTGGTAACCACTAGTCTATAGACCATGTCCATGAGTCTCTGTTCATTTGTTGCTTTTAGGTTTATATCCCACATATAAGTGATATCATGTGATTTTCAACTTTTTCTGTCTGGCTATTTTGCTTAGTATGACTATTTCAAGGTCCATCCATGTTGTTGTAAATGGCAGTATCTCATCTCTTCTTATGGCTGAGTAATATCCCATTGTATATATGTACCATAGTTTCTTTAGCTAATCACCTATCGTAGGATACTTCCGTTGCTTCCATGTCCTGGCCACTGTGAATAATGCTGCTGTGAACATTGGTGTGCAAATATCTTTTCGAATATGAGTTTTCAAGTCTTTGGGGTAAATACCCAGTAGAGGGATTGCTGGATTGTATGGTAGATCAATTCTTAGTTTTTTGAGGAACCTCCATTCTGTTTTCCATAGTGGCTGTACCAATTTGCAGTCCCACCAGCAGTGTATGAGTGTTCCTTTTTCTCCATATCCTCTCCAGCTTTTGTTATTACTTGTCTTGTTGATTATAGCTATTCTAACAGGTGTAAGATGGTATCTCATTGTGGTTTTGATTTGCATTTCCCTAATAGCTAGTGATGTTGAGCATTTTTTCATATATTTGCTAGCCATTTGTATGTCCTCTAGGGAGAAGTGTCTGTTCAGGTCTTCTGCCCATTTTTTGACTGGATCGTTTGTTTTTTTGTTGTTATTGAGTCTTATGAGTTCTCTGTATATTTTGGATATTAGGCCCTTATCAGAGGCATTGCTTACAAATATATTTTCCCATTTGGATGGTTGTCTCTTTACCTTGTTGACGATTTCTTTTGAATAGCATATAATTTTAATAGTTACATTTAGTAAAAGTATAGAAGTACTCATATTTAGTAAATGTATGCATGGTACTCAACAGTATATGATCTTATTAGTTATAAAAGTATTCATGGCAATGATAAACACCAAATTTCAGATACCACATTTCCTCTGGGGAAGGGTCAAAGGGGTTGGATTCAGAGGAAACATCAACTGTATTAACGTCTTATTTTTTAAAAAATTATTTATCTCTAACAAATATGGCAATATGGTAAAGTTTATAAAAACTGGGAAGTAAGAAAGTAAATATTCATTACATTATTTTCTAACTTTTCTATTAATTCAAAACAGTTCATAACAAAGTTTAATTAGATTATAAGCTTAGTCAGAACTCTTAGGAAATTAGCTGAAGTACTTTGAGACTGCCCCCCTACTAACATATAAGATGTGAGCAAACAAATAGGCTTCCACTGACATAATCAGCAATATAGACAGAACTCAAGCAAGCTTTGAATAGAGCTGCATGAATTAGGTAATTGCTCTTCCCTGCTGAGGACATTTGCCATTGCTCACATGAGGTCTGTATGTGTGTATATCGGATATCAGGCTTGAAGTAGAGCATCTGAGCAGTCATAGTCAGCAGAAATTAGAGGAAAGACTGTATAAAACACTGACATGATCAATTACATGTCATTTCCTCTCTATACTTTTTCTAAACTAGATATTAAAGCTTGAGAAACGTTGTAGATATTAAAGGATAAACATTTAGCACACTGGAATCAAAATTACAAAGGAAAACCAGCTGTTGCCAGGAGATTAACTGCAAGAAAACGAAATCAGATCTGAAGTCCCAGAATTAAGCCCAATACTAAAGTGACTGCTACTTTACCTGGAAGAATCAAATCAGTAACTCTTAGTGACAAGAGAGTTCACGACACTATACAAAATGGAATTACAAAGAAAATGGACTAGAATCCAGCCCTCAAGCATCTTATTTCAAAATAACTTATGTATCATTTGTAGATGAGGTTTATAAGATTCTTTGTATAAAAAAGAAATATGTCAAGTCGTCAAGATAAACACAGAGCGGGGCAGAGTTCCTTTATAGTTAAGAAATTATAGCAGGCCTCTCCTACTTATGACCTATATGGATGAAGAGCTACTGTTAGCAGTTCAAGGCCCTTGGGGTGTTCACCTCTGATTCAGCATCATTAACCCCTGCCCTCTGCTCTACAAATCTTGTTTCTCTAGAAGGCTGTCCGGATAGCCATTTTTTTCTTAGACTAGGACAGCAATTACTCCTCCGGGGCTTGGAGAGTAAATGTTAATGTATTACTTATCTGTAGGACAGTCTGCTACAGGACATGTAGTATATTCATTCATCAGTTAGAAAGATGAATTTCAGCTACTGTTTTTATGCCACAAGAATGCCAACTGCATGTCTATATTCAAAAGTAAAGGTTAGCAAACTTTTTCATAAAGGGCCAGACAGTAAATATTTTAGGCTGGTGGGTACAACTACTCAACTCTGCTGTTATATGGCTAACACAGCCAGAGATGATATGTACACAAATGGGCATGACTATATTTCAACAAAATTTTATTTATAAAAGTAAAAGAATGGTGGCGGTGGCGGGGAGGGGTGGCAGTGTGTCCTGGATTTGTCTCTCTGGCTCGTTTTGTCCACTCCTGTTCTAAAGTAATCAAGCACACTTTGAAAGAAAACTGTCCCATAGGACCATAAGTTCTTTTCGCTTTTTAAGGCTTGATTCAATTCCAATCTTTGTCAGCAAATACACCTCAGTTGCTTGTATATATAAGAGATGTTTCCCACAATAAAATCTTTCTATTTACTTCTCTGGGCCCCACTGCTCTTTTTCCTCTGAATAAAACACAGAATTGTAGTCTTTCAGAGAATAAGACTCCTTTAGAAACTATGAAAACTTTAAATACTTACCAAGAAAAATGCACATACATATACACATTATTTTTTATCCAATTTCATGAGGTTCACAGACACTCTGAAATTTGCTAGAGTGAGGGCAATATGTCTAAGGAGTTCAGGTTTGCTTCTCTCTCATCTCTTGAGTTAGTTATTTACAGCTGCATAACAACTACTCCCAAACTTGACAGCTTAAAATAACAAGCGTCTCACAGTTTCTATGGGACAGGAATCTGGAAACAACTTATTTGGGTTGGCTTTGATTCAGAGTTTCTCATGATGTTGCAGTTAAGATGGCAGCAGGGGCTAGAGCCATTTGAAGGCTGGTCTGGGGTCCCAGTATCTTCATGCTGGCAGCCAATGATCTGACACAGAGCAAGAGGAATCTACTGTGCCTTTTATGATCTACTATCAGAATTAACACTGTCACATCCACTTTGTTTTATTCATTAAGTCTAGTCCATATCACACCCAAGGGACAGGGAAATTAAACTCTACCTTTTAAAGAAAGGAATAAAGAGTTTGTGGACATGTTTTAAAATGATCACACACCTTCAAAAACTCAATTATATTAAGAAAGTGGAATTACATTTAATCTGCCTGGAATACCTCACTGTTCCTAGCACCACGCTTAATAAATACCTGGCACTGATTCATTAATACATTGAATCAGGCAGTGATAAGGTAGTTTTTCACAATAATCTTGTGAGTTTGGAGCAAATCATTTTTAGAAGCATCTAAATAGAATCTTTAGTTACTTAAACTTCACAGATGAATTAAACTATAAAATGAAGAATGGATGACGACTCCTGAGCTATGCTCTCACAACTTACAAGTAAATGTTCCTCCCCCAAAAAATTTGGCTAAGGAAAATCCTATATAAGAAGGTAAAAAGGATAATTTTTGTGGATAAGAAAGATTTATCATTTTGAAAATTAAAGTATAAAAAAGAATGGAAGCATAGCAGTCTCTAACCACTTAAGATTTGCCTTCTGAACTGGTTGGAAAAACATACATAACTCTCTTCCCTTGAACATTTCTTGAATTCTCAGCTTTTGGAATCTTCCCTAAAGGTTTTTCACCAAGGTTCTGCTCATCTATAAACCTGTAGGACACATCGCCTTGGGAGTAGAACTGCTAGGCATAATCAATATGGTTGCAGAGAATAGATATATGTCACATTAGCATTAATTAGTGTCACCTGCAAAAGTCCCAAGTGCATCAATAAAAATAAAGATCTTCATGTATAAAAAGTTATAAGGCAAAATGTTTTTGTTAAATTTTCTTTAGTTTTGATAGATTTCAGAGCAAACACGCACGGAGTTGATGTAAGTGTTCAAAGATGTCAAACAATCCCTCCAACATTTATAGGTCACGTCTCCGAAGTAAAGCGATGTGATCTGTAGTTAGTTTCTCTCTTTAAAAACATCTGCACTCTTTTGAGAAGGAAAGATAAAGTGGGAGAAACTGAATTTTCCATTGGAAGTGTGAGCTGGAAGCAGGGTGATAACTTGGGGATGGTTAGTTACCTCTCCACCTTTCCTCCTCCTGTATGGGACGTGGGTACTACGGCAACACTGGGCTGTTTGTGGGGACTTGTATAACAGATCTAGGAGCTGTACTTCCTCACTAGCCAGCTTAATTCTGTCTACAGTCCTGAGAATTCAGCACATGGAACAGAGTACAACATGGGAGGCTGATGTGATAGTGACGCTGTTGAACATATTTTGTATTACATCCCATACCAGAGATTGCTTCTGTTTGAGGCCTTTACTAAGAATTAACTTAGTCTTTTTGTATTTTTCATATAGTTATCATCTTCAAAATACATAATACTAGATATAGATTAGTCTCATTCCTAGATTATATGTTCTACAAGAGCAAGAGTATTATACTTTTTATTCACTAATATGTATCTATCGCCTGACACACGATTAGTCAAATGCATGAAAAAAATAAACAAATAAATAAACCTTTCAACTTATTTGTGCATACAGTTGGACAGATACGTATTAGCAAAGCACAATCCATTATTTAAGTGGCTTAAAACTTATTAACCTTAAAATTGTAAATAAACAAATTCTCTTATGAATTCCCTTCCTTCGATATACAGGCACTCTTAGAAACTCAACATATGGCTGCCTTTAATCTGTTCCCTTGCTGGATGTAACCAAGCTATATTTGGCATACACTGACATCTACCCATGAACATAGAAAGTGGCTTCTGTGTGTGTATATACATTCTCTGACCTCTTTCTTTCTTAAACTCTTACCCAACTTTGGTTCAATTAGTATCAGAAGATTTCTTTCTATAGTCATTCTGTTCTACTGACACATATAATCTTGTGCAATTTCTTAAAAATATATTCTTTGGAAAATAGTTCCCATGAAAAAGGGTTCTGTGCTCATGTAATATTCATAAGTGCTAAGTACTACATGTTCCTCTTAGCAATTCACAATGAACTTTAGAATATTAAGATGCTGAGCAGTAATGCAGTAAAATACCTATCTACAATTTCGCTGAGCCTATTGATTTGCAAATTTGTTTAATAACAAATAATAAGCAACAATTATTGCTCATTAACAATCTCATTTAGTATTGACTATGGCATCTTTTTTCTTCAACAAAAAAATCTATTAATATCTTTTGAAATATATTTTAGGAAATGCATCGTACAATTTCCCACCTTTGTTCAGGCTGTCTCCTCTTCAACCTGCTCCCATTATCTTTCCACCCTTAAATCTCAGATCAAATGCTACTTTCTTTATAAAATTTTCCTTAGTTAGAATTAATCGGAAAGCTCCCTGTTTGTCTATTGTAGGACATAGCATGTACCTTCTAGATTTTTTATGTAATTTGTCAGTCTCCAAGATTAAACATTGAGATTCTGAAAGTAAAAATTCTTATTTATCTTTTTATCTTCTAAGTCTCCAAGCAGAAAGTTTTACACACAGGAAGCCTAAGTGAATGTCTGTTGAACTGAATCTGAGGCTAAGCAGTGCATTCATTAAATACTTGTAGGAAAAGAAAACTAAGCCTTCGGTTTATAGGACAAACTAAACACAATAAAGAGCTTGAGATTACACTCTTTAAAATGCTTATAAGTGTCCAAAGTTGTAGAATTGCAGAATGTTAAAGTATATCTATCCCAAAAGATACAGAAATTAAGGGACAGTGAAGAGGCTGTCACTTGGCTTGGCAGTATAATTTAGTCAATGGAATATGTGGGACTAGATTCCATGTGTGACTCCAGTCCTATACTCTTCCCAGCATAAAATGTCAAGTGGCCTTCTATCACTTCCAAGTGGCCCAAATGTTTCAGGTCATCCCAATTATCAAATGGCCCACCAATAACCCCTAGCTACAGATGGGGTTAATCATTCCTGTGACTGTCTTATTTCAGTGTGCTAAAGTCCTACGTCAGATAAGATTATTAAATTTAAGACATATATTTCTACAACCGTATCATGAAGCCACATGACCGACTTTTTCCACTTAGAAAATAGCATGTCACTTAAATCTTGTTCGAGGTTCTCTCTATTCTTCTAGAATACACTTGCAGAGTTACATGTAAAGTGAACTAATAGTTTAAAAGTATCTATAAGCACCTTAACTGTTTATGTAAGAATTTTGCTAAGAATAAGGCATTTCTAAACAATCTGTAAAGTTATATTTTCTGTTGCAGTTAAACATAGACCAAATGTTTTTATCAACAAAGTAAAAAGAAGCTGATTAGCCAAGGTGGATCTGGAGGTTCTACAATGACTAAGTCAGTTTTCTACAATGACTAAGTCAGTTACCCCCATTGGGAAAAGGATGGAGTGAGTGTACAAGTAGCTATTGGAATTAGGTCCAAAGCAGCCCAGGAAAGCAGATCAAGTAGGCGACCTGAGAATGCAGTATAAAGAATACTAAAAAATACTTACAAAGGAGGCCAGTGTACAAGTCAAATATGGAAAAGAGAGGAAAGGGGGTCAGACTGAAAAAGGCCAAATGTTTGAGGCCATTCATGAGTACTTGGTGATA
>NW_006494614.1:13917526-13923325 GCF_000325575.1 Pteropus alecto | reverse complement strand
GGAAAGAAACTAAGATGGGCTTGGGGGCAGCTAATTAAGACTGAGGTTTGCAACCAGCAGGGAAAAAAGGAGTAGAAATTGAAATTAGCTTTAGAAGCAGTGGCCAGGTTTAGGCTTCATTAGGTAGGTAAAAAGAGTGGATTAGGTACTCTTATTTGGGGGCTTATAAGGAGGCTTGATGGTGGTATAAATCAGAAGAGCTCGAAAGTAGTGCTTAGTTAATGTACTCATTTCCCCCACTATTTTTGCTTTGCAGAAGGTGGTTTTAGATGCTAGTCTGTAAACACTGGCACAAGGACACGTGGCAGACATAACCAAGGGTTTTGAAGACAGAGCTGTTTTGGAATCCTAAGTCTACTACATCTTGTGCCCCACTGGGTAAGTAACCTTAGTTTCTTCTGTAAAAAATGGTACCCACAGCACTTCCCCACAGAGATGTCATGAGGATTCAATGATATAATGTATTGAAATGGTTAGCACAAGTCTGATGCATAATAAAAGCTCAATCAGTGATAGTTAATATTATTAATAGATTATTAAAACCACAATATTTATCCTTAAACTTTTTTAAAAGGGGGCTTTATAATAAATTAAGAAAAAAGAAGAGTATAGATGCACAGAAAACAGAAAAATATTAGTCCCAAGGAAAAGAAAAGTGGGAATGGTAGTCTACAGTGTCTACATAACTCTTACTTCAACTCAGAGACACTTTTATTCAGAAAACTCAAGTATATCTCATCCATGCTCTTGGCTTCAATTATGACCAATATGCAGATGACCCACAAATTTACAAATCTAATGCAATATCTGAACTCCAAGTCTATATATTAACTTTCTATTTGCTATTTTCTCTTGAGTAACTCAAATGTACCTCAAACTCAACATGTATAAAACTGAACCTCACGATCTTCTCCCAACACTTGATCTTTTTCCCTTGTTACTTATCCCAGTAAATAGTGGTCCATTCTCAAAATACAATCAATCAGCAAACACTGCAATATTATTAAGTATGTCTCAAATATATCTCAGTTAACATCACCCACTATCATCATTTCTCTTGGGCTTCTGGAATAGCTTCCTCTCTGATCTACCATAACCAATGGCTGCCAGATAATCTCTCTGAAGCATAAATTAAACCATCTCGCCCTTCCCTCTAAATAAAACATTTAATAGATTCTTATTGTTCTTAGGATAAACACAAAGGCAAAACTCTTTAAAATGTCTTTTAGGATCCTGAGTTGGTCTGGCTCTTTCCTACCCTATCTCTGTTTCTCGCTTTCTCCAGTAAAGCTACCTTGGCCTTCTTCCCATACCTTGTATTCATTGTGTTCTCCCTTACCTCAGGTCTTTTGGTACTGCTTTCCTCCCTTGCCTACAGACTCATCACACAGTTAACTCATTCTCATCCTTCAGACAGCGGTCAAGTCTCAATTCTTCTTGGAATCCTATCCTGACCTGGTTGGCCTCCCTATGATTCGCTCTCACAGCACCATGTACCTCTCTTTCATAGCACTGATCAGGTTGCAATTTAAATTTATTTGTCCTTCCCACTAGACTCTAACAAAGTCTATGATATAAGGCATCAGTCTTTTGCTCAATATTGCATTCCCAGCACCTAGCACAGTATTATGCATTTAATAAGTATTTGTTAAATGAATGAATGAATGCCTTCAGCACCTGAGGTTGAAAACTTTTGTTTCATGTCCAAATTCAATGAACTTTTGAAATCTAGTCTCTCTTGTCTAGTATCACTAAAAACACCTTCTTCCCATTACATTTAAATTACCTAAGACAGCCTCGTAGGAGAAATCCCTAGCTCTAACTTCTCTTCAATTCATCCTATATATGTAAAGCTGACACGTTGCTGGGGCAACTGCTCCTTATGGGCAATTAAGATGGTAATAGGAAAGACGACCAAGTAAAAAAAGAGACTGCACAAGAAGGAAGACTTGAAACCATTCTCTTTGAGAATGTTTAGTTTGGAAAGAGAAAATCTAAGAGTGAATGTCAGATTATTTGAATATTTGAAAAGCTGTCATATTCAAAAATCAGCAGATAATTTTTGGTAGCTCTGGATGAGAGTTTCTGGGAGGCAGATTTTAGCTCAATAAAAGGAAGACCATTTTAACAATTAGACCTATCTCAATGTGGTTGATTTTATAAGTAGTGACTTTGCAGTGACCCGGTGATTTCAAGCACAGTCTGATGAAATGCATAGCACAGAGAATAGTGGTTCTCAAACATTTTTTTATTAGCTGTGGAACCCTTTCTTCCAACAAAAGCTTTTCAGGAGAATCTAATACGCTAAACAGATAAATGGGAGCATTTCTGTGGGCAGATGACTGCCCCTCCCCACCCCAAGCCCCCTTCAAGCCATATGCCACTCCATCAGCAGCAGCCTACTAGAGCTCCGTTGAATCCACTATATGAAAACATGCATGCTTTCTCTTTTCAGCTTTTACTGGGGTGGGGGAGGAATAGAAGAGAGCACTTCCTACTTTTTTTCTACTTTCTTCAATTCAGCGAAAGAATACTCTTTTCCATAAAAATCTGTTCCTATGTAAATTTTGGTCTTTTGAAAGAATGTGTGTGTGTGTGTGTGTGTGTGTGTGTGTGTGTGTGTGTGTGTTGTGTGTGTGTGTGTGTGTGTACAGCATTTGCCATGTTGCCTTAACTTTACTATAAGTTTCTTTATGGCAGATACCTTTGTTCTTCTGCTTTGGAATTACATATAATACTAAGTCTAGTAGGAGGTAATAAAAAAGAGGAAAAAAACAAAAAACCCAAACCCTTGTGATGTAAAAGGTTAAGACAACAACTTCAGGTCTAACTCATAAAAATACCTAACAAATGATCAGAAAACACAGAAAAATGATGAAAGTATTTCATATATACATTCCCCTTTCTTTTTTATCCGATCCCTGTCACCTGCTCCTTTTTACTCTCACAGGTCTTAACTATACCTGTCTCACTTTCCTTCATTAGAGGAAGGAACCCAGATTCTCTCCAAGAAAGTAATCCTAAGAGATGAATTACTTTTCACAGGAAACCTGCTTTGACTAGAATCTAAAGGGAAAAAGTTCACTTTTATTAAATGCCATGATCTTATTTCCTGTATCTTCTTTAATGGTTATAAGTGAATTCATACATAGTTTAGGAATTCCAAATAAAATAAGTTTGAATTTAGGCTATTGTATTATACATTCCGCTCAAAGGAAGGATTTTTACCAATTAAAAACCAAAGTGTGTCGTCAACTTCCTTCATAATGAAGAATGGTTTCTAGATACATAAGTCTTGGTAATAATATGGTACTAGCAGACGAATGCATGAAAAGTGCTTTCCAAGGAAGCATTTATACTTTCCCAGAGGTATCGGATTACTTTCCTATATTTTTAGATTAAGTTCTTTTCAACGGATGCCTGTTCTGAGAAGATCATGCAACAGACTTCTGAAAAAAAATCACATTTACATCCTTAAATTCTGATCAGATCAGATATCAACATACCATAAATTAGAAGTTTCTATTACTGATGTTACATATTAAGATGCATAAATATTCACTGAATATAGTATATAGTAAGCAGTATATTTTGGGGAATAATCAAAATGCTGACACCTTCTAAACTCTAGAGAAATTGCTCTTGAGGAAGAATATGCATTCATAGTGACATTTTCTGATCTCCTAAAATTTTATGTTGAGGGACTACATGGTAAAAAAGCACTGAATTTGGAATCATGACAACCTGGCTCTAATTCTGGCTCTATCACCAACTAACAAACTGACTGTATGTATTTCTCTTATTGCTCCTCAGTTCTTCACTTACATAATGTAATAGTTGGATATTCATATCTGAAATTTAAGTTTATTGTACTCTGCAAAGCAAATGTCCCTGATTGGAGTGCACTGACAATGTGACCCCGATGTGGGGAAGTAGAAGACACTTACATGAGAAGGCTTATTAAAGTGTTAAGGGATTGCTGACATTTACCATTTCACTCATGCATCTGCATATTCATTCATTCATTCTACCAACATATACACATACCATCCAAATAAGTTACATTAAGTGTTTTAGCAAATTATGCAATTATCGAACAACAAGTCTTGATATTCTACTGGATATAAAATTAGCATAAATTAACATTTGGTTTGTTTTATGTTTTTATCAATCAAAAAAACAAATTCCTCTAAATCTCATCACCTAATTTTAATTCCAAAGTACTTCAGACGATGATAGCCTTTGCCACATTAGGTACAAAGCATCAAAATTAAGCAGAGTTTGGCAATAATTTCTTGGATATGATACCAAAAACACAGGCAACAAAAGTAAAAATAGACAAGTGGAACTACATCGAGCTTAACAATTTCTGTGATCAAAAGACAATCAACAGAGTGAAAAGGCAACCTATTGAAGAAGAAAAAAATATATGCAGGTCATATGTCTGATAAAGGGTTAATATCAGAATATATAAAGAACTGCAATTCAACAAGAAAAAAAATCAAATAACCCAATTAAAAAATGGGCAAAGGACTTAAACAGACATTTCTCCAAACAAGATATAAAATGACCAACAAGTATATGAAAAGACGCCCAATATCACTAATCATCAGAGAAATACAAATGAAAACCACAATGAGATATCACCTCACACCCATACGGCTATTATCAAAAAACAGAAAATAACAAGTGTTATCAAGGATGTGGACAAGGATGTTGTTAGGGTTATAAAATGCTGTAATCACCATGGAAGAGTATGATAGTGCCCCACATAATTAAAAATAGAACTACCATATGACCTAGAAATCTCATTTCTGGATATATATTCAAAATAATTGATATAGGGTCTCAAAAAGATATTTGTACATCCAAGTTTATAGCAGCACTATTCATAATACCCAAGAGGTGGAAGCAAACCAAATGCCCATTAAGAGATGAATGGATAAAGAAAAAGTGATACACACACACACACACACACACACACAATCAATTGTATTCAGCCTTAAAAAGGAAGGCAAACTTGTTACATGGTACAACATGGATAAACCTTGATGACATTATGCTAAGCAAAATAAGCCTGTCACAAAAAAGACAAAGACTATATTATTCTACTTATATGATGTATCTAAAAGAGTCAATGTTATGAACTGAATTACGTCCTTCCAAAATTCATATGTTAACTATGAATAGAGGTAGGGCTCTAACCCCCAATGTGACTGTATTTGAAGACAGGGCCCTTAATGAAGTACTTAAGTTACATGAGGTCATAAGAATGGAACCTAATTTGATAAGACTGCTGTCTTTATCAGAAGAGGAAGAGACACAAGGGATCTTTCTCTCTCTCTTTCTTTCCATGAGCAAAGAGAAGAAACCATGTGAGGCCACAGCAAAAAGGTGGCCATCTACAAGTTAGGAAGAGAGGCCTTACTAGAAATCAATCCTGAGAGCACCTTGATCTTAGACGTCTAGCCTCCAGAACTGTGAGAAAATAAATTCTGTTAATGTTTAAGCTATCTTGCCTGTGGTATTTTATTAATCCTAGCAAACAAACGTAGCCAAATTTTTAAAAACAAAAAATAGAATAGTGGTTAAGAGCAGCTAGGGAAGGAGGGAAAACAAGAGTTTGTTTAATGAGCTTAGAATTTCAGATCTGCAAGATGACAAAGTTCTGTAAATCTCTTACAATGATGTGTATATATTTAACTTTATTGAATTGCAGACTTAAAAATGGTAAAGATAGTAAATTTTGTTATATGTTTTTTTACCACAATAAAAAAATAAACAGAATTCAAATTTCCT
>NW_006494614.1:13908477-13917516 GCF_000325575.1 Pteropus alecto | reverse complement strand
GCTGAAATAAAGGAATAAAAAAAATGCTACTTTATAAATAAGAGCAACCATTAATACTATTTTATGCATATGAGATGTACATATTTGTTTTTATTTCATTAGAAAAAGTAATAATGATTAAACCTTAAGGCAAAAATAACACTTCTATTTTAGAAGCAATATTTACCAATATATATGAACAGAGATAAACCTAGTTAGTTTACGAAATTTAATCTCTAAATCTCACTAAAACTAGAGGTGAATTTAACATACCTTCAACATTTCCTCTCTCAATATATTTTACAAGAAAATGCTATTAATAGTAGAACATAGAATAGTTCTTTTCAGTTCAAATTCTCCAGATTCCTAAATTGGATATCTTTAGAAAAAGGTGGAAAGAACAACCAGTAATAATACTAGGACTCATGTAACTTATATAATGAAGAGAATTCAATTTAGGTTAAGAGAAAAAAAAAACAACACTTATTTACATTTAATGATTACATTCCCTTAAGTTCTTTTCTCGTAAAATATTAGAACAAAGGATTTGATACCTATGAAATTCATCATCATTTAATAAAAATAAATCGGTTCTTCATGTTTCTCTAATAGAAAGAGAAAAGTGTAACAATAAACATTTATATTATATTTTATCAGTTATTCTGTTTATTCTAATAAAGTTAACATGTAAGATTATAGAGATTTTGGCTCATGCCACAGTAAAATTTCTCTTATTTGCAGGCCTAAATACAATTTCAAGAAAATCGTGGGCTTTGACAACTCGAGGGAAAATGCAGACATGGCTTGATTTTAGGAGACAATCTAGAACAGGGCTTCTCCACTTTGACATTGTTAGCATTTGGGGCTGGATAACTCTTTGTTGTAGGGCTCTCTGATGCATTTATCATGTTTAAGAGCAGCCCTACTAGATGCCATTAAACACCTCTTTGGTTGTGACAGCCAAAAAATGTCTAGAGAATGTGAGGCCACAGGTAAACTGATGAATTAGCAAAATTAAACTGCAGAGTTAACTTAGAGTCCAAAGCTAAAAAGTTAATATTTAGTACCTAAACTCTGATATGCAAACTAAAGAATGTGAGTTGTAGGATAATTGAGGTCTAAAAAAACAGACCTCAAAATGTTAAGAGACATGTGTGTCTATTGCTAGAAAGAAAGAACATTCTAAAAATATTACCTGTCACTTTTTTGTGTGTGCTCAAGGAAATAAAACCATAGTCACATTTGCTATTTTCCTCTTTTAGACTGCCATCTGGGAATCCATACTTCCACTAGAAAAAATTCTAGCCAATTGGATTAAAATAGTTAATGCACCACCCCATGTGCCAAAAATATGCTAGTGAGTCTACAGTTTGCTCAGTCATGCTCAAAAAGAAAGAAACTAATGTCCTTAAGAGACAAAAGTAAATAACTCACAGAATGCTTACACAACTTGGAGTAGTTCCCTTCCCACCTTTGCGGGACAGAGAGTCAAACAGGAGCAGGAGAAAAAGCACAACAAAAGTAGTTACATAAAACAGGCAAACTGAAATAATCGAACTCATTTATTGTACGTCGACTTGTCTCCGAGACATATTGAGTTAAAAAAAAATCTACTAACCAAATCCACAATAGTCATTATGTTTCTGATGTCATGTATATTTGTTAGGAATTAATGAAAAAATGGGAGATCCTTGTAACATTCCTCAAGAAAGGCAGTATAAGGATTCTTCATAATAATGACTACAAGGTTCATCACCATAACTGAATCTACCACCATTTCCTTTTTCTTAATAGCCAAAAGTTGTTAAAAGGCAAACTGGCCCAGCCAGACTAGTATATCCTCTGAGTGTTTTTCACTAACCTATAAAAGCAGTCTATGGTAACAAGGATCTACAGTTCCTAATAGATGAACAGTAATTATTAAATACAAAGATAAGCAGAAAACCATGTACCATTCATTTAACAAATGTTTTGTTAAATGTAAACATAAATTGTATTTTTTTGAGTACTTCTACAAGAACTCATCTAGAAGTAGACAGACAAGGTCATGACTCACAAGGAGTTTACCTCTTAGCCTAGGAAGATTCTAGTGAAATCATCAAACATTTAGGAAAAGCAACATCATGCAGTATCAAACACAATATCTCTTTTTAAAAAGAGGTATTAACACCCAGGAAAAAGTTACTAGAGAAAACAAAAGACTTTAAGTATAATTATTATTGTCACAGATGTTGAGAGAATATTGCATCTGTAAGACAAGAACAGATTATGACAGAGAAAATTTTGAATAAACATTTATGTTTAGATACATCTGTATGAAACCTTAAAAAGTAGATAAGAGGAAATCTTAAAGGTTTTCAGAGATAAAATAGGTATAAGACATTTTCAGACATTTAAGAACTGACTATAGTCAAAGTTTAAAAATATTATTAAAGAGAATCCTTCTTCAAATCAAAAAGGAAACCAAGAATATTGAGTGAAAAAAATAAACAGCAAAAAGATACAAGCAATAAAATATTATTTGTAAGTATATTTAAAACATGAAACAACCCTTAAACATTTTCATGGAAATAGACTTATACAATAAAAATATAAAAATATTTATGGTCATGATGCATGAGTATAAGTAAGAGGTAAGCAAATGGGGTAGAGCTTTGGTTTGATACTTTTTAAAGAAGAAACTGCCACCATTATCAGAATCACAAATGATCTCAACATAGGGAGACAGCATGTGAGGGAGGGAGTAATATGAGAAATGTGAAACCTCAAGAGTCTTTTCTTGTTCTGCTGAAGAGTATGGATCTTAATTAAATCTAGATATTGATTGTAAAAAAATAAGTGTAAGTATGTAGGTTAAAAATTGCAGGTTAACCACTAAAAATCATTTTGAAATAGATAATTTTTACTTTGAAATCGCCAAAAAAAAAGAAATGACACAAGGAAGGCAACCAATGTAAAAGAGCAGACTAAGTACAACTGTATCAATAATCACAATAAATGTGAATTAAATTAAATTCACTATTAAAATAGACTGTCAAAATATAGCCATATTAACATCAAGCAAATTAGAATTAAAGGAAAATATCATCAAATGAAAAGAGAGCTAAATCTCTTGATAAAATATGCAATTCATCAAGTTGTCATGCTACAAATCTTAATGTACCTAATAACAGAGCTTCAAAATGTATAATGCAAAAAGTGATATCAAAACCAGAAGAAAATGACTTTTGTATAACCATAGTGTGATATTTAACATACCTTCTCCTAAATCTACATCTCACATAAAAGATGAATATAAAAGGCTTTAATAAACTTGACTTTATAAATATAAATATGTAATGGTACACAAACATATAGTCAATAGAGACTATAACCAATGAACAGCTTAAAAACTGACTATGTATTAGAACACACACACACACACACACACACACACACACACACACACTACACACACGCTACACACACACTACCTCAACAAAGTCCCCAAAGTATCAAACACATAAGCAATAATCTCTGATTATGCCTCGGTAAAACAAAAGGATAGTCAAGTGAATCTATTGCATTTGTACTCACATCAGATGGGCAAAAATCTAAATAGCAGTTTAGGTGAGGATGCAGAGAAATGGGCATTTACAGAAACTTCAGATGGGAATATAAATTTGTAATGCCTTTTTGCAAAAACAATTTGATATCACCTATCAAAATGTTAAATGTCATACCCTTTGACTCAGCAGTTCTACTTCTAGAACTCCTTCTTACAAAAATAGTATACACAATCGCAAAACAATGTACAACACACAGTGCAATACTAATTACAGTACCAAAAAAGCAACAACCCCAATATCTATCAATAGAAAAATGGTAAATTTATAGTACATGCATAAAATGCTGAGCACTGACATGGAATCCCCAATAGACAGCGCTTTTTTTTTCTTTTTCAGTATAAAAAATACACATTCAAATTATATTAAAATGCAAAACAATAAAAAAGTGGAAGAATATACAAGATACTTTTTACTTCTGGAGAGAGAAATGATGGAGAACTTCCATATTTTACTTTATGTTTGTCTCTGAATATTTAATGATTTATTCTGCTTGCATAATTTAAAAAAGAAAAGACAAGCAATAATTTTAAAATTTTTATTTGTTACTTCCCAGAAGAAGACTGGGATCTTTCTGTTCTTAATACAAATTCGATCGAACCCATTTGAGAGTACAGGACAAGTACAGACTTCCAATTTGTTGAAATAAGAACACTTTTTGTTTCCTCTGCCGAGAATGCTCTTTCCTCAGATATGGCTCACTCTCTCACTTCCTTCAAGTTTTCCAATTAAATATCATCTTACCTGAGGAACTTTCTTTGACTTTTCAGTATATAACGATAACCTCCTACACCCATCCTACTCTCCCAAACTACTTCACCTAGCTTCATATTTCACGAGAGTAATGGTGTCTTATTGTCCTTTTCTCTAAATGGGGTTGATATTAGCACCTACCCCACAGGGGTGTCATTAGGTTTAAATGAGCTAGAAGCCTTTAAATGGGATCACAGTAAAAACCATATTAGTCTTTGATTTTTTTTGTCTTGTTTATAATCAGCCTTCCCCCTACTAGAATGACAATCTGAAGAGGCAGGGACTGTGTTCTGTTTACTGTGGAATGCCTGGAAAGTGCTTATCAGTAAATTTTCATAGTTGTTGAAGCCTGATTTAGTACTGCAGCCATATGTACAGACAGCTGAGATTACAAGAAAAAGACCAATTGTTTTCAGTAAAAGCAAGCTTTCTGCACATTAGCATGAATCATCTGTCATAATTCAATTTACTTTGAAAGCATAACATTTAGCAGTGTGACTCCTAGAAGCTTCAAGTAGAATAGTACAGTATCATTTAGTTCATTAATTTCTTAACACCAACATGCCAACAGAAACTAAAACATAATGTAGAACGAGAAGACAAAAGTACAACTTACTCTTCATTCCTGCTTTTTGCTTTTGAGGCATGGCTGGTAGAGGACTTTGACAGCATTCAAAGCAGAACTGGAATCAGCCTTCGATATGTCTTCCAATAGGGAAAACTTTTTGATATTTTTGGAACTTCCCAAAGATTCAATCACCAAACTGTCTGAGTTTAAAAGCCATAGCTAAAGATATGGAGAGAAAAATCCAAGTATAAGGATATCACCACCCTATCCATATCTCATATCACCACTCGAAAAAACCAAAACTATAAAAATACCAGAAAAAAAAAAAAAGAGAATCATGTACATAATTTTTAAGAAGGGTAAGATTTTCAAAGTATAACCTTGGTAGAGCAACTGACATGATAAAGTTAAAAAAAAAAAGCAACAAACTGGGAGGAAATATTAAATACATATATAACAAAGTTATTAATTATACTATATAACACTTCTAGAAATCAATGAGGAAAAAAAAATCCAGCCCAATAGAAATACAGGTAAAGAATATGAACAGAATTAACACAAGAAGTAAATGTTAAAGATATAAAAATGTTCATATAAATACTAATAAGGAAATGCAAAATTTGAGTGTCACCCTTTTTCACTTATCAGATTGGCAAACACAAAAAGATTGAAAACACGCAGTTCAGAAGAAGGGTTTGGATGGGTATTCCTACACACTTCTGGTAGAAGAGTGCTTGGGATCTGGATGTATGTGATTCATTCGGGGAATATTCTCAAGAGAAAGGGAGTAAGGGAAACAGGATGAGGCAGAGGAAGGAGTTAGGCAGGGATGTGAGCTCAGCTAGGCAGTTAGGCAGGCCTGATCCCACATAGAACTCTGGAGCAGAAATCACACCTACAGTTTGTCTCACTTTGAGACAGGAGACCTCAGCTTTTTGTACCTCAGGGTCAAATCATTTGCAGTGGGCTGACCAGGGCAGGGTTAGGAACAGTGGAGGACAAGAAACTCTCTGGGCAAGGGAGCATCTGTCAGATAGGTCCAGCCTCTGGAATAGAGCACAACTGTGAGCCATTAGAACCCAACACACTCAGCAGCTGAGAAATGGATGCTCTGGCCAAGGAAAAGGGATTTGGGTGGGGCACCGCGTATGTCCACTCTAAGGGATAAATTAATACAACTTTTTTGGAAGGTGATAATTATCAGAGTTTAAAATGCACAAATTCTAATACTGTATTAGATTAGAAAGATTCATTTCTAAAGAAGTACTAAAATATAAGTGCAAAGATTATTTTTGTTAATCTTTAACAGCCATACAATCAAAATTTGATCTATATTTATACTAACAAGAAACAATCCTCATTATATACTGTAGCGTGAAGGAAGCATGTTCAAGAGAAATGCTAATCACAAGATTTTTTTTTTTTTTACAAATAGATACCTGTTTGTATATGTATAGATGTATATAGATAGGAAAAAAATGTTGACGTACACATATCATACTGTTAATGTTTACTTCAAATAGTATGATATAGCAGAATGTGTTTCAAGAATGCATTACTTTTAAAAAAGGAAAATTAAAAAAATTAATTATGTATTAGTAAGTTTAAAAAGTTCCTACTGATTTTTAATTTGAAAAACTTGCAGTAAAAGAAAATTAGAACTGATTTCAGACTATGAGGTGTATTTAGTACCTATTTCAGTCAGAAAATATTTCGCTTTTGATGGAAATTATCTGGAATTACAGAAACATGGAGTTGCCATAATGGATGGCCAGAGACAAAGCCACACCTAATAATAATCTCAACTCCCTCCCTCTTTTTAGCTACCTTATTTCCCTATTACATTTTGAGTTCCTTGAAGGCATTTTTATTCTATGTTGAGCACTTGGAACAGTGCCTTTCCAATAAAAAGATGTTGACTGGTGAGATAAAAGAGATGAGAGGCAGAGAAGAGACTTGGGCCCTGATTCTTGAATTTTTTGCATACATGTCCCAAATTCTTTTCTGCAAAACATTATTTTTAATGGAAGCAATAACATTAGATGCTTGTGATACACATAAAGGATGATTCTGCTAATTGCAACAGCCTCTCTTCCAAAACTTAGCACTACTTCTCAAACATCAAAGTGTTGAAATGAGGATCTCAAAGATATATCTGCACTCAATGAACAATCTGCAAATGTTTGTTGCAGCATTATTTACAAAACCCAAGATGTAGAAATATTCTGAATGTCCATCAATGGATGAATAGATAAATATGTGGCACATACATACAATAGAATATTACCAAGCCTTAAAAAAGGAAATCTTGTAATATGTGCTAACGTAAATGTACCTTGACGACATTACGTTAAGTGAAACATGCCAGAAACAGAAGGACACATACTGTATGATTCCGCTTATACAAGGAATCTAAAATAGTCTAACTCATAGAAGTAGAGAGTAGAATGGTAGTTGCCAGGTACTAGGGGGAGGGAGAAATGAGGAGTTGCTAATCAAAGGGTATAAAGTTTCAGTTGGGCAAAATGAATAAGTGCTGAAGACCTGCTATACAATACTGTGTCTATCATTAACAATACTGTATTGTGTACTTAAAATCTGTGATGAGAATAGATCTCATGTTAATTGTTCTTACCACAAAACAAATAAACAAACAAAAAGAAACATAAATACGAGTATCAAATAGAAAAAAAAGTGAGAGAAAGAACTGTATTATACTGACAAAGAAAATCCATTCAAAACTGAAAGTGAAAAACTTTAATTTGTGGTGTGAACTTCTACAGAGCAGGAATCAGGTTTTATTGCTCTCTAAATCCCTAGTACCTAGTATGTAGAGGCACTTCATCATTTGTTATTAAATTAAGGGAATTTGATTTGTGAATTAAATTGATATTAAAACCTCAATTTTCGGACTATCATTTTATTATTTATTAAAATTTATTGGGGTGACACTAGTTAATAAAATTATATAGGTTTCAAGTGTACAATTCTATAATACATCATTTGTAAATTGCATTGTGTGTTCACCACCCAAAGTCAAGTTTTTGATCAATTACTTTCAAGACCTGAGAATTAAGAAAAAAGAATGGCAAAAACTAAAGAATTTCTGAGACTCTGAATTACTAGGCTACAAAAAGCCAGGTGAAATAATTTCTTACCAAGATGTACACTTTGCCGTCATGACCTTGGATACTGAATCTAAAAGTGCTTCTAGCAGAGGAGAGTTCCACCAGACACTGGGCAAAAATGCTCTGTACAAACTGAGACCTGTTAGAACAGAAATCAATTTTCACTTATGCACTTCTCATAATAACTCTAAATGGCAAAATGACCCAAAAATACCCACAGGGTAACTAAAAGACAGAGGCATGTGCATGCCAGACTTTTCTATATGCCACCCATTCCCTCACAATCTGTGCTAATGTGGATTTCGATATATTTTAATATATTTGTGTTTTCTCATCTTATTCTCCAATCCTTAATACATTATCTACCCCACACCTAACTATTGCTGCTAATGAATAAAAAATACTATGTTAGACTGTCAATATTCCATTTGTACTTTAGCGCATTAGACAGTGAATAACTAAGTTTAAAAAGGTGAGAAATTTCCTCCCAAACATGAGACAGTATTATCTATAATATTTTCCATTTGGATTCCTTCAATGTGTCATATCTGAGGTACATAATAAAAGTCTTTATGGGAGGATAAAGTTCAAGGTTATGTTCAAATTGCCATAATTTTAGACATCAATAAATAAGCTGAAATAAAGACATACTATAGCTAACTTTTGTTTGCAAACAAAAGAGATTCAAAGAAAAGAAACACTAATGAATTTAGTGGCTAAGTACTATTAAAAAAAAAAACACACAGGAGTCTTTTGAAAACTGACTCATGTTTCAAATTTTAAATAAGTCAAATTAAAACCAGAATTATTCAAAAACCTATTGATTAGGTTGTTAAGGCCTTGGATATCCAGCACATAGAAAGCACAAAAACCTTTCAAAATTAGGTTTATATGAGCACATGTGTCTATACCATTATATAAGCAAACCATAAATAAATCCTCAAGTCTTTTAAATGTGTGGTTTGGTTTAACTAACCTTTCCAAATAAAGAAAGGTATAAATAAAA
>NW_006494614.1:13903070-13908442 GCF_000325575.1 Pteropus alecto | reverse complement strand
ATTTGAAATTACAGAATAAACTTAATTTGCTATTTGTACCTTGGTATGATGGAAAAATTTCTCTCAGATGGCTGAATCACTATCTCTGTCATATAAAACTTGATGGTTTCTAGAAACAAAAAATAAGAAAATTAAAAATCTCACCAATACAATATTTTTACTGTGGGCATGTTGGTTCCAAATTATGATATTCAAACTAAATATTTGATATACTGGTAAAATCAACAATCAGTATAACTTTTAAAAAAATGACTTAGTTTATGAAGACAAAGCACTTATGACTAAAAAGAAATACTCCTGAGACTTCAGATATCTCAGTGTCATTTCAGAAGAGCATGCCCCAAGTGAATCTGGTACAGCAAGACTCTGATCACACATATAGAGGATTATAACAGTTAGCACATCATAGCTACAGCTTACTTATCTAGAAATCAGTCATTTGGTTTCCTCATTTCTATACAGTAGCCACAAACCTGGAAGTCATTGAAAAAGGCTTTTTAGTCATAGTATCCTAAAGCTCTTGCACAGATGCTGTGAACCTTACATTACTACTTACCCAGAATTTCACTGAGTCTATAAATGTACAATTTTCACCAAATTTGGTTATCTGATTACCTAGTTTACAGAAAAAGTTAAACAGTAAACTAAACACCTAATAGAAATAAATATAAACACGACCATTTTGGAGTTTTACAAAATCCATGAAAAATGTTTGTTCTCACTAGTAATAAAGGAAATGCAAATTAAAATGAGATTTTTTAAATATGAAATAAATAAAATAATTTTAATTAAGTGCAGCTCTGATAAAGACATGAAGAAATGGATACACATTCACATATGGCAGTCAGAATTGAAAATGATAGATTTCTTGAAAACCACTTGGCGAAGACCTTAAAATTGTGTATATATTTTGACACTATAAACATCTAAGAATTTATCTCAAAGAAATACTCATAGATATCTGCAAAAATTTGTCTATAAAGATGTTCATAATAATACTAATAGAAAAATACTGAAAACAAGTTAAATGTCTAAAATTTGAGGACAATTGGATTAAATAAACAATTGTACATTTATTTAGGGAAGAGAATTCTACACAGTCATTAAAAATAATGTACCAAATAATTTTTTTAAATAGGTAAATTGAGCAGTTTACATTTATTGATATGACATGTTTGATCTTCACTCTGACATTTTTTATTATTGTTTTTTGAATTTATATTGTCTTCCTAAATTTTTTTAAATAATTTTTTATTTTTCAATTACAGTTGACGTACAATATTACAGTAGTTTCAGGTGTATAACATAGTGATTAGAAACTTATATAATTTACAAAGTGGTCACCCTGATAAATCTAGTACCCATCTAACATGATACATAGTTATTACACTATTATTGACTATACTCCTCATGCTATACCTTGCATCCACGTAACTATTTTATAACTACCAAATAATTTTTAATTGGTTTCATAAGATGGGAAGTTACTCCTAATATTTTCTGAAAATGTATCTAGAGCCATGATGATGAATTTATCTATTGCTTCTTGAAGTTCAACTTTCATTTTACTATTTTGAAGTCATGTTATTAGATACAGAATTGAACCTTTTAACATTATGAAGTGATCACTTTTATCCCAGCTATTTAGTGGTGACACATATTCACCCATTTATTTACTACTTTCTTTACCAATCCTTCTTGAACTTAGATCTTCTATTTGAGATCATTTTCTTCTACCTGATATGATATAGAGGTAAAATTTCTTTTAATAAGAAATCAACCACTAGAGAAGAATTATCTCAGTTTTTGTCATAAAATATATGTATCTTTATCTTGATTCTTTCATACAGGACATTTTCACCTGATATAAAATCCTAGGTTGACCTCTGTATACACTGACACTATCATTCCACTGCATTCAAAATTCCATTACTGCTATTCCTTTGAAAGTGATCTGTCATTTTTCTTTGGTTGCTTTTAAGATTTTCTCTTTTTTTCTTTTTCACTTTTCCTGCAGTATCACTGATGTGCCTACCTATAGATTTCCTTTTTATCTTACTTGGGCCTCATTTGATTAGAATTCACTGGATCTCTTGAATTGTTGTTCATCACTTCCATAAAATTCTTAGCAATTATCTCTTCAAATATTGCCTATGTTCCATTCTATTTTCTTTTCCTTCTATAAGTCTGATTAAACACATGTTAGATCTTCTTGGTGTGTTTTATGTCTCTTTCTCTTCTATATTTTTTGTCTTGTCTCTCTGTGCTGGATTACAGATTATTCTTCTCATCTATCTTCTGTTCATTAATTCTTTCTCCCAGTTGGACCTAGTCTGTCATTAAACCACCCACTGAATTCTAAATTTCAATTATAATACATTTTAAAAAATTCTGGGGGGTAGCTCCAGAGTGTAGTGGTTAGTACATCTGCTTTACGCGCAGAAGGTCCTGGGTTCCCACCCCAGGTGGAGCTATGGTCCATACCCTGGGTGCGCTAGGTCCCCGGTGCGCCAGGCCGCAGGTACTCGCCGCCAGCATGTGGGAGGAGATGCTCCACCTTCAGAGATCCAGTTCTTAAAAAAAATAAGGGAGACGGCAACATTCGTAGGTCAGGGGTGGAAGTAGGGAGGGGTAATCAAAAAGAGAGGGAAAAAAAATTCTACTGTGGATATTTCCAAATATTTTTATAGTTTCCTTTTCCTGTCAATACATTTAAACAGCTAGTTTCCTTTTTCTTTTGATACATCTGAATCTGTCTTTAATTGTTAAATATAGTAAACATGATAATTTTACAGTTTACATCTGGTAATTCTAATAAAAGAAGTCTGTTTCTTTTTGCTGTTTTTGTTAGTTCTTATTGATGAAAATCTAGTTTATTTGTTCGCTTATTTACCTTTGGTTGTATGGTAAACGCTATACTTGACGAATTATTTGGAGGAATAATATGAGTTTCACAATGAAGGTATTTTCCTCCAGAAGTGAAATGCTTTTGATATTGCCAGATGCATTGTGTTATGTCTATTACAAGGTAGACTAACCAAGTTCAAGACTTGAAATTCCCTAAAGTCTCAAAGGATTAATACCTATCTATAATTCTACAGGGCTAATCTACTTCTGATTCACCTTCACTGTGAGGGTATGGCTCTTTAGGGTGTCATTTTTTGTAGACAGTCACCTACTAGGTTCCCATCTTGTGTAGTCTTTGATTTCTGTTCTTACTTATCAAGGCAATCAGAATAAAAGTTCTAATTTTAGAGAACTGGCAAATTGCAGGGGAAAAGTGGTTTATTTTTTGTGCTAAACTCTCGAGTATGCTTTTGTGATACTTTACTCACATATTTTCCATTTATCTTGCTCTTCATTCCTTCCTGTGGATTCCAGTTACCATCTGGAATCCTTCACTTTAGCCTGAAGAATTTTCTTTAGCAGTTTTTGTAGAGAATATTTGCTAGGAATGCATTATTTTCATTTATTTATATGAACAATCCTTATTTTGCCTTCATTTTTTGAAGGATAGTTTTGCTGAATATAAAACTGTTAGTTGACAGTATTCTCCCTCACCCACCCAGTACATTTAATATCTCATTTTAGTGTCTTCTGGCTGTCATTATTTCTATAAGAAACAAGTCTTAATTAATTGTAACATGAAATCCCTATATGTCATGTTTTTTATTTTTTTCTTTTGCTACTTTCAAGATTCTCTTTTCATCTTTGGTTTTTAGCAGTTTGTCTACAATGTGCCTGGGTGAAGTATTCTTTGTGGTTATCCTACTTGAGATTCATTATAATTCTTGGATCTGAAAGTTAATATTTTTCACCAAATTTGCCAAGATTTCAACCATTTTTTTCTACAAATTTTTATTTTCTAACACCTTCTTTTTCTCCTCACCTTCCGATACCCCAATTACACATTTATTAAAACACAATACTGTCCTACAAATCTCTGAGGTTCTGTTCATTTGCTTCAGACTTTTTTCTCTGTTCTTTGGATTGGTTAATTTCCATTAATCTACCTTCAAGTTCAATGATTTTCTTCTTTCTTTTATCTCAAATATGTGGTTAAACTAATCTAGTGAATTCTTCTTTATAGTTACTGTACTTTTCAGCTGTATAATTATAAATTGATTCTTTCTTTGAAGTTTCCAATTTGTTGAGATTTATTAGTTCACTCAACAGTTTTTTAAAATTTCTTTGCCATATTTATAATAGTTGCTCAACATCTTTGTCTGCTAAATATAGTATTTGCACTTACTAGTACCTGTTATTGAGTTCCATTTTTTCCTTGATTATTACTCTTTTCTGTCCCTTTGCATTTCTAATAATTTCTGGAGACCATATGTATTACATGTAGCAATTATAAATTTTCTTTTGTTCTTTTAAGGGTAGTCAGTTTATAGATATAGTAGTCAATTAACTAGCCTGGATTCAAACTGTGAAATATGTCTTTGCACAGTGTGTAGCCACTAATGGCTCTGTTCAGTTTTATTTTGTTTAGCTGGTTCCCTAGTATTTACTATATCGGCTGAGTTAAACTTTGTGAGCAAAGTTGGGGAGAGGTTCTGCTCAAATATCTCAAGCTTCCTTCCATTTTCTGCTGCCCAAATTGTGTGTGGATTGAGAAATGCAATCTAAGGCACGGCAAATCGGCAAATGTCTCCAACCTTTCAATTCTTACAGGATTCTGGCATCTCTTGCGTGCATGTATAGTTTACCAGTCAGCCAGAGTTGCATGAAGAGTTATCATCTCAGCGCTTCTATGGTCCTTTTGCTTCTAAAATTTCACTCTTTAATTTCTAGTTTCTCTTTCGCCTAACTTGAACCAAATCTACCACCTGTATTCAATAAAGCTATGGGATTTTCCTGCCCAAATTGGGATGGGGAGACTGCCAATGCCCCCCAGCAAAAAGGTAAAAAATTTGCCATTCTAACCCAATCCAGTAACAGTTTGTCAAAACTAAACACTTCTCAAATCATTGCTTCATTTTGGTCTTCCAGTGGTTGTCTTAAGAATTTTTTGAACTTGTACCGTCTTGTACTTGTTTTCTGCAGAATGGAATTGTCCATTTTCTTTATGCCACCATTTTTGGAAGTGGAGTCCTACTAATTTACTTTTAGAGTAGATGTAAAAATAGCTCTCTTGCACCACACCACACACACTCACACATATTGACCTCCTAATATACTTAATGTTACATCATAAAGATTTTTGGTTAAATCAATATTCAGTGTTCATATTACTACAACTGTAATGATATCTTGGCAATGTTTCCTAAGTGTTCAACCTTCTGTTTTCCTGCTTTCTTTTTTGTGTTTAGTTTTCCAAGCACCTTTAGCTAATTTTTCCCATATGATGAAGTGACTTGTCTCAAGAT
>NW_006494614.1:13763686-13902111 GCF_000325575.1 Pteropus alecto | reverse complement strand
CTCACCTTCTGATTCCCCAATTACACATTTATTAAAACACAATACTGTCCTACAAATCTCTGAGGTTCTGTTCATTTGCTTCAGACTTTTTTCTCTGTTCTTTGGATTGGTTAATTTCCATTAATCTACCTTCAAGTTCAATGATTTTCTTCTTTCTTTTATCTCAAATATGTGGTTAAACTAATCTAGTGAATTCTTCTTTATAGTTACTGTACTTTTCAGCTGTATAATTATAAATTGATTCTTTCTTTGAAGTTTCCAATTTGTTGAGATTTATTAGTTCACTCAATAGTTTTTTAAAATTTCTTTGCCATATTTATAATAGTTGCTCAACATCTTTGTCTGCTAAATATAGTATTTGCACTTACTAGTACCTGTTATTGAGTTCCATTTTTTCCTTGATTATTACTCTTTTCTGTCCCTTTGCATTTCTAATAATTTCTGGAGACCATATGTATTACATGTAGCAATTATAAATTTTCTTTTGTTCTTTTAAGGGTAGTCAGTTTATAGATATAGTAGTCAATTAACTAGCCTGGATTCAAACTGTGAAATATGTCTTTGCACAGTGTGTAGCCACTAATGGCTCTGTTCAGTTTTATTTTGTTTAGCTGGTTCCCTAGTATTTACTATATCGGCTGAGTTAAACTTTGTGAGCAAAGTTGGGGAGAGGTTCTGCTCAAATATCTCAAGCTTCCTTCCATTTTCTGCTGCCCAAATTGTGTGTGGATTGAGAAATGCAATCTAAGGCACGGCAAATCTGCAAATGTCTCCAACCTTTCAATTCTTACAGGATTCTGGCATCTCTTGCGTGCATGTATAGTTTACCAGTCAGCCAGAGTTGCATGAAGAGTTATCATCTCAGCGCTTCTATGGTCCTTTTGCTTCTAAAATTTCACTCTTTAATTTCTAGTTTCTCTTTCGCCTAACTTGAACCAAATCTACCACCTGTATTCAATAAAGCTATGGGATTTTCCTGCCCAAATTGGGATGGGGAGACTGCCAATGCCCCCCAGCAAAAAGGTAAAAAATTTGCCATTCTAACCCAATCCAGTAACAGTTTGTCAAAACTAAACACTTCTCAAATCATTGCTTCATTTTGGTCTTCCAGTGGTTGTCTTAAGAATTTTTTGAACTTGTACTGTCTTGTACTTGTTTTCTGCAGAATGGAATTGTCCATTTTCTTTATGCCACCATTTTTGGAAGTGGAGTCCTACTAATTTACTTTTAGAGTAGATGTAAAAATAGCTCTCTTGCACCACACCACACACACTCACACATATTGACCTCCTAATATACTTAATGTTACATCATAAAGATTTTTGGTTAAATCAATATTCAGTGTTCACATTACTACAACTGTAATGATATCTTGGCAATGTTACTTAAGTGTTCAACCTTCTGTTTTCCTGCTTTCTTTTTTGTGTTTAGTTTTCCAAGCACCTTTAGCTAATTTTTCCCATATGATGAAGTGACTTGTCTCAAGATTATTTGTTACATGTAGTCAAATGAATCAAAGAATTTGTTTCACCTTACAATTGAAAACGTCTTTACTATAATCTTCTCTCCCCTTGATTCAATCCAGACTGTTATCCTCTAGGCCTGCTGCATATCCCTGAAACTTCCTTAATCTGCTCTCCTGTGTTGAATAATCTGTTTCCTAAATCCCATGTCTTCTCTTTTGAAGTTAAATGCCTAGCTTTGGTAATAAACATCTTAAGGTAGATTCCTAAGAAAAATATCTCTGTGATCTATATTTTAAAACCATTTTACCAGAAATGTATTTGTTATCCTTACATTTGATTGATGATTTGTCTGTGTATAGAATTCTGGGTTAAATATTTTTTTCCTTCTAAATTATCAAGGTATTGCTTCATTATCTTCTAGCTTTCAATACTGCTATTAAGAAGTTCAATTCCATTCTAATTCCTAATCTTTTGTCCACTACCTGCTTTTTCCTCTCTAGAAACTTCATCCTTAGTGTTCAGAAATTACTTAATGAAGTGGCTTTGAGTAGCTTCCCTGACATCTCTCCATTAATTATACTTGATACTTACTGGGCCCTTTCTGTTGACAAACTTAAGCTCTACCTCTGGAAAATAGCTTTAATGTGTTTTTGGTGTTTTGTTCCTTGAAGTTCTATTCTCTATTCTCTCTTTCTACAATTTTGATTATCTAGAAGTTGGGTGTCCTTACAGGCTTGATCCATTTATTCAAATAAATATTACTGGATACCCACCATGTGCCAGATATTGTTCTAAGTATTGAGATTACAGTGATAAATTGTTTCTTCTCAGTGACTTTACTCTGTTTACTTGATTATTTATTTGTCTTTATCTCTTTCATGTTGGAGGTTTCCTCAAGTATTTGTTGATTGTCAGCAATCAATTCATATTTAAGTGTAAAGTACTAAAATGCCAAAAAGAAGTTTTGGGTGTAGGAACAAGCCTTGTTGACTGTAAGATGGCTGAATATGAGCTCATTTTTTGTTGAACGACCTCTAAGAATTGGTGTCTGCAAATCTTTTCTCCTGTTGGTATTCCTCCATTATTCTGAGATAGGGTTCTCAAAACTCCTACCTTGAGAATATTATCACGTTGAGACTTAGGAGTCTTAGAACTCCACATATAAACTTTGAATTAATTGTCCTGCTTCTATCTAGCCCTTGTCTCAGACAGTCTTCTCTGCTACCTGCTGCCTCCAAATTCTGACCAGTTCTAGGGTTCTACGGTGAGTACTGGCTCATTCCTCATCCAAATGATTTTCTGTAGACACTTATGAGTGTGTTCCCGCATGTCTCTCAGCTTTACAGCTTCCAAAGAGAGTTTGCTTACATTTCTTGTTTATGTCACTGTTTTCTCCTTTCCATTTCTCTTTGTCTCTGTAGATGTAAATCTTTTTTTATTCTCTAATGTTTTGACTAGGTTTCAATGAGGAATGAAAAGAATTTTAAAACTCAATTCACCTTAACTTGAAATTTCTAAGTGGTTGCTTAGGAGGCTTGCTTTCATTCTCCAAAAATAATATTGAGGGTAGCATCCTTTACTACTACTCATTCTTCCTTTTATGTTCACTCTGAGCAAGTAACTACTTACAAGATTCTGATTTAAAGAACAAAAGTTATCACCATCTGCCTTCCCTTATGTACAATAGCTTCACTTAAATTACAACTTCTAATTAATTATATTAAAACAATTATTTGTCACCCACAAAATTAACACAGCATTTTGTAGCTCTCTAGATATTTTTAAACTCTATCTTTAAATAGTGATATGTTTTAATTATCAGGATTTTCATTATTATATTTTAAAGTGGTATAACACAGACTTTGTAGAAAACATAATTAACATTATTGGGGAAAAGAACAAGGAACAGAGAACAAAACTCAAAATGTGTTTTCTTCCATTTTGACAGGTTCTCTCCCATACTTATCCCTGAGGCAGAGGGCAGTCAAAAAAAGCAATTTCTCCATCATCTCTGGCAACCAACTCTTCTAATTGAGGAGTTGTATTAAGAAAAAGCTCCAAACTTCTTTAAGACAGACTCAAGTATGAACTTTATGCTATTGCTTCATATCTACAAAGAGGATATGAAACATTAAAAATAACCCAACTTCATAATGCTCAAAACTCAATACTATGTACTTATAAAGGTCAAATACACAAAGTTCTTAGAATATTGAATGATATATTAGTTGATTTCTATTTTAAAAAGTATTGATTCACAACATATATTAATCATCCATCTTTCACATATATTTCCTATAAAATCCTCTATTGGTTTTTTAACAAAAAGGCAACCATTTTGGCTTTTTTATTATGAAATTCTTACCTGATGACATGGTCTCTCCCAACATTACCTTGCAGCGCTTACAAATTACTTTGGTATTTGCCTTTGGTTTCTGTAGAACAGAAAAATGTCATTTAAATGTCATTCGACTTTTCTTAAAAGGAATATATAATTTTAACATAGTCTCTAGAGTATACGTTGAACTTTACATTTTATTTTGCCCTCACTAAATACTGGGAATACATTGAGTTTGTGTGTATAATTCACATGCAAAGAGATAATTTTTTTTCAATTCTAAAGACAGAATAATGAACAGACTAATTTTTCTAAACCTAGCCACTTCTTGATGATCTAAATGTTGCCAGATAATTTGAACAAGAAGCACCTTATATTTCTAGAAAGTACTTCCAAAAAACCCTAATTATTTAGAATTGGCAGATAGTGGGCAACAAAAGCAGAGAGGATAGGTGACTTGCCTCGTGTGTCTGGAAAACAGAAGAAGTAGGACTTGAACTCATTATTTTGACTTTTATTCCAGTTTAACTTATGTGAAAGAAATCTAGAAATCATAACCACCCATCAGAAGTTAAAAATATCTAACCCATTCATATAATATTATTTTTCCATTTAAGACATGCATTGTAACAGGAAAGATGGATAGTGTTCTGGGACAAATCTAACCCATTCATATAATATTATTTTTCTAACCCATTCATATAATATTATTTTTCCATTTAAGACATGCATTGTAACAGGAAAGATGGATAATGTTCTGGGACAAATCCCTGAAACATTCTTAAAATTCAAAAATCCAAATTCATTATTTGGGATACAGATTAAAATAGCTAGCATTCACTTATTCATTAAGAAAACAAAAAATGCTCTGAGATACAGAGAACAGAGGGTGGTTACCAGAGATGGGGTTGGGTGAGGGGTAGGCAAAAATGGGTGAAGGGGGTCAAAAGATACAAACTTTCAGTTATAAAATAAATAAGTCATAGGGATGTAATGTACGGCATGACGAAAAAAGATACAAACTTTCAGTTATAAAACAAATAAGTCATAGGGATGTAATGTACGGCATGGCGACCTATAGTTAATAATACCATATTGTATATTTAAAAGTTGCTAAGAGAATACATCTTACAAGTTCTCATCACAAGAAAAAAAGTTGTAACTATGTATGGTGCTGATGTTAACTAGACTCATTGTGTGATCATCTGACACTATTACAAATATCAAATCATTATGCTGTACACCTGAAAGTAATATAATGTTACATGTCAATTATGCATCAATAAAAATTTTTTCCTGATTTGTAGTTTGTTGTAAGAGATTATATTATAAACAATAGCATAGTGATTAATAGCTGAGTCTGGGACTGGACTTCCTAAATTTAAATCCCAACTCCGTTATTCACTAGACTCGTGACCTGTGATCTTGGGCAAGTTAATTACCATTTTGGTGTCCTCATCTGTAAAATGTGGTTAAAAGTAGCATTTAACTCATAGAGCTATTTATTAAGATTTAGAAAGGAGTGTTGTAAAGCACTGTCCTGGGCACAGGGTAACTGCTAGGTAGATATTATTTAATATAATACCCTTTGGCACACATCATTCAAGAAATGGGCCAAAAAACATACTTTCACAAAAAGAGACCAATTTTTTGCCTTTTACTAGACAGCCACTGTGTATTAAGAATCTAAAACAAATGCATCCATATTAATACTTTGGTTAGAGTCATACAGTATTTTTCTCACCTGGATACATTGCAACATAGCAGAAATTATATACAAGTGAGCAGGGAGAAATAAGTTCTGTAACTCTGGCTACTTGAGGTCATGTCTCATGGGAAACCACAGAATAGAGTACTGGTCTAAGTGAGGAAGTACAGTGACTTTCCAGTGTGGGATAATATACATATTAATCTAAGGTATAAGTCTTAACAGATTAGTATAAGGGAGTAGAATTATATTTCCCTTAACATAACTACTTCATGAAAAACTATATAAGAAGCACAATAAAAATGAATTCCACAGAGTGCTGCTGGTAACTGATAGAGCTGGTATTTGAATCCAGCTTTCTTAGATGCTAAAGCTTATGCTTCTAAGTACTTACGCCAAATGTTTTCCAAAGCAATTCATAAAATCAGTTCAATGGGTTACAGCCTGAATTTTTAAAAAACAAAATGCAATAGAAAATATCACAGTGCTTCAAACATAGGATAAGTATTGCCTCAAGAACCCTTACTTGAGGTGTGTTAATGTATCTGTGTCTCTCTGTGTGTATTATCAAATCTTGATGTAAAAAATGTATTTTTTACTTAGAAGTCAAAAAAGCCCAAAGTCACAGACATAGAAACCAAGGTAGGTCCCAATTTGTTGAGGTCCAGGCAAGGTTATAGGAAGAGGACAGCTCAGAAACCAGGTATGCTCTACTGTAAAGTTGAATATTTTGGCAGTTTCTGCTTTCTTACAGTAAAATCTGCCTGTATGGCTACAAATTGGTATTAAAGACACTTTTTAAAGGATCTTATTTTGTCCAATTCAGACCATCCTCATTAAGCTTTACCAAAACAAAGGGTTTTACTAAAAACTAATACAGAGTGTTAGAGTAGCATTGCTTGAGAAAAAGGGATTTTCTATTCGAAACAGACAATTTTTCATCAGGTACTCTATTATGTACTTCATTTACTTATAACACATTTCACTTTGTCTTTCAATGAAGCAGGAAAAGTAGTTTATGTTGCTTTGTTTTTAAAATAAGATTCTATCATTCATTCATTCATTCATTCATTCATTATGGTGACATTGGTTAACGAAATCCAATAAGTTTCAGCTGTACAAGATTCTATCTTTGGAAGACCTGGGTAATCAGAATTTTAAAATCTGATCAATAAAAAGTAAATTGCCTCAACCAACCAAATTTGTGGATTTTGATTCAATGAACTGACAGTAGAATGTACTTTTGATATAACTGGTAAAATCTGTATATGGCCTAGACTGTATAAACTAATAATTGCTTATTTTTTTTAGGTGTAAAAATGACACTGTGGCTAAGTAAAAATGAAAAACCCATACAGGGATGAAATGACATAATGTCTGGGATTTGTTTTAAAGTGCCTCAGAAAAAAAAAATAACAAAAAGGACAGATGAAGCATACTTTATGAATCATGAAGTTCATAGTTCTATTCTTTTTTATATTTGTGGGTGTTGACAAACTCCAACACATTATTCTAAGAAAATAAAAAAGACACCTATGGATTTAACAAAATTAATTACCAAAATCAATAAATTAGTGCTAAGTACCCTAAGAAAGGAAAAAAAGGTAAAAACGGTTGTTATACTCTCTAGCTATAATATAATTGAAGTTAAATTTCAATTGTTCTTTAAAAAATATGATGAAGTCATAAGCATGGCTATACTTTCTAAGTCTAGAATAACCTTGTGAATCTTATATAAGGTAGACATGCCATCTTTACCACCTATTATAAGATACAAAGTTTTTATTATGTTGATAGACACAAAAAAATAGCACAAGAGGTAACAAAGGCAAAAACAAGGAAATCTTCAACAGATATCTTTAGAAAACAAAGGTATATACTGCTGCCACGTTAACAGAGGCACAGATAACAAACTGTATACTCTAAGGGAATACTGAAAAAAAGATATAAGTTTTAGACTTTATGTTTGCTCTTTTTAAAATCAGATCTTTTAAATTATTATAACACTTAATTTTGTTTAAAGAGAAACTGGTTTGTAATGCATTTTTCTTGACCTATGCTTAAAGGAAAGAATAAATTAAGTCCTGCAATGAAGCAGCCTAACAGTGTGGGAACTCTACAGAGCAAACATCAAAGAAAGACATTGTTGTGGACTAATTAAATCAATATATCTGAGAGATGGCACTGCTGCTCAGAGAGGTGGATTAGCCTCCTGTCCTCATTTTTATTTTCCTCTGTGTTGTTTCACTTTCTAAGGACTCTTGATATTGTCTTGCCAAAAAAATGTTTCCCAAGAGATACCATTAGGATGCTGTGTCACCATGTGACATTTCAAAACCATGCTAGATGGTAGATTGGGTGATATGAGAAATAGGTTTTCAATAGCACAGAGCAGCCTTGTTCCCACAGGAGCCTTGAGAGCACTGTTTAAGCAGTCCCTCCAAATTTATGTTACTATTTTGGTCACAGGCATACTCTTTCAACTGTTGCAATATGCAATTAAAGCGAAACTTCCATCTAGGCTAACTTGAAAGCAATCTTGTCAACAGCAGCTTGTCATGATAGTAATTTCCCAATCTCCCTGATACTAAAAACCACAGTGTCTGAATATGAAGGGTGTTCCTTTAACACATAGGACGGCTGTTCACAATTAAGAGAAATTCTTATAAATTGCATCCTATAACTGATATATATATGAAGAATATGTTTTGATATAGAGTGCAGTTTATCTAAAAATGGAAACTCATGGTTTCTCTTAATTTTTCTCCACTTCTCTTCCACTCACACTCTCCAAATTATTTTTTTTAATTTATAACTTAATCATAATAAGTTAAACCACTTAAAGCAGTATAATATTATGTGTACCGTATATAGTGAAATATGTAGTATATAAATTTAGATTAAAATAATAAGTTAAACCACTTAAAGCAGTATAATATTATGTATACCGTATAGTGAAATATGTAGTATATAAATTTCGATTAAAATATAATTTTAATATAACCATATTAAATTATAACAGATTTATATTACTTTACCACTTAATTTTTAAAATCACAGAAGACTAAAGTACTATAATTTAAAATGAATGAGGTAAAGAGATTGGTGTGTATGGTGAGAGATGAGGCACATAAATAATTATAACAACCTCCATATTTGATGAATTTCCTTACTCTCTCTCAAAATAGAAAATAGTTCTATAAACTAACTTACAACCAAAGAGCTGCCCAGCTGCTGCGTATTTCCTGAAGCGTCTCAGTTCTCATTATAGAAATTAAATGAAATTCAACACATATTACTTCTGTTCCTATCAATAATCAGATGTTAAAACGAAAATCCTCTGGCAAAAATTTTCTTTACTTTTTTAAATCACATCTGTATTGACTTGCCATCAGGAGAATGACTTCTCACCAGGTCCAAGTCAATGCCATTGATTTTCTTTTAAAATAAGGTAAACCACTTGTTCTCTGCAGGGAGAGGAAACTGCCTTCTCCCTAAAGCAACTTTTACAGCAAGAGCCACCAGACCTCACATTGTCTACCACCAACAGAGAGCCTATAGCTCTAGCTTCATGTCCACGCTAGGGCTCCTCCATTTCCTCTTCTTCCTAGTTGGCATCTGCTTTTATGACATAAGCAGAAGTCTAGACTATGGGCAGACACAAGAAAATGCCTAGGTCTAATTGCAATTTGAATTTAAATCAGACTATGAAGATAAAATGTACAATTATGAAATATTGAAAACAAGAAAGTAGGGCGTTTTGGTTCGTAAAATGGTAACATTCCCAGTTCTATGCATGAAGAAGTCCTCTTCCCCTTCTTCCTCCACCCCTGTGGGCTATTTTGCTTTAAGGCCATATGCTCTTACTATGTCAATAGAGCAGAGCTGGAGAACAGAGGCAATTGAAAACAATGGATTTTGGTTTTTAGAACAGTCTGTGTAACAGGCCCTGAATTAAGAAAAGATCAGCAAAACTAGTTTCTAAGCCAACCTCTGCATTAGCATTTATTCTGAAGATATTTTACCAATTTAAAATGGTTCTCAGAAGAAAGACGGTGCGTCACCACTGGGGCTAGTTCAGGTCTTGGCTGCCACAAATCACTTCTTAAATTCACCAAGAAGAAAGAGTCTCCAATAAAACAGTCATTCTCTTGTGGATGAAGTGGCTTATTCGCAAAAGGGTCCGGGTGACAACACCATTCTCCGACTAGAGTTCCCCAGTTGTCACTTGGCAATGGGAGCACCCTGAGGAGCTTCCTAGTAGAAAGAAGAAAAACTATTTTTTACAGAACAAAATGGAAATGTAGCATTTTCTTAATTAAATCAGCATGAAAGATTAAAGAAACACATTAACGACATTGCTTGCTGTGTTTATTTCACCCCAGATTACAAAGGTAATATATACTCACTACAGACAATTTTGAAAATGCAGACAGCTACAAAGAAAACAAACATCCATCCTTTCCTTACTGCCCAAGGACAAGTAACAACTTTGTACATGAAGGTATATTTCCTTGCCATCCTTTCAAGAAACACAGTTGTACATATGCATACCAAGTCTGGGATCAGAGGATGTATGCAAACTATATCTTGCTTTCATTGTTTTATTTAATTATATTATTCTTAACGACTTCATTCTACTATATAGGAATACCAAAACTTTTTAGATCATTCCCTCATTGTTAGATATTTAGGTTTTCAGTTTCTCATTATCAACAACCCTGTGATGAACATTCTTATTAGAAAACTTGTGTATATATCTGATTATTTCCTTGGGAAAAAAATCTTATGAGTGTGAGATTACAAGCACAAATGATATGCATATTTTTAAACCCAATACCTGTATTGGCAAACTGCTTTCCAAAAAGGCTATAAGAATCTGTAATTCTTCCACTTACCTTCTTCAAAATTTAATACTATATATTTTTTTCATGTGTGGATGAAAATGTTTCCAATACAGCTTTAATTGGCAATTCTTTAATTAATGGTGTGATTGAACAGACATATATTTAGTGATCACTGTGTTTCTTCCATGAATTGTGATCGATGACTACTTTCTGATGCGGTATTATTGTGTTATTAATTTATAAAAACCTATTCTATATTAAAGATAGTAGTCCTTTGTCTATCATTTGTGGCAAATACTTTTTTCATTGTTATTGTCTTTTAATTTGGTTTACATGTCTTAAACTTCGAATCACCTAACCCTTTTCTTTGTGATTTCTCTCACTACTATTTTTATAAATTTTTTGCTTTGGAGTAATTTTAGATTTACAGGAAAGTTACAGAACAGTACAGATAGTTCTTATATACAGTTAACTTAACTTTCTCTAATGTTTACATCTCATTTAACTATGGAAGATGTGTCAAAACTACAGACTTTATCCGGATTTCCCTAGTTTTTCTACTAAGGTCCTGTTTCAGGATCCAATTCATGATAACATACCGCATTTAGTCATCATGTTTCCCTAGTGTCCTCTAGTCTGTGGCAATTTCTCAGTCTTCCCTTATTTTTTAGAACCTTGAGATTTTTGAAGAATACCAGTCAGTTGTTTTGCAAAATATACCTCAGTTTGAGTTTGTCTGATATTTTCCTTAAGATTAGACTGGGCTTATGGGTTTGGGGAAAAAATACCACAGAGGTGAGTCCCCTTCTCATCACATCATATTGGAGGTTACACCTTATCAATATGACTTATCACTGGTGATGTTAATTTTGATCACTTGGTTAAGATGATACCTGCTAAGTTTCCCTACTAGTAAAGCTACCATCTCTCCCCTTGTATACTCTATTCCTTGGAAATGAGTCATTAAGCCCAGGCCACACTCAAGGGGAGAGAAATTAAGCTTCGCTCTGCCATTCTTTTTTATGCTTAGAACATTCTTATAATTAAGTAGTCCCTTATATTTCCTAATAGTTTTCTTTTTATGGTTTCTTTTTTCTTTTCTAGACAACAATAGATAATTGAGATTTTACCAGGTGGGAAGCCAAACGTGGTTCACTTCCATTCTACTCTAAACTAGGAAGATCGGTCTAAGGGGAGAAGAAATGAGAGCAGGATAATGAGGACATTTCAAAATAATTTATCCTGAGAAAAACTGAGACTAGAAATTTGCTCATGGTCTTTCTAATGTCCATGAGCATTGTGAATGCTCAAAGCATCCTGAATACTTGCATATTTCCGCTCTTATCACTGGAACCATGTGCTTACTAAGAGTCAACTGTGTTTGATCACAGACCTGTTTATGACACTTGTGTATGTGACATTAGTTACATAATTCAATTAAGTTGTAGGCAAACCACAGAAATATGAGTTGCTATTCCTCTGAAATCTAAAGCTTTCAGACTAGATGAAAGCCAGTTGTTAAAAAAAAAAAAATCACTGGTGGGATGTGGGAGCTATAACTATAGAACAGTGGGGAGAAGAATAAAAAGTCAAAATCTAGAAGAATTCTGCAATCAGACTGTTGCAATAGTGTTTAACTATTCATTCCACTTTAAAGAAACTGAACTGGAAATTGTGGATGATGAATTTTGGATGGCTTAAGTGAAAAAAGCTATACAACAGTGGAGTCATATTCAACAGAAAGATATTGATTCCATAATAAATTACTGGTAAATTAATGTATATTTGCATGTTTTAAATAAAATGTTTAAGATGTTAATTTATCATTTTTTAATGATTCTCCCATATCAACCCTTTCCTTCATTCGCCAATCAACTATGAGTCTCGTAAAAGGGCAATTACATTATGGAAGACATTTAATTTATAACTCCAAAGGACAGAAGTAAGAACAAGAAAGGCTGATTTTAGTTTAATAGAAGAAATTTTCCTTTCAAATTAGGAGATGCTGCACCACTAGCATTATTCAAGCTTCTGAGCCTGTTAAAAATATTAAGTGATCTTTTAACATAGTTTCTAAAAGTCTACTATGAATCAGGCATTATGCTGACACCAAATATTAATACATACTGTCTCTTTTCTCAAGGTACTCATGTTCTAGAAGATACAAACATATAAACAAATACTAAAACCATAATGTAATAAATGCGCATAACACAGTAGTGGTTCTAAATTCCTGTGGGGTGGAGGGGGAGGAGACAGCTCAGATCTTTTTGAAAATTTGATGAAAGCTTTATAGCTCCTTTCTTCAAATATACATTCTCACATGCATGTAAAATCGGCAGATTACTTTAGAGGATTCATGGATTTGCAAAACCAATCCATGAATTCAGGGCAATGTAAAAGTGCTAGGAGAGTAGAGTATACATGGACTTCAGAGAAGAAATAACATCTGAGCTGACCTTTGAAGGATAAATAGTAGTTCTCTAGGCAATGGATGGAATTAAAGGCATTAAGGGTGGAGGAAACAATGTGAAGATGGCACCATATCTGTTTAACTTAACGCTGTATTCCTAGTGTCTGACACAGTGCCTGATTCATAGTGTAAGTCCTTAAATATTTGTTAAAGGAATGAACAAGCATATTTTCATAACTTTAACATGCAAGGCCCCTGGCTGGGTCTGCTGCATACTGGGATGAAAAGGTTAACAAACCTTTTCTCTTGCTGCCTGAGAACTTGACCTTTGGTTTAACCACCTAGTTCTGTTACCCTGGGAACCAAGTAGATGGTAGGCATCAATTATATTGCTAGGCGATGCTGCTTATGGTAAAAAGGTTCCCTGATTGGTAAATGGTATCTCGACTGGGTAGAAGTATAAATGAGCTGTAAATATCTCATGAGGATGCCATGCTTTGGACTTCCCCGAATGCAGTCCTTTGTGGAGACTGCCAAAGAATTGTTTCAAGAGATACTTGCTGCTTAGGGCCTGAGGCTTCTTCTCAGGGTATCTCCTGCACCTGCCTAATGTGGATCTTGCATTTTACACCTGGAACCATGTTGTATGGGAAGACAAGAGTCCCCAAACAGTTATATGAGCTTGTTTGAACTGCTGCAAGACCCCTTGTTTGAACTGCTGCAAGACTCCTGCTGAGAGGAATGCCTGATGTTGACCTGCTGGCAAGAAATGTGGCCTGTGGTAGTGTTGTGAGTCTGCATGTTTAGTCGAACTTAAGACCTCTGGTGGGCACTACACACACCTTTTCCATTTAATGCTCACTAAAACTTTGTGAGATAAGAATTTCCATTTCCCTTTAACAGAGGAGGAAATGTAGGCTCAGAAATGTTAAATAATCTGTACAAGTTCACACAGCCAGAAGTGATAAATGAAGGCAGGATCTAAATCCAGGTCTTCCTGGCTTCAAAGCTAACCTCTTTCCCATGGAAAAGATTCTTTCCCCTGGCAATGCAGAGCATGAGTAAAGGAGAGACTGGGAAAATGGGACAGTGGCACAATGTGTAGGGTGTTACATGGCAACCTAAGGGGCATAGACTTGGCTCTACAGATAAGTGGGAAGCATTATAGAATTTTAAGCAGAGAAGTGATAGGTCAGATTTGAATTTTTACAAAGAAGAGAAAGAAGGCAAACAAAAGTGCCTAGTTAGAGTGGAAGTTTGGCCTAAACGGGCTCCTAGATCTTCTTCGTCACTAAGATTCTCTGTCTCTTGACATTTTGCACGCAGTCCTAATAAGTAGATCCTCAATACTGTGCAAAAGACAGCAATATCAAAATCTCATGCATGATTATAAAAATGAAACTACACCAAGATTTACAGAGGTTTGGAAGACCTGATGCACATTAACATAAAATGTGATATTTCAAACTTAACTTGATCCTACTTCACAATGAATAAAAGCTATAATATATCCCATAAATACCTAAATAGTACACTAGGAGCAAGAAAGTGCCTAATTCACAAACCATTGCAAAGGCAAAAGTGTTTGTACAGCAGAAATTTTTCTGATGTTTTGAAAAAACATAAAACTTTTTAAAACAAAAGATGTATATTAATCACAGCACCACTGGAAGTATATCTATCGCAAACTGAAACTTTGATATGATCTACTTCCCAAGAGAACTTTCAAAATAGGTACAATTTTTTTCAAGGTAGTTTTTAGGTAAAAACCAGCAGAAGCTCAGAAAAAGAGTGAAATGGCCTCCTGAATTTTCCCTCAGCTTAAGATTCTGTGATGAACAGCAACCCATGTTTACAATAAATTAAAATTTTCTAGTTAATTTTAATGCATCTTAAGCAGAAGTTTTTGAGAAAAGTAACTTAAAATAGACAATTTTAACCAATACTATTGACTGATGGTGTTTATTGAAAACTTAAACATATAGACAAGAAAATGAAATGCCCCTAACTTTAAAATTAACCATTAATCAGTGAAAATAACAATGGTAATAACATAAAGCTTTTACAGATTGAATTATAACCAAGTGGGCTTTAAGAATTTTAAGAACATCAAATATCTAAAGCTCAAAATATGGTTGCTGGAATTTAGATAAATTCAGCATTATCCAACTGGTAGGCTACAAATGCTATAAACCTAGCTTTGCATTTTATTACCATTATGTACATAGTATGATTGGATCCATTAAAGTACATTTGTTTTATTCCAAAAGTTTGCACAATGTTACCATATCCAGTTTGTGCCTGTACTTTTTTTTTTATATACCTCTTTGTTCTCTTTCATAGAAAAGTGACTGTATTCATGGGAGTTATTTTCAGACTACAATTATAACTGGTCTGTCAAGTGGACTAATCAATTGGTTGGATATTCTGACATCTCTTATTGTTTCCATAAAGTCTATTCTGTTTATATCCTTCTAGAGTTTCAATGTCCTCATGAGCTGCTGGGCTGACACCTAGCTCGCTGCTGGTGAAGGTGGAATAGGGAGGGCCAGTCCAGAGACCTCAAGAGACCTCTCATACAGACTGAAAATCAAAAAGCTTATGTTTGAAAGTCTACCCAACTGATGTTAATTCAAGTCTGACATGAATTTATTTCTAGAAGACATAACAAATTCCAAACACAATGACCATTTAGCTGTTTCTGACACTATTCACAAAGAAGTAAATTTTGTTATTATTATTGCTTAATATTAAGATCTGTTAGTCTCAATGAGAGTGTAATCAAAAATTGTAGAAAAACTGCCAAACTGGCAAAAATGCAGATTGGAAAATTTTATTGTAAAGAAATAAAGCAGTATTTGTTTTCAATAACCAAAAGAAATGGCTAAAAAAATGTGATCCTAAATTCAGAAAAAAGACTGTTGTAATAAGCAGATTTCATGTGCTTTGGTACTAAGTATTAAAAGGCTTAATTAAATTTAAAAGGTTAAACAGTCCTCTGTACCTTACTTCTATAATTTGCTTGACAAGAATCTTCTTCAGTGATTAAAAAAAAAAAAGGAACAAGCAATAGTCTGGCAGTATCCACATAACACAAATCATAGAATGCAGGTACAACTTTGTGAGGTTCACCAATCACAGAATTTTCATGCTGGCAGGACTCTTATAGGTTTATTTAATCCAATCTCCTCACTTTACAGATGAGAAAACTGAGGCCCAGAGAATTAAAGTGACTTGCTCTCAGATGACAAGGCTAGCCAGTAAAAAGATCTCACGTCTGCTCCATTGCTATTAGAGGAGCTCCCAGGACAGATAAATCAGCATATTCCAAGGTGCCTTCCTGGTTAAGATGCCTGCAATTAGTTGATTTTGATTATAGCACATAAAGCTTCCTTTAAAATACCTTTAGTTTAATTTCCTACTTAACAAGAACAGAAGATGTCCTTACCACCTCATAAAACAGGTAACTAAGGGAGAAATAAGACCACTGGGCTTAATATAAATAGTCAACATGAAATTCTTATGTAGATACTGGAGGAAGCATATTTTTCCATAAAACAAGGAATGGGGCATGCTGCCTAGAGTGAAATGTAAGGTAAGTCTCAAATCACCTACTAAGGATTTCTCTGTGTTGCTCAAAAGGCATGCACATACCAGACACATACGTGTGATAGGAAAAGGCTTTCAGGTAACCTTGCTTAAATGAAGCAAGGGCTAAGTCAAGTCTACTGTTTATCTTCTTAGAAAGAAAAAGTGAGAAATGTGGGTCATTTTCCTGGCACACCTAAAAAATAGAGTCCTGAATCTAAAAGATTTAAAACATTAAACAAGGTAATTTGCTAGTTTGTTAATAAGGCCAATTATGGAAAAAAGGGTGGAAGGAGTCTGTAAAACTAACTTAAAAGAGCTTTTTGAACATTAATATTATATGTGTTACAGTCTTTAACTTTCTTCATGAGTTTGGAAAATAGGCCTCATTACATTTACTTAAGAAGAAGCTGACTTCTGGGTATTTACTTGAAAAATCTGAAAACATATTCCTAAAGATGTAAGTACCCCTATGTTCACTACAGCGTTATTCAGGTAGCCACATCACGGATACAACCTAAGTGTCCCTTGATGGATGATTGGATAACAAAGATGTGTTACATATGTACAATAAAATACTACTCAGCTGTAAAAAAGGATGAAATACCATCATTTGCGACAACATGGATTGATCTTGATAGTATCGTGCTAAGTAGAGTAAGCCAGATGGAAAAGGATAAGAATCATATGATTTCACTCATATGTGGGATATAAAACAGAAAGCAACAAACAAACAAACATAGACAACAGTATGATGGTTACCAGAGGAGAAGGGAGTTAGGGGAAAGGGTGAAGACGATAGAGGAGGTCAAATACATGTTGATGGAGGGAGATGAGACTTTGGGTGGTAAGCACACAATGCAATATACAGATGATGCATCACAGAATCACACTCGACACTTACATAATGCTGTTAACCAATGTCATCCCAATAAATTTAATTAAAAAAAAGAAGCTGAGGAGATATGGACAAGGTTCCCCAGCTGCTAATTAGTTAGGTTAAAGTTCAAACCCAGGTCCCATTCTCCCATTCTAGCCTCTATGCTACATGGCTTCTTAGGTCAGGATTAGAGAGAATAAATACTGTCTTTCAATGTTAGCTTCTAAGCCCTTATTCTTTTCAATCCCATAATCATAAAAAGAATTGACAGAAAACAGAAGATACAGTTCCTGAATAGGAAAAACGGGGACTATAGGTAATGATTTTTCATATCTATATCCTTTTCCAATGAAACACAAATATCAGCCAATAAAGAACAAGCATATCCTTTACTATAAGCAGGACCAGAAAACACTGTTACACTGACTTGAACTTGCTCCTACTAAAAGTTCTAGGTCACTTCATCATTGTATGGGCATGTTTTAGAAACTTCATGTGAAAATTAAACCAAAGCTAAAATAGACTGACAGAAGGAAAATGTTCTTGGTTAAACTACAGTGTAAACCGGGATGCTGTGGAGCTTTCAGGCTAAAATGGGCCTGTCACAGAGTGCGTACTTGGCAGCAACGTCAGCCCTCAGGTAATCCGGGCAAGGGCATTCTCCTCTCCTCTGCGGAGTGAGAGTCACCTCATTTCTTACCCAAGGTAATCATTCAGAGGATGCTCTGTTCACAGTCTCTCACTTCCATTAGGCTAACTTTCTGCGATCTCACCTTCCTTGGACACTGCCAGGAATCATAAAGCAAGCAGGAGGCTGGCAGAAGGCCAAAATAAACACCCTAACATTGATTCAATTTAATCTAGCAAGAATTTATTGACAGTGCACTGTCCATCAGGCACTGTGCCTGATGCTGGGGATGATGATGATAAGAATAACAACAGCAGTAGCTACCACATACTGAATGCCTACCATGTGTAGACATTGTTATAAACAATTAACTCATTTAATCCTCCAAACAACCTTAATTTGCTTGACAACCTATTGTTATCTATATATTTGTAACAAGGAAATTGAGTCATGGAGTAGTTTAGTAACTTGCCCAGGATCACAGCTAGTAAATGGTGGATGCAAACCCAGACAGTCTGGCTTCTGAGTCTGTACTACTAGCTACTATACTATATTGTACTCTAAATACATGGGGATAAGGAATACAGGAATTAAAAAGACTATCCTCACCCCCAGAGCCTATAGCTTAATTGGAAAGAAAGACAAGTAAACCTTAGAGGAACACATAAACCAACCCAGTGTTCAGGGAAGGCGCCCAACAGGAGATGTCCTATCAGGTGAATTTAGTAGCTAACCAGAGAGAAAGAAGGTTATTGGGTGCATTCCAAGGGAGAGGGCAGCTTTCATTAAATCCTAGGGTGGCGAAAAGCATGGAGAGACTTGGGGACCACAGGCTGATCATTAGAGCTGTGCACAGAATGTGTGTAAATAACAGTGTGTTGTTTTGTGGGGGAAGGAAGAGGGTTGGGTAAGGAGGGCTAAAATATAAGGGTGGAGAGGAAAACAGAGGCAAACTCGTAAAGGACCTAGCATGGCATGCTAAGGTCTGGAATTTATCTTGAAAAATATGGGAGGCCATGGAAAGGTTTGAACAGGGGAGCGAGCTGCATCTAACAGTCAGTAGTGTAGAAATGGTCAGATGAGGGCGAACCTAGAGGAAAGGGAAGCAGATAAGGAGCTGGCAACAAGTGCTACTAGGTGAGAAGACAGTAGGCCTGACTGAGGTAGTGGCATTGGGGTGGAAGAAAGTGGACTTACGTGAGCAATGCGGGGAAGGAAACAGCAAAAGTACCTGGTGACTGACTACATACGAAGGATAGGGAGGAACGGAAAGCGATACCACCAGGATTCTACCTTGAGGACGCAGGTAGAGGTTTGGCATGCACTGAGACAAGGGGCCTTGGAAGAGGAGCAGGTTTCTGATGGAAAAGGACCCATTCACATTTAAATCTCAGGCACTTGTCTCAGAGGAAATTCATCTAACAAAGAGCTCTAAATTCCTTCTTTAAATATCATTCACAAATAATAAGGTTTTCATCTGTCTTTCCAGCCTATGAGTGATCAGAAGCTAAAAATTCAGGGGGAAGGATTTATACCCACGAAACAAGGAAGCTGACAGGAGAAAGGGAGCAGATAGAAAAATAATTTAAAAGGACAACTTGGGAACAAAAAGAATGCAGCAAAGAGCCATTTCTGTCTCAATAGGGTAATCATAGCACATTGCAAGAACAGGTTGTAAGATTAACCTTATCATCAAGAAAAGGTTAATTTGTGCTCTATAGGCTGTTTTAATAAGCAGAGAAATAGGAAATGGATTTTAGAAAGGCACTAATAGAAATAGTTCAAATAAAAAGTCTGAACTGCTGCAAAAGCTTCTGTTATTTAGAAAATTCACTTAATGTAGAAAACCTCAGTTACCAACATGATGGATAAAACATGCAATTGGTCCCAGGTCTCTTTTCAGGAAGTGCCACAGTGATCAACCCAGGCTCTTCCACCAAGATAAGCCTTCCGCCCTCAAAGCCAGCATCTAATTGTTCCCCTCTGTCACCTTGAGAAGACCTAACTACTCTGTGATTACTGGAGAGCTTTATGGTTGATTTTGCTCAAAGTGACATTAAGCTGGCTCTCATTTTAAGGCCATATACTGCTCCCTCGGCAATTACTTCAAAAATTCTAATAGAAAAAAGAGAAAACCATTGCCAGGTACAGAATTAATCAGTGTCAAATACATTCCTTACCTGTCCTTTATTATGACTTCACCACAGGATTGGCAATAAAATGTGCAACAGTCTTGGGCTTGTGAGTTTTGATTAAACACTGAAATCAGTTCTAAAGGAAATCAATAAAATAGCAAATCTTAGGATTGCGACAAATATGTTAATATATTTATAAAAGTTTAATAGCCACAATAAATTACCATCGATAAACACTGTTTATGGTCTACCCAAAAGGATACATTTAATTAGTGTTATCTGATGACTCAACCAGAAGCAAATATTGTGAAGTGTTTTCAAACCAACAGATTTTGCTATGTGTTTCAGAGCTAGGTAAGGCCGTAGATTACCCATGTAACATGCTGTTGTGTTACTTCTCTCATTCCATAAATACCAACATTAAGGATGAGAGAAAAGGGTCTATTTCTTTCACATCAAGCTAACTACACAGAGCTGCACTATCTTTAGCTTTTCTCTGCTATGTGTTAGGTGGACTTTTTCATCTGCGTCACTGCTGGTAAATAAAGCTCTTAAATTTAAGTTTAATTTGATTTAAACAAGATTTATGTCCACTCTGACATATTACCAGTATGAACAAACAAAATGAATCTTGAAACTGGTCTTTATTAAACCAGTTCCTGGGAATGGAATGGCTCCTAAGAAGAATTCAATCTTCTGAGTGCAAAACACAATTTCTGATTAAAGCTGTAGAAAAACATATATTTTCTACATTATTTATGTGAAGTGCAGCATAAGGCAGTATGTTCTCTTAATTTCCATTACTTTATTCATAAGAAAGACAAATTTTTTCATCACCCCATCTCCCCCCCAAAAAACCCCACCAGAAATATGTCTATTAAAAAATCTAAAGAAACGAGGTCTTATCTATTAGAATCAAACAATTTGAATTTGGTTTATGCTACTTTGTATGTATTGTAAAATTAAATAGGCCTGGGTAAAACATCCAAAATATTCTTTTCGGAACCAATAAAATTTTCAGTGAAATACTCCCCTCTGCTGGTCACCCAGCATGATCTACCGGCTCAGGTTCAAGTCAGAACTTTCTGCCCTAGTGGCATCATGGGAGAGCACTGCCACCTGGGGATGAACCTAATGCCTGTGCTGTATCAGATTTTACTGTAGCCAGTGCCATGTGAAAGGTCATAATCTGATCTACATTACGTTCTAAAGAGTATAACATATGTTTACTAGGGTCTTTAGAAGAACGTTCTTCTAGTTGAAACATAAACTTTTTAAAAACCCCGAATCACAAATGAATGCTAAAAATTTCAAAACTCACTTCCTACAATATATTTTGATTCAAGTTTACATCAGTATGCACCTATCTGACATTTATTCATTCAGCAAATATTTATTCACCACCTATTATGTGGAAAGCACTAAAGCAATTAAGTACTGAGGAATCTACTTTGCATACTCTTTCACGCACTGCAGAACAGCTTTGAAAGCTTTCGTTTTCAGGTATTTGAATAAAATGTTTTAAAAATATAAAGAAACAGGAGACTAATGAATGCAAACAATATGCAAACCAATACACAGCAGTCAATTTATTTTGTCCTCCAGTTAAAACCAAAAAATAATGTTTGCTGATTATAAAATTTTTAAATAGTTCAAGTTTTGCTATTTGTATATTAACTTTTACAGAATATGGGTAAGCAACAAACCAATTCTGTCTCTGGAAGGTTTCTATACCTCCTTAGTATGAGACCAAAAATCACATCCCAGAAAACTAGCAGCAGATCTGAAAACATCCCACTGTGGCTTCTATGCCTGCCTTGCCCAGATTCCAGATAGACAAAACATTCCTGCCGTGGTTACTGCTGTTCATCATGGCTAAAGAAGTGGTGATGACTTCACAAGATCCAGGCTCCCACAGCTTCTTCCCTAAAACAATGCTTCCTCTGCCCACTCTTAGGTACACTCAGAGAGTTCGTTAGTTCATTTCTCATCTTGGTGACCCATTCTTCTCTCCATGAATACTCCAACAGTTATTCTTAGTATTTATCTTCTGCCATTTAAACTACATACTTCTTTTTCTTATCCTTGTCCCTGAAACCAACTCCACCCAACTCAGACTACTTATTCATTAATCTAGTAGTTGAGAAAAAATTAACCCTCCAGCAAAAAAAGGAGAGAAGCTCCGTCTATCTTCTCTTTCTTTTCAAAAGTCAGCATAGAGACTCAAGGGAACTGAAATATGTTCCATATCTCTTAAATGGCTCTTCAGAACAATCCTGGTGACCCCACCTCTAGGCTCCATGTAACTCAGATGAAAGCCTTAGTATAAATGGGGCAGCAGTGAAGTCTCATAGCTGGAAGAACTAAAATCCTTATTTGATAATGAACATCTCATTGGTCTGTTACAGCCTCTGTTTCCCCTTTTACATCATTTTTAATGCTCCAAAGTATATTACTTACATGGTAGGAGATACGATAAACCAATAATTTTCAAAAAATTATTCTGAGAAACGTTTCTACTGTTACTGAATCAATGTGCCAGTAATAAAATATTGGAAATATGACAGGCACATCAATCAAAATCAAATTATGCATCAAACTCAATTTCAGAATCTTTACCTGTACTGTTCTCTCTACGTAGTGTCTCTACATGGGCAGGATCATTTCTATCACTTGGTTCTCTGGTCAAATATCACCTCCTCAGAATGGCCTTTCCTGACCACCTTCCACCCAACCCAGTCACTCCCTATCCCATTATTCTGCTTTACTTTGCCCATAGCACTTTTCTCTGTATCCAAGTAATTTTAATTTGGTCATTATCTATTCCTACTCATTAGAATGTAAGTGCCATGAGGGCACAGACCATCATAGCTTGTTCACTTCTGCATCCCAAGAACCTAGGTCAATCCCTAGCATATAGTATAAAGAAACATTTATTGAATTAATGAGTTTCTCTGTAATGCTTTAAAACCAACCAGGTCTTGCATAATTGCCATCTGATTTAATCTCACATCAGCTCTGTGAGCAAGGTAATTTTATAATTAAAGAAACAAAGCGGGAGGCATATGGGGAAGCTCTGTACCTTCCCCTTAATTCTGCTGCGATCTTAAAACTGCTCTAAAAAAATAAAGTTTATTATGGAAAAAAAATACAAAAAAAAAAATACCCAAAAGAAACAAAGCCTCAGAAAAGTTATGTAACATATTCAACTACACACAGCTGATAACTGGCACAGCTGGCCAAGAACCTAGATCTTCTTGACCCCCAGCTCTTTCCATGCCACTGATGAGGAGTTATTTTCACCTGGGAAAAGTTTAACTATTCAAAGGAAAAGTCCCCTTTGATTTAGAACAAAAAATTAAGTGCAGGAACAGGAATGCTGGTAGTACTTACTGGTGCTGACTCCTGTCCGTGTCTGCAGCCGCAGGTGCAGCCCATCTCCAGGCAGATACTGTAGTCCACGGCAAGAAGAAGGTATAAGCCTGACCTCTGCTGGAAGCCAGATCTCTGTGCAGCCTTCAGAGGTTTTCACCTGGAGCGATGATGGCGTTACAGAAATATCCATGGGCAAACCTGCTTCTTCTGGCTCTCTGGTAATTAAAAATAAAGCACACACACAAAACTTCTCACTGATGAAACCCACATGATGAAAGAAACAAAAGTGGACAAAGATCTCTCCATTTCTCTTCAACTAATCCCAGAAAAATAACAGTGAACCAGCAGTAAGGGAAATTAGATTTAGATCAGGTCAGACAGAGTTCATTATACTACTACTGTAACATGAAAGGTCTAGGACATATATTTTATTCTTGCTTCTTTTTTTATGGTAATGATACATTTTAAAATGTGCACTTTTCCCCCATTGCTAATGTTTCTGAGTCCTGACTCTTCTATCCTAGTACTTCCTCCATCTACTTCAGCCTGGACCTTCCTGAGGCTGCTCCCAGAGCCATTCTGCGTGCACAGCCTGCCATTCCATTTCCTCATGCGCCCCATTTCCTCCCACTAGTCTCCCCAATTTCAGCTTCTTCAAACCAGCACAATCTAATGCTGGCCTGTCAAATATCATGTACTTGTTCTCTGAAATATTTTTTTGCAAGAGAATTCACCAAGACAGCATCAGACAGTGGCTTATTCATCTTTGCATCCCTTGACCCTAGCATGGTTTGCATATCCTTTCACTCACTCATTCATTCATTCAGCACATCTTTTGTAAGTTCTATAATGTGCCAGGCACTAGGAATAAAATAATTAACAAGATAGTTTCTGTACCCACCTCCCTCTCAGTAGGGGACAAGCAAGTAAACAGGAATAACTGAGGGATCAATCCCCAACAGGGGATTGCCAAGTAAAGAGAAATGCTCAAGGGATCAATGAAAACTAGACTGTACTTATTCATGATAAATACAGGGTACTATGGAGGCACATGGGAGAGTATAGAGACTATCTCAGGTCAAGCACTAAGTGTTATTTGAATAATGAATGGGAGTGTGAGTAAAATATTCTTGCTTCTGAGACTAGCATTACAATGATGTTTTATTTTCTTACAGTGAATTGAAGTATTGTTATTTGATATACAGGATTTTGATAAAGAGACTGAGATTATGTGAAAAAGTACAAAAGAAAAAAACTTTCTTGTCAATTTTAATAATAAAAAAAGTAACTAAGAAAACAGTTTAAGAAGTATGAATACCAAGCAAATAGGACATACTAATCCGGTTCACTACAATCCCAAATAACTTAGTATAGGCGATAAAGAAGAAACCACAGGCCCTGTCCACTTGCTAGTTATCGAAAGTACAGAGGGGGATAAACACATATAGAAATGATTCTCATCTGAAGCTGAAATATGCTTAGCATTGTAACTACAGTGGCAAAGCACCCTGACTCCCTTTTAAGTGCAGACAACAGGGGCAGGCCAACTACCTCATGTCACCTACGTGCAGAATGCGGGCCATCTACATAAAGGTCATCTAAGCCCGAAAGTCATAGCATGTGTTCAGGCGTGAATCTTGGTTAGTTCTCTTCATTAGTCTCAGAAAATCTTAAGACTACTTTCTGGCTAGTTTCTTTTCAAAATATATGGTTCTGCATTTAATTGGCAACACAGAATATCAAAGAACCTGAAATTCTCCAGGAAGACAGCCGCAAACTCTTGAGTCAAAAGTCCAGTTTTAAGAAATTATGGTTAAGAAGCAATAATCCTCTAAAGCAGAAATCAGAAAATTTTTATACAAAGAAAATTTTTTATATGTAAAAAATTGCAAGCCATATATGATGTCTGTTGCATATTCTACTTTGTAGTTTTCTTTTCCAACAATCCTTTTTAAAAATGTAAAATCCATTCTTTGCTCATAGGGTGTACCAAAACAGCAGGTTAGATTTGGCCCGTGGGCCATAGTTTGTCAACCACTGCTCTAAGATACACAATTTTCCCATTATACTACTTCAGTGATTTTCAAATTGGACTACACGGTTGGCACTTTGGAAGTGTCCTAAAGGATACTACTGGGATCCTAAGGCCCCTCTCCCAACCCATCTCTGGCTTATCACTCTTCTTCCCTTTCTTATTCCTGAAAAACTCAGCCTATCACATAAGGCTGAGCAAGGTAGGCATCTATGCAATGGTGGGAGAACCACGGTGGCCTGGGGTTTATGTGAAAAACCCAACAGGGTGAGGAGGGCATCTGCCATATAGCCTATGAGCTAAGGAGGGCCACTCAGCAGGGATGTCAGATCCCAAGAGGGGTGAGGAGGGAATCTGAAATGGAGTTGGGGGGTTTCAGAGCCTCTCTTAGTCAGCTCAGGCTGCTATAACAAAATACCACAGACCAGGTGGTTTAAACAACAGACATTTATTTCTCACAGTTCTGGAGGCTAGAAAGTCCAAGACCAAGGTGCCAGCAGATTTGGCCCTTATTGAGGGCTCCCTTCCTGGCTTTCAGATGGCCACCCTCTGACTGTCTTCTCACAGAGGGAGGAAGCTTTGGTGTCTGTTCTTAGAAGGGCATTAATCTCATCACGGTGGCTCCACCCTCATGACCTCATCTAAACTTAAGTATCTACTAAATGCTCCATCTCCTCATATCATCACAGTGGGGCTTAAGGTTTCGAGATACAGATTTCGAGAGGACACAAACATTTAGTCCATAACAGCGTGAGCAAGTAAGGAGTGTCAACAATGAGTAGGAGGAAAAGAAGTAGCGAAGGATGCCACTGAATTAGTTACATAGGGAATTGACCATGTAAATATATGTCATGAGGATAATGAAAACCAGGATTCTCACTGTGGGAGAACAGAGTTACAAAGAGGAAACCAGAATGGATCCTATGGTGATAGATTAGAATTGGAAATATCTGTGTGAAGTCATGGTTTTAAATGTATATAAACAGACACAGTAATAAATATAGATGTATATGTATACATGTGTATGTATGATGTAGATACAAACATACACACACACACACACACACTCATACATAAACATCATACATATGCCACACACATACATTCTTCTAGTTCTGTCCACCAATGGGCCTGGGAGAAGTGACAGCCCAATAGTAACAAGCAAACTTTGTGCCCAGACCTTGGTTTCTAAAGGTCATTTTCCAGTTAAAAATAAATAAACTAAAACAAAACAAAACAAGGTTCTTTGGAAAAATAACTACATCCAGGACCAGAACAGGAAAAAAATGAGATGAGTCTGGAATATCTTACTATGCAACAAAGAATAAATCAATAAGTGATAAAGACATGTCAAAAAAGACAGAATTCATCTTGAAAAGACCCTTACTGGCCACATCTGGTGTAATGTGAGAAAAACGGTAATCCACTGGGGGGAAAAAACAAACAAAAAAACAGGACTATGAGGGTCCATACTGATGTAAATAAATGAATGAATAAAATGAAAGTCTGATGAGGAAAAGGGTATTTACATGGTCTCAAAGGACCTCTCTAAAACTTTTGAAGTTTTAGAAACCCTAATTGTCAGCACTCTTTATAATTTGAGGCTTTCTTCACTATTCACTTATATTCTTTCAGGTATCACACTGCTTGAAACTATCCAATAACTTCACATCTCATTCTGAGTATAAGCTAAAGTTCTTTCAATGGCGTATAAGACCCAATGACATGCTAGAGCCAGTTGTTAAAATTCCAGGCGTTTTGCAAACCAGTTGACCTCACTTTGGTAGCCTGACATCATCCATGGTGAAAGTATTTACAGAATAGCAACCAGTAAATGTGGCAAATCAGGGAGGTTTTTGTTTGGTTGCTTTGCTTTTTGTAAAGCAGGCTGTTAAACATTTACTAGCACACTACTCACTGTAAGACCCTTTGCTATGTGCTCCCACAGCGCATCAGCATCTCTCTCTGAACTAGGCGTTCCGTCGCACTTACAGGGAAATGCTCAGTCTTCTACCGGGTTATCTTTTGGTTCCAAACCTTACTTCTCTCAGTTTATAACTCAAATGTTGCTTTCTTATTTGGAGAAATTTGGTTGTTATTTTTCTCCCAGTCCCCTTTTCTGTTTTATTTTTTCTAGGTACTTATCTTTATTTAAAGTAATATATATTTCATTTATTTTGTGTATTTTTTTGTCCAATGCCTCCATTAGACAGTAAACTCAATGAGAGCAAGTATTTTTGTCTTTGTTGTTGCTACTACTGTTCACGGCTGTATACCCAGCACTTAGAATTTTGAGTTTTTGACACTAGACTAGGAACTCAGTAAATATCCGTGGATTGAACAAATGGATGGCCAAGGTTTATCCCAGGAATGCTAAGATGGCTTAACATAAATAGATTTTTCTGATGCATTCACAGATGTAAAGATTAAATAAAAAAATATGACCATCACAATATATGCAGAAATCATTACAGAAAATATATCTATTCATGATTAAAACTCTTACTCAATTAAGAAAAGAAACTATGCAATCTACTAAACAGATTAACCAAAAGTCAGCTTCATCGTACCTAATGGTAAAATGCTAGAAACATTTCTTTTAAGATTAGGAACAAGAATAAAACTCAATTGTATAATTTACATTAACTGTAAATAGACTAAAAATTCTAATTAAAATACAAAGATTGTCAGAATGGATTTAAAAAACTCCACCCAGTAGATGCTACAAAAATTTTATAAAGACATAGATTGAGAGCAAAAGGGTAAAAAAGATATACCATGCAAACAGTATAATCAACTGATTTCTGACAAAGACATTGAGTTATTTCGGTGGGAGAAATGACAGTCTTTTTAACTAATGGCAATGAAAAACTGGATATCCTCACAGGAAAAAAAAAAGAACTTTGATCTCTACCTCTCTCCAAATGTAAAAAATGAATTTGATATTTTCACTGACCTAAAGGTAAAACTATGTGACTCCTAGAAAATACAGAAAAAAAATCTTCACAAATTTGAGGTAGCCAGGGATTTCTTAAGACACAAAAAAATACTAACCACTAAAAAAAAAAAAAAAATCAATAAATTGTATATCCTTCTGTTTAAAAAACGCTATTAAGAAAATAAAAAGTAAATTACAGACTGGGAGAAAATATTCACATACACACACACAAGGCATAAATGAGAAAGGTCTTGTTTCCAGACTATATAAAGAACTCTTTAAATTCAACAATAAGACAAATAGCTTGATTTTTTAATGCCAAAAAATTAGAAGATATTTTACCAAGGAACATACATGAATAATCAAAAAGCAAATGAAAAGGTGCTCAGCACTTTTAATCAGGGAAATGCAAATTAAAATGACAATGAGATACCACTTTATACCACTACAATGGCTAAAATTAAGACTGATAATGCTAAATGCAGACAAGAATGTGAAGCAATTGAATTCTCATTTTTTTTTTTAGCAAGAGTGAAAAATCATACAACCACTTTGGAGAGCTGCTTGGCAGTTTATCATAAAGCCCCCATCTACCATATGACTTGGCGATTTCACTCTTAGGTAATCACCCAAGAGAAATGAAAGTGTATATCCACAAAAAGACTTATATAACATTATGACAGCTTTACTCATAATAAGCAAGCTTTAGAAACACACAAAATATCCTGCAATAGAAGAATGGATAAATGAATTGTCATATATTCATACAGTGGAAAACAACTCAGGGAAAAAAAAAAAAGATTGACTTTTGATATATGCAATGATAAAACATGAATCTCGAAAAAAATTGTTGAAGGAAAGAAGCCAGAAACCAAAAAGTACATACTGTATGAATCCATTTACACATAGTTGAAGAAATGGCAAAACTAAACTTTATTGAATGAAATCAAAAGTGGTTGCTTTTAGAAGTAGGGAGAATTGACTGATGATAACAGCTTAACAGTCAAAGATCTCCAGGGACAAGTCGGTAGTCTAGCAAAGTTAGGTTTCTCAACTTGCTTAAACAAGGGAGACTAATCCAGGAGAACTGTGAAGGGCCCCTTTGATAGGGGGAAGTAGGGAGGTTGTCTTGTTTGGTTTTGTGTAAGGTTTGGGCTCCTAATAACCCTACAAGGTGGAATTGGAGATACTTATCGGAACTCATGATTTGAGAAATAGAAAGAAGAGTAATAAATAGCCCCATTTTACAATTGAAAAAAATCAGATTAAATGAATATACCCTTGTGAAGAAATTAGAATTTGAATTCAGTTCTCATGCCAAATCCAAAGCTGCCTGCCACAGATACCTGGCTGATTTAAGGGAAAAAGAGAAAGCTAAGCATCAATCTACCTCAGAGTGGCGCTGTGTAATAATTTTTTAAGAATTTTAACATTTAATTTATTGTATTTGAAATAGTGGTCACAAGGGAATCACATACTACAAAACAAACAAGAGAGTTGTTTTCCACTGTATTGTATTTGAAATAGTGGTCACAAGGGAATCACATACTACAAAACAAACAAGTCGTGTGCAGACTTCTCATTGAAACTCGGAATATGAATAAAAGAATGAACTCCAATAAGTCTGCAACTTTTGTTAGTCATTCACCGGGCACACGTTTTGAACGACTGCCAGTTTCTCAGCAGTTTGGGGAAGAAAAAGCACACCGAGTTTATTTACAAAACAGGAAGCTCTCACTTTGGAACTGATCTGATAGCGAGGATCCTGAAAAGAAGTAGACAAGGCATTTTTTTTGTGCACTGTTTTGTTGGAAACGCCAGGCATTGTCATCCGTGTTTTACATCAGTGCTCCTCAAACTTTAATGTGCATCTGAATAAGTTCTGATTCAGCATGTCCAGTGTGGGGCTGAGACTGCATTTCTAAAAAGCTCCCAGGTGATGCCTACGTTGTCAATGGGGTGGCGGGGGGTGGCACTCCACTTTGAATAATCAAGAGGGTTCTAAGCAACAGGAAATAAACTAAAAAATCCGTCCTTCCAAGGGAGGCGGAGACTCCCCATGCAGCAGAAAAGCGAGCTAGGCACCGCGCCTCGGGGTCCACACTCCCACCCCCGGCCTTACCCCAGGATCAGCAGCGCGCTCTGCAGCTGTCTCCGCACCTCCAGGAAGACGCGAGTCGCCGCCGCCGCTGCCGCTTCCGCCATAGCGGGCGCCCAGCCGGAGACTGGCGAACAGGGCCCCTAGGACTAAGAGCAACAAGCACGAGCGAGAAGAACAGTAGCAGGAGAAGGAGCAGCAGCAGCAGCAGGGGCGGCGGCGGCGGCGGCGGCGTGGGACTCCCGGACCTATCACTAGGCTGAAACAGCCTGTCAGCCCACAGCGCCGCCTGCCGGGCAGACGCGCGCCTCCGAGAGGACTCGACCTGGGAGGGGCGTGAGCTTTTTCAAATCCCGCTTTATGGAATGAGTTCTGAGAAGTGTCGGCGGCGAGATCCAAACCGCCCTTCCACTTTGTTTCTTACGGGCGTGATGTTTTAGTCTCCCTGGAAATGACCTTAAAATTCAAACCCGGAGTGCACGCCTACGGTTGGCGTAGAGAAGGGTGAGGCTGGAAGAGAGGAAAATGATAGAGGGAGGCGATACAGGCTGCCACTGCCCCCAGGAGTCATGAGAGCAGAATTCTCCGCTCCAAACCCACTTTATCTTTTGTTTTTATAAATTACGGTCTCTTTTTTAAGAGCTATGGTCAGTCAGTCCTTTGGTAGTTGTCCTCCGTCAGGCGTCAGATGTCCAGCATTGACTTGGCATTGCTTCTCAATGTAGACACGATCGCTCCCAGATGGAAACAGTTGCAAAACTGTAAATTTTCTGCTCCCTATGCTGAAGAGTGGTTAAATCCAGTTTCATGAATCACAGGATTAACCATTCCTATAACCTTTGAAAAAAGGAAGATGGGAATGATTGTGTACATTTCCACTTCTGCAGAAATAAAAACTGACTCAAAGAAGTCTTAACCTCATTACTACTAGTAGTTATGGAAAGTTTGACACAAAAGTCGTATAACATAAATATTTATAATGGAAAATATTAAAACACAAGGCCTCTGCAGAATTATAAGAATTCTTTAAAAACAAGAAGCTTTTAATTTTTAAAAACGTAAACAATGATGGCTTGTATGCAGAAAATAGTGTTTATTGATCTTTATGATTTTAAGGTCATAATTACCACACACTAAACCTATTCATTTGAAGATTTTCCAAATAAATAAAAACACTTCTCTAGAGATACTAGTTTAAGACGATTTTTCTAAAATTGGTATTTGGAGTTTTTAGTTTATTGTGTTGCTTCACAAATTCCTGTTTCCATCACAATAGTTCTACAATACAGTTAAGAGAACTAAGTTTACTCTGCCACCTCAAATAACCGTGATTTCAACTTTTCATATCTCCCACCTGTCTCAAGGCGATTAAGTGCTTAAGTACTGATATATTATATTGACATATAACATTTTTAGCACAGCGGGCTCTTCGTAATTAGTGTGATTGTTTTTAAAACTTGTTATATTTTATATATAGTCACCCATTCCTAAAACATTTTTTTTTGACCCTATGGCTTAGGCAAAACAGTGCAATCCTCCTTGTAGTAACTATGTGATTAGAGAATTCTAGATTCAAAACAGTTCCAAATCTGATAACTATTTGTCTCCTAAATTCATAGGTCTTCTACACTCTTTGGGCCTCAAGTTTTCATATGAAATACAAGAGAATTATTTAAATTATACTTCATTATTTAAATAACATTTATAAACTGTTTTCAATTCCCTTCAAACTCTATCAATATGGGGCTGCCTCTCGCAAGTTGAGAACACCTGCGGTATCCCTTTCCAGGCCCACAGTCGTAGTTGGTGGCCTTGGGCCGCTTCCTTGACAGTCCGCTTGAGGGCGCTGTGGTCAGCTAGCACTGGGAGTAAAGAAACGGACCGGGGGCGGAGATCCAGGGCCTTCGACGTCAACGCCGGCGTGGGTGCGGGCGCCAGCGCGGTGCACGCTGGGAGCTGTCACTAGGCCCTTCGGCTTTCGGCCTCCGGGAAGCTGCCGCGGTTGCCAGGAGAGCGGCGCTGGCGTGGAGCGGCCGAGCCCACGGCAGGTAACAGCCTCCCTGCCCCCAGAGCGTTCGCGAGGCCGGCCGGTGGCCCTAAGCGGCTTCCTCGGCTTGACTCGTTCCGGAGTCGCGGGGACAACCCGTGGGTCAGGCTGCTGTGGCGTCGGGAGTGTTGTCGCCCTGGCCCCGCCTGGAGCCGCGAAGCCCGCCGACCGCTTTCTGGTTTCCGGAGAAGCGGGAGCTGCGCGGGGACCCGCGGGCCGGGCAAAGGCGGGAGGGCGGCCCCGGGCAGGGGTGGCTGTAGGCGGGGCCAGGGCGTCTGGCGGCTGGTCCCGAGCCTCCTGCGTTGGGGCCAAGCAGTGTGCAAGGTTGGGGTGGAGGTCCCACCTGTGCAATAAAAGCGCGCGGGGTAACCCCTTTGTTGGCGAATCAAGGCATGGTGCAGTCTCATTAATTTCTTGGATCCTTTTAATATTGTGGAGAATGAATGCCAGCCATGGTTAATGATCCTTGTGGGGATTGGACAGGACTGCACAAGTTTATTAGAGGAAGTCAGATTCGTCGTAAGGAAGTTGTTAACAATGATCACTTTTGATTCCTAAGCCTTTTAAAGTTGAAACATTAGTTACTTGTTCACTCTCCTAGCCTACCCTGAGTGGGGAGGCATAGTGGCACACAGCTATACTTTATTTAAAGCTAAGTAAATTGTATTTTGATTATTCTTACACCATCTTAGAGTTCTTTGGAGTTTGAGAAATATGAAGATTGGGAAAATCTGATTTGGAGATTGTAGTAACAGCAATTAAAACATTTTAAAAATAATTACAGAAGAGTTAAGGAATCTAAGTTTGCCTGACAAACCCTGAACTACAGAAAGACAAAAAATCTCTCAATTTCGATGTTGTTGGTCAGCTATTTTCTTTGCAGACATGAGATCTTAATTTTGCTATGAATAACATGTTAACTAAGTAACTCAGCACCTGATAACGCAGTGATTTAGTTGAGCTGACAAGCTATAACGAGAGTAAATTAACACCAGTTGTAGTACAAATGCTTTTTTAGTGATTACTTTCAGCTGCTACTCTGAACTAACTCCCCAGAATTGCTAAACAGTAGCAAATTTCCAGGTGAGCTTGATTATTAGGAACCCAAGTACTGAAGAATTAAAAAACACCTAAGTTAACACAGCAGAAAATGTGGCTCCATAACCAAAATGTTAAATGTAAATTAAATGTTAATTAAATGTTTGACTATATTAAGTCAAAGGAGTCCTATTTTGTGGTTAAATTAGTGGAAAAAATTCTGGCCTGAGAATGAGAGATTTCATTCAAGTCCTTTGTTCTTCTGCTAACCAGGTGTGTGATCTCTCTAGGCATCAGTTTCATCATCTGTTTAAGGGAATTTCATAGGATCCATGGCAAATTTCACAGTGTTCCATGACAAATAATTTGAGTGCACATTGGGTTAAATCTGGGGTTTAACATTTGATTTGTTTTTAACTGCAGGGCTTCTCAAAACCATTACTACCATGCTTATATGCATGTAAATACGCAGGGGAAGGTTATTGAAGCGTTTCTAAATTTTCCTGTCCCGAGAGCCTATTTTCTCAAGGCCAACCTGTTAACATCTAAAATATAATTACAGCAGGTCCTCCAATGAGGTTTCCTTCAATGCCGTATGCATACAACGTTGCTGAAGGAACTTTATGTCAATCGGCCTGTTAGTTTCATTATGCGTTGTTTCACTTCAGTTCCCAGAACTGACTTACTATACATAGAACACCAATTTGAAAATTACAGTACTTGAGCTGAGTGCCATTTCAACTCTAAAATTCTCCACATTATGTTTTGGCTTTCAGTATAACCTTTCTGGAGCATCAAAATCTAGTGGTAACTCACTGGTATAACAAAGGCTTATATTTCCTTAGTAAAATATTAAGGATGCATAAAGGTTTCTGTGGGCCTCAAAGCTTTAATTTATGGCAGAAGAGTATCTTCTTTTTTCTAGACTCTTGATGCTTTTCTGTAACCTTAATTATTTCATGTTTTAAATTTGAATTTATGGTCAAGTTATTGTTTTTATTGAGAATGGCATTATAAAGTTCCAACAAATAAAGACTTGTTAATGGCATTGTTTTTACTATGCATGATAAAAGCCACTTTAAATGTACTTAATAATTAATAACTAATTTTAAGAGGTTAGGTCATCGAAAACAGTTAAATGTTAAAACATAAATTTTAAGACAGTTATTTCTAAATTGCTTACCGTTTGGGATCTAAGTATTGAATACAATCTTAAAACTATTTTGCTAAATTCTATCAGGTGTCATTAGCACACAAATGTGTGGGTACTTCTGTCTATTCTTTGTTACTTTGTTAGGGATGAGTGCCATCTATTAATGTACTCCTTTGGAGGGGTAAGGGGGAACAGTACATTTAATTTTAATAGGTAAGCCTTAATTCAGGTAAGTTCTCTCTCTGAAATGAAATTATTATATAGAAGTATAGCACTGCTATTTTCGTGTAATAGCTAACAGTATTTCTTAAAAATTTATTGTGATCTTTAAATTGTGATTTCTATTTTCTCTTTATTATATTCACCTCCCCCTCCCAAACTAGTCAAGCCTGAAACCTCATTGACTTTTTCATTGCACAGGTCAAATATACGGTATCAAATTTATTAAGGAAAAACTTACATATAATAATGTGCACTCATTATATGTGTACGTTACATACACACCCATGTAACCACCACCACAATAAAGATTGGAAACATGCCACCACTCAGGCCTATATTATGCTTTTGTCCTCTTCAAATGCTCTCCCTGTCTCTACATGTCTAAATCATACCTATAAAGTCCTAGCTCAAATGCCACCTTGTCTATGAATCCTTTTTAATTACCTCATTTAGAAGTAATTTCCTTTTCTTCTGACATATTTACATTTCTTTGAATATCCTTTTCTGTCATTCATGGTGGCTAAATGAATGGCATGCTCATAGTAGGCACTTACTGTTGACTCAGTAGGTATGTATAATATTTTTCAAACTTCAGTTATTTTTACATCGTCTTTAAAATTTTGGCCATAGCCGCATACTTTCTGCATACTTATTTTCTTAATATTTCTTTATATCTATTTGATTATGAAAATAATTTTTAAAGGAAACTTGAAATAACCACAGTAAGTGAAAAGCAAGTATCACTTGCCATAAGCAGAAGGTAGACCTAAAGAAGAAAATAAAACAAAACAGTGTTGTTAAATTCTAGCTAGAAATAATTACCTGCTGAAGACTCTAAGCCTGAGATTTACAGTTCTTTGTTTGGAAAGAGATTAGCAAGAATTATAGGGGTGTTGATAACACCAGTCCAAGACTTCCTGATGCAGTCTGAGGAATTAAAGGAAAATGAAGAGGGAATAACTTTCCCACTTGATTCAGTGTCACTTAGCCCTGTCCTTGGGCCCCATAAAATCATCTCAAATCTGGTTGGTGGACAAAATTTTGGGAGATACTGTATTATACAGGGCTTGGACATTCCTTAGAATTTTATCTGAAAGAATTGGGGAATAAAGCCTCAACTGTAAATTAAAAGATGTACTAGAATTAACTTTAAAAATACAATACGAAGACCAAAAGTTAATATAATTATAATTGAATCATAAATGTCTTTTTTTCAAATATGGTTTTAATGTTCCTTTTACAAATAAAACATCACCTTTTTGTTATTAGGGTACATTAGCTTTAAGATAAACCTTTGAATCTAAAAAATCTAACAACCACTGGGATTCTTTTATATGACTAAGTGATGACTTGATTTAGGAGTGATGAAATGTTAATAATATGTTTATCTGGCAAAGCTATAGGAGTAGATGATGTAATAATCTTAAAAGAATCTGATATCTTCTTCACCTCTTAAATTTGAGCTGTATTTTAATAAATCCTGCAAATGACATTTCCAACCTATTTTCTTCTGAGATAATGAAAAATTCTGTCTTGTGGCAAGAGTTTTATATGAACAGGCAGGAAAATAAATTCCCTACTCTTGTTCTGTAACATTTGTTTTATATTTCAACTCGCTATAGTTATTTACAGGCATATATCTATATTATGAACTAAACGTTTAAATTGCCATTGTTTTGTGTTCATGGAGAAAGAGTTCAGGTAAGTAGACTATTTGGTGTTATTGTTTTACAAAAAATAATTACCTGAGTTTTACTAGGTTTATCAGTACATGCAATAATTTGCTACTCAACCAGAGATCAGATTGTTGGGATGCAACCTGAATTTGGAAGTAAGAAACGAGCCTTTTGGCCGACTAGTCCTTTTTTTTGTAAAAGAACCTTCACCCAAACAAGTAGGTTTTTTCCTCTGTCTCTACTATAAAATAAAGCAGCAGTATAGAAGCTGTGCAGATAAACTGTCATTTAAAAGTGACAACTGATTATAATACAAACTATAAAAGCACAGTAGTCTTAATCTTTTGAATTAAATGAGTAAATAGCTCTGCATTTCCAGTTGCTTTTGATTGTCCCATTACATTATGAAAAAGTTCTATAAAATATCAGCCATCTGAAACCTTTAGGATATGTGTTATTCTGGTCAATCCAATTTTCCAAATAGCTGGAACTTTTATATGCCACAAATGCCATCTCAGTCTACTGATTATATGTTTTACTTGGTCTACAGCATGATATACTTGGCACTATGGCTTTTCTGTACACACTTACATATGTCTTATAATGTGTCTCAGTTGTAAAGTTTCCTGGACAGAAGTTTGTCTCCTGAGAAAAAAATAGAATATAGTATTTGCCTTAAAGTTAGTGTCTGTCATTTTGGAAGACAAATATTTAAATGATTTTCCATATTTTATATTACCAGTTCTGTAAGTGTTACCACTAGTTAGGAGTTCACCTTTGAGCCCGAATGAGGAGTTCCAGCAACACTTTTCTGTGGCATCTAGCATTTTACTGGAAGGCTATCTTCAAAACACTGTGTCCAGTCCCACCTGATTCTATAATTTGAGGCTGCGTATTGGGTTTATGTGCTCTGATAACTAGTACTGTTTTTATCATTTCTTATAGAGATTATGGTTTAAAAAAGGAAAATATTATTTGAGAATAAACTCTTATCAATTGCAGCATAACAAATTATTTCAAAATGTAGTGATTTAAAACAACAATAAATATCTGTTTCTGTTAGAGGTTCTGGCTTGAGTATTTTTAGAGGTTGCATTCAGATGTTGGCCTGGGCTACGGTCATCTAAAAGTTTGATTGATGTTGGAGAACTCCCTTCCAAAATACCTCACTCATATGCTGGCAAGTTGTTTCTGGCTATTTGAGGGAGGTCTCAGTTACTCCCTACACAGACCTCCCCACATGGGCCTCCCCACAGGGCTCCTTCAGTGCCTTTATGACAAAGGCTAGCTTGTCTCAGAATGAGTGATCCAGGAGACACCAAGATGGAAGCTGCAATGTTTTTTATGACCTAACTTTCATCTCTGTTGTATTCTATTTATTGTTCACATAAGCCAGCAGTAATTTTGTGTGGGAGAAGACTGTGCAAGCACGTGACTGTCTCAAGTTGAGGATCATTGGAGGCCATCTTGGTAGCTAGCTACCATATCTTATAAAGCTAGTATGTGAGCATGTCTCTTAAGTAAGCAGTATATATTTACTCAATATGCGGTATTAACACAGCTTATGGTTTTAGAATATTCAGAGATAAAATGCCACTTGAAGATTACTAAACAAAACAAAATTCCTAATCTCTGGTTCTTTGGGAGTGATGCGGTGATTCTGGATTGAAATGTAACATTTAAGATACAGAGTTTATTTATTTTTATTTTCTTTTCATTATTATGAGATGGAGGGAGGAAATGTCATGTTACACAGCTGCTATTTGATGTTCTTTAGGAACATTATTCATTCACTTTTAAAAATTAAACTTATCTATTTAAGACAATAAATAGGGAATAAGTCACATGATTTTAAAAGTATAAAAAAAATATACAGTGAAAAGTTTCCCTCTCCCTCATCCCCATCTACCCAGTTCCTACTTGGCCTCCAGGAAGTAATCAGTTTTATTGCGTGTTCTTTGAGAGATATATGCAAATTATATGAATAGATATTCTCCCCTTTTAAATTATAAATGACAGCATACTATAAATATTGTGATGCACCTTGAATTTTTAAGTTTATATATCTTGGGAGCACTTTCTAAATCAACTCATAGTCTTCATTCTTTTTACCAGCTGAGTATATTCTATTGTCATTCAATTATAATATTTATCAGTCATTTACAGTGGGTCAAGCACTTTGCTAGGAGCCGAGGAGGTGAGAACTAAACTGGTAAATGAGGACTTTATCACAAGGATTATCACCCCTGGGAGTCACAGTTCAATTGTAATAAAGCAAACTACAGTGCATAGTGGGAGTTCATAGGAAGGAGGTGTGTGAGTGTCAAGGAGATGGTGGAACGGTCAGGGAAGACTTTCCAAAGGGAGTACAGTCTGAGACTTAAGGATGAGTAGGTACTAGCTAGGTTAATTTGAGATTTAGTATTAAAGGCAGAAGGAATTTTTTTTAAAAAAGCTTTAAAACATGTTACAAAGCTACAATAATCAAAACAGCATGGTACTGGCATAAAGACAATCAAAACAGTGTGGTAGTGGCATTAAGACAGACATATAGACCAGTGTAATAGAATAGAAAACTCTGAAGTAAACCTAAGTGTATTTGTGATCAAATGATTATTGACAAAGGATGCCAAGACCACTCAACCGGATAAGAATGGCCTTTTCAACAAATGGTATTGGGGAAACTGGATATCCACAAGCAAAAGAATGAAGTCGAAACCTTACTTTGCACCATATACAAAAATTAACTCAAAATGGATTAAAGACCTAAAAATAATACATAGAACTATAAGACTCATGGAATAAAACGGGGAAAGTTTTATGGCACTGGATTTGCCAATGATTTCTTGGCTGTGATTGCAAAAGCACAAGTAACAAGCAAAAATAGACAAATGAGAACACATCAAACTTCTGCGTATGAAAGGACACAATAGAGTAAAAAGGCAACACGTGGAATGGGAGGAAATATTCTCAAATCTATCTGATAAAGGGCTAATGTTAATCTATAAAGCACTTCTGCAACTTAACAAGAAGACAACTCAAAAAATGGACAAAGGACTTGAATAGACATTTCTCCAAAGGTGATACACAAATGGCCAACAAGCCTATGAAAAGATACTGAACATTAATTATTAGAGAAATGCAAATCTCTCTACAGTATGATATGACTTCACACCCATTTGGATAGCTACTATTTAAAAAAAAACTCAGTAATGTGGAGAAATTAGAACCTTTGTGCACTGTTTGTGGAAATGTAAAGTGGTGGAGCTGCTTTGGAAAACAGTGGGCGGTTCCTCAAAAAAATTAAATGGAACTACCACATGATCCAGCAATCCCACTTCTGAGTATATATCCAAAAGAATTTTTATACACCCAAGTTCATAGCAACACTATTTACTGTAGTTAGGAGGTAGAAACAACCTGAATGTCTATGAAAAGGATGGATAAACAAAATGCAGTGTATACATACAATAGAATATTATTTAGCCTTAATAAAGAAGGCAGTCCAGTCACATGCTATAATATGGATTAACCTTGAAGACATTCAGTGAAATAGACCAGTCACAAAACAAAGACTGTAGGGTTCTACTTTTATGAACCATAGTAAAGTAGTCAAGTTCATTTAGAAACAAAGTAAAATGCTGGTTGCCATAGGCTGCGGGGGAGAAGGATAAAGGGGAGTTGTTGTTTACTGGGTATAGTGTTTCAGTTTTGCAAAATGAAAATGTTCTGAAGATAAATTACACAACAATTTGAATATTATAAATTTTATGTTAAGTGTACCACGATTAAGAAATAACATTAAACTTTTAGAAACATAAAACATAATGCATTTTTAAATAATATCCTGTGATGTAAGCCATGTTTCTAAATATTGGAAAAGGCACCTATCAGAGAATAAGCCAATCAGAGAGGTTGAATCAGACGATATTGCAGCAGTTTGAGTATAATTTGATAGGGAAAAAGTTCCTGAAAAGGAGCATTCATTGTACTTACCAGAAAAGGAATAGTATATGCACTGAGATGGGAGGGAGCAAATCTTGAGCAATAGACAGTTGACTGATGTTAAAAAAATATGCAATGACACTTGTTAAAGATGGTAAAGCTGGCTATTGAGGATCATCATGATAGGTATAGGGACCACTGCAATGAGATTTTACAGGGGAGGAGAGACACTGGCCTGAACTCCAAGTGTAGCCCGGGAGTTTATAGCCAAGGAGCAAGGGGGTTAATGGGTGGAAAATTACTAAGACGAAACATTAAGGGTTAGGGAGAATCCTGGCTAAAGCAACCTAGCAGGATTCATGCTGAAGACTGGCCAGGGTGATTCGATTTTAGAGGATGGGGACCTTATTAGGTATTAAGGGGTGGGGGGTAGTTCTTGTCAAACAGACTTAGAGGGGTTCTTGCTAAAACTACATTTTACAAGAATGTGCACATATGGGCGTAGGAGAGAGTTCAGAAGCCTGACTAAAGTTTGGTCAAGCAAAGAATCTTTTCACTAGGTTTTGCTTAGCTAGGACAGAAATATGAATTATAAGATAGATTGAATTGGGTCCAATTTATGAAAAGACTAATCATATTATTAAGAGCTTGCATTTCATTTATAAGTAATTGAATGTTGCAATGATAAGAGTACTTATGTGCTAAGTAAGCACTGGACTAAAGTTCTTTTCATGAATTATAAATTGAGCTTCCAGCAGGGAGTAATATTCTCAAACTATTTTTTGCTATGTAAAATTAATTGGCTGTTAGAGAAGCTGAAGGTAGTAAAATGGGAGGCTGTTGTAATAGTTTAAGTGAAGCTATTCAGGAGCCATGGTTAAAAGACCAAAGTTAGGAAACAAGCAAATGAGCAAATTTCAGATTGTAATAAGTGCTAGGAAGGAAATAATGCGATATTTTAGAGTAGATGTTAAGATTGTGGGCCTGGCGCAGGCCAATTGAAAGAGTGATCAGAAAAGGCTTCTTGAGGGTTTGATATTACTTAGAGGATGGGTAGGAGTTTGCCACATAAAGAGTTGACCTAGAGGTTTTCAGGTATAGAGAATAGCAAATACAAAATGCCCCATAATGCAAAAAACAAAACAAAAAAACTGGTGTATTTGAGTTTGGATAGTCTCATAAGATGACATAATATGATTTTAAAGGATCTCTGGCTTCTCTGTGAAGGATTGTAGGGTCTCAAGAATAGAAACAATTCAGTAGTGTGCTGGAGTCAACTCTAACTGGTTAGAATAATAGAAAAGGAAAAGTTGTTATAAATTTCAGGATATATAGTTAACATGCTAGTTGATGCTGTAGTACTAGAGGAGCTAACTTTGGGGAGAAAAGAGAGTAGGGTTCATGATTGAGCCTTGAAGTACTTCAGCATTTTAATAATATAAAATAATAGAGAAGAAGAGCCAGCATAACTGAAATAGAGTGGTTGGAAAGGTCAGAACATACCTTAAGAGTAAAGAGTCCTGGGAGCCAAGGACAAAGTATTGAATACTGCTAAAAATTTGATTCAAGTGAGGGGCTAGAGAAGTGGCCATTGGCTTTGGCTAATGCATTTTACTGATGACTTTTATATGGGTGGTTTCCTTAGAATGACAGTGTCATAAGACATTTTTTGAGTAGGCTGAAGAGTGAATAGGAGATAAGGAAATGAAATAGTACAGAGAAATCTTTCAAAAAGTTTTGTAATGAGAAATAGATTGGTAGCCAGGGAGTCTGTAGCAGGTAAAGGGAAGGCTATGGATTTTAGTTTTTCACTGGGGAGATTCCAGGGCTTGCCCATAGACTGATGGAGAATGACCCTGCAGAGAAGAAAATGGTACTGAAGAAGAGTGAGCTAATAAAGCACCTGGGAAAATTCTTAAGGCAAGAGAAGGATGGGATCCAGAACATGGCACATTGTAAGGTTAGCTGACATGCTGCTACCTCTGCTGCATTAGAGGAGGTCTTATCCTTAGAAGATAAGGATAGAAGGCAGGACATGCAGAGAAAAGCTGAAGATCTATTGATCACATTATCTGGTATTTCCTAGAGTATGTATGCCATTCAAAGGCTTGAGATTGGGTCAAGGTAGGGGAAGTGCAGAGAATCAGGGTCATAGTGGGTGGACTTAACCAATTTTGAAATACCTGGTAAGTGTCTTCAGTCCATATTGTTAGCCATGCAGGGGAGTTTCTGATTTTCTGTAATAGCTTTATAAGTTGGTTAAATAAATGTTTTACTAAAAATTATTTAGTGAAGTGTCAACATTGAACCCAAAACTTGGCCAAATAAAACAGATTTGTTAATTGTCACATTCATTTGTTAGACGTTAGCAATTACTGAATGATAATTTTTTCATTTAGTTTTAAAAGGTTGGAAAAGAGTATCTATATGTAGCATTTTTAAAGGTATTTTTTCTTTCATCAACAAGTAGGGTTCCACCCTCCCCCATTGCATATTTATTGCCTTAAATAATTTATTCATTTATGTCTTGGGATGTAATATAACACTTGGACAGTCCATATATACATATATATCTCTAGAACTGGATAATACTGAATATTTCTCTCTTTAGCCCTCCACTTTTGATGGCAGAGGAGGGAGAGAAGAGGAGAGCTCAGCTAGTGATAAGTGTATAAAGTCTCCTGATGCAGTATGGGGATATGTTATATTTGCATTATGATCCAAGTTTGATTTGTGGACCATTTACAGATTCTTTGTTAAAAAATGAGATATGCACAGAGATGAAAGTAAACATTAAACAGTATTTTGATGATGTGACAGCAACTGAAACATGGCTTTATATTTTAGGAAAATATTAGTCAGCAATGGATTGGAGGGAAAAACTAGTTTATCACCACCGATAGTTTGAGGAGTACTGATCTAAGCCATTTTAAAGTAAAATACAGAAAAATTTCCCTGAGAACTATAATTTGCATTTATTATATATTGGATGGAAAATTCAAAAGTGGTGCATCCCTAGACTTCTCCTCTGATATAAAATGAGTAATTTTATTTGCATTAAAATCATCGAAGAAGCATAAGCAGATTTTTAGTCCTAGGATCCAACCATCTTTTTACATGAAAAAAATACTGCAACTCCCTGCTAATGAAACTTCTACAGAATATCTTTTTCATTTTCAGCTGTTACAAGATTTTGCTTTTAATGTTCTACCTGAGTGTTTTATGTATTCTATGTTATATGAACTCTTTAAATCATATTAAAATATTTAGACGTCTTTTAGCTAAATAAGAAAATCCAAATTTCTTACCTGACTCAACCTTTTTAGCTGTGAACACATGCAGGACTTAGAAACCCCACAAACTTAGCTGTTTTTTGTTGTACCTTTTGATGACCTTTTTATAAAGTTAGGTTTTTGGTACCAAATAAGAAAAATGTGTCTGAAAGATATGTTAGTTGAGGTAATATTGCTTCACAATTATATTATTACCCCGACTATGCATAAATAACCCCCACTCTCATTGATAGAAATTATTACTAAATTCCTTTTTTAGTTAATCTCTGCATAAATATTGTACATCTTCAAAATGGATGTGTTATATTTTATTCTAGAAATATTGCTGGGGAAAAAGTGCCTGATAGTAAAATTTATACACGTGCTTTACTCTAGTACTGGTACATTCTAAGGTTTATTGATTAGAATTCAGTTATTTTATACACTTTCAGAAAACCCAGTCAGGTTGATTTTTTTTCCCCTGTTTAATTTGATTTTGCAGTTCTGTCTTCTCTAATTTCTCAGAAGCAAACTTAAACATATTTTAGCTTGTTTTAAGGTTCATTATTCCTTCCACATATATATTAATATTTAACTATTTTTGAAAGTTTATGACTTTGTTTTAGTATGTCAGTATTTTGTATCTGCAACACATTGCTGTGTGTTTTTGTGTTTCTGTTTATGGTTAAATCTAGTTTTTAAAAATTTTAGAAACCACAAATTGATGATAAAACAGCTTGCATAGTTTTTAATATATTCCCAATCTTAATTGCTATACTTAAACCACTGTGTATGAATCCAGTTTGAGCCTCAATATTGTAAGTTATGTGCTATGAAACATACAGAAAGATATAAAACATAGTTCTTGCTCAAAGACTTCTACCCTAGTAGAGGAATTGCATATCCAACTCTTCTATAAAACAAAATCAATTTTGAAATGGAAGGTTAAGATTATTTTTGATATGCTTCTGTCTTCACATTTTATAATGTAAAAAGGTAAAATTTAAGTAAGAAAATAGTCCATCAGACCATCTGAATTTTAAAGTTTTGTTTAAATGGTTATAAAAAAGCAGTAGACCTAACTTCAGAATACCTATGTAAAGATACTTTGACTGGTTTGCTTATCCCAAAACCATTTGTTGAAAAGATTATTTTTACCCCCCACCCCCAATTTAATTGTTAGCATCCCTTGAGGCCCATTCTTAGACCTTACTTCAGTTCCATGAACCCAGCTCTAGGGAAAGGTGCAGAGTTAGTTAAAACTCAGGATACCAAAAAAGTAGAAAGGCCACATTGGTTTTTAGGTTGAGCCTCAATTAAATCCTGTTATTACTTTGTGTTAGTTATCTATTGATGTATAACAAATTACCTCCCAACTCAGTGGCTTAAAACAGCACACTTTCTGTTGATCATGAATTTATGGGACTTAGCTATGTAGTTCTGGCTCAGAATCTCTCAGACAGTTACAGTCAAGAGGTTAGTTGGTGCCATGGTCAAATCAAGACTTGCCAGGGGATGGAGAAGCTGCTTCTAAGCTGGCTTACTCTCATAGCTATTGGCAGAAAGCCTCAGTTCCTTACCAGAGAGACCTCTTCATAGGGCTCCGTGAAATGTCCTCATGATATGGTTTTTGGCTTTCCCTAGAGCTGTGATGTAAAGGAGCGAGTAAGACAGAAGTTGGAGTGCTTTTGTGACCCAGTCTTAGCCACTATACGTTGTCATTTCTGTCTTACTATTTTCCATAGAATTGAGTCACAAAGTCCAGCTCAAGGAGCTAGAGGATTAGGTACCATTTTTTGAAAGTAAAACCAAAGAATATGTGGACATATTTTAAACCATGACATATACTTCTCAGTTTTATTAAAATTAAGAAGGTCTAATTGCAGAGCTGATGTTCATTCACACTATATGGTAATTTATTTTATTAATAAAATAAGTTCTCTAAGTCATTCATTTTCCTTTTTTTTTTTTTTTTTTTTTTGCGTGTTCTTGGTGTTCACAATCTAGTCTTATATTTTAGGGTCAAAAAATGTGGAGAGATATGTGTATCAGCACATATGGCAGGGAAATAATGATTTCTAAGTTGAAGTACCAGAGTATTTCCTACTCTTTTATAACCCTAAATTCTCACAGCCATTTTTCCATTTCCTAAGAAGGAACACAGAGTAGTTACCTCTGAATATTTCCATGACCCTGCATACTAGCTGACAGAGTGTTAATCACTTCTCACTCAAGAAACATTTTAAAGTTAGTCTTTAACTCTGTAGCAAGAGCATCTGAACCCATTTTAATACTTTACTTTGTAATTTTGGTTTCTCTTGCAAAACTCTTTTGTAGGTAATGATTTTACATGATTTTGGAACTGGTCTCTAGTGGGACGCTGGGGGAGGATGAACACAGAAGAGCTGGAGTTATTGAGTGACTCCAAATACAGAAACTATGTAGCCGCAATTGACAAAGCACTAAAGAATTTTGAATACTCCAGTGAATGGGCAGATTTGATATCGGCACTTGGAAAACTTAATAAGGTATGTAATTCTTAACCATTTCATAAAAAGTAGTAAAAATTAGAAATCTGTCTATACTAGATTTCTCTAAATCTTGAAGTAAAAAATTTGAAAATATAACTGAACCTCAGAATTTCTTTTGTTACTGCTATTTTACTTTATGAGTTTCATGTCTATGTAGTCTGGCATATTTTTAAGGCCAAAACAACAGTGCTTGAAAATTATAGTTATTATTACCTATAAAAAACACAAGACTAAGAAGCAAATATGCTAACTGCGAGGGCTAGGTTTCTGTGATTGAGCATCAGATATGGTTCTGGAATTCCTGACAACAAAATGAAAACTTGCATAGGGAAAGCAGTAACTGACAAGTCCTTTCCAAATGGTATATAGCAGTAAGGAAACATTTTATATCCAGACAAGCTTATACTCATTACAGTACTTTTTACAAAAGTGACAAGCAGTTACTTAGAGCTTGGCCTTGAATGATCTTTCTTGACATGTCTGTTTTTTTATCAGCTATAATCATGGTGGCATTATTGATCAATTCATAGTGTAAAATTTTTTTTTTCCCTAGCATAAATCAGATTTTTCTCACATCCATTATTTTATTTTTTGGAAGTTTTTTGGTTTTAAAAAAGTAGTTGTTATTGAATAGGAATGCTTCTAAATACTAAATGGGGGAGCAAATAGAAAAGGAGAGCTCTTCCCATAACTATTTGAATATCAAACAGCTTAACATTCAAGTATTAGGAAAGAAATTTGTCTTAAAATATTTACCAAGGACAGTAGCTCTCAACCTGATATAATTACCTTGCTATCTTTAAAAAGAAAAACTTTTATTTTCAATGTGCCAAGGATTTATCTTAAAATTAGATGCACCAACTTCAGTTTGACATGTTGACTTCTAACATTTATCATTTGAGGTGTGAAAAATTCTCAAATTTTTTGCATCTCCAAGAAATTGCATTCAAAAGTATGAGTTCGCTTAAAGGTAGTTAGATTCTCGTTCTGAAGAGTCTCTTTCTGAAGACTTACTAGGAACTATGCTTAAAAGCAATTCAAAATTGTGGAAATTAATTTACTTAATTATATATATAATTAGTTTTTTTATAGTTAATATTCATAAAAACATTTTACTGTATCCAGATAACACAAGGTAGGAAATTCAAGTCATTAATGAAACTTTCCTAAAATCACAATGAAACAAGGTAAGGATTATATATATATTTATTTATTGAAGCTAGTCTAAATTTATTTTAGTATAAAATTTTGTTGTTTACTACATATACTAAATTTTAACCTCATTTATGTAAGTTTTCCAACTTAGAAATGCTTTTAGAAAATGATGTTATATTTTGCTTTTTTAAAATTTGATGTTTAATAAAATTTCTTCATTGAAGCATTCTTCATTATACATCATTAAATTTTTTTCTACAGAGGTAGTTCTGGTAGTAATTATAATTTTAAAAAATATATCAACTCTGCTTCTGTGCCCAAAATGTGAATTAATATTCCAGAAAAGGAAGGTAACTAGTTTAATAAAAAAAAAAAAAGAAAATGTTTTTTTAAAACTATTCTTATTGGCATATCGTGCTTAGTTTGCTTTTCATTTGTAGATCTAATTTTATTTACATTCATTCATTACATCCAGTTTAAAACTGAATTAAAGACTTATAGTGGGAAGAACATTGAAAATGTTATATCTAAGTGGACCTCAGAGCCTCCACTTTTTTTATGAACTGGGAGATCTAGTGTTAACTCTTCTATATTGCCTTTGGCAAGTCATGCTATGTATTTTAACCTCTCAGTCTTTTTTTGTGTACTTCTTCTAAATTCAGTTCTAGTATATTCTGTACTCATTGAGTGTTCATTTTATATTTTGTCAGCCCTTTACCATACTACTTTGAAGAACTTCATTTATAAGTGCTTTTTCGTTACTTAAATAACTAATCTCCTTTGGTGGTTTGTAAAATAGGATCTTCTATAAATTCCACCCTCACCATTATTGCTGAAGAAATGTTATGGTTGAATAAATAAAATGTGTTTGGTCCATTTGAGAAATTTAGTAAAAACAAATGGGCAATCATAGTCTCATGTAGATTCTTGTAAGCATTAGAATTACTTGCTATAATATGATACACTAAAAGAGTGGTCGTTCCTATATACGTCGAAGTCTGATTTTCTTTATATATTTCAAACAATGTATCATTGAAAGCTGATTAACATTAAAGTTTTTCAAAAATGTTTAATGGTGCCTCTCTTCTGAATAAATTTGTTTTGGAGAATATTTTTCATAAAAATTTTTCTAGTAACATGCAATGGATTTTTTAAAACAAATTGAATATGTTTTAAAATCCTCAATTTTAATTTCAGATCTATACCTTGATAGATGTAACTGACAAAACTAGAAGTTCTTTGGTCTCTGCTCTAATGTTTTTAAAGTATAAAATAAGTTCTGTAAGGATTTCAGATAACACTGTGTTAGAAAGTGGAAATAATATGAAATATTTTTTCTCAACTGTATTAAAATGGTTTCTTCAAGGTTTTACAAAATAATGCAAAATACCAAGTGGTACCCAAAAAGCTGACCATAGGCAAACGTCTTGCTCAGTGTCTACATCCAGCATTACCAGGTGGAGTCCATCGGAAGGCACTTGAAACATATGAAATTATCTTTAAAATCATTGGACCTAAGCGACTTGCCAAAGATCTTTTTTTATATAGGTAAGAATAATTTTATTATCTTTTTATATATAAATAAAAGTATTTTTACCTATTTTATGCTTTTTTGCAGTAAAGCCTAAAAAATTAAAAACTTGATGGAAGTTTTCAGATAGCTATCTTAAGTATTTTGATAAGTGATTCAGAAAAATTTAGATTATTCCTTAATATAAAGTTTTTTTCCTTAGATGTCACTTATGAAGTTTTTATTCAAAAATTTTGAGACTACAGTACTTTCTACATTTTTAAACTTGAGAACTACCCTGAAACATAATAAGATATCTTGATTTCTCAGCAGCTTTCAACATTGTTTATCATTCTCGACTTGAAATATTTTCTCTTGGCTTCTGTGATACCACATTATCCAGTTTAGTTACTTGATTGCTTTCCCGACTTTCCTCCACCTTTCTCGGAACTGTACATGTGGAGTTTTTTAGGGTTTGCTTAGTCCTATCCCTTAAGTTTTCACTTTCCTTAGGCAGATTTATCCATGCCCGTGATTTATCTTTTATGTGTTGACTCCCAACTTGATATCACCAGTGTTGGCTTCTGCTTTAAATTCCTGGCTTACTTGCCATCTCTGTGTGGATCTTTAAAGATAATTAAAGCTCAACCCATTCCAAACTAAACTCATCCTCTTCTCCTGTTACCTGGCCTTCTGCAATGCACTAAAGCTCAATAATGTCACCACTGTTAATCCATTTACACAAGCCTGAAATCTGAAAGCTACACTTGATATCTTGCTTTGCTTGCCCATATTCTTCTTCCTCCCATGTACATTCTGTCACTAAGACTTCTGTCTCACAGTGGTTAAGAGCAGAGGCAGTGATAGCAAATGGTTTGTTTTTATCACTAACTAATTCTGTGATCTTGGGCCATTTTCTCACCTCTATTCTGATTTGCAAAATGGGAATGCGATGACCAATTTTATGGGTCATTAATAAAATTAAAAGAGTTGATATTTGTAAAGTGCTGAGAGCAATATGCAGCATATAGTAAGTGTTCAATAAATGTTAGCCATTGTTCTGATTGGGCGTTTTGGGGATTCTTTTTCTTTTTGTTGTTCTTATTGGGTATTTTCATCCAAATCACTAATTCGATCCTCTACTTCTTCAACTCTGTTGATTCTCTCTAATGTATTCTTCATTTCAGTTACTGTGTTCTTCATTTCTGATTGGTTCTTTTATGTTTCCTGTCTCTTTGTTGAAGTTCTCACTGAGAACATTGAGCATCCTTATAACCACCGTTTTGAACCTGAATCTGGTAGACTGCTTGTCTCTATTTTGTTTAGTTCTTTTTCTGGAGTTATGTTCTGTTTTTTCATTTGGGACATGTTTCTTCATTTTAGCCGCCTCCCTGTGTTTGTTTCTATGTATTAGGTAGAGCAGCTACATCTCCCTCTCTTGGTAGAGTAGCCTTATGTGGTAGGTGTCCTGTGGGTTCTAGTGGTACAGTCTCCTGGTCACCTGAGTCATTGCTACAGGTATGTTCCTCATGTGGATTGTATGTGCCCTCCTGTTATAGTTGTGCCTTGTTTGCTGTTGATACATCAGTGGGAGGGATTGACCCTCAGGCTGATTGATCATGAGGACTGACTGTGACTACCGTGGAGGAACTGTTGTACAGGGGCTGACCCTACACAGCAGGATTTGTTTTAGTGAGACTCTGGTGCCTCCTGAGTCCACCCTTTGAGTGTGTTGTTTCTGAAAGTGGTTGGGTGGTGCTCTGGTGTGGTCTGATTTGGCCACTGGTGTGTTGGTTCTGGGGCCACTTTGGAGGGCCTCTGATCTAGGCCAAGGTCAGCTGTTGTCTGTGCTCTGTCCAGGCCACTTGGTATGAGCTACAAAGTGATCTGCAGGTGGTTGCTACTTGTGCTGGGCTTGGAGGTGACTGGGAGAGGCCAAGCTGCCAACTGAGGCCAGATGCCACTAGTGTTGGGCTTGGAGCTGCTTAAGAAGAGGTACAGTGCATGCTGAGCCCAGATGCTGCTTGTTTGGGGTTTGTGAACCTTTAAGAACTTTTAGGAAAGTCCACAGCATGAGCTGAGACAGGCCATTTGTATAGAAAAGCCACTGGAAGCAGCTTGGGTGGGCCAAGAAGTTAAGTGGGGCAGGGTTTCAGGGAATCACCAGGGCAGGGTGAACAGTGTTAGCTAACTAGGTTGATGGAGATTCAGATATGGCACCTGCTTGTGCATGCAGGTTGAATGGGGAGAGGGCTCAACAAAGGAATAATGGCTTCTGCCAGCACTTTTGTTTGGGAGAAAGCTGCCTCTTCAGCCCTCACCCCGAAGTCAGACAGTTCAGTTCTCATATGTCCTTGGTGCCTTTCAAGCTGCTGCCCTAGTGCTGGAGCTCAAAACGAGTGAGTCCATCAGTGAGTAAGTTCATGCACAGGCCCTTTAAAAGGCATGCCCAAGACTCGAGCAGCCTTTCATCTCACTTAGCCACAATCTTCACTGGTTTTCGCAGCCAGAAGTTATGGGACTTCTCTTCCTAACATTGGTACCTTGGGCTGGGGAGCCTTGTGTGGTGCTGGGTCCTCTCATTCCTTGGGAGGGACCTCCAAAGCCTCCCTCGTTTTAAACACCACACCCATGGGTGTGGGACCAACCCATTCCTCATCTCCATCCCTCCTACCAATCTTGAGTGATTTCTTCTGTATATCCTTAATTATAGGATTTTTGTTCAGCTAGACTTCAGGTGGTTCACAATGATGATTGTTCTTTAGCTGTAATTTTGATGTGGTAATGGGAGGAGGTGAGCATAGCCTTTTCCTACTCCATCATCTTGACTAGAAGCTAGATCTTACAGTTTTTTGATGGAGCTTTTAGAATTTTCTATATATAAAACCATTTCATCTGCAAATAGTGACAATTTGCTTCTTCCTTTCCAGCTTGGATGCCTTGTATTTCTTTCTTGCTTGATTGCTCTGGCTAGGAGTACTGTTTTCAGTACTGTATTGAATAGTGGGCTGTGTTGAATAGGAGTGGTGTGAGTGAGCACCTTTGTTTTGTTCCTTAGAGAAAAAGCTTTCAACTTTTCACCACTGAGTGTGTTAGCTGCAGGCTTGTCATATATGGTTTTTATTATGTTGAAATATGTTCCTCTATACCCAATTTGTTGAGAGTTTATCATGAATAGATGTTGAGTTTTATGAAATACTGTTCTGTATCTATTAATCTGATGTGTTTATAGAATTGCATATATTGAACATTTATTGAATTTTATAAGTTGAACCATCCTTGCATCCCAGGGATGAATCCCACTTGGTACTTGGTGTATAATCCATAGTGTATGATATTGGCCTGTAATTTTTCTTTTCTTGTAGCATCCTTATCTGGCTTTGATATTAAGGTAATGCTGCCTTCTAAAATGAGTTTGAGATGTTCCCTCTTCAGTTTTTGAGAAGAGTTTTAGAAGGATTGACATTAATCTTTAAATGCTTGGCAAAATTCACTAGTGAAATTATCTGATTCTGGGCACTTTCTCTCATTGGAAGGTTTTTAATTATTGATTCAATCTCCATACTCATTATTGCTTGTTCAGATTTTATATTTCTTCAGGATTCAATCTTGGTTGGTTTTATGTTTCTAGGAATTTATTCTATCTAGGTTATTCAATTTTTTTGCATATGATTATTCATAGCAGTATCTTATGACCTTTATATTTCTGTGATATCAGTTGTAATGTCTCTTCTTTTATTTTAATTTTATTTGGTTTCTTTTTTTCTTAGTCTAGCTCAGAGTTTGCCAATTTTGTTTATTTTTTATAAAGAAGGAACTCTCAGTTTGATTAATCTTTTCTATTGTTTTCTTGTTCTCTATTTCATTTATTTCTGCTCTAATCTTTATTATTTCCTTTCTTCTGCCAATTTTGGACTTAGTTTTTTTATCTAGTGTCTAGAGGTATAAAGTTAGGTTTTTTATATGAGATCTTTCTTTTTCTTGACTTATGTGTTTAACACTATAAACTTCACTCTTAGAACTGCCTGTGCTGCACCTGTAAGTTTTGCTATGTTGTATTTCCATTTTCATTTGTCTTTAGTATTTTTTATTTCTTCTTTGATCCCTTGGTGTTTGGGAATGTGTTTAATTTCTGTGTATTTGTGAATTTTTCAGTTTTTCTTCTGTTAATGATTTGTGGTTTCGTACCATTGTAGCTAGAAAAGATACTTGATATAATTTTTATCTTCTTGAATTTTTTGAGACTTGTTTTGTGGCCTAACATATCTATTCTACAAAGTGTTCCATGTGCACTTGAGAAGAATGTGTATTCTGCTGCTGTTGGATGGAATATTCTGTAAATGAGTGTTAGGTTCATTTGGTCTATAGTGTTAAAATCCACTGTTTCCTCATTCAATGTGATCTTCAGTAGTCATGCCCCACATATTCTCCCACATAATCACATGTGAAGTGAGACCTGAGTGGACTTCTCAGGAAGCGTTCCGCATTCCTGGGGATGCTGAATGTCTACCTGGGTTTTCTTTTTCCCACTAGAGAATTTATAGGCCAAGCAGGCCCACTTGGTGTGGTACCATGCCAACCTGGGGGAGGGCAATACAGACAAAGCGTAACCATTCCTCTTACCCTTCTAACATGGTCTTTCTTAGTCTTTATGGTTTAGAGATGATGCATCATCCTCACCTCCATGTTCTGGGATTTTCACAGTGGTTTCTTGTCTATGGATAGTTGGTAGTTGGTCATCTTGTGATAGGGAGCGAAGTTGGAAGCAACTAATGTCACCATCTTGATCATTCATTTTTCTGTCTCTCTTTTTTAACCACTTAATTTTTTATCGTTGCTATAATTTATATACAATAAAATTAACAGATCATAAGTGTTCCATTGGATAAGTTTTGACAAATGCAGTCAATTGTATAGCTACCACTCAAAACAGGATATAAGACATTTTTGTCAACAGAAATTTTCCTCTTACCCTTTTCTGATCAAAACCTCTACTTCTCCAACTATCTATCTCTCCCTGCCTGCCTTCTTGTCTCTCCTTCCTTTCTCGCTGTTTCTATATCTGTATATCTATATCTATGTATATTTATTCATTCCCCACTCTTGCCTTTCACTCTAAATAGTGTCTTTGAAGAACCAAAATTTCTTTATGCTGTCTTTTGAAGAAAGCTTTAATTTTAATGAAGTCCAATTTATCAAGTTTCTTCCCTCCACATCTACCTTTCCCCTTCTCCCTCCCCTCTCATAACCACTAGTCTACTGTCCATGAGTCTGTTTGTCATATTTGTTGCTTTTAGATTTATATCTCATAAGTAATTTCATGTGGTTTTCAACTTTTTCTGTCTAGCTTATTTTGCTTAGCATGATTATCTTAAGATCCATCCATTTTGTCACATATGGCAGTATTTCATCTCTTATAGCTGAGTAATATTCCATTGTATATATGTACCACATCTTCTTTATCCAATCATCTATCATAGGACAATTGTTGCTTACATGTCCTGGCCACCATGAATAATGCTGCTACAAACATTAGTGTGCATATATCTTTTCAGATAAATGTTTTTAAGTTTGGGGTAAATACCCAGGAGAGGGATTGCTGGATCAATTCTTAGTTTTTTGAGGAACATCCATACTGTTTGACATAGCAGCTGTACCATTTTGCCGTCCCACCAGCAGTGTATGAGGGTTCCTTTTTCTATGCATCCTCTCCAACACTTGTTATTACTTGTCCTGCTGATAATAGTTATTCTAACAGGTGTGAGATGGTATCTCATTGTATTTTTGCTTTGCATTTCCCTAATAGCTAGTGCTATTGAGCAGCCTTTCATGTTTGTTGGCCATTTTTATGTCTTCTTGGGAGAAATGGTCTGTTCAGGTCCTCTGCCTATTTCTTAATTGGATTGTTTGTTGTTTTGTGTTAGCCTTTTCTTTGATGGGTAGTCATTTTGTTTCTTGCTTAAGGAATCTTTACCTGGTGTATTGTTGCTAAAATTTAGAAATACAATGTTTTTCCTATCCTGACTTGTCTTCAAAAACTTTGCCAAATTCACCTATTCTTTCGAATAGTTTTTAGAATCTTGGAATTACAACATATAAGATCATGTTATTTGTGGCTAGTTTTTTGGTGTATAGTTTTCATGTTGTTATTATTATTTTTTTTCAAAATAGTTCTGGATTATTTCCTCTTCTTGCAAATGCTGCCATGTCTGTGAAACCAACATTGCTAAGTTTGTATGAGATATATTACCTGCCTTTGGGTAAAACACTGAAGCCTGGTCTACAAGGATTGCTAACTGGTATTCTTCCTGGCTTAGAAGAAGGATCAGAGTACTATGAGAGGTATGATGGTGCTGTTATTGGTGCAGCTAAGTAATCGAAGTCATGGATTTTTTTTTAATCCTTAGGTCAATAATGTTTTAATATCACAAAAATTAATTATTCTAGATACTTCAGTATGTCACCCAAAGCTTTCTATAGTAAAAAAAAAAGCTATTGTAATGTACATAGTCCGTGTATCACACTGAGAATATAGCTAGGCAATCAGAGTACAAACTTGGGAGATAAATGGACTGAGTTCAAATCCTGGCTTGACAAACTCCGTGAGCTTATGAAAACTTTTACATTTCTGAACTTTTTTCAGTTTCCTCACCTATAAAATTAATCATAGTACCTATTTCATTGTGTTTATAATAATGAAATCACTTAGTCCAGTGCCTAGCACATATATGTCACTCAAAAAATTGTGACCAATTTAAAATAATACAATAAAACATTTAGATTAATTTTTTAAATGGGAAATTGGGCCATCGCCAACATTTTTTAAATTGTTAAAGGTGGAAAATAGCCTAGCTCCAAGTGCAGTGCTATTTCAGTAACTGTCGATATGATATTGTTGATATTTTAACTTTTCAAAGAAAATGGTTTGATCTGTTTTGGACCCCATTACTATTTTTTTGGAAGTTAATAGTTATAGACAATGTATTATGTATCTTTATTGTCTCATTACTGATATTCTTATGAAAAAGGAACTTAAAAGTTGAAATGCAAGAAAATGCCAGACTTACTTTGAGTAGACTTATTTAAATGTCAATAATTTATTCTAGTGCATCGAGGAACTACTCTATTTATTGCATTCATCTACTCCCATAATACAGTAAAAATCTAATCCTGAAAATATTGGATTACCCTTGTTAGCTGCTGTGAAAAAAATTTTCTTAAAACTTATCATTTTCTTTTATGAACTTTTTTTTTTTTTACATATTTGCTTACAGTTTTGGAAACATGTGGTATTATTTCATTGAGTTTATAAATCAGCTTTGTTTTAAATTGTTAATCTCCTAAGGGAAGCATAGAATCACCACCACTTTACTAGTTACAATTAAAAATTTAACATAGAAATGAATGATTTTTATCAATGTGGTATCTCTATGGTGGGTTTGTCTTGTTGTGTGTCTTAGTCCATCTGGGCTCCTATAACAAAGAACCACATTGAGTAAGCAACAGAAATTTATTTCTCACATATCTGGAGGCCGGAAGTCTAAGATCAAAGTGCCAGCATGGTGATGGTCTAGTGAGAGCCCTCTTTCTGGTTTGTAGCTGGAGACTTCTCCTTGTGTCTTTAAGTAATGGAAGGGGCTACTCAGCTCTGTGGAGTTTCTTTCATAAGAATAGTAATCTCATTCGTGAAGGCCCTCCGGTCTTAAGCACCTCCTAAAGGCTCCACCCCCTAATACCATCACATTTGGGGGTGTTTAACATATGAATTTTGAAGGGACATAAACATTCAGACTATAGCATATGTCTTGCCAGTTATTCCACACAGATTCTATAAAAAGATTTGTAAACATGTTCTGATCATGCATAGACAAATTGAAGCCAGAACGGATTACAGTGTTAGTATTAAATTACATAGCAAATAAAAAGTAAAATCGATCATCAGATTCTCTTTATTCTGACTATACTGTACTATAATATTATCGATTTTTGTGTTAAGTTGTTTATCTTATGTTTAAAAGAAACCAAAAGTGATTAATCTTTAAATGTAACCCTTTATAAAACAGTAATGATTTTGTCATAGGTATAATTTATCAAAGCTGTTGTGAATTACATAGTGTGATTTCAAAAAGAAGGAAACATTTGGAAATGTCTTTTAAGCTTTTATAGAAAATTAACAGAAGATATGTTCTAAGATTACTACTAACTAAAATGTATATGGCATTTAACAACTCACTGAATAACTATAGCATGGATGCTTTAATACATTCTGGAAGAGAATAATGATTTATTTTTAACAATGTGAAACTTAATGTTTCCTTTCTTAAACTACTTTATTTTGTACCTCAGAACAAACACGTTGTTGGAAAAGGTTGCTGCTGCAGTGGACCAGTCAGCATTCTACAGTGCCCTCTGGGGGAGTCTTCTTACCAGTCCTGCTGTGCGTTTACCTGGAATCACATATGTTCTTGCCCATTTGAACAAGAAGCTTTCCATGGAAGACCAACTTTATATAATTGGCAGTGATATTGAGCTAATGGTAGGTCTACAAATGGTTGCTCATATAATAAATAACTTATTTAGAGCTGGGCACTCTATTCTAAACAGATGTTGAGACTAGTGCCACAAACAAAGTTCTGTTTTCATGGAGATTACATTTTTCACGAAGGAAACTTAAAGGCCAAAATAATCAGTAACTATTTTTTTAAAAGCTTCAAATTTTTTTTCATGGAAAAGCAAATAAATGTTATTTAAGCAAATAAAGGGCTTTTATTTAAGCAAATAAAATTTAAGCAAATATTTGGCTTTTATTACTATCTTGCTAACTGATCAGACCACTGTTAACATAGCCACATTCATTATATTCATAATTCCAAAGTGGACCTTCTCTTTGATCCTAGCTTTCTTTATAGGAAAGACAGATTTTAGACAAGTTGTTAGCCTTATTCTGTGTGGGATTTGTATAAGAATATTTAACATGAATTTGGTTATATTTATTAAAGTATTATAACTAACATACACTGAAATTAACTCACCTTACATGTACAGTTTTATGAATTTAGACAGATGCATAGTCATATAACCAATACGACAATCAAGATATAGAACATTTACATCACCTCAAAAAGTTCTTTTGTGCCCCTTTGTAGTCACTTCCCTTCCGCCAACCTTCCAGACCCTTGCAAACACTGGTCTGTTTTCTGTTTCCATAGTTGTGCTTGTTCCAGAATGTTGTATAAATGGAATCATACAGTATTAGTTGTTAATTCTGGTTTCCTTCACTTTGTATAGTAGAGTTGAGATTCATCCACGTTTTTGTGTATATCTGTAGTTTGTTCCTTTATCTTGCTGTGTAGTATTGTATGAATATACCACAATTTGTTTACTCACTCACTGATTAATGGATGATTAAGTTGTCTTCAATTTGGGGCAATTATGAAGAAAGCTACTATAAACATTTGCATAGAGTTCTTTGTATAGACATATGTTTTTATTTCTTGGGAAAATACTTAGGAATGGAATTCCTTGTTCATATGGTAAGTGTATTTTTAACATTTCTTTAAATTATGGTTTTATTGACATATAATTCATGTTCCATAAAATTTGCTCTTTTAAATTGTGCACTTTAGTGGTTTTTAGTAAATTCACAAAGTTGTGCAACTATTATCACTATCATATTTCAGAACATTTTCTCCACACTGAAGAGAAACCCCATACTCATTAATCACATCACATTTTCCCTTCATTGCTGCCCTTGGGAACCACTAATCTATTTTCTATTTTTATAAATTTGCCTGTTCTGGACATTTCATATAAATGGAATTATACAATATATACTCTTTTATGAATGGCTTCTTTTGCTTATCATAATTTTTCAAGATTCATCCATATTGAAGTATGTGTTAGTACCATACTCCTTTTTATGGCTAAGTAATATTCCATTGTGTGGATATACCTTACCATATTTTGTTTATCTGTTCATCAGTTGATTGACTTTTGGGCTACTTATACTTTTTGGCTGTAATGAAAAATGCTCTATGAATATTCATGTATAAGTTTTTGGTAGACATATGTTTTCATTTGCATATATTCCTAGTGGCATTGCTGGGTCGTATGGTACTCTATGTTTAACTTTTTGAAGAACTGGCAAACTGTTCTCTAAAGTGACTGTACCAATTTACATATACACCAGCAGTATATATGGGTTCCTATTTTTCCACATCTTTGTCAATACTTGTTCTTATCTGTCTTTTTTATTTTAGTCATCCTAGTAGATATGAAGTATTATCTCATTGTGATTTTTATTTGCATTTCCCTAATAACTAATAATGTTGCGCATATTTCTTGTGGTTATTGGCCATTTTTATATCTTCTTTGAAGAATTGTCTGTTTAAACTATTTGCTATTTAAATTGGGTTCTTTTTGTTGTTATTGTTATAGTTTTTTATATATTTTGGATATTAAACCTTTATATGTATATGATTCGAAAATATTTTCCCTCATGTCTTCTTTCTTGATTGTGTCCTTTGGAGCACAAAAGTTCTAATTTTGATCAAGTCCAATTTATTTGTTTTCTCTTTTGCCATTATGCTTTTAGTGTTAAAATAATATCTAAGAAATTGTGTCTAATCCAAGGTCACAAAGAATTACATCATTTTCTTCTGATGTATATTTAAGTTTATATGAAACTGCCAACTTGTTTTCCAAAATGGCTGTGCCATTTTTATGCAGATCTTTAAATGTATTGTTTATTATGTTTTCTTTCAATAACTTAACGAAAGTTTTAAACAAGTCACTTTTTAAATTTCTTTAGATGGCACACATCTTAATTGGAAAACTGTTTGCAATACATCACAGTGAAAGGACTAGTCTCCCTAAGTGCTACTATAAATAAATATTAAGTCAAAAAATGGATTTGAACAGATAATTAACCTAGAGGAAATAAAAATAATTCAGACATTTGCAATACCAAAAGAAATAAAAATTTAAAGTACACCAATATACCAGCTTTCATATATTAGATTGGCAGAATTAAAAATGCATGGTTAAACATGGAAAAACAGAAATTGTCACACATAGTGGTGAGAACATAAATATAACCTTAATAGAAAGCATTATACTATTTAAATTGCAACTGCATATACTCTAAGACCTATCAATTCTACTTGGAGGGATTTATCCTACAAATGTATTTGTACATTATATAAGTATATTGCAGCGTTATTTATAACAGTAAATGTTTACAAACAGTATAAAGGTCCATCACGAGGAGCCTACTTAAATTAGGTTTTATCTGTGAAATAAAGTACTTCTGTGACCATAAAAAAAATAATGAAGCTCTTTATGTAGTGATAAGGAAAGATCTCCAAAATATTTTTTTTTAAATAAAGAAGATAGAGTTTGGGATATATGCATATGTGTTTTTATTTACTTATGTTTACAGAAAATATTCACTAGTAATATTTGTTGCTTGCCAAAAGGAAGTTGGGTGGCTGTGAGACAGATGGAAGAGAACCTTTTTATTGTATACTCTTTTATGCACCTTAATTTTTAAATCATCATCATATATTTACCTATTCAAAACAATGTAAATACATTTAATTATTGATAAGATGCTTAGAGGTATATTTTTATGGCAGAAAATGAAGATTTATTACTTTTTTTGGTAAATATTTACCAATGTAATAGACAATAGATATTAACAGCTCTCTTATTTTAGGTAGAAGCAGTAAGTACTTCGGTGCAAGATTCAAGTGTACTTGTACAGAGGAGCACATTGGACCTCATACTCTTCTGTTTTCCATTCCACATGAGTCAGGTAAAATATAAATGCTGTTAATATAAGGCATTCTTTGGAAAAATCATAAATTCATGATGTGTAATTATTTTTTATTGAATCTGATATTTTTGTTTTATAAACCAGCATATAGGAAATAAATTGCTTTTTAAGGAGTAGGACTTTTGAAAACTATGGAGAAAAAAAGATTTATTGGTTTGCATAAGAATGCAGAAATTGAAATAGATTATTTCATACCTTTAAAAAAATGTTCTATGAAAAGCAGGAGGTACTCATTGCTAATGAGCCAAGACTTTGAAATCCAAGCCTATTCAGTTGTCACCTCTGCTGATGTTACCTTTCCTTGGTTTGAGGATTATGTCAGACCCTTAGCAGAGTTGGCTGAATTCGAAAGCCAAATATTTAGTCACCACGACATCCTCTAGTACTTTCATTACAAAAGAGAATAACTTAAAGCATAAATGAAGCATTTCATGTCTGGAACTTAACCAGTGTTCTTATTTTTAAAGAAGTCATCTAAATTCTTTTGAGTTCTAAACCTTAACGAGAAGTGATTTAGAACACCTGTACATAGCAGTCAGAATGTGGAACTACATGCCCAACAAAAGTAATGAGAGAATTTCTAACTGGGAAAAATAAGTTTATTTCTTAAAAGTTGTTAGCAGAAAAGACTATTATTTGGAGTTTTGGTAAGAACTGTGGTTAGTAGAGATAGTCAGTGAAATTTCATTGTGATTGACCATGTTTTTTTATTACTTTATTCTGTTTTAAATGGAATTATTAATAATTGAAGAATTTTATACTTCATTGCCTATACTGTCTCTAATTGGGACATAAACCACCCCAAGTATCTATTTGGAGACTTTCCATTCTTAAACCTGGGACCTTTATTCTGGCTTTTCACAGAAACGCTCGCAGGGACATCCCAGTGTAGTCTAAATTTAATAGAATAAGGTTGGGTAAACAACTCACAAGGGAAGAATAATTTTTATGTTTTTGTAGGTTTGTAAAAGAAAAGAATATGTCAAAGAAATAAATGAGTCTCAAAAAGTCTAAAATATTTATTATATGGCCCTTTACTGAAAAAAATTTATTGACCTTTACTCTTAAATTTTCTTATTTATTTCCTTGCAAACTTTCAACATTATTAGTCCTTCAGTATACTGATAGTTGACTCACCAGGATCTGAGAAATTAATCATTATAGACTTAAATTAGGAAGAACTTTATTTGTAATCTCACTAGACCAGTATTTTTCCTTTTTTTTTTTCAGCCTGAGCTTTCTTTAGTATTTTCTTACTATACCAGCTCTTTATCCCTACAAACCAAGATTTTTCTCAAGCCTTACTTTCTATAATTTGTATTACGAAAACAATAGCTATGTTGAATGTTTTTTAAAAGTACATACCCTACCCAAGACCCAATTCTAACACTTTTTTTCTTTACTGTACCAAATTATTAGATTACCTGAGAATAAGGATCATGATAAAGTCATATTTGTTCCCCATTTTCCCTCTTTCTGTGTCTTGAATATAATAGACACTTAGAAATGTTCATTGCAGTTATGACTTGAGAGCCTTAATTAACTTAGTAGCTTCAGCAATTGATTAATTGTTAGACTCTTTTTCATAAAAAGTTGACCTACTCTCTGGTACTAATAAGATCATTATACATTTTTTTCCATATTAAAAATATATGATAATGTTAGTAATAGTCAAAAAGTAGCTTCTTACTTTCTTAAGAGTAGTAAGATTGTAAGGCTGTACTTTTAAGATTTTCTGACAGTATTTATAATCTACATATCTGATGTCGAATAGATCAACAGTTCCCAAATGCTTTGGTTTCAGACCCCATTATACTCTTTAAAAATATTGAGAATTCTAAAAAATCCTTTGCTTATGTCACTTAGATCTATCTGTAATATATTGGAAATTAAAACTGACAAATTTTTAAGTATTTACTAATCATTTAGAAGTAACAATTATCACAGTAGTATAAACATTTTATGAAAATAACTTTTCCAATATATTAAAAAAGCTAGTAGAATAACATTGCTTCATATTTTTGCAAATCTCTCTAATGTCTGGCCTAATAGTAGAAAGCAAAATGCTCATATTTGCTTAATCCCGTTGTGATTTTTTTTCTTTTGATTGAAGTATATGAAGAAAACCTGATCTCACACTGACGTATAAGTTGGAAAAGGACTATTTCAATAGTCTTTTTTGTTAAAATAACACATTTTTCTTTGATACTTAACCAAAACTTGACAAGCTGCAGTTTTAAAAAATTAGTTTCAATATGAGATCTAAAACCATACCAATGAACTTCTCATATTCTGCAGTTTTAAAAAATTAGTTTCAATATGAGATCTAAAACCATACCAATGAACTTCTCAACTTCTCATTAAAATCCACTGGCCTGTCTTGTACTTTGAATGTATCTATTACCCATACATTCGTTTTTAACATCATGATTGGTTATTTGTAAAATGTCGATTTACTGAATTATGCAGATCTTCCATATGTTATCACATTTCAATATACAATAACAAACTCACATTTATTACTGTCATCACTGATCCCATCAGTGAAGTTTTTTAGGTATTGAGACACTTTCAAGCTAATTCAGTTCAGTTCAACACAATGCAATTTCAAGCCAAATACAAATTTTCCAAAATTCTAATTTTCTCTTGAAAGCTTAAGTTTTATTTGTAACAATGCATATTGTTTTTCTTGAAGTGACAGGTTCATTTTATTTATTTTTGATAGAATGTCTGCCAGGTGTCCAACCCTGAATAATCATAGTTTGTGTCAGTCATTTTTTGAGGTGAAAGTGGTATTCTGTGAAAAAAGCTGGTAGGTTAGGTCAACACAAGTGCTTTGCCTTGAAACATGTATCATACTTCAGTATCCATCAGTAGTGCTTTATGTGTACTTCCCATTCCATAACACATAATGTTAGACATACTAAATGGTCAGTATTTGATAAAATAAGTTTTCACTGTTCCATCAACAACATTCTTAGGCGAAACTGGCTTTTTCCTCCCTTTATTGGTTTTCTATTTTATTGCAAGTACATAACAGTTTAAAAATACAATTACTACAAGTATATTGGATGCCTCTGCTGTGCTGCTTCATTTCTTTGTAAAATGCCAGCACTATCACATGATCAGAGCAAATGTCAACACAGCAGAACAGGCACATAACATCTTGGTATTGCTACGAATATATTTTTTACCTGTGGGCCTCTTGAAAAGGTCTTAGAGATCCGCAGGAGCCCAGGAACCACACCTTGAGAATTGCTTAGATTAACAGACCATCTGGATTTAGATGAGTGACTATGATTTGTCAGCTGTTGATAATCTGTGCTCTGTAACATCTCAGTTATTCCTCTAAGCTTCTTTAAAACAAGCTGGGTGAATCCCTTTTCTGATACTGTCAAGAAGCATGGTGCAATAAAAAGTTCTCTAGTCTATGACTAACTAGAGGTCAGTTCTTTATCCAGCTGGAGCACTAAACAGGCATTTGAATTTAGTACTTAGGCCATGTGCAGCTCTGGTCTTTTATTCTAGAGTGGTTATTAGACTAGTTGATTTCCACACTACTTTCTAATGCTCAGACTCCAAGATTCTGTTCTAAAGTGATTATCTAGTAATATTTTTAAAATTAACAGCAATTAGCTGTCTTCCTTTTATCTTTCTTTTAACTTTACCTCTTTTACGTAATAAAACCAAGTCTCTATTAATAAGTCATTTTTTAGGTATCTGTTTAAGGTTATTAGGAAAGATGGGAATTATTTCTCTTTAAAAGATCTGGAATAAAATGAAAAAAGAGGTTAAGATTTCTTAAAGCTGAGTGATAGTTATAAAAGTATTTTTTTTTTATATTTGAAACACTGCAATAAAAAATTTTTTAAAGAACAAGCAATGAAATACTTAGAATTGATGAAGATAGCGAACTTCTAAAGACTTTATAGTCAGTTGACAACACTATGAATGTGAAAGACTAAAGGCATATATTTCTTGTATTTGTCCCATAGTGCTCTATTTTCTGTTTTGTGTCAGTTTTTGCTAATATCGAATAGGATAAAAAACTTTAAACTGGAGGTTAAAATAATTCAATTAAAATTTTAACTGTTCAACTTAAATAGTTGTGTTACCTAACTTTTCTTATTGTTTCCTAATCTATAAAAGGAAAATAATAATTCCTGAGTTTGAAAGATCAAATGAGATAATGATATATGACAGTACATGATAAACCCTAAAGTTCTGAATGTATTGTAAGAGTTTTTTTTTTTTTCAGAGAGAAAAAAAATATGGTTTTGTACGTGATTAAATACAACTGCATTCCTAACTTTTTCAGGCCACTCGACCAGATATGATCAGGATCTTGTCAGCAGCCCTTCATGTAGTACTCAGGAGAGATATGTCCCTGAACCGAAGACTTTATGCATGGCTTCTTGGTAGGTGTTTGATATGTGTGGTTTTACCTGGGAGAAGGTGGAGAGAAATTTGCCATACATAAGTATTATCAAGTTCTATGTGTGTTCCAAATGAAGAAACTAAAAATTTGCTTAAATGGACAATAGAAAATATAAACAATATTAATTGTGTATTGTATGAAGAAATTCAGAAGCTTCTTAGTTGAAGAGGCTATTTTAATCCATAGGTTATGTTCCCTTTGACAAGACATTTTTGCCCTTATAAATTGAGGTTGTTATACAATAAATATGTAGACAAAGAAGGATAAATTAATAATCAAAATAATGACATAATTCCTAAAACTTTGAAGTCATTAAAGGAATCAGGACTAGAACTACAGCCCCACACATGGTGCCAGTCTCCCATTCAGGTAGTAAAGCATTGTGTGCACTTTGTTCTTCCATACTTTTTATGATGTTTGGCCTGTCTTCACAACTCCTTACCACCCCAAGTGAGAGGACATGGTATCACTTAATTTGGATTTGCTAATCTTCAGTTATTTCACTATTCATAAGATTTAGGGAGGAAAAAAAACAGGAAAAGTCTGGAAGAATTCTATGATACATATTGAATTGGTTTCCCTTTATTTAACTATCTAAAATAATCTCTCTTGCTGACATTGATTGGGCTACTAATTGGTAAGTGTTCAGTGCTGTTTTTGAGATATTTGCAGTTTCAGTGTTTAGTGAACAGTAGTTTTGAGAATTTTAATTTATTTTGCAACTTATTTCCATGGAGGTTTTGATAACAACGGTGCTATCATAGGACCCAGAAGCACAAGACATAGTAATCCTGAAGAACATGCCACTTACTACTTCACTACATTTTCAAAGGAATTGTTGGTCCAGGTAATGAATGTTTTCATTTATTTTTTTGGTTACTGCCTGACCACTAGAGTTAACTCAGTGAGTATAAGACAAGGTCCTGCCTTAACTGAATTAATTCACAGTTGAAGGAGTGAAGACAAGACTTCCTAAGAATGACTATAACAAGCAAATGACTACATTAAAATGAATAAGTAATCATAAGCTAGACTCATTTCTGTGTAAGTCCAAAGAGGTTTTTTTAGTTTGTTTTCATGACTTTATTAAAACATAGTTACAGCTTCTCATCTATCTGCTGAATGAAAATTGGAGCTTTTCAAAAATGGGCCAGGACCTTTGTTATTTCCTCTGAAGCCCCAGGGAAATTTGGGTTGCAACAGAAAGCTAAATGTTTGGTAAAAGTACTGTTGTAATGGAAATGTTAAAATGATTCATAGGCTTATTTCATATTATTCAATTATATTTAGTCAGGATATCTCAAAATAAACTAAAATAATACTTGGTATCTGAAGCATTTTAAAATGAATGAGGTTATAAGAATATAGTTGGTTTTGAGTCACTAGTGGGAAAATAATTGTATACTAGCAAATACAGCCATGTGATGTAGCATTATTTGGGGCATGTCGATGATCTTAAATATAATTTTATCTTTCGGGCAAACAATCAAGTAACTCATGAATTTATTTTTCTAGATCTTTCTTTAACTTTCTACTTTTTTCTAGAGAAAATGTAAGCACTTTTTTCTCTTAAGGCAAATGAATTTAACATTTTTCCTCTAGCAGAGGGAAAAAGCCAACTTTAATGAAAAAATTTTAGAAAAGCAATAGGAGATGTAAATCTCCATTACTTGTTTTTAAAAATATTTTTCTTTAGATAAAAATATTTGAATCTGTTTACTTAAATAACTAGTGTACTTTTTCTTTTTTTAAAGGCAATGGTGGGGATCTTACAAGTGAATGGATTTGGAGAAGAAAGCACTTTAATGCAGGATCTAAAACCTTTTCGTATTTTAATCAGTTTACTGGACAAACCTGAGCTAGGTAATATGTACTGTCCTAGGGCATAAAGTCACATGTGGTTGTTTTGTATTGTTTCATAATAAAAATAAGGCAAAGTTATCACTTAGAAAAATTGCTGTATTTTGAGGCGGCCTTTGTACGTTCTCAGTAATTTCTTACCTAATATTCACTCTAGAATGTTAAGAAGATACAGCTGTATTTCCAACTGATATGTTATCATGTATCTACTGTGCACTACATCACGAAGAAGTTATTTTGAAGATGTTATCTAAGCTCTTCTTAATCGTGATTAAGTTATTGAAATTGAACCATTTATAATGTGTCATGACTATCTTATAGTTCAGAAAATTCAAGGACTTAATTAACAATATAGTAATATCAGTATCATTTACTGAATACTTATTATATCCTGGGAACTGTGCTACCCACCTTACAAATATTTTTCCTCATCCTTACAACAGTCTTGTAAGTTCGATATTATCTTCATTCCAGATGAGGAACTAAATAAAGCTCAATGAAGTTAAATAACTTGTCCAAGGTAATAGAGTCACTGACTGGCAAAACCAGTTTCTCTGATTCTATAATTTCTATTATGTTAACCTATAGTTAAATAAATATTCGTTAAGTTATGTACTATTTTAATGTTAGCTTCTCAAAATGTGAAGTTTAGCGTCTGAAGAAAAACTATTTTTTAAAAAAATACTTGTTTTAAAGCATCCTTTAATTGGGCCAGTTTTCAGTTAATCATGATTTCCAATGGTAACTAATTATTGTTTTTAATGTGTATATTAATTTTAGGACCTGTAATTCTAGAAGATGTCCTAATTGAAGTGTTTAGAACACTGTATTCTCAGTGCAAAGCAGAACTGGATCTTCAGATGGAACCACCCTTCAGCAAAGATCATGCCCAGTTAAGCAGGTGGATTACCACAATATTAAGTATGACCTAAAGATGTCCTCATTTATTAATATTCATAAAGTGGACACTGCTCTGTGAAGTTTTTGTTTCACTTGAGTACATTCGATTTAAAACATCACTGTATTTTGGTAATATGAACTCTCATAATTAATTGCATTGATCTTTCAAACAGGCATTTACTACACGACTGCTATGTAGTTGAACTACCACATTCTAGGGTTGGTTTTCAATCTCACCAGTTTAGATAACTAAATTTTAGCAGTTAGTGTGAAAATATAGATTCCAGGGAACTTATTCACAGTTAACCAGACTCACAAGAGTTTAACTGCCACATGTCAGTTAACAGTGGGAGTTATACCTTACTTGCTAACTAGGCCTGGTCTTTTGCATGGGGTAGTGGCTCTTGGTGACTTCTTAACACATTCAGAAGACCAAATCATAGATCAGGAAAAGACTTGAACACAGAGATAAGTAAAATAAAAAGCATCACGTGTTCTTGAAAGAATTTTTTTTCAAGTTATGGTTATTTCTTCTTTCAGGTATATATCTATAAATACAATTTTTTTTTAATGCTGGGATAAGTCATAAAAAATTAGCATAGCCTATTCTCTAACTCAGTGATTGATACATGTTGACAAAGCTTTACTTTTTCATATCTTCTCTACTTTAAACAGCCTACCACTTTTCCAGTCTCATCTATTCTTATATGACAAAGTTTCCAAGACTACAATTTCTTTTACATGATCTTCATTTCGTGAGTGTCTCCTTGGTGAGACTTTGGAGATAAATTGGGCTTTCGTAAAACATGCTTTTCTATATTAAGATATTTTGAGGCAGTTTTTGATTTCTGATAAATATAATATCCTGTGATTTTTGTTTGAGAAGTTAAAATTGACTAACCTGGTACTCTATTTCATTTTGTACTCTGCCTGAAAATTTATATTGCCCATAGAGTATTTAGTCTTTTGTCCTGCAACTTGCCAGATGTATTGACAGTAGCTCATTATATATAAAAACAATTGTTTTCATTGTAAGGTGGGTTGCTGGAGATGGTAGGTTGGATGGATAAATAGTAGGCTAAAGGATTCCCACTTGAAATAAGTTATTTTTCCTCATGGGACTTCAATAATAATGTCAGTATCTGTTCTTTTTGCTATTGTTTTTCAAGCCCAGAATAATAATTAGATTGAAACTCACCAACCTAAACTTAACCTATTTAAGCAAATCCTGAACAGCACAGGAAAGCAGACAAAATTATTTCAGAATCAAGGTTGTCAAAACCAAATCATTACTTAGCTTATATGTGCCAAGGGACACGAAATAATTTAATGCCAAATTAACAGGCTTTCAAATTAGTTCAAAAATAACTTCCTGTTCTTTTTTTCTTATGCAAGGCTAATTTTTGATCTTATCATACATTTGAGTTATGAAAACTCAAATTTGGAAAAATACACAAAGTAATGTGAGAGTGGCATTACATAAAAATCTGTTCTAATTTTCTCACTAGCAAGTTTTCTAGCAATTGTCGAGGGATAAGTATTGTACTAACAATATTGTACTTAAATTTAAATTTGAAAAAATAAAGTTAATATTTATTTTTGTTGATATTATTTTTCTTTTCCTTTTTTAGTAAATTAAGGGAAAATAAGAAAACAGCAGAACTGATTAAAACTGCCAACCTTCTCTTTAATTCCTTTGAGCCTTACTATATGTGGGATTATGTTGCACGTTGGTTTGAAGAATGTTGTAGGTATGTTGAACTGTTTGGTTCATTTTAATTAAATAGCATTCAAAGCCACCCTTTGTTTTTTTAAATTCTTGAGTCTAATGAAAAGAATGTTTATTTATACATTCTACTACTACTACTGACAACTATTATCTAACAACCATGATCTAGCTCTACTCTGTCACTCTAGAATATAGAATTATTGATCATATAATCTTAGAATTGAAAAGTTTAGAGATGAGTAATTCAGTCACCAGCACAGATGAAAGATTTTTCCTCTTCAATCTATAGTAACCCAGTTTTTCTTCGTTGCAGAGAACATAGCACATTTGTGCTACTGCCTCAGCACACATTCCCAAAATGATTCCCACTTTGAATAACAAAAAACCCCTTAGCGTCACACTTGTGTTTTTAAAGCAATAGAACCAGCCATATTGTCACTGGTGAGTGATTTAAGCCCTCCACACCTTAGAACATAAATCTTAAAAAATTCTCTGAAAACCCAAGAATACTAGTGAACCTGAGTAGAATCTCTGGATTCTAGCCCAAATCCTCAGAACCAAATTAACTTCTCAAGCCTCAGGAGCATATAGTCAAATAGTATGTATGATCTTTGGATTAGAAATCTTTTAAAAATATAAATGCTGATGTGGTATATTTAATGATTTAGAAAGTTGCTTGTTGATTCAGCAGATATTGAGTACTCAGTTGGAAAGCACTGTGCTAGGCACATAGATGATCTCTGTCTTCAAAGACTTAGTAGTGGAACAAGTAAGACATGCATATGTATATTTCTAGTATTGAATTAAAAGTTATAAAACCTTTGTAGAGAGTTTAAAATGTAGGAATATCAAGGAATTAGGGGTGTCTTTTGCCACCTGGCCTTCATTTCTACATTCACAAACACACACATTCACCCTCCTTTAGCTAACCTGAACTATTCCCTGAACACACATTAACTTTCATGCTGCGAGCCTTCACTTCTGCTGTTTCTTCTAAAATATTCTTGCCCCTTGCCCATCTGGCAAAGTCCTATACAGATGTAACCCACCTTTCAGTAGCCTTCCTTGACTCACTCAAATCTCCCATCAGAATTAACTTTTCCTGTGTTGTCACATTGTTACATTTATTTGTCTGTATGCTTATATTTCTGGCTGGTTAGGGAGTGTACCATATTCCTAACTTTGTGTCTTCAGAGTGTAGGGCAGTGTATATAGGATTAATATGTTTTGGTGTGAATGTTGGAGTAATGATCTCTACTACTTGGATCAGAAGAGGCTTCCTGGAGGAGGTAACATTTGATCTCAAACTCTGACGAACGGGTGTACTCTGGACATGAGAGAATGAGGACGGAGGAGGGGGGCAATCTAGGAGAACAAGTTGTTCTAAACAAAGACCCTGAGGTTAGAAATCAAGCAGCACATAATCCATTTTAACTAGGAAATAATATCTGTAGTGGGAACAATAGGAAATAAGTCCCAAAAAGTGAGGTCCATCTATAACACTTGGAACTATAGGATGGGAATTATAAGGAGAAGTTAAGTCTAGGAATCCTAGGGATTTTCCACATGGAGGTACAGTAGTGTCCTGGGGAAACAGAATATATTTCATCACAAGAACATTACTGTGTGTGTCCCAATGTTGACTTGACCTTCATTAAAAAGATGGTGTTGTCACCTATATTCATTTCACCTGATAATATACTTGATAAAGTGAATTTTGTCCTTTTAGGAGAACACTGCATGCCCGACTTCAGATTGGGCCTGGAGATAGTAGTGAGTCATCTGAGTTACAACTGACCAATTTCTGCTTACTGGTGGATTTTTTGTTGGATATAGTTTCTTTGGTAAGATCACCTTGGTAAAAAATATTGAGGAAATCTAATGTAGTTCAAATATTTCATTTTGGAGACAAATTTTCAAATAAATTTCATCTTTAAAATTATATTGATTTTTTCCCCCTTTTGGCATATCTTTTTTTCATAAAATTCTCCAAATGTTTTATCCTCTGACATATATATACACACACACACACACAATAAATATATATAAGTCTTATATAATACATGGAATATACTTCATAGTTGCATGTTACTGAAATCTTAAATGTTTAGTATTTAATGGTCTAATGCTGCATTTATATTCATTGATGATTCTTTCTATTAAATGAAGACTGTTGGAAATCTTTTCCCCTTTTCTCTCCTCAATTCTTTGCTTTCTCATTTTGAAGCCTACTAGAAGTATGAGGGTGCTCTGTCAGGTATGATATTCAGCCTGTTTTGTTTTTAAATGATTATATTCACTTTTCTTATAATTTCAGTAATATAGCAAATAAAATTGGGATTATTTTATAATATATACTTTGAAGTACTTAAATTGAGAATTTGAGAATAGAAATTTTATAACTTAAAAATAAAATGACCGTACAATGTTAATTAAGAGCTTGATACATATAAAATATTACAGATGATTAAAATTACTTTTTTTAATAAAGATTAAGTATAAATGAAATAACATAACTTTTAGGTTACACATTGTTTAAACTTTCGTCATTTCACTATTTTCAGGAAACTTATATTGAAATCCAGACAGAACACTTGCCCCAGTTGCTGCTCAGGATGGTTTCTGCCCTGACAAGCCATCTCCAGACATTGCACTTGTCTGAACTCACAGATTCGCTCAGACTCTGCTCAAAGATTCTTAGCAAAGTTCAACCTCCACTGTTATCGGCCAGCACTGGAGGTGTTTTGCAGTTTCCAAGTGGGCAGAACAACTCAGTCAAAGAATGGGAAGTAAAAAAGGTAATGTTAGCTATTAATTTTGTTATAGACCAAGTTACAGATGGTATAGACCCTTGAACAACATGGATTCGAACTGCGTGGGTCCACTTATACCCAGATTTTCTTCGATAAATACAAAATTTGGGGAGATTTGCGACAATTTGAAAATACAGATGAGCCAAGTAGCTTAGAAGTGAAAAAATTAAGAAAAAGACGTCATGAATGCATAAAATATACATAGATAATAGTCTATTTTATCATTTACTACTATAAAACATACACAAATCTATTACAAAAGGTTAAAATTTATCAAAACCTATGAGCACACTTGCAGATCATCTACATGGCACCATTCATAGTGGAGAGAAATGTAAACTGATGCTGTATTAAATCATTACTGCATAAAATTAACTATAGTAAATACTGTACTACTGTAAAGTTTCGTAGCCAACTCATTGCTATTTCAGTGAACTCAAGTGTTGCAAGTATCCACTTAAAACGCCATGTGATGCTAACCGTCTCTGCATGAGCAATTTCTCTGTCCAATAAATTGCATATTGCAGTAAAAAGTGATCTCAAGATTCTCGTATATTTTTCATTGTTTTCAGTGCAGTACTGTAAACCTCGAATAACGCCATGAGACCCATACGAAATGCCACTAGTTATGCTGGAAGTGCTCCCAAGAGGCAGAGAGAGAACATTACAAGAAAAAGTTGAATTGCTTGATATGTACTGTATATTGTGGTTTGCAGCTGTGGTAGCCATTCAAGATAAATGAATCCAGCATAGGACCATTGTTTAAACAACAACAAAGAAATCTGTGAAGCAGTCGCTACAGCTTTGCCAGCAGGAGCAAAATCCATGCACTTTTGTGAAATACTTTTTTATCTCATACTGAAAATGCAGCTTTAACATGGGTGTAAGTTTGCTATAAGAAAAGCAAGCTCTAATGTATGTGACAACTTAAAGTGAAAGGAAAGTGAAGGATCTAAAGCTGGAGAATTTAATGCCAGCAAAGGGTGGTTTGATAATTTTAGAAAGAGCTTTGTTTTTTTAAAATGCCAAGGTAACAAGAGAAGCAGCTCTGCCTACGAAGAGGCAGCAGATGATTTCCCAGAGGCCATTAAGAAAATCGTTTGAAGAGAAAGGGTATCTGCCTGAACAGGTTTTTAATGGAGATGAAAGTGCCCTATTCTGGTGAAAAAATACCACAAAGGACATCTTTTACTAAGGAAGAAATGTGAGCGCCAGGCTATAAGGCAGGAAGGGATAGGCTAGCTCTACTCTTTATGCAAATGCAGTCGGGTTTATGATCAGAACTGCCCTTATCCATAAAGTTGCTAACCTCTCAGCTTTGAAGGGAAAAGATAAATGCCAGTTGCCAGTCTTTTTGGTTGTACAACAAGAAGGCCTGGACATTGAGAACCCGTTTTTTGGATTGGTTCCATCAGTGCTTTATCCCTGGAGTCAGAAAGTACTTTGCCAGTAAAGGCAGTCTGGGACTGCCTTTTAAAGTTCTTTTGATGTTGGACAATGGCCCTGGTCACCCAGAACTCCATAAGGTCAGTTAAAGGCCTTGAAGTGGTCTACTTGACCCAAAACACAACTTCTCTAATTCAAGCCTCCAGATCAGGGGGTCTATAGGACCTTTAAGGCTCATTACACACAGTTCTCTATGGAGAGGATTGTCAGTGCTATGGAAGAGAACCCCAACAGAGAGAACATCATGAAAGTCTGGAAAGATTACACCATTGAAGATGTCATTATTATGGGAAAATCTGTGAAAGCCATCAAGCCCAAACAGTAAATTCCTGGAGAAAACTGTGCAGATAATGTATATGACTTCACAGGATTTACAACAGAGCCAATCAGGGAAGTTATGAAAGAGATTGTGGATATGGCAAAAAGGTAGGGGGTGAAGGATTTCAAGATAAAGATCTTGGAGAAATTCAAGATCTAATAGACACCACAGAGGAATTAACAGAAGATGACTTGGTGAAGATGAGTGCTTTTGAGTGCTTCCAAACTGGTGCCAGGCAATTAGGAAGAAGATGTAGAAGAAGCAGTGCCAGAAAACAAATCTGGCAGAAGGGTTCCAAGTATTCAAGACTATTTTTGACTTATTACATGGACCCTTCTTTGATACAGGCACTTAAAACTAAATAAAGCAAATGATGGAAGAGGGATTGGTACCATGTAGAAACATTTTTAAAGAAATAAAGAAATAAACATTTTAAAGAAGTCAGACAGAAATTACAATGTATTTCCATATAGTTATACTGAGTATTCCTGCCTGTCCTGCCTCCCCTTCCACCTTCTTCACCTCTTCTGTCTCTGCCTCCCCTAAGACAGCAAGACCAACCCCTCCTCTTCCTCCTCAGCCTACTCAATGTGAAGATGATGAAGTCCTTTATGATGATCCACTTCCACTTACGAATAGAAACTAATCATCATGCCATACAATTATTAATTTATCTGTTCTGTATGTGTATGTCTTAATGTAAAAAGTTTAATAACTGTACGGCAAGAACTGTGCGAGATGTTTTTGTGTCATTATGGAGATAATGCGTCATCATTATGGAGATAATTTGTGTCATTGCCTAAGTATTCATCCTGTAGGCATAAGATAAATTATATTTAATATAAAATTAATAAGGTGTTAGTTTTCTTACTGTTTTATAACTTTGCTTTCAAAGAATTACATTACTGTATAATATGTCTCTCTTGTAATTGAAGAATCTGTGGATCAGCCAATCATCACAGGTAAGTGGTTTTTTTAAAAAGTTAGTGTTTCCAAATCTGTATTATGAATATGTGAATATTAAATGCCATATAAATTTTATAACAATTCTGTAGTGTATAAGCTAAGCTACCATGAAGCAATCGTGTTGATTACAGTAGGCAACCATAAAGCAGCAATATTGCTGCTGCTTTGTTATCTGTGCATGAATCATTATACCAGTAAATAATTGTAAATTTATTTTTTAGCATTATCTTTTTTTATCTCTAGTATTAATCATATATATAACATCTACAGTGTTTTGTGTCATGTAACACAATATTGTGTAGGTACTGACAGTGTAAACTTACAGTATAAATAAATACAGTAGAGTACTGTATATGTATTTTTTGCTCCTTATGATTTTTCTAAACATTTTCTTTTCTCTAGCTTTATTGTAAGAACACAGTATAAAATATATATAATAAAATATGTGTAAATTGACTGTTACTGGTGATGTTTCTGGTCAACAGGCTATTACGTTTTGGGAGAGTCAAAGTTGGATTTTGGGGGCATTGAAGTCTTCCCAGCCCCCATGTTGTTCAAGGGTCAGCTGTATATTTCTTCAAAGCAGAACAGTTTCTGAGTAAAATCACTTATATATAACCATTTAAATATTAGTGAATCTTGTCTAGATCCAAATGTTGTAGCATTTGGACCATCTTGTAGGCTTTTGGCTCTAGTGCAGTTAAACTGTTTATATCAGCACTTTCCAATAGAAATATGTCAGCAGCATATGTAATTTTAAACTTTCCGGTAGCCACTTTTAAAAAGTAAAAAGAAACAGGTGAAAATTATTTTAATTATATTTTATTTAGCCCTTTATAGCTAATTTATTATAATTTCAATATGTAATCAATATAAAATTGATGTAATATAAAAAATTAGCTATTTTACATTCTTTTTTGTACTTTCTTCAAAATTCCAGTGTATATGTTACACTTACAGCATATCTTTGTTCAAATGCTAAATTTTTATCAGAAACATTTGAAATTAAAAAAAATTTAGTTTCTCTATCAGATCAGCCATATTTCAAGTACTCAGTAGCCACATGGGCTAATAATACTATATTGGACAGTAGGTTTATAATCTAAACTTTACTGGTCCTTTACACACACACACACACACACACACACACACACACACACTAAATTTTTGACATGCTCTTCTTAAAATCCAGAATCTTTTTACTCTCCCCAATCTTCTAGATTCTTAAAGCTATTTTATGACATTGAAGAGAATTGTAATAATTCTAATCTGGCATTAGTAGCATACTTAAGCACCTATGGAAAAATCAGTAATTTAAGAGCTTTCAGTTTTGTAATATTAAAATATTTTTAGCAAATATTAATGAAAACATTTAATGGAATTATATAGGTACAGTGGCACTATGTTAAAACAACGATTCAAAAATTTCTAGCATATAAGATTCGTTACCAAAATCTAGGATTTGTATAGTTGCCCTTATTTTTTTTTTTTCAGTTGCTTTTTTATTGTTTTTCTGTCTAACAAAATGTATTGTCAGGATAATGTTATGCAGCTATTTCCATCAAATATTAATCCTAAAACTTTTTCCTTGGTCATTCTAAATATATTGCTCTTCATATATGAAATGAACATTACAGATCCTTAATTTAAATGTATCCCAGGATTATCCTACATAAAATAAAACCAGTTTCTATCACTTTTCTTCCTACCTGCTTATTTTTTATATGTGATGTTATGATACAATTCTGTTGCTGGGAAATTCATTTTGTGTGTTGTTTTTTCTTCATTATGCCTCTAGGGTCTTCTTAAAGTTAAAACTACAATAATATTAGCTGCTTTTGAAGCTTTGCTTTTTATTTGAATGAGTGAGAGTAGGTGAGAGTAGGGAAAAGAATTTAGCATTCTCTCAGTAACATTCAAATATGTGAATATTTACTAAGTAGAAAACATCTGAAGGCACTTATCTATTGTTCCAGGTAAGGTAAATGGGAACATAGATTCACAGTAAATGAAATACAATTAAATAGTATACTTTTTTTTTTTTTAATACTGTGGTTCATTAACCTTAGAGTATGCTTTTCCCTCTCTCTCTGGTTTTCTTCTATGTTCCCAGGACATATATCTTCTTTCCTACTTTTTACTGAAGCACAATGATATTATCTTCACTGAGATGTCTGAAAATTGATCATATTTGAAAGCTGAGGTTATTTTCTGTGTTTTTTTTGAAAGTGTAAGTGAAGGACTGGTTCTTTAAAAAATTATAAATCTCATTTTGTCTCTATGCACTTAGTACATTTCTGTAAAATCAGTGTATTAGATCTCTATACCCAAATGTCCAAAACATGTAAAACCTGTTTTCAGAAAGACATTTTATTTTATTTGTAATATGGAACATACAACTAAATATTATAAATATACGCAAGTTTAACTAAATTTGTAGGTTGAATTCTATTAATGTAATAGTATTTTACGATCCTTATATTTAAAAGTTCAATACAGAAATAACTTTACAGTAATAATCTAATGACAATTTTACCATTTAATATTTTCTAAAAGTGTATAAATACAAGATTTTAGTTGGTTGTTAACTTTCAGAGGAAAGAATTGACAAGTTCAATTCTAATAGCCACATCTGACTTTGGCATTATAATATGAAAATTTCTCATACCATTAACAGATACAGTGATATGCTGTGGTGAAAAGAGCATGAAGTTTAGAATCACCTCATTTGAGCTCTTCTAACTACTAAGCTTATTTGCTATAAACTTGGACAAGTTTTTTTTTTCTTTTTTTAACTTCCCTGAGCTTCAGTTTTTTTACCTTTGAAAGAGAGAAAAGAGCCTCTCTTCATTCAACGTTCATGCTGCGTCAGGCGCTAGAGGTGAATTAGGCATAGTCTTTGCTCTTCTAAACTCTTTCTTTCTAAGAGACGGACTTTAAACAAATAATTGTACATTGAATTATAGTCGTGATAAATGTATAAAGGAAAATATAGTGTGGGATTAATGTGGAAAATGGGGTGATCTGACCTAGATTTGAGGCCAAGAAATTCTTGAGAAAGGCTTATTTGAGTGAAACCCTAGAAGAATTGGAAGTAGGGATGAGGTAAAAAGAAGAGAGCACTTGACAGAGGAAAGAACATTCACAAAGGCTCTTAGGCAGATAGGAGCACAGTGCAGACAGGGAGATGCAGCTCTTGAGGCAGGCAGGAGACAGGTCTTAAAGAGACTTTTCACTATATACTAAGGCTTTTACTCTTTATCTTAGGAACAATGGGAGCACATACAAGAGAAAAAGGCAAGTAATATAATCAGATTTGTATATTAGAAAAATTACTCTGGCTGCAGTGTAGAGTATGGATCTGAGAAGCAAAAATGGATATGGGGAGACCTGCAGTAGGTAAGAGGTGGTGGTAACGTGCTAACAAGATGGTAGGGTAAGACTAATAGATGGATTAGCCATGTATTTAGGAGAAAAAAATCAGTAAGACGTTGTCATGGGTTGGTAAAGGTGATCATTAACATTTACTAAATGTTTGCTAAGTGTTATTTATTATGCCGAGTACTTTATATATCCTGTCTTTCTTAATCTTGTAGCAGCTGTAAAATGTAGGAATTACTGTCATCTCAGTTACACAGATGAGGAAACTGAGGTTCGGAGGTTAAGTAACTTGCCAATCTAGTAAGTAGAGAGCCTTAGCTGACTTATGACCAGCACCCTTAACCACTATGCTGATGTGGATTTAGAAGAAGTGTGGAGGAGAGGTAGAGAAGGTACCAAGAATCACCTTTAGGTTTCTGTCTCCCTGGTTTGATGAATGGTGGTATGACTCACTGAAGCAAGGAACATTGGGTAAGGCTTAGCTTTGTGGCAGCAGATCGGTTAGTGTATATCTTTAGTGATCTTATTCAAATTCAAATTATGCTCTGGCACAATCACCCAAGGAATTCATATGTATGATTTTTGTTTACATAAGCCAGAAAATATGTTTGATGATTATACTTGTCCGATTATTATAGGGAGGGAACAGTTAATCTATTTCAGCTCTACTTCAGGAGTTGCTTTATTTTTTGTTTATAGGTTGTTTCTTACCTTGTCCTAAAGATTATAAACTCTTCCTTTTATTCCTAGTACCTAATACAGTGTCTGGCACACAATGTGGGTTCAGCAACTTTGCTGAAAGATTGTAAGATTAATAGCAAACATTTAAATAATGCTTTACACATTTCAGGCAGAAATTTTACACTCATTTCCTGAACAGATGACCTATTAGAGTTTATTTCTAGTTTTCAAAATGTCATTTTTTTTTAACTTTACATATTTCATTCCTTGTATTTAGACAAGGAAAATTGCAGTTTAGACATTAGGAAAATGTTTTCATAAAGTAGATTGAATAAATTATTAGTTGTTTGAAAGCAAAGATGTGGATCCTAGAAATTTGTACATATATTTTGCTCTCGAGAACCTAACTTTATACTATGCATGTAGTGGAAAATAATTACTTAGTGAATGACTTTAGTTAATATATTCATTAGAACTATATCAGTATTTTCTATTTATTATCATAGATATATAAATCAATTGTAGAAACTCTTATAAGATTCAATTGAATATGTAGATTGCGAATAGTCTAAAATTGACTTCTCTCAAAACGTGGCCATTTGTAAATTTTAATTCCTAATATATACATTTAGCTACTCAGCCTTTTGTTCTTTTAATCTCAACCAGGTATCATCAGTTTCCTCTGAAAATCCTACTGAAGTTTTTGAAGATGGAGAAAATCCACCAAGTAGTCAATCGTCAGAGAGTGGATTCACCGAGTTTATACAGTATCAAGCAGACCGAACTGATGATATTGACAGAGAACTGAGTGAGGGGCAAGGAGCAGCTACCAACCCAATTGGTAGCACGTCTTCTGAGACGGAAACAGCCTCCACTGTGGGATCTGAGGAAACCATCATCCAGCCCCCTTCTATAGTCACTCAGGGGACAGCACCCCAAAGTGGGAAGACAGCCCAAAAGACGGCAATGCAGTGCTGCTTGGAGTACGTCCAGCAGTTTCTCACCAGACTTATCAACCTCTACATCATTCAGAGTAACTCTTTTTCTCAGGCTTTAGCTACAGAACATCATGGGGAGCTCAGCCTAGAGCAAGGACAGACTTCAAAATGGGACAGAGATTCACACGGAGATGTAAAAGAGAGAAACATAAGTAAACAAAAAACTTCAAAAGAATACCTTTCTGCCTTCCTTGCTGCCTGCCAGCTCTTCTTGGAGTGCTCAAGTTTCCCAGTTTACATTGCTGAGGGGAACCATACCTCAGAGCTCCATTCTGAAAAATCAGAGACCGGTAAGGTAGTTTCTGTTTGATGTATATTTGAATATTTTCTATAGTATGCTTTTTTTTTAAGGAGCACTCATTAAAAGTGGGAATTTTTTTAGGCAGTTCATTTTAAAATTAATTTATAGATTTTTATTAATAGTGTCACTCTGTGGAGATTGATAATGTTGGAAATTTTGTGATTTTGATGTCTCAAAGTTTGCAAGTGAGTAGAAGCTAAGAAAATTAACTTGTTTCTCTGGAAAATATTGTAATATTTAGATCCACTGGGTTTCTTTATTATGACTAGTATCATGTGTTTGTTTAAGTTTTTATATATACCCACATAGTGTACTGAGTACTACATAATGTTTAATCAAACATTAATATACTGTCTTTCAGAATAGGAAAATAGATTGTATAACTTGGCATAAGAAAAATACATATTAAAAAAATTTATGAAGTTTTTGTTACTGCTTTATTTGCTTAAAGCTCCAGTCTAGGTAAGAAACCATGTGTTTATTATCAGATCAAGGCCTAAAAGTATTAAGTAGAGGTACTTTGTTTTTTTAAATTAACTTGGATGGTAGGGTATATGTGAGGTTTAGTGTGATGAACTCTGTTCGCTTCTGTCTTTTATTTCAGACTGGGAGCATGTACAGCCTCCACTGTGGCTCCAGACTCTGATGAATGCTTGTAGCCAAGCAAGTGATTTCAGTGTACAGAGTGTTGCTATTTCACTTGTCATGGACCTGGTGGGATTGACTCAGTCTGTGGCCATGGTCACTGGGGAAAACATCAACAGCGTGGAACCTGCACAGCCCTTAAGTCCAAACCAGGGAAGAGTAGCTGTGGTTATTAGACCTCCCCTCACTCCGGGCAATTTGAGGTACATAGCTGAGAAGACTGAATTTTTCAAGGTAAATTCTAAGAAATACATATATAATTAAGATGATACTTAACCTAGTTTAAGTAGCAAAGATGTTAAAGACGATAATCAGGCTTAATTGAACACCTTAATGACAATCTGTAGAGAAAAAGATACCACATTTGATTTGTACTGCTTTGTCTATCTTGTCCTCAATTTTGTGTAGAGAAAAAAGATATGGATGAGGGGAGTATTAGGGTAAGGAGAAGACAAATATTAAGGCACTAGAGCCACAGAGGAAATAATTTCAGCTAAAAAAGAAAGGAAAGCTCACTTACATAATAAAACTTATTTCCAGATGAAGTGGTTGTGGCACTTTTGCTTTTTACAACTTCAGTACTCCAAAACTCACAGGAAAAGTTTTTCTGACTGTATATTGTCTGATTATCATCTGTGATATATAACGGCATTTATAAAAAAAAAGCACAGTCTTTGATTTCTATCAAAATAGTACAGATAATCTCTACTAGAAAGAACATCAAGTATATTTGGATTGTATTATATCTTAAGTAGGTAGATTTTTTTATACATAAAAAATAAAAAATTTTTAAATCTGATTTCAAGTCATTGCGCCCCTCCAGATAGTTCCTTCTGCTAGACTAGAGTTGATATGATGGTAAACTCTGAAGACCGTTGCATTTTTATTAATGCTGTCATAGGTCATTAAGTGCTATGTTAACACATGAAGCTGAGATACATATGACCTATTTTATATGGCTTAAGTAGTTTGGATAGTTGAACTATGAATTATATTTCACTTTGCAATATGTAACTATAAATCTTAGTGTATTAAATGTGGGAATTATGTCCTCTTAAGAATAATATATTCTAGTTAATGACTTTACTAAATGTCATTAAAATAGTGAACTGGAGACTATTTTGGCCCTGCAGAAAGTGCTTACATGTCTGATGTCTAAAATTAATACTATTACAGGACTATCATAAAAGGTTCTAAGGGCCTAGATGACCAGAAGTGGGCTGATGGAAAGGTATACTTTTAAATCTCATTCCGGTGGCATGATGAGTATTAAAGACCTTCTAGCTGTGGCAGTCAGATTGTACCAAAAGGAAATGTTTGCTAATAAGTTTTTATTTATGGTTTTGTAACACTGTCACTTTTATATCTTTTTCTATAGCATGTAGCTTTAACATTGTGGGACCAGCTAGGAGATAGGACACCTCAGCACCACCAAAAGAGTGTGGAACTGTTTTATCAATTACATAACTTGGTTCCGTCTTCTAGCATCTGTGAGGATGTTATAAGTCAGCAGTTAACCCATAAAGATAAGGTAAATTCTGCTATTCTTATCCTGTGTCCATTCCCCACTCCTATTAAACCAAAGTGCAAATTAAGGAAACTAGGAAAATTACCGCAGCTAGTATCTGAATAAGAGATATTAGCTTCATTCAGAGCGATCTTAATATCTTTAAAATAAATGTGTTCTGTTCTTTTCTGAGGAAAGTTCCTTACAAAGGCATCAGTAATATGAAAAATCAGGTAATCCAAAATCAAATACTGGGTTTATTTCTTGGTTCAGGACACCAGTTATGGGTAGTAATGTTTAAAGTTGCTGGTCCAAATTCTTGGGTCATTTAAAGAGGAATCAGTGGCCTCAGTTATGGAACTGAAGGATACATTAATATATGGGAAACGAAATAATATGTTATATTTATGAGCTATAGAATGCTAATATGTGAGATTATATTATTTTCATTATATTAAATATACAAAATAAGGATTTTGTATTTTAACGTATAGGAAGTGATACATAAATCAGTTAGAGTAAAGGTGTCTGAGCTACAGGTGAGCCTGAGAAGAAGTGGATTGCCCTAATTAAAAAAAAAAAAAAACTTCACACAGGTGAGTTTGAATGGATCATATTCAAAAAGGCTTTGTGTTCAATAAATGAAACATTTGGCAAGGTGGTGAAGTGGGAAACGAGGGAGTAAATGAGAAGAATTAAAAGTTTATTCCCAGGAAAATGTTAAAATTCTATTCCAGCTTCAACACATTCTTTCACAACTGTTTAGAAATAAAATTTTAAATAAAGTTCTTATATTTTAATTTAACAATTTTTATTAAATTAAGTATAAATTTAGGACAAATTATATACCTGTTTTCTTGTGTAACTTTCACTTGTAAAGAAACACTAAATTCTTAATAAAGATACTCACCATCCATGAAAAAAGTTAAAATACCTGTTATTGCTTACTTTTATTTTTACATGTTTGTATTAGCTGATATACAAACACAGCATTTATTAAGCCCACGGAAAAAGCAAGCACTTCTCTGACCTGTCACAAGCAATTTAGACAGTTGCAACTCCTGATTTGGGGTAGCTTTTACTTGAAGGATACTACAAGTGCTAGAGAAAGACTATAAACATTTTTATAATATCACAATTTCTACTTGGTTTATTATAAACCAGCTTCGTAAGTGATGATAAGTTCATTTGGGATTAATATATAATTTCTGGGAGCAAAATAAATTATATAGTACAATAAAATCAACTTTGACTACCAAATATTTGTATTAAAATGGGATAAGTGCTTCCTATACTCAACATATGATCATAATGACATGCACATTATTAGCTCATCACCTATTATTATACAGTATAATCTAGTAAACTGATTACCTAGTCTAAACAAAATAATAATTATTTATGAGGCAGTGTGAGATGATTCTTTAGGTTTAATGTTTCGTATATATTATTTTCTAGGTTTCTACTTCCAAAAAAAAAAAATTAAGTTTATTGCAGTGTGTATTGGTGTACCGGAAACATTGAATGCAATAGTCTCTATGAAATAGTTACTTTGATTTTGCTAAAATCACTTAATATCTTCAAAGGACAAAATAATTTAATCTCCCATATTCCTCCTCAGAAAATAAGGATGGAAGCACATGCAAAGTTTGCAGTTCTTTGGCATCTAACAAGGGACCTCCATATAAATAAGTCTTCATCTTTTGCACGTTCTTTTGACAGGTTGGTTACTTTTTATATTCAGATTTTACAGTCAGATACCTTAATGTCTCTTTTCTTGAATCTTTTGATTAGTTTGGCAGGTGTAGGCAATAGCAATTTATAGATTTTATAAATGGAACTTATAAATTATTAAAAACCTAAGCTATGTTAAAATGTATGGCATTTTTATTTAGGCACCAGATTTTATTTATCTGCCAGATTTTCCCTTTTCCTTTTCTAGATTTGTAGAACCCAGGACCCTTCCTTTCACTGGACAGTTATCAAGTCCCTACAATGTGGCAGGTGCCATTCTAGGTGTCAGGGTTACAGGAATGAATACAGCCTCTTGAATCTATTCACATTCAGTGAAATTGCATATAAACAGTAGACTGTATAAGTGTTTCTCTAGCAATTGTTGTCAATCTTCTGCCTGAACTGGACTTAGTAAAATCTAAAGCTAAAATACTGACAAATGTCTTCCAAGGATTCAGAGAGCCTGTAGCTGTCTGAGAGCGATTTTGCTATTTGTCTAGGCTACTTTGATGACTTGTCTGAGATTTACATTAACTTCTAAGGAGTTCCACTTATAGATAAATTCATACATTGGCATAAGATAGCAGCCTCAATCAGCAGGTTTTATAGAGATGGCCCGCAAATCTAATTGTGCTTAAAGCTCAGCTTAGGATCAGATGTGTGCTCTACTGGTTATTTCAGCTGGTGATCTTTAAGCAGCTTCACCATCTTGAAATAATCTGCTGTCAAACCCCTACAAGAATTAGGCCCTAGGCACTTTACAAATACCATCTTTAATTTGACAGCCACCTTTTCTCATTGTACAAGTGAGACAGTGAAGGCCCAGAGAAGTTAAGTGACTTGCCCAAGACTACACATGAGATAAAGTATATGGCCCAGATTTGAATCTTGGGTTTTCTGATTCCAAACCACACTTTCATACCTTTCACAGAAGGTCTTTCCTTGAATTAAGCACATAGTTTTGATTCATAAAGAGAATGGGAGCAGAGGAGCATGGACCAGTACAGTATTGACTTACCTTGCAGGGGCGGGGTTAGTATTTGGTGATAAGAACAGAGTATGTTGCTAAAACAAGACTAATTTTCTAAGTTTTTCTCTATTCTTTAGTATTTATCTTATAAGAATAATGTATGCTTGTGAAATTTCAAAAAACAGTACATACAAAAAGAGAAAAGATTGTTTTCTCCTTTCTTATTCTATCTCCTGAGACTGTAGGGATTATTAAAATGCTGTGGTCAAAAATTATCCTGAAGTATGATTAGTTTAAAATAGTTAATTCAAAATAAACACAATTTATGTCAATTTTAGAAAAATTACAGTGTTACAAGTAGGTGTTCTTTAATTATTTGTTTTTATTGTAGGTCACTGTTTATCATGCTGGATAGCCTTAACAGTCTCGATGGGTCTACCAGCTCTGTGGGACAAGCTTGGCTGAACCAAGTCCTACAAAGACATGATATCGCAAGAGTTTTGGAACCATTGCTATTGCTCCTGCTTCATCCAAAAACTCAGAGGGTTTCAGTGCAGCGTGTACAAGCAGAACGTTATTGGAATAAAGCTTCTTGTTATCCTGGAGAAGAGAGTGACAAGCAGCATTTCATGCAAAATTTTGCATGCAGCAATGGTGAATATCACACGAAAGTAGAACAGCTTTATTTAGAATTAAGTTATTGAAATGAAGTGAGTGGTGAACAAAACAGTGATTGGCGAGATAATTGAATGTGAGGTTTTCTCCATGGACTTATTTTCTCCCTTTTGCATGCACTAGTAATGCTCATGTGAGCCATGTCAGAATGTGCTTCATCAATGACCATCTTAGAGGATTTGAATCTGTCTTATCAGCTAACTCTTTCAGGGGAGGAATCAGCACAACTCTGGGCAGAGACATTCTTTAATTTTGATCGAAATACCTTTAGGTTTTATTTAGCAATCTTGGTCTTGCAAGGCTCTATAGATAGTTCACTAGGAATTTATAGTAAGCTTATAATGCATATTTATATTTCATGAGTCATTATTCAAAAGTGGGAATAATAACCCACTTTTCAAGTCATGTTTGTGACGTGTTCAGTGAAGTGGCTGGCATGTTATAAGTGTTTGATAAATGCTGTATTACTATGAAGTCTACACTTTACAAACTATCGAGTGATGCCCTCTATAATTCGGTGATAATGGCCCCTTATATTAGATTAATTTATTATACTTCAGGAACAAAAGTATCTCACATATCTCCTTTGTATCTCTTAACAAATAATCCTGTGAAGTCAGTAAAAAAAGGTAATTTTACCGAGCAGGGGTTTGATTTTTAGAAGGCTGTGCTTTCTCAAAGGTCCACAGCTGTTAAGTGACGCAAGCTGGAACTAAATCGTCACACTCCCACTTCATCTTTAGTGTGTTTCTACAGAGATTTGGTTTCTTTCTCTAGCTTCCTTTCTACCTGCTTCCCCTGAACTTTCTAAGAACATGCTCTACTCTGCTTATTGTCAGAACTTCTTTGTGTTATTTTACCTGCTGCAATTCCTGCCTATCTGCTGAATTCTCACCTCTCCTCTGAAATCATTCTCATACCTCATGATATCATGATACTTTCACTGAATTTGACAGCATTTAGTTAGTATCACTCATATGGAACTAAGGCTTTCACCCTTCCTAAAAGAATGCCATCAATGGAGTATGTCCCCCAAAAATATAGAAATTGATAAATGTATTTATGATCCCTTGCTAGTTTTAAACTCTTTAGAGGGAACAGTGATGTGCTTCCCTTCTCTCACCCTCATTGTCTACTGGTTTAGGGCCTTACTCAGATAATTCTTAAATATTTGTTGCATTTTATTAAAATCAAGGAGGTAATGTACTTATACATTAACTATATACTAAACTATTTGAATTCTGAGAAACAGCATAAGTAAAAAGAAGTAGAGGGGAGGGGAAAAAACAAATTTTTAATTATTTGTTCCCCTTCCATAGGGAGGGAAAAAAACACAAATTTTGAACTGCAGTAAAAAGCATATCTTATTTGGGTATAAGGGCAAGTTTTTCTTTTTTTTTTCTGCGTTAAGTGTGCTGTTCTGTTTAATTCAACCGAATAACAGGCCTGTTATTGAATCGTCTTTATTAAATAAACTTTAGTTAATAGTTATCTATATAATATTCTAAATTAAAAGTTTATATAGTAATAAAATATGATTTTAGTAGGTAAATGTAAGTTGGTTTTGAGACTAATGATTAAAAATCTTGAGTTCAGTCTACATTTCTATATTTTATTTAACATATTTTATATTTTTCCGTCTTTACTGTTTTTTTCATATGCCAGTAAGCCAAGTACAACTTGTTGCATCTAAAGGAAATGGTGAAAAGCCACTTACCATGGACGAAATAGAGAACTTCAGTCTCACTGTTAATCCATTGAGTGACAGACTTTCCCTTCTAAGTACCAGCAGTGAGACAATTCCAATGGTTGTATCTGATTTTGATCTTCCAGACCAACAGATAGAAATACTTCAGAGTTCTGACTCTGGATGTTCACAGTCCTCTGCTGGGGACAACTTGAGTTACGAAGTTGATCCTGAAAATGTGAATATCCAAGAAGATTCTCAAATGCCAAATGCTAACTCCCCAGATGATGATGTTAAGCAGGTGGTGTTTGACCTGATATGTAAAGTCGTAAGTGGACTCGAAGCAGAATTGGCATCAGTTACATCTCAGTTAGAAATTGAAGCTCTGCACTCAAAGCACAGTGATATAGATCCAGGCGAGGAGATTAAAGATCAGTCCACTCAGCAGAATCAGAGTACTTTGCTGAGCAATGAAAGTTCTCAGTTTCTGCCTGTGTCTGTAGAGGAAAGCCATGAGTGTGCGGCAAATGGAATCTCCAGAAATAGCTCCTCACCTTGTATTTCAGGAACCGCACAGACTCTTCATGATCCTTCTGTTGCTTCCACAGAAACCAAATCTAGACAGAGGAGTCACAGTAGTATTCAGTTCAGCTTCAAAGAAAAATTATCAGAAAAGATGTCAGAGAAAGAAACAATTGTTAAGGAGTCAGGTAAACAACCAGGAGCAAAACCTAAAGTAAAACTTGCCAGAAAAAAGGATGATGACAAGAAAAAGACTTCAAATGAAAAACTTAAACAAACCAATGTATTCTTTAGTGATGGTCTGGATTTAGAGAACTGGTATAGCTGTGGAGAGGGAGAAATTTCTGAAATTGAGAGTGACATGGGTTCTCCAGGATCACGGAAATCTCCCAATTTCAACATCCATCCTCTCTATCAACATGTGCTTCTGTATCTCCAGTTGTATGATTCGTCAAGAACTCTTTATGCTTTTTCTGCCATCAAAGCCATCTTGAAAACTAACCCTATTGCTTTTGTAAATGCCATTTCAACCACTAGTGTAAATAATGTGTATACCCCTCAGTTGTCTCTGCTTCAGAATCTCTTGGCCAGACATCGGATTTCTGTCATGGGCAAAGACTTCTATAGTCACATTCCAGTGGACTCAAATCATAACTTCCGGAGTTCTATGTACATAGAAATTCTTATTTCCCTCTGCTTATATTACATGCGTAGCCATTACCCAACTCATGTCAAGGTGACTGCACAAGATTTAATAGGCAATCGAAACATGCAGATGATGAGCATAGAAATTTTGACACTTCTCTTTAGCGAGCTAGCAAAAGTAATAGAAAGCTCAGCAAAGGGCTTCCCTAGTTTTATCTCTGATATGTTATCTAAGTGCAAAGTTCAGAAAGTAATTCTTCACTGTCTGCTGTCATCTATCTTTAGTGCACAGAAATGGCATAGTGAAAAAATATCAGGTAAGAACATGTTTGCTGTTGAAGAAGGTTTCTCAGAGGACAGCCTTATCAACTTCTCAGAAGATGAATTTGACAATGGCAGCACACTCCAGTCACAACTTCTTAAAGTTCTTCAGAGACTCATTGTTCTAGAACACCGAGTAATGACTATCCCTGAAGAGAATGAAACAGGTTTTGATTTTGTTGTATCTGATCTGGAGCACATCAGTCCCCATCAGCCCATGACTTCTCTTCAGTATTTGCATGCTCAGCCAATCACATGTCAAGGCATGTTCCTTTGTGCGGTGATACGGGCTTTACATCAACACTGTGCTTGTAAGATGCACCCACAATGGATTGGTTTAATCACATCTACTCTGCCTTACATGGGAAAAGTTCTACAGAGAGTGGTTGTTTCTGTGACACTACAACTTTGCAGAAATTTAGATAATCTAATTCAGCAGTATAAATATGAAACAGGATTATCCGATAGTAGGTAAGGACTGATTTTTAACTTTGTTATCATTTTAACTTTGTTATCATTGACTTTTTTCACATATAAGACTGCTTAGACATCCATAAAGTTAGTCACAATTTGAGTAAATAAATTAGTATTAGGTTACAAATAGGTTAGTTTCACAAAGAAGAAAATTCAGCTTGAGAAAGGGTAGCAATGAAAGAATCAAGATTGGAAAAAGGAAGGAATATTTAAACAGACCCTTTTTTTCTCCTAAGAGCTGAAATTAATTATGTTCTTCTTGATTAAGCTGGCAAAAGTAATAGCTCAGCAGAGGGTTTCTCTAGTCTTATCCGATATATTATCTAAATACAAATTGATTTCACATTAAAATTAACTTAAAATTACAAATATTTTCCCATCTGATTTTATTTCTTGTTTTGGAGGAGAATTTCATCCGTATTCCCAGGCCATGTTTAAAATTAATCCGTCAAGAATCATCCATGTGTTTACTAGACTAGTTCTGGTTTATTTCCTGAATTATCTCAACTACTACATGGAAAATATAAGAAAATTGCCTATAACATTTAATATTGGTATACCTACACAGTTGCTAGAGATTTACTGGCTATAGTTGTTTGTATAGAATTTTTTAGCCAAAAAGAATGTTAGTACATTTAATGTGACTCACTTATTTTATAGATTAGGATATAAAAGCCCCTAATTTATTCTTTTAGTCATTTACTTATGTAATATTTATTGAGCACTTACAGTGTATGTAGCATGTGCTGGACATTCACTATTGATAAGACATATAAAACATGAACTTTTCTTTCTCAGAACTTGTATTCAAATGAATGCATTTTATTTCAGGCCTTTGTGGATGGCGTCAATTATTCCACCAGATATGATTCTTATGCTTTTAGAAGGGATCACAGCCATTATCCATTACTGTTTGTTGGATCCTACTACACAGTATCACCAAGTAAGTCTGCACAAATATATGACTTTTTTTTGAAAGACTCTGAGATTTAATGAGGCCCCATTTGTAAAGCTCAGTAAGTGATATGTTTTTTCCCCCCCAACTTTAATAGCTTTTGGTCAATGTAGACCAAAAACACTTGTTTGAAGCCCGCAGTGGAATCCTCTCAATCCTTCATATGATCATGTCCTCTGTGACACTGCTTTGGAGTATACTGCAGCAGGCTGATTCTTCAGAAAAGATGATTGTTGCTGCATCTGCATCTGTTACCACAATTAATCTTGGAGCCACAAAGGTTAGATAATTCATACTTCCTCCAGAGTTCAAGAGTCTATTCAAGCACTTTCCTGAAGATTTTGTTCAGAATTCGTGAATAATTTGAGTATTTATGGCACTCTAATAGATTGAGTAATTAATTATCAAATAATTTTTAACTTTTATTGAGATGTAACATATCATAAAAATTACCTGTTTACAGTATATAGAATACAATGATGGTTTTAAGAACTTACAGAGTAGTGAAACTATCACAACAATTTAATTTTTGAACATGTCTTATTACCACTGCAAAGATTCCTCATATCCATTTGCAGTCACTCCTTGTTCCCATTCCTTATCCCACTCAACCATTAATCTGTTTTCTTTTCAGAGCCCTCCATATAAATGGAATCATACTTTATTTGGTTTTTTGTATCTAGCTTCTTTCATGTGACATAATGTCTTTGAGGTTTATTCATACACGTTGCAACTTTGTTCCTTTTTTTTTTTCTTTTTAGGACATTTTAAGTTGACATTTTATATGCAAACCCTTCTGGAAAACAATTTAGCAATATGTGCAAAGAGCTTTAAAAGTTTTATAGTTTTTGACCTAGTAATGATTTCTAAGGTAATCAAAATTATGCAAAGATATATTTATAAGATGTTTATTATAGCCTTATTTAATGGCAAAGAGAGATCCTAAACAATAAATAATGAAATGGTTAAATAAATTATCCTGTCAGTGCTACAGTATGTAGCCACTAAAATCATGAATTTGAAGAATTCTTAGTGGTTGAAAAAAACTTAAAAATTTAGTGAAACAGAGATGGTACATAATTGAACAAATATTATATTTCCAATTATATAAAATGAATTTCTCTGCGGAAAAAGGAATAAAAAAATTTCATGTGTTAATAGTGATCATCTCAATGTTGGGATTAATGATTATTTTTAAAAAAGTTTTTCTTCTCTATACCCAAATATTTTCCAAATTTTTTACTTTAGAAGAAAATCATATTAATGTTTAAAAGTGTGTTATGCTATGTCAGTTATCAAATTGACGTCTCTTGACCTGACTTCCTAGATTTGTGAGTCATAGGAACACATCTGGAATTGGAGGAAGGGGAACAGTTATAACCATTAGAAAATTTTGTCTTAAGTAATGATGCTTAGATTAAACTTTGCCCTTTTTTTTGTTCAATTTTACTTAAATGTAAAACCTCTCCTCTCGAGCCCTTTTGTAAAAATCTATATCGAATGTAATTAAATTTCATATACAGTTGATCCTTGAACAATGCAAGGGTTGGGGTGCTGACGCCCTGTGCAATTGAAAATCCATGTATAACTTTTGACTTCCCCAAAACTTAAGTTGTTTTTCAGTATCCATAGGGGATTAGTTCCAGGACCCCCCGTCGATATCAAAATCTGAGGATACCCTCAGATTCCCTGTGTTAAAATAGTATAGATCAATGCATGAGTCAGTCTCCACATCAGTAGACTCCCAACCATAGGTGAAAAACTATACAGGTATTTATTGGAAAAAGTCTGCATATAAGTGGGCCCTTGCAGTTCAAACCCTCATTGTTCAAAAATACAACTATATTGTATTTTTCTATTATCACACTGATTAGACTCTTGCATTGGCTGATTGGTTATTGTCATTTCATAGGCTTTTTTTTTTTTTTTTTGGAATGCTAATGACCATGGTTGCATCTCTTAACATGATTAAAGTTTACTGTTATTTAGGTAGTAAAGCGTATAAGTACTATATATTATTTCAAGAAAAACTAAAAAACTAAAAATTAAAACTATAGTTTAATTATTAATGCTTTTTAATTCACTTGTCATTTGTTTAAATTGTTTTAGAACTTGAGACAGCAGATCCTTGAATTACTAGGCCCCATTTCAATGAATCATGGTGTTCATTTTATGGCTGCCATTGCATTTGTATGGAATGAAAGAAAACAGAACAAAACCAGCAACAGGACCAAGGTATGTATTTAACCATTTGGTACTTTTTTGTTTTTTCATTTGGTAAGTATTTGGTGAGTTTTAATCCTCACTTAATGTTAACAATGGGTTCTTGGAACTGTGATGGAACAACATATAATAAAACCAGTTTTACCATAGAGGAATTAATATAAACAAGAGTTAAGTTCCTACAGAGTCTCATCAATATTATACAAATAAAATGATGTTATTTGAGGACCTGCTATACATGCTAGTTTTCAACTCTCCATTAATTGTGATGGGGCTGGGACGAGGTGGGTAAGTAGAAAAGCAACAGTGTGTCTACAGGTTTAGATAATGACTTGTTGCCTAAATTTCTTGAATAAGTATAAAAGGTGTTATTTTATGCAAAAAAAAATAGTATTATATTAAAACTGTAGCTGTATTTAAATATAAATGGTAATATAGTATAGTGTGTGTTTTTTTTACTCTTAAATTGTATTAATGCTTTCAGTTTGTGTGTCATTTAAAACAAAATATGTGCTTTAAAAAGCATTCTTATACATAAACAGATCAAGGGACGGTTAAGTAATTTATCCCTAAGACAAGCACATCATTTTTATTCAGTTGTGTTCACGAAAGAGAAATCCACTTTAAATCTTTTTCTTTGGATTAAAGACATTTGGAAATTATTATTCAGGAATGGCAAATGTTTTCCCGGAACAAATGTATTTTCCAATAGGAAATGCTGATGCAATTCAAAGGCATTAGTATCAATAAAGAGAACTGGAACAGCATTTGGGGAATGCATGGTCACTGGGAAGAGTCTTCCAATGGGCCTAAAATCCATGTCCAGTTAATCAGGTAGCATGAATCGAAAGATTTAGATGGAAAAACAGGTAGCATGAGCCAGGTTATGTGACACATATATAGGCACATGACTAGTCTAAACATGACTAGGTTAAACAGGTAGTTAGGTTTTACAGACTAATTTGTTCTTTCATTGGGAAAATAGTCAAATATAATGTAATTTCCATTTACTGGCACTTATTGATAAATAAATGCAATTAGATCCAGAGCAGTAAATGTCCTTCCAGATACACACCAGAAGTACATACTAGCTAACAGATGTCAGAATAGCCGAAGCAAAGTGATCACGCTCCAGTTTTCTTACAGTGCAGTTAAATGAATGCTAAACTGTCTTGTATTGTTTCTATACATAGTACTGCCTACTCTCATTTCAGTGTGGTTTTTTTTAAATTCTAGTTATTCAGGGTACAAAGCAAGGTATGGAAAGGTTTCATCTTGACTAGTTTTTCATTATGACATAATAGCTTAAACATTTTGTTTCTAAATGTAATTCATATATTGGTTTTGACTTTGAAAGCTTGATAAAAATTTTCTATATTACTATTAGAAGTAAATAGTGACTCATTAGAATATTATGGCTGTTAAATTTACATTCATGTAAGATAGATGATTGGTCTAGCTGAAGATTTCTGATCTGTTATTTTTGTGCTCATTTCACATTACATATATGCTGACATTTCTAAAGTAATGACATTATTTTACATACGAGGATTCAGTAGTAGATATTACATTGGACACTTGAAATCCTGGACTATATAAAAGCAACCAAGGACACGTGGTTTAGGATGACATATTGAATACATGCGTTTTTCTCTGCTCTCTTTCTCAAAAATAAGAGTAAGAGAATAAGAGTAAGAGAATTACAAAAGCCCACAATAACGAAAAAATTAGGAAAGATGACCAAAGAAAAATTAATGTCAACAAAATTTTGCAGGATGAAAAAGACATGTCTGAGTTGTAACTGACTTAGTAGAGAAAGCTGATATCTAAGTGTCTGCAAGAGGGGAAGGAGCTCCTGCTATAAAACCACAGGTGGTCTCTGGAAGTAGAGTATCAGGTACTTCTAAAAGCAAAGGGTTAATTAGGATGGGGCTAAAATCTGGAGGAGAGTGAGTCAGTTTACTCTGTGAAGAGTTTGTTAGGAGAGGCTCTGGATTCGAGGGCACAAGGTTCATGTAGAAGTTAGACTTCATGCTGAAAACAGGAGCATTCGGGAAAAGTCTACATACTGAAAAATGGGGATCAGCCTCACCCCAATGCAATGGCAGAAAGCTATCTATATGTCCCTCAGGGAGGAGTTTTGAGGATTCCTCTCCAGGAAAATGATCAGGAAAAAAGACCTATAGCTACTGAAGTTTTTGAGTCCCCTAACAAAAAAAATAAAAACCACTGGGTTGCTGTCTCTACACAGGGAGGCCTACATATCCATTAGTCTTGCACACATATACTTGACAGTCCATCACTTTTTAATTTCGTTCTGAAAGGCAACAATGACATAGTTAAGAGCAAGACTTTGAAACCAGATCCCTGGGGTTCAAATCTTGACTTCTCCACTCACTAGCTATATGACCTCAGGGTAGAAATACTACTTCATGGTGTTGTGAAAGTTAGAAGGAAAAAATATATATATGGCACTTGGAGCAGTGCCTGTCACTTAAAAAGTACTATGCAAATATTAGGTATATTATCTCTCATATTTAATAATGAATAGAGATACAAGGATTATCAGTCACATGAAGAAAGCCTCTAATGTGATAGTCAAAAACCAAAACAGCTAGATTAAAAATTCAAAGGAAACAACGCAGGTAAGAGAAGAAAATGTAAACAGAAATAATAATGTTCTTCAGGAAGTGAAACTGTATTGTATCCATGAAATAAGAGATTTTACGAAAGAACATTATAAAAATTAAAATTTTTCTTGGATATTAAACTTTATAGCAGAAGCAAAACAAAATCAGTATCAAGGTTGCAAGCAAAAGTAGTAAATATCAGATACACCATATACATTTAGAGATGCGGAAACCAGGGGAAAGGAGATAAGAAAATTAGGGAAGTGATATTGGAAGTGGAGGGTCAATATCCTTTTGCAGAACAAACAAAAAATGAGGGGAGAAAAATATCACATTTTCCAGAAATCTTAAGAAATGGGTTTCTACAGGCACTGTGAAAAGAGGTCTACACAAAGATTAGCATGTGATTTCAGAACATTGGAGTGAAGAAAAAAATCTGCAAATCTTTTAAAGAGAAAATACTGGTCTTATGCATTGGAATAATGATAAGACTGTCAGTAGTAACACTGGAAATAGTGATGGGAAAATTAGTTTCAACCTATAAGTCTATATCCTGCCAAACTGTCACTCAGGGTAATTTGAACCATGGAGTGTGTCAAAAAATTTTGCCATGAATTCACCCTTTTTCAACTACTGGAAGATGCATCTCCACCAGTAGAGGAATAAACCAAGAAAAAAGACATGGGATCCCAGAAATAGGCATTGCAACACAGAAGAAAAGGAAAGGGTATCTCTAGGCTCATGGTCACAGGAGAGATACCAAGGTGATACTATGTAGCAAGCCTAGAGAGTACCAACCCAGAGTAGAACAGAAAGATGATGAACAGAAGTCTAAGAAAAAAAAGGAGAAAAGAGGAGGGGGAGGAAAAGGTGGACAATTACCTGATATATTTGAATATGTACTTAGAGGAGATTTATAGTTGCTAGAGCATTTTGGATGAATTTGAGATAGAAATAGAGAAAACCAAGCAAACAAACCAAAAGCAGTTTATTATCTCTAAGAAAAAATGGTGTATGAGACGAGACATGCAGTAATACAATACACAGCACAACCATAAATAGTCACGTGAATACTAGATGTTGATTTAAATAAAATTACAATATAATTGTGTTGGGAGTGTAGGGAGAAAAGTATGAGAAAGTTAAGTTGTTGCCTTCTAAAATAAGAAGTCAGTAGATTAAAATTAAAAAATCACAAAATAGGAAAAAATAGTATGTATTCAGAAATAATAGAAAAAAGGTAAGAGTTGAGTAGGGTTGCTTTGGGGCATTTGAAGGTATAGGGCACTGCAAGTTTTTCTTATCAGGCTTATTGATTTTTTGAAATGATATACATGTATTACATTGATTAAAAAATAAAGTTTACCTAAGGTAATCAAAGGATTTGAAAAGTCCTTTATACTAAGAGGTTATAAATAATGTCTTAATTCTGTGATTTCTCTTGAAAGACCTATGCACACATTTACATATGTAAATACAATGATGTATTATCTAGGTCATTCCTGCAGCCAGTGAAGAACAGCTTTTACTAGTAGAACTGGTTCGCTCAATCAGTGTCATGAGAGCAGAAACTGTTATACAGACTGTGAAAGAAGTTTTAAAGCAGCCCCCAGCCATAGCCAAGGACAAGGTAAGAAGAGGTTTTCTTTGCTTTTGTTTACACTTCTATTTCAGAAATGATGTTGGTAAGTTTTTTTGTTTTTTTGGTTTTGAGGTTTTTTTGGTACAATAATGTCATTCTAACTATAGTGCTAATTGCAGAGATGAGTGCCTGTGACTCTCACACTGCCATAATAAAAACAGTTATCAGTATCTACAGTGACTTGGCTATTGTGATCATTCCTGTAGCCAGTGAACAGCGGTTAACTGCTCATATCTCTCAGTGTGTACATCTAAGGCAGTCAGTAGCTGTGTGACCTAATTTTTAGGGGAAGTTTTTCTATTCATTTAAAGGAAGAATACAAAAGCCAGAGCCCAAGGTCTACTTGCCTCAGTTGTTGTCTTTTACACAGCTTATTTTTTGCTTTGTGTTCAGAATGAATCTCTTAATTCCGTAAACTCTCCACGTTTTGCCATAACCTTAGTTCTAGTCAGTGTCACTTCTTGACTGTGTACAAGACTGTACTTTGCAAGGGCTACAGAAAATGAATAGCATAGTCTCTGCACTCACAGTGCATTGTCTCTAATTAGGAAGACAAAAAATCTACAAACAGTAAAATTATGGACTTACCAACTTTTCTGCTCTTCTAGCACTATTAAGAGGTTATATTTTCTTAGGTAATATATACCACCTGCAAACATTAGACTTTAAGCCAAGCCAAACTAGACAGTCACATCCGTAAAAGAATTATTACACATATCTGAAAATGTTGAATCATTTTTTTTCTTTTATCTTTTTCTTGAATTGCCAGTGGAAAGTTTGCTTGCATGTATAAATAGCCAGTGTCTGTATTAACTTTTTAATAATTTCCTTGCTATTCTGAAATCACCTCTAGGGCATTTGTGATAGTTTTAAATTTGCCTGTGAAAGCTCACTTCAGTGTAATATTCAGTGAACATCTGCTTATGCCAGACATTGGGCTAAGGGTGCAGGATATAAAAACAAGAGCAAAAGTACACATACACACACACACCTGCTTCCCCTCTGCTCTCAATGTACTAAGTTCTAAAAAATTCAAGACTTGACTTTTGTTTGTATGATAAAAAGGGGAAACATTCAAGGGAATAGTTGCTACTGAAAAGGAACAAATTGGTAAATGTCAATGATCATCAGCATCATTTTCTTTTCTATTACAAATTTTTATGGAGGGGTGTTTTCTTTTTATTGTGTGTTACACTCAACACTGTCTTTAGTTAAAGACTACATTTTAGGCTATTAGGAATTGTTCCCAAATTTGACTAACACTACTAATTTAATAGAAATGTGTGGTAAAATAGATTTAAATCATATTTTATAAAAAATCTCACCCTAATTCTAATAGCACTAAGCAAGCATAAGCTAATAAAAATAAAACTAGTTTTGATGCTTATAGAGTAAATGGATCATTTAAAAATAATGGCTGGAGTATCAACTTTTGATGGGGTATTTGGGGAGGAACTGAGAATCTTTTGATTCCTTCCATCCATTTTCAACTTTTTAAATAGCTCTTGTGTTTTTCCTCTTAATGGAAGAGAGCTGCATGGTTTTCTTTTTTTATGACAGACTTGTGTTTGCTTTTGTTTTTGTTTTTGTTTTTGTTTTTAATTATAAATTGGCAGAGTAGTGGCAACAATGAAAAATCAAAGGCAGCATTTTTCTTCACTGTAAAATTGATTTCTTTTGTTTATAGAAACATCTTTCTTTGGAAGTCTGCATGCTTCAGTTTTTCTATGCTTATATTCAAAGGTAAGATAACCAATGTGGATCTCTCCTTACAGCATTAGCAATGTTAGGAAATATAGGAGAAAGGCACCTGAATTCTTTAAGAAATTACTATTGCCTCCCTAAAACTAAAAGAACAAATTCTAGAAACAGAGAAACATTGTATTTTAATACAAGTCATTGGGTATCTTAATGACCCAGCCATGCAAATCCTATGAACCAAAAGACCTAAGTGTATTTAAGATACGCTGGATATTAAAACACCAAATTGTTAAGAAAATCATTTAAATATAAACGATAAGCCGAATCCTTTATTTTGATACAGGTGAACATATGATAATGTAATATTTTTTTAATGTTAGGAATGATATGAAAATATTTTTTGTTATGATATTCCAGTTTCACATCTAGCTGACCCCTGAACAGTTAGTTGATTTGAGTTTTGATAAACTTAGTGAACCTGAATCTTAATCCTCCCTTAAAAGGTAATTCTATTTCAGTCACCAAATGCAGCATCAGTTTGTGATCTATGACCAACATATATAAAGTTAGGTTAGGTAGTGTATTTAAAGTGGTTGTGGCTTAGAGCAAGGACTGCCTAAAATCTGAACTTAGACACATAGAGGTATTAGGATTAAGATCAGACTGAAACAAAGATAATCTTAATTTCTCTAGAGGTGAGAGACTGATGTCCACAATAGATTCAGTTCTACCTTAGATGAGACAGACTCATAGGTGAAGGAAAAAGAACTCATGTAAGAGAGAAGTGTAGAGAACAGGATAGAGAGTAGGTGACTATGATATTAGTAATTCAATTGAGATTTATTGTAGTTGTATTTTACTTTTGAGAGTCCATGTGTTAAAAATGGTTTCTGTAGTAAAATTTCTAGACTAATAAATGACACTGGGTATTTTAAATGTATTTGACTTTTTTATATATATATTATCAGTGGAAAATCTAAGTTTTAGAAATTTTCCGTCATAGTCTATAAAAATTTAGAGAATATTTTAGACTAGTAGAAGAACTTGTTATAAGCTGTGGGAAAATATAAAGAAAATTAAAGTTTACTTGGCTTTCTAAATATATATAAACGATATTTATCTTGCAGAATTCCAGTGCCCAATTTAGTGGATAGCTGGGCATCACTATTGATACTTCTAAAAGACTCTATACAACTGAGTCTTCCAGCCCCAGGGCAGTTTCTTATACTTGGGTAAGCAATGTCACTTAATATTATTTCAAGTAAAAGAATAATGTTCATTGTCTTAATTGCTGTATAACAGATGTTTTAGGTGGTGACCATGTGAGCTCTCTGCCTTGTCATAGAATTCTCCAGGTATAAAACTAGATGTATAAATGAGGCTTGTTGGGCGGGCAGGGAGGGAACAATGTGTTTTTATACATATACAAAATGCAAATGTGCTAATGTAAAACTGTTACAACAGTAATTATTTAGTGAGGAGAGAATGTGGGCTTAAAATGGAAAGGGGTGTGTAGGATAGCTGAAGGGGAACTTCATTGTGGAAGTTCATTTGATGTCAAGGCCCTGAGCATAAATAGGCTTGGAAAAGTCATTTTCTCTCTGGGTTTTGGAGTTTCCTGATGTATGTTAATAGTTTGTATGATTATATGATAAATTCCAGTCACCCTTAACTGCAAGCACCATGATTTCACGGACAGTGTCTGTTTTTTGCTCATCAGTTTTCCTGGTTAACAATGTTTGCTCAGTGGTTAGAGGTGGTAGGAGCAGAAAGCTTCCTTTCTAGGAGGTGGTAGGAGATAGGAAGGGGAAGAATATACTGGGACAAGGTACCTTGCCTGGTTTGATTATAGAGTAGGGTACAGGCAGGGGAGTGGTAGGTGAATGGAAAGGGGGATGGGAACTAGATGGAAAAGGATTTTGCATTTAAGAAATTTGGTCTTAGGACTGATTGCAGGTTTTGAGAAGAGACATGACTAACAAGTTAGGAGTATGCATCAGAGGGGAAAGAAGATAGACAAGAATTCTGTTTCAAGTGGGAAGTAGGGAATATGTGAAGTATTGATGATGGGATTGAAAGAACAGGACAAAAAAGAAGCAAAAGGGGCCAGCAAAGGAGATAGAAAAGGAAATATCAAAAAGCGAAAAAGAAAACCAGGTCTATTCCATGTTCTAGAAGCATAGAGAAGTAAGAGGGCATGAGTAACACCTTCAGAGAGATTAAGGATGAGGAATAATAAGATACTATATTTACTGATGATTTGTAGAGGATTGGTGATTTAGGGGAGAGGAATTTAGCAAGGTAGTAAGCACAGATGTTAACAGCAAAGAGTTAGAATGAGAAATAAATGTGAGTTATTCTTTAAGATGTTTCGATTATAAAAAGAAAAATTATAAGGTAGCCAGAGGAAATGCGATTTGAAAGTTATCATTCATAGTGAGGAAGACCTAAGGATGTTGAGTTGTTAATAGGAAAGTATCTAAAGTTGTGCTCTGCCTGGGTACAGATCCCAGCTCCTTTACTTCTTAGCTGTGTGCCTTTGGGCAGGTTATTTAACCTCTCCATCTGTAAAATGGGTGTGATGATAGTATCTATTTCATAAAGTTGTTATGAAGATTAAATTAGTTAAATTTTCTTAAATTCTTAGACTAGTGGCTGGCCAATAATAAGTGTTATGTAAGTGGAGAGTGATAGAAGATTCTAGGGAGAAGGGGGCTCACTGATAGCACCAGATTCCAGAGACAGCAGGAAGGGGATGGAGAACAGTGAATGAATGGCAGCAGGTATAGGAGAAAGACGGATACATTTTCTCTCAGAGAAATACATAGACTTAATTTCTACCCTATTTCCCTTAAGGGAGCCAGCAATTCATTGGTTTAGCAGCCAGTGGTCTAGAAAATTTTGAAGTGGAGAGGAAAGAAGGTGAGAGTTCTTCAGTAAGATGGCTTTAAGCTTTCTCATAAGTGTGGGGATGTAGTCGTCTGACAGGAAGCAGAGAGGAGGTAGAGGGACAGTGGTGAGAGGTTGAGAGTGGGTCAGTCTGTACTAGCTGAGTAACACTGAGGGCCCAGCCCAGTCAAAGAGAGCTAGAAATTCTCAGGAATTTCAAAGTTCATGATGATCTCTGGACCCTCATGCTATGTATTTTCTAAATCTAAAAGCCAAAGGAGTTTTAGACATTGAAGATGTGATAAGGAGCCGTGGTCTTAATGTCTGTAATTCCTGGATCAGAGGTTAGGTAACTAGTGTGTATGTTTTTTAGTGATGAGAGATCAATGTAAATACTGGAACTCAATGTTCTCATGAAGATTTCTGATACTTCTCATCTCTGTAACCTTAGCTACATCAATAAACCTCTCCAAGGCTATTTTCCTATCAAGCAAGAATAATAGTATCTGCCCCACCTGCCTCTGAATTGTTTCAAGGCTCAAAGAGGGAATATATGCACAGTTCTTTAAATTGTCATCAAATAACCCTAATGGATAATTTCATTAAAAATTAAGGCCATCTGCTATGACTTGTAGCTTCTCCATCACAAATTTTACTGTTTCCTCACCTACCTTTTCTTCCTTTCTCATTTCTCAGATAATGAAGGATCCTACCTCCTTCTCAATGTGCATGTACTTTAAGTGTTTAAACAAAAGGTTGGACATTTCAGTTACACTAGAAACTGATTCCCTTTTTAAATTTCTAGTGGTTTATTTTTTTCCCTAAACATTCCACTGATCCTCTAAAAATTTCTAATTACAAAATAGAAATCGATATGAAGATTGCTCTTCAATATTACCTTACATATGAGTTTGGAAATAATTATGCATATAATTTATCTTAATCAAGTCAAAGTAAGTATTGAGTGAAACTAATTTAGCAAACAAATAGAAATGGAAATTTTTTTGTTCATGTAGTATTTTTAACCCATTATATATATATGAACACACACACATGGTAAGAAACCATTTCTATGTTACAATTTAAGATTGGTGGGGTTTGAAGATTTTTAAAAAACTTTTTGTTGATTTATAAAACATACAGAAAAACATACAAATAATAAGTACACAACTCCACAAGTTATTACAAAGTGAACACAAATGTATAACAAACCAAAATTAAGAAATAAAACACCTCATGTCCTTCAGGTCCAATACCAATTACTGTTCTTTCCCTTCTCCTCAAAAATAGCCACTATTCTAACTTCTAACACCACAGATAAGTTTTGCCTTATTTTTGAACTACAAATATATATAACTATTTTGTGTCTGCTTCTTTTACACGTTTGTAAGATTCATCCATGTAATTTCATGTAACTATAATTCATGTTCATTGCTGTTTAGTATTTCATTGTATGCAAATGTCCGTTTTTCTCTTCTGTTGCTGGACATTTGGGTTCTTTCCAGTTTTTACCTTTTACAAATAATGTTATTCTGAACATCCTTGTATATGTCTTTTCATGGCCTATATCTGTTTGCATTTCACCTGAGTCTTAGGATATCCATACATGTATTCGTTAAACATATGAAATAGATATTGAGGCCACAAAGCCACTTGCTCACTGTGAGAAATTAGATTGTATCATTTTCTTTAGACTAATATTTTTGGTTTGTTTTTCTCTTTGGCTCCTTTAGGGTTCTGAATGAGTTTATTATGAAAAACCCTAGTTTGGAAAATAAAAAAGATCAAAGAGACCTTCAGGTAAGGCATTTTGAATTGAGGACTTTCGCCAAAACTCCGTTTTTTCTGTGCCCTCAACACTAAAATTGGAAGGTCAAATAAGATTATCTGTGTATGTATGTAAACAGGTATCATGATTTTTCCTTGTTTCTTTAGGATGTGACTCATAAAATAGTGGATGCAATTGGTGCAATTGCTGGTTCTTCTTTGGAACAGACAACATGGCTGCGACGAAATCTTGAAGTTAAGGCTTCTCCCAAAATAATGGTGGATGGAACCAATCTGGAATCTGATGTTGAAGGTATTGATCTCAAACGTTTAGGTTTCTATCTGTGGGCATATATTCACCAAGAAATCATTGCAGCTAGTACTATAAATACCATAAAATAATCCCCTTCCTCTCATGTTTAGCAGGTAGCTTTTCTGGTGAGAAAAGACTTAACTGTATCTTTACTTGTCTTTTATTTAGATATGTTATCACCTGCAATGGAAACCTCAAACATAACTCCTTCTGTATATAGTGTCCATGCACTGACGTTACTTTCTGAGGTAAATATTATCAAGTTTTTTCTATATGAACTTTCAAGTAAACAGTTTCACAATTAAATATTAGCAAGTAATTCTTAGTTTTTAATTTGAAAAATCTTTTTTACTTCTAGAAATCACTGTATAGAATAAACAAAATTTTGACTTTGTATTCAGATTAGATTGTTTAATATCAGTAATAATAACTTTAGATATTGCTTACCTTTCCATGTACTATTTTTTAAAAGTGTACTTTTTATAAAAATATAAGTTCTTTTCTATCATAATATGGTAGGGAGCGGTGAAAGTGGTATAATGATGCTTGTTATTATAAAGTATTTTACAGTATGCCATTTTTACATGACATGTTCTTTTTTTATACCCTGTTACACAGTCTTGCCAGTCATGTTTATTTCCCCTTTATGATGTGGATACTGAGCCCTACAAAGATCAGAACAGTGTGACTAAGGCCAAACAGCTATTAATTAACAGAGTTGGAACTTGAGCAGCTCAGTTCATTTGATTGTTTTTTTCCAAGCCACTTTTAACCAAGTCAGGAAAAGAGAATACCAAGTTTCTAGTTTTAAATTCACTGTGTACTAGTACACCGTCATATTAGAAAGATCTTGACCTCTCTTTTCCTATATTTTGCTATCTCAGTTACAAATAGTAAAATTTGCCCATATATATATCCTGTAGTTATAATGGCCAAAAAAAAAACAAATACTGGTAGAAATTGGTCACATAAAGATGTCAGGGAGACATAATTTTAGATTTTTCTAATTTTAAGATATTCTCAGTTTTCTTAAAGATGAAAACCACCTCTGAATCCTGTCACTTTTAGCTCTTAGGTTATACTACATTTCATTTCTTATATTTTTTAGATTTTGGCTCATCTTTTGGATATGGTTTTCTACAGTGATGAAAAAGAACGGGTTATTCCTTTACTTGTAAATATTATGCATTATGTTGTGCCCTACCTCCGAAATCACAGGTACCATTATATTTAAGTAGATTTCTTAATAAATTCATAGTTTATTAAAAACATTATATTCCTTTATTTCCATTATTTGAATTATCACAAAATGACATTTTTTCCTTGAATTATAATGATTAAAAAGAAATATTTCTCTTATGGTATTCGAGGTATGAACTCTTATAAATAACTTAATATGATGATGAAAATTATAACATCCAGGTTAAGGTGGTTTTCCTTCTTCCTAGTGCACATAATGCCCCTAGTTATCGAGCCTGTGTCCAGCTGCTTAGCAGTCTTAGTGGGTATCAGTACACGCGGAGAGCTTGGAAAAAAGAAGCCTTTGACCTCTTTATGGATCCCAGTTTCTTTCAGATGGATGCCTCTTGTGTTAATCAGTAAGTCATTGTCTTGCTTTTATTCAACATAATGCATCTCACAAAGTCTGTTGAAACCAACTACAATCCTGCAAAGTAGAGCACTGGTTTTTCGTTGTTTTTTTTTTAACTAAATCTTTATTACATGTCATAATCCTTATCTTTTTCAGTTGGAGGGCAATAATGGACAATCTAATGACACATGATAAGACAACATTTAGAGATTTGATGAGTAAGTATTATGAGATGACATAATCAATGTCTTTCCTGTACATGATCCATTTTTATTTGTTCTTTACTAGAAACTACTGAATTAGCTCTTTGTCAAATTATACTTAGTACTCTATAGGAATACAATGTTAAAACTTAGAGGACAACATAATAAATAATAAGTAAAACCATTTGGCCATGTGTGTCTAAATTGTTTCCTCAGCACATACCATAGAATCTGGTGCATAGTAAGGACTCAGTAATTGTTGAAGGAATGAAAGACTGACAGGTGGGAAGGCAGAGAAAGGCAGGCCGTTGGAGCCAAACTATGGGATAAGTCCCTCTAAATCCTGGGGCTCTGTTTCTCTTCTCTGAAGGAAGAAAGAGAGGGGCCAAAAAGGTCAGAATCACTCTACTTCCCTTCTATGCTATCTTGCTTGGTTTTATATATTAAAGTTCCTTGTGGTATTTCATCTGAAAAAAAAGATGGGCTTTTTGTTTGTTTCTTTGTTTTTAAAGTTTAGAAGTTACTAAATTAATGACCTTAAATAGCAGTGAAGTTGGATGAGTGTATGATTCTGTGTAAGTTCTTTAACACAAGCTGCAGTTTCCCCATCTGGAAAAGAAAGGGGCAGCATATTCTCTCTTCTCTAATCGTCACACGGTTGTTTTAAGGTTCAGAATTATCCATTCAACAAATATCTAGTGAAAGACAAAAATGGGCCGGGCATTATACTATTCTAAGCTTAGTCAAATAAATTATTTCAGGGAGTATGTAAGAAGTCATGAAGGAAAAATAGGGCAATGCGATAGATTTTAAATTATAGCTAAACAGCTCTTACTGGGGGAAACTAAGGAAGACAACCATGAGAAGGCCAAGGGATAGAATATTCCAAGCATGGGAAACAAAAATCGATAAAGGTCTTGGAGTAGGAACAAGCCTGGTGAGTTCAAAGAATAACAAGTAAGAGAACACAGCCACAGAAGAGTGAGCAGGGGTGAGTGACAAGACATGAGTAGTAGGTAGGTCAGGCCAGAAATTATTTTTAAGCCAATGAGAAAGATTTAGGCAAATGGCATGCAATATTAAAGGGTTTTATAAAATGGCATTGTTAGTAATTTTATCTTCACAAACTTACAGTTCTAAATTTTCCTGTCTCTCTACATCACAGTTCCTACCCCTCGATCTTCTGACTTGTATATCCTGGATCTATTTGCCAGTCCTCATGCCCCAAAGAGGAACCTTCACCCTCGGTTGCTCTCACTCTTGGATGTCATAGGGGATCTAGCCATTTTTAAAACCTAATAACCTGGATAACTGTATCACAACCTCTTTCACTTGCTTTCTTTTTTCAGCTCGTGTAGCTGTGGCTCAAAGCAGTTCACTTAATCTTTTTGCAAACCGTGATGTGGAGCTGGAGCAGAGAGCCATGCTTCTGAAAAGATTAGCATTTGCAATATTTAGCAGTGAAATTGATCAGTACCAGAAATATCTTCCAGATATACAAGGTAAATAATGAAAAACTATTTTCTCTATCTTCCAATCTACAGGATTTTTTGTTCCTTAGAAAATACTTTCTCTACTTGTAATTAGGGTGAAATCTACCAAATATAGATGAAGAGTGTTGTAGAATTAGAAGTTTGTTTTACTGAAACAACAAAAAAGGTCATTACTGGTACGTGAAAGCAATCAAACATTGAGGCTCTAGAACTTGCTTAAATGTCTCTTATTTGGTTCAAATTTTCTAGGAATTCATGCTTGAGGATGAAGTATAAGACTATTTTGCTGTAGGCAGGCATGTTAGCATTTTTTAATTGTGTATAAGGGGTCATATACCTTTAAGGAGAGGACCAAAATATAGGCAGAACCAGGAAACTTCGGTTAGAAGTATCATTTCGAGGTCTGTCGTCTGGGGCCAGGGTAGGGAAGTATATAAGGGAAGTATAAGGTTTTGATAAACCTTCATGAAGGATATCAATGCTGCATCATAACCTTGTGCCACCAGATAGCTCCACAAGGGAGATGAATATGCCCCAGGATCGAGTTCTCTGCTCACCTTACTATGCCTGTGAGGCTGCCAGCCTCAGCAGCCAACACGGGGACTGCTTGGGAATGACAGTTGTCATCTCTTTAGCGAGATTATTTCTCTCTCTCAATAGATAAGTGGCTCCTCCTTTCCTGACCCCTTATATCTAATCTTAGATATATAGCATACACACTATTTGTCCTGTGATTTTTAAAGTTGACTAGATCAATGCTATTCAAAGTATGATCCATTGACCTGTTATCCCATTCATAATAAGTACAGAATAGAGTAAGCCTTTTAAACATTTTAACAATTTGCCAGAATCTATAGAGTATAAGAAAATGGCATTTGTATTTTTATATCTTTTTCTTTAATTTGGTTTTTCTCAAAGTTCATCTTTATCATATTTTGCAAAAGTATCCTGCAACAGATTGGAAATTTTTTTAAAAGTTGGTCCTTCACTACAGACAGTTTGAGAAGTACTAGACTAGATTATATAGAAGAGCTTTACATTAAAATGCTTCTAATTATTGAATTATTCTTATTATCTAATATATTGAAAACATATTGCATTCATTTCAGAGAGATTGGTTGAGAGTCTCCGTTTGCCCCAGGTGCCAACTCTTCACTCTCAAGTGTTCCTGTTTTTCAGAGTATTACTCTTAAGAATGTCTCCACAACATCTTACCTCACTCTGGCCTACCATGATTACAGAACTTGTGAGTTAATTTTAATTCAATCAAGTTGTGAATTATAAAACAGCGTAATTAGTGTCAACACGCTTACTGAATAAAAACTAATCTTGGAAGAGAATTGAACTTCAGTTAAGCCTTTTCCTGATACATTTTACTGTTGAAAATAGTAAAAAGTCAGATTTTTATCTCCATACAATGTAAACTTCCAAATATGCAGTAATACTAGTATAAGCTCTTTATAAATCATTACTTTGTCTGATCTAGTTTAATTCAGTCTCTTTACCAAATTTTTAATTTGTCTGCCAGGCCTGGTTCCCACCTGTAGCAGTTGTAGCTCTAGAATGTTTAAATACATTTAAGAGTGATAACAGCTGTATTAAAATGGAATGACATAAGGCATGTTATCACTCTTAAAGTACAGCACTACCCTAAGCTTGCTTTAGAGACTTTCACAAAGATTTTGTAAAGTCCCAAACAATGAAACCTTCCCTAGCCCCACTACACTAATCCATTCCCCTCCCCAAACCATACCCTGTCACCCTCATCTGAATCACTGGGGGGTTGGAGAAAGGGGGATGAATAAAGGGGAAGGTATCTATAACTCTGAAAACTCAGCATTTATAACATTCTCACAAAGAAATTGGCTTTAATATTTTTCCTTTTTTAATAACTTTGTTCCATAGTCACCCAAAAGGAAAGCACGCTGTTCATCTCAACTCTGCCAAATGATTAGCGAGGCTCTATGCTAAATTTGTAGTTTTATTTTCAGAAACTAAGTATAAAGATCCTGAAGATGTACCCTAAAATTTGTTTATAGATTAATGAAAATATAGCCTAAAGATTACTTAAAAGATTAAATATGCAGTTTGAAAAAACATTTAACATTTATTCCACGGTCTTCAGGTACAGGTATTTTTACTGATGGAACAGGAACTCACTGCTGATGAAGACATTTCACGGTAATATGTAATTCATGTCAGTATGTTCTTGTGTTTAGTATCCTAAAATCATCTAGAATATTACTTTATGGATACTGTTTTATCTGAATACTTTATACATTTAGTCTGTTATTATCTAATTGATCATATTTGGATATATTTTCACTTATTCCTTAAATATTTTAGACTGGATTAAACTGGCAGTATTCATGACCTGTAGACACAAATTTTGTTTAAACAATACAATATTGTTTTAGCTACATGGGCCATTTTGGTTTTGATAGGTCAAATATTAACCCTGAAACATGCAGCAAAACCCATTATGGCAGGTAACCTCTAACTAAGGTATCTATGTGTCCAGATTTTGCAGAACGATCTCAATTTAATGTACTATCTTTTTAGTAGAGGCAGTTTATTGTATACCTAAATTTAAATTTATTTATATAGGAATTTTTGTACAAATAAGTTTATAAATTAAAAAATTCCTTGAGTATATTTTATTGTTTTTCAGTGCTAGATTTATAAAAGAGAATCCCCTGTACTAATAACCATGTTTATTATTATAGAAAGTTCCCCAACCCCCATCTTTGCAGGAGGACAATGAGTAGTAGAGAGGTCTCTTGGTTTTGCAGCTTGTAGTGTTCTATTTCTTAAGTGTAACACAAGCTATTCTGTACTATTTTTATGTTCATAAGATTTAAAGAACAAAAGATAACTTTTTGAGAACAGCAAAATTAATTCAGTCATAACATTGTAATAATTACTGGCACACTTTTCAGAATGATTATGAAAAATAGTAGCACTTTTGAGATTTTCCAAGAATTATGTGTTAGTAAACAGGTACAGCTGCTGACAGCACTGTCTCCTGCTTATAGGACTTCAGGCCCCTCTGTGGCTGGTCTGGAGACAACCTACACAGGAGGTAACGGCTTTTCTACTTCATATAACAGCCAGCGGTGGTTAAACCTCTATCTGTCTGCTTGCAAATTTTTGGATTTGGCTCTGGCATTGCCCTCCGAAAATCTTCCTCAGTTTCAGATGTAAGTAAAATCAAGGATATTAAATGGGTATTTTTGAAAATGCATTTGCTTTGGTCATTGACATCTAAGATTAAAGTTTTTTGTGTAGGTTGAAATATTCATAATTTTTATCAAAATATTCTTTTGGCAGAGGTGGGGGGACAATAATTATTGGAAATAAATGGTTGCCGTAGATAAAAATTAATAGACCATTCAGTCAACAAATTGAATACCCACCTGATGTGAGGCATTAGGGTACGTGACTTCAAGTCCATTACGAGACATTAAACACGATGGATGTTCTGATAGCTGATGTGCAAGATGTTGTGAGGCCACACAGCAGTGCCCCGCCTCCTACCTTTGAGGGACAGAGCAGGCCATAAGGGCAGTTTTACACTGAGGTGGTGAAGAGTGAGGTGCATGCGTGAAGACTTAGAGGTTGGAGTGGACTTGATATGTTGTGTTTAAAGATTAGTATTGCTGGAGCAGAATACTGAAAGAGGAGGCTGGAAAGGGACTGAATTATGAATTATACAGCCTTGTAACGTATATTAGAGAATTAGGACTCATTACTGAAGGACAGTGGGAAGTCACAAGCATTTTAAGAACTGAAGTGCTGTTATCAGGCTTGAATTTTAGAAATTTTGTTCATGAAGTATTTTTAACATATGCACATGAATACAACACAGGATAAACCATTTCTATGTTTCTGTGTCTGGAGATGGGCAAGACTGGAATTCAGGCTAATGTTTTATCTGACAGTGAAACGAACTAGTAAACAATGCCTTGTTCATAAGTAATCAAAAATAATTACGGTTTTTCCTATTTAAATTTTTAATAGGCAAACTAAGATTGTTTTATCAAAATGGAGCGAAGATAATTTGAGAATTTACCCACATGATCAAATATGTATTTATATATTGTTATAGTATTCTTCTGGAATAGACAATAGGATAAAAAATAAGATCAGAATCTTTCTATATTTGAACATGTTTAAATCTCCAAAAGTTGCTATTTTACAAGCTTTTCATTAAATGGTAAGAACTATAAATTATTTTTAGGTTAATTCCAGTTCCTTTTTTTTTTTATTTTTGCATTTGAAAACCATATATATTTACTTCTTGATGAATTTCAGTGTTTGGGTATCTGTTAAACTCACATTACTCCTGAAGAAATTCAGAGGAGAATACTAAGTAGTTGTAGAAAAATGGTCAAATCAACTAAGATGCTTATCTTCACAAAGGTATAGAAACTATGCACTTCAGTGTTTGAGGAAGAACATTAAGTAGTATGCTCATGGTATTGACATTTTAGCTTCCACGAGGAGAACCAAAATGAGTTTATCTTCTTTACTTGTCAAAATATAGTCAGTAGAGAGATGAAATATGTCATAATAGTAACTATAATTTTTTTTTAAATCTATAAACTAGTAGAAGATAACATGGGGAATTCAGTAATCTCAAAAGAGTAATATTTTTCTAAGCATGATATATATTTCAGAAGTTCAAAATATTTGATAATTTACATACATATTTAAAAGTCTGTATGGCTAAAAATTACCATGTTGAAAAGGCAGCAGTGAGTTGAGAAGAGATATTTGCAGTGTGACAAAAGTCTATCACTTGCCTAAGATGTAAAAATTGATAACCCAATAGAAAAATGGGCCAGTGACACAGTTAATAGTTCACAGAAAAGGAACGGCTTCTCAACATAGGAAAAGGTGCTCAGACATACTCATGAGAGAAATTCCAATTAAATATAAATACCCGTCAGAATGGTAAAGGTGTAAAAGTTTATTTCCTTTTACCCTTAACAACAGAAGCATTCTTATTCTTATTGGAAATGTACACTGATGTTGTCTAGTTGCTCTCCAAATAGGTTATATTTACCAAATTTCAAAATATACCTTCTCTTTAAGCAATTCTGCTACACCCAAGGATTTATCTGACCAGTGCACTCCCTGATGTGCACAGAAATCAGCATTCTATAAGGATATCCATTATGGTATTATTTCTATTAGCAAAAAATTGGACAGTCTAGGAGAGTGGTTAAATCAGTACCTTCCAAGACTGGAGTACTATGTAGCTGTTAAGGATAGAGTTTTATGTATTTCCATGACATATAATTAAAATAAGTAGCAGTCATGTCTTAAAGAGGAGGTTTGTATGAATATGTGCTTTTATGCATAAGCTCAGGATGGACATATTAGACTAGTGCTATTGATTGGTTCTGTGGGGGGAGGGAGACTCCCTTTCTTTGGTATGGCCTTTTATACTGGTTTTTTTTTTTTTTCCAGTCAGATATTTTACTTATTAAAGACAAAAATTTAAAAAAATACAAAGAGAGTTATGAAAGTCCTGCTTAAATTTTTCTTAAATTATTTGTTCTTTGCCCCTATACTGTGTAATTAGGGAACATTTGACCAAGTATATGGTAGAGATTTTTGTCTATTAATGAGGATGGAAACATTTGATGAGTACTTGGTTTGTGCTCATGAAGAAACCAGTGATGAGCATTTTACAGGTTTACATATCCACTTATTACAGTCCTTTGAGGTGTTTAATAGTATATTTACTGATAAAGGCTCAGGTTAAGAAACATGCCCAAGGTGACAGGGCTACAAGCAGCACAGCTGGCATCTGAACCCATGTAAGTGATGGGGATTTGATCTATTATTTATGTGGCCTTGCGTTAGATGGCGATGTCTGTCTTACTAATGTTGATGGATATCATTCTTCTATGCACAGGTACCGATGGGCCTTTATTCCAGAAGCTTCAGATGATTCTGGTTTGGAAGTCAGAAGACAGGGCATACATCAACGAGAATTTAAACCTTATGTAGTACGACTAGCAAAACTACTTCGAAAAAGGGCAAAGGTATTGCAGTCTTCTTCTTTTTAAGATACAATCTGTAATATTTATGTTGTCTGATGTACTTTATATCTTTCAGTATGCATAATTAGAGAAATTTGCCCAAAAAAACAGTATAGTTGACCCTTGAACGCAAGAGTTAGGGGTGCTGACCCTCCCCCTCCCCCCCCACACACACACAGTTGAAAATTTGTGTATAACTTTCGACTCCCAAAAACTATTAATAGCCTTCTGTTGACTGGAAACCTTACTGATAATGTAAACAGCTGATCAACACATATTTTGTATTTGACGTGTATTATATACTGTATTCTTACAATAAAGTAGGCTATCCAAAAGAAAATATGAAGAAAACCATAAGGAAAATACATTTACAGCATTTATTGAAAAAAAAAAATGTTAAATAGACCCACTCAGTTCAAACCTGCTGTTCAAGGGTCACCTTTTATGAATTCGGCATGCTCATCAGTAGGCCTTTGTTACAAACTTTTTCTTTTGTATTTAAAAAATTTTAAAAAGAAATTGTACAGTTTGGGGATAATCTGGATTGTCTTTTGAGTCCTAGCTTTCGGTATGTGCTTTGAGTGCTCAGAAATTTTCCAGTCTTCTGGGGTCCCTTATTTAGGCAGTGGCTCCTAAACCACATTCCACAAACTAGAAAATGGAATGGAGGCAAGTGATTAAAAAGAGAATTGTACTTGAAGGGTATGAGGAACTTGATTTAAAATCAAGTTATTTCTTTAGGGACTAAGTAAAAGGACAAAGACAAAGATGAAAGTTGGGTCCAGAGTTTAGGATAGGACTGGAGTACTTTCACTTTGATACCACAAGGTTTTAAAAATTAATCATGACAACAGAACCAGAAGCAAGGTGATTACATATGATCCCAGGCACATGTACTTTGTCATCCCCCAACCTCATTTGTAATGAGTGTTTTTTATAAGACTCCTCCCTTATCTAAGGGATAAACATCTTTAGCCCAAAACTTGCCCCACCGAGTAAGAAAAGTTTTGATTGGAAAGCATTTGCCCATCCAAAACACTTTAAACAAGGTCTTCATGGCCAAGCATACTTTTTATGGAACAAAGGCTATGAGTTCTCCTCTTTCCTTCCACAGGACAAGGAGGAGGACTTTAAGACAGTGATTATGGAGGGATTGGAGATGGCCAAGCATCAGGTGAGGGTGGCTTTGTGATGCTTGTGATATGGCAGCAAAAGCTGCCATATTTGGACCAAATATTGAGACACAAACCAAGGTCTGAATTTCAACAAGTGCAAGAGAGGTAAAGAACAAAGAAGTTTTTTTTTCAAGTGTAGACTGGTGAAATGAAAGGAGAAATTGTTTCTATGGAAACATGTTTAACTTTTTAACTTTATCTATTGAAGATGGTGGTGTAGTTCTGATTAAGAAGAGCAGAACACCAAGTCACTCTTCTTGGTCAACAGCTTAGTAAAAGTTCCTCTCTTAAAGGTATATCTGGATAGTAATAGAAACAGGTTAACCTTAGTATTCTTACATTGGAAAATTACTATGTAGAGGACTTAAATATATTACTCATTGTACTTCAAGATGTTGTATATCGTTTAAATACTAGGCAATTGCAATTTGGTTTAGGGAACTAAAGGTAGTATGGTCAATTAATGGTAGTCAGTAATGTGAAAGTCAATCCCAGGATTGTCATTAAAGCCAGTGTTATAGTTAAGAAAAAGGAAGATGGTTTTTTATATTTTATAATTTAGATTGGAGGTTAAATAATTGCTAAGAAATTAACTAGGTAATGGCTGGATTTTTTTGGCCGTAAAGAACTAGATGATCTTTTCTTGTTTATTCCTGGAGTCTTCTGTTTTAACTTAAATCTATTTTTCTTTCTCAGGATTTTATTTTTAAATAAGCAAACAAATCTATGAATACACACAAGAAAATAAGCTGGATTTTGCATCTCTTTTGTCCACTAGGAAACTAGTTTATACTAAAATATTAGGTAAACGATGAAAGTTTCTTGATACCATCTGATCTTAAAAGGCAAACTCCATTTGTTAACCAATTTGGCAATTGTAATTCTGCCTAAGTTCCACTTGATTTTCCATCTAGTTTGTTTTCATGTATCACTACCCAGTGTTTGCATATCTATGATTATGCCCAAGTTCAAATATCTGCAATTCTTATAACTTTCTCTAGACAGACTAATGTCTACAACTGTTTGTATAATTTAGTTGGCCTCTCAAACTAGCCTCGTAGTACACAAATTATCTTGTGTTTATATTTAGTTGACAGAATTTTCACATACATTCTCATTTTACTTCTCTGCTGCAGGATAAATCGTAATTCTCCACTTTAGAAGTGAGGCACCTTTCTGTGTCTTGCCCACAGATGCTACACAATAAATGGCAAAGCCAGGACACTAACCCAGTTTCCTCTCCACATTGTTTAGCACACCTAGAAACAGATAGAAATCTCCTGAGGGTTCCTTTCTTTTCTCTGTGCTGATAGTAATTCACTTTGGGCCCTGCTACCATTTTGTGACAAGTTTAAGCCATTGGGCTAAAGGAGAACGAATTGATTTACTAACGGTGAAAATGTATGACTCTTTGTCCCTTCCTAGCCTTATTCTGTAGTCATTTTGTGACCAAGTCTTTGGTTACATAGTGGGAGTCCAGAAATCTGGGAGCTTTTTGAGTATATGCAAAGCACAACATGAACTTTCAGTGTTTGACTCTCCCTATCCAAAACCAATTCTGCCAAGCTTCCCTGTGCATTCCAGTTGGAAAATGTTACAGTGTTAGACTCCTCTGTATACACTTAATAACTGGCACCAAAAGGCCTCAGAAGCAAGAGTTTTAGTCAAGTCTGGAATGAAGTTATTTGTTTCTTAAATCTGCCAATGTTTATACCCTTTTAGTATTCTCATGCACTATATCATCTGTTAATAACAATTTCCTTTTTGTTTTCTACAGAAAAATCCAGAGGAAGACAACTCAGGGAGGACATTGGGTTGGGAGCCGGGCCACTTGCTGCTCACCATCTGTACCGTGCGCAGTATTGAGCAGCTTCTGCCATTCTTCAATGTACTCAGCCAAGTCTTCAACAGTAAAGTCACCAGCCGATGTATAGGACACTCAGGGAGCCCCATCCTCTACTCAAACACCTTCCCTAATAAGGACATGAAACTGGAAAACCACAAGTCATTTTCCAGCAAAGCCAGGCAAAAAATAGAAGAGATGGTAGAAAAGGATTTTCTGGAAGGTGTGATGAAAACTTGAGCACCACAAGTGGTCCCACTTAGTTAAAATGTTAATGTAATTATTTAAAACAAACATTCTGAGTTGTATAGTTGGTTTTTTTATGTAACAAAACACATTTCAGGTTGTATTTAATTTAAATATTTGTAAATAAGAGCAAATGTCTGAATGTGGCCTGAATCACGTTTAAACATTGTTGGCTCATATTGATTATGGTGCCTGAGACAGACCTATTATATATACATATTCCATTGTTTTATTGTCCTGAGTTGTCTTAAACCTGAAAAATACACACCACATTTTTTCTATTGGTTTTGGGCTTCATTTAATTTAGATTGGAGAGTTTTTTCTTTCTATTAACCACGTTCTAGTGTCAGATGGTGTCACTGCTCTGTCAGAGGCTTGGCAATGTATTACAATTTTCTCACACACACCTTCACTGAGGAGTAAAGAATAACTGAAGCCTGGGCCATGCATCCTTTTAGGGTGGCACAAGCATCTCAACCTCAGTACAGAGATGTACAGCCTCCTTATTCACACCTCTGAGTTCCTGGTGATGGTAATCAAAGAGGTAAGTCACTTAAGAATAGTTCTGAAGACTTTGCTATGGAAAAATTGGTTGTATAAAGTCTTCTCTACCCTTCCCATTTGTGTCCACAGTGATGAATACTGCAAAAACAGTTTCCTGGTTAGGTAACAGCAATGAAAAAGACATCCCAACACGTTGGTAATAAGATTTTTTCCCAGCATATATTAAAAAATTAATGACTGAATCATGTACATAAGCTCCAATAGTTTACATTGGTGAAACTAGAAGTAGGTTTCATTTTTAAACTGAATTTAACAAGTATAAGGCTTAGCTATCTCTAAAGTATTATTCTGGTAGTGTTTAAGAAAAGCAATCATCTAGAAACAATCCAGTAAGGTGCACTGTAAACGTTATGATTATAAATGTGTTTGGAACTGTCACAATAATGGCAGTATTTTGTAAAAACTTTTTAAAAATCCAGTTTCTCATAAATATAAAAACTGTCTTCAGAAACCTGGTTGGGGACTTTCTCCAACTCCTCCAGCCAGCTGAAATACTGCCACGCTCACTTCATATGCAAGGCTATCCGCACTTTCCTGTAAATGAAATTAAAGGAATTAGAAAGACACGTCTACCAGGTTACTTGCAACTCTGAGGGAAGAGAAGAGCTTCCTGATTTTGTTTCACTAACACCTTTAAATGCAAACTTGTTTTCCATTTATTTCAAGGTCTTGGAATTTACTATTGAAAGATGAAAAAAAAGTCAAATTTGTACAAATCAGGTAAGTTCTTAGTTTTCATTCCAAACTGAATAAATTCAATAAACTAGTTCTTATAGGCAGTGAGGCCACAATTAGCCTAAAAGTAAATAACTCTTGAGGCTCCAGATGTCCTCTCCTCACCCACCATAAGTATTTATTCACTATATTCCGGGATGGCCTAAGCTACTATGTAAATTAAATGAATATGTCTCTAAATCGCTATTCAATCCACTCTACTTTGTCTCCACTATGCAAACAATTTTATCAAGGGTTTAAGGTGACAGAAAAAGTATGTGAAGAGGGCAAATTAAAAAACCAGCCTGCAAAGTCTTGACCCTATCAGGAAAACAGGAGAGGCACAGAGTAAGGCTGTCATTTAAAGAAAATAATTTGAAAAACAAATTGAAGGTGGAGACAAAGATGAATTTCAAGTAGCAGAGATGATGGTACCAGTTAATTTAGAAATGAACTTCGATACTGGGTATTTTCACAAAGCAACACGGTTATGTTAAAAATACAGAAGGAAAGGAAAATCTTCGGGCTGTATAAGCTTAATGTGTCAAACTAAGTATGAAGTTATTTATGCCACAGGTAGAAATATGACATGTTCAGGAACTCTAGAATAAATTTAAAATATCTGGAGAAATAAACTAAGTGGGTCTAATTTTGTAGTCTTAATATGAACCTAAAAGGCTCCATAAACAAATCTCAAAGACATTAAATCCTTAATTATCACTGAGATTCCAACACCATTATAGTTTTTTATTTGTTCTCCTACCACCCCCCACTACTTATGTTATTTGACACTCACTGCACATTTTTCAACAGAACTCTCCCAGCTTACTTGTGAGTCTGCTTCTGCATATACTCGGACTATGTCTTCTGTACCAGATGGCCGGACAAAAGCTCGGGAAAGCTCGTACTTCTTCACCAGGTCATTGATTGCCTCCTGTAGTCCTGGGGGTGTAACTGCTTGCCTTTCAGCATCAGTGGTGCTAATAAGTTGCCTGTCTGCAACCTACACACAAGCATTTCATAGTTATTACATTATACTCCTTTTTATGGCCATTTCAACAATAACAGAGCTACATTTCAGCTTATTGTACCACAAAGTACAACACTGAATTAGTGAAGTACCAGATTAAGCATTCAATGAAATTGCATTTAAATTTTTATTTGTCAAAATCAGGGTTAATTTCAACGTACTTATAGTTTGTTTCTTCAGTCTATACAGTACCTTTAGCAAAGAGAGAGAACAATTGCACAGACTGTCTTACAGTTACCACTAAAATAATGGCCAGTAAATACTGTATGACTTGTCATTGATCAAATATTTAAAAAAAAAAAAAAAAAGGATAAGTGGCAACCTATTATATAGGAGGGTCATGATGGGACTCTCATCATGCCAAAAAGTAATCTGAATAATCAGCAGCCATTTCTGTGAACTTCAGCATTTATAGCTCTTTCACAAATCTGTTTGTGTATTTGTAAACTGGTATAAATCTATATAGAAATCAGCCATTTATCTGAAAATTCTTTAAAAATTCTCTCCGTTTGAGCCCATGGATTCTACTCAGCATCTAGCCTCAGAAAATACTCTGTGAACCAACAAGAATAAAATAAATATTTTCACTCTAAATGACAGGCTATCCAGGATTTGCTTCAAAATATGTGGAGAATGTACAGGGCAATAATTGAAATCTGTTGAAGCTGGGTACATAGGGGTTCGTTATTTTGTTCTCTCTACATGTACATGTTTTAAATTTTCCATAATAAAATTTTTTAAAAAGTGATAGATCATATTATTTATAAGTTGGAAACCAAATACTTTTTAAACAGAATGGTTCAAAGCTATTCTGTGTATTTTCTCACATCTTTAAAAATTAGATGATGAAGGCATATTCTATGTAATATATATGTATAGAATGAAATGACACCCTTGGGAAATATTTTTATATGGTGATATTTGACATAGCTTTTAGTTAATCTCTAAAAAAGATGTATTTTTAAAATCTTGCTCACACCTTAACTTTGAGCTGTCTGTTTGGAAGATCCGTATAGAGAGCATCCCACTGTTGTACAGTCAAGCCTTTCAGAGCCAAGATTGCCTCAATCACCAGCATGTCAGAAATAGCATCACCAGCTGCCTGCAAGATGGGGGGACACAATGGAAGAACCACTGTAATACAAGCAAAGCCTGGATGTGAATGCTGTCTTAGAAAACCAATCTCAGTATCCTGTGCTTCCTCCTCCCCCCATGCAGCATTATTAACTGGTGTAGATAAATGAACATTAAGGAAGGAACTGAAACTAGCTCTTGAGAAACCTGCCTTACATCTTCCTCTTTAGCTGTAAAATGAAATTAGACTGCATAACTCTTAAAATTCCAGCATTAACATCTTATGACTCAAATTTTTCTTTATAACTAGATCCCTTTTGAGATAATATACCATGATGATGGAGGCAGGCATCATACAAGGTAGTAGAGAAATACGAAGCTTTGGTGTGAGCCACACCTGCACAGTTGGAGCCATATTCTGTCACTTGCTAGCTCTAAGCCTTTGTTTCCTCATTTATAAAATGGGAATTATAACTCCTCTCCCTGTGCTACTGTGAGGATTACACAGTGAGGTATGTAAAGTGTCCAAATTGTGCAAGATGCTCAAATGTTACTTCCATTGCTTTTCCCTGTATTACGCCTTGCTTGCTCTTCCATTGCCATATGCTATATTACAATCCCAATGATCTGACCCACATGAGACAACCAATTATTTTTCCTGAATTTCTTCAAGGTAGGTTTTAAAAAAGTATGTTTAGCCCCATGTACAGTCAATAGCTAAATCTGGTGATTCTAGGTGGAAGCTACTTATTCGACTTGAAAATTTTAATCATAAAATGGAGGAGGGAAGCACATAAATGTTCTGTCACTGACATTTCTGGATAAACCTCAATTGTATATACTAGAACAAATAAGCCTCCAGGATTTCTCCACTTTCTTTTTATATAGCCCACTGTTCTGCCCACCTTCTGAATAATGAAAAGTAACCAAGAGCCCACCACCCCATCGGTTCTGACCTGGTTAAACAAGTCAATAACGTTTTCAAGCATCTTAGCAGCTTTCCTTTTCTTATCTTCTAATTCTTTTGCTAGTTCTCTTATCTTCATTTCAGCAGCTTTACTAAACAGTACCTGCAATGAAGCATACAAAATCACAAAGCACTATCCAAGTCCCAGTCGTAAGTAACTGTCATCCTAGCTAAACTACTTTTGAAACTCTCAATCTGGAGAAATGGAGGAGAAACAATGGCAGCTTTAGGATGTATGAAATTAATATAAGATCAAAGCAGAACCTAAAAGATACTACTAGGGGAAAAAAAGTTCCTTCATGGATAAAACTGGTTATCAAAATTTAAAGAGCTGATTACAAAGAAAATACCATGTTCATAAAAGTGATCGTGCACATGATTTCATTATACTTGCCCCTAGGCCAGGTAAATCAGATCCGTGCAGTCAGGTTCCTTAAGCCTATCTGTATTCATGCTTCTCTGAAGAACATAATTCATTGCTACTAGTATAGTTTTTTTGTCCTAAAATTAAGGATATAAGCTGGACGAAGTAGAAAAGAGGGTTTATCGTATTTATCACATTATGGCAAATCAGTGGCTATTTAATATACATCATGTTCCTCAAGATTCCTATCATTTTGAAATTCCTTGCCCATGATTTTAGTGCCTTCGAGAGGCCCAATTCTGAGAAAGAGCAACATATAATGCTCAGCCACTTGCTGAAATCCATGTTTGTTGGTAAACTAAGGTGCAGGCTGGTCACTTGTTTGAGTGGAACAGTTATACCCATTCATTTACTCTACACCAGAGTTGAGCAGTTACAACAGAGACATAGCCCTGAAGCTTAAAATATTTACCATCTGCCCTTTAAATTCATTTACCAACTCCCTGCATTAGCTCTCTGAAGTTGTTTTTAATTGTATTTTCTAAGAACTTATTTTTCTTCAACTTATATTCATGGCCTCTAGAAGCCAATGTTGAAATTGAGGGAAACAATTTGACCAAGGTAATAGTTTCTTTTGGCCACTTTGAATCCATTTGGGAAATGAGGTGAAGTTTAAAAAACGTTTAAAGAAAAATTCTGAACCTTATGACTATACTAAAATCCAGTTAATATACCTTAAAATGGTGAATTTTATGACAGGCGAGTTATATCAAAAACCTTTTTAAACATTCTGCTGAGAGCCATTAAAATTTGTATATGCTTTTTGCAAATTAAACTCATTTCCAGTTGTTTATAACTCAAATTGCAAGCTTTCCAACACTTTTCAATTTACCATACCTACTTGACTTTTACCACCTATGGCCAGTTAATGAAAATGTTTTAAATGATATATATAGATAATCTGCTTCTAAGAAAATTAACTGCATATTTTTTTAAAAGAAACTACGTTATAAAAGCAAATCAGTATTATTTCTTCACACTCAAGGAAAGCATTACAATCTAAAAAAAAGCCAGGTGCATAACACATAATATATTAAGTTAACCAAATAATCAAATTCTGTCATCCCAATCATTTCAATAAAGCAGATTACCTAATTACTACGCAGAAACAGAATTCCCATCATAATAAAAGTAACAGCTATAATTGTTAGAGAACTTACTGTGCCATGACCATTTGCTTCGAAATAAACTCCAATATCAAACTCTTGAGCCTTGTGGTGCAAATGTTTTACACCAGTTTTAGTACAATAGACAGGTACCTATAACACATTTACGGAAACACAACAGCAGTTATTCAATTGGCAAATATTGTGTACCTACTACCCTAGGGATACAATAGTGAATAAAACCTCCTGGAGCTTAGTCTAGTGAGGAAGACAAACAGTTAAAATCCAAAGTGGAGTTACTATGGGGAAGAGAAAGCACTTAGAAGCATAAAGAAAAAGCAAGGTAAGAGTTGAGGGTACTCTTATAAAATAATGAAAGTAGGGGAGTGACATGATCTGTTTCAGAAAGCTCAGTTTAGCTATTTGTATGGAGAATGGCTTAGAGAAGGGGTCTGCAAGCCTTTACTACAAAGGGTCAGAAAAAAAAATATTTAAGGTTTGCAGGCCATTTGGTCTTTATTACGGTGGTTGTTTGTTAACCCCCAGCTTAGAAGGTTAAAAGACAGGGTCCATTAGTAGTTTTCTAGGACTAATCCCGGTAAGAAATTATGGTAGTTGGACTAGCAACACTGGATAGCCAAAATCTTGGATAGATCTGAGAAAGAAAAATGCTTAAGGAAAAACAGTACAAGACTGCAAAAAAAGATCAAGATCAAATAAGATTGATATTTGATTGGATTTAGGAGACCTAAGGAATGGTTATGGCTAAAAATATTTAATCCATAAGAGAACGGGTTAGGAAGTAAACTTCTGATGTATTTAGTTTCTTAAACAGGGTATCTGAACTATAAAATTTTTTTAAGACAGAAAATAATTAAAATACTAAAATAACAACCCAAGTACTGAAAATCCCTGTGAAAGGCAGGAAACCATATATTTAAGTCAGATCATAAACTAGCAATCTCCAGGTATGTTCTGTACCTACCTACTTACTACTACTTATAAATTCTGAATCAGCTGCCAAGACTTAAAGAGTAGGAAATTCATATGAAAAATCAGATTTTCAGCTCCTCTTGAAGAATATGACTAAAGGTGACAGCGGTTGGCCTGGGTACATTCTTCCTAGTCCTTATTTACCTACTGTACTCATTCACTTCACCTATCCAGATCCTACAGGAATCTGACTTTTCCATATGCAAAGAATAACTAGCAAAGGCAGGAAGTTGAAAAATACACAAAAACTGGAAACTACTACAGTACCTAGTGAGAAAAAGAGTGAAGGCAAACCGACCCAATTTTGGTCATGAATCCTAAGCTTAGAGTAGGTAGTGTGGTACAGAGAATATCATCTGGTGGATACTGGGGAAATAATTAGAAACAAAATCTACCAACCCAGAAAACTTCTCCACAGAAGAGCAAGAAAACAGTTTTATTACGGAATAAGCATTAAGCCAGACTTGTGATCCTGCAAAGACAAAAACCTCCCACCCTTTTATATTATAAAGATAACGAGTGACAAAGATTCTCTCCTCGACCAAATTTTTTTAGTCAGGCTCCTCTAAGCCTGAACAGGTCTCACATTGATCAGTTCTCCAAGAGTCCAATTTTAGCCAGAATTTTGCTAAATCAGTTTGGCCAAAATCCACTACCCTCAATATGTGATCAAAGTCTTCATTTGTACCATGCCCCAGGTAGTTGTACCTGATAGGCCAGACCTGCTTCGGCAAAATCCTGTTAGGGTGACTTAGCCAGAATCATGCCAGACCCCAACAGGTGATTCCCCTTAGTAACTTTCTTTCCATCTACAGAACCCCTCCACCAAACTTTGCTCCGTGGCTATGAAACACCTTTTCCATGTTATGTTAGGAGCTGAGCTCAATCTCTCTGCAAAACACCATGGCAATAGTCCCTATAACTACTGAACAGGTCTAGTTCTCAAGTATGAAGACTTCACAGCCCCATCTGTCATATACACTTACTTTGTCTTAAATTTAACTGATAATTGAGGTGGCCACAGGGGTTAGCTAATTGCCTTTATCCAAGAAAATAATAAAACTTCTCATATCTCTATAAGTAGTACTAAAACTTGGAGCCAGACACCTAAGGTAAACTCTCAGGAGACTGGAAGATATGTGTGCTATCTTCCTTGATGTTTACATTTCAAAGAGGTAAACAATCTTGAGCTGTGAAACTGGGTTATTTAGCCTTTAAAATAGTTTGTATTCATTACAAAGGAGAAGAGAAAAAATTTACAAGTTTTTTAAGAGATGCTCTAAGAAAAGGGAGGGGAGAAGTCTCTTTTTGCATCAGGGACACTTTAATTTTTAATTTTTGGTTTGTTTACCCTTATATGGACAAAAGCTCAGCTTCATGCACTACAACCTATTCACTTTTATGAGGGCATTATTTTCCTCACAGAAATACCTTACAATAGAATATAATTATTAAGAAACTACCAGAAAATGAAAATGGTTCAATACCTTCATAACTTCTTTAAGATAGCGTGTTGAACTTCCATTTGCATATGCAGTTTGTACAACACCAATATTCAAACTTTCCCCAATCTAAACAAAAACAATAATTACCTTGCGTCAAAAGTAAAGATGCTACAAAAGCAAAAAAATTCTAAAGGATGACAAAATTATTATCAGTTCAGCTGTGACTTAGGTAATGCAATAAATGACTCAATGAAAATTTACATGTAGGCCAGATAAAAAGCTAAAATACTTCTGAGCATTATTTAAAGCAATTTTACAAGGAATCCTTTAAAAAGAATCCTGTGGATTCTTGATCTTTATCTCTGCAGTTTTTTAAAGAAGTATTCAATTATTGAAGTATACCTTTTCCAGATTATAATAATTATTTCCCATTACATCCTATAAAGCTAGCCTGAGATTTCCAAAGAACAAAACAAAATCTCCAAGGATGAGATTTTCTGTTTAAACTTGAGGCTCTGGGGAGTGATGGTGGATCTCTCATTATTAAAGTGTCAGTTATTAAAAAACCAAAACCTAATAAAGTTTCAAATCATTAAACTTGGCCAGTCTAAGGAAGAAATGAGCCACTTTGGGTTCCAAAACAGTGCCCTAATGTTGAAATGACTGAAATTACCATTTCTTTTTGTATTATCTGGCCACACCTGTAAGGAACTTCCCATAAGTTGTGCCTTTGAGACATTCAACTGACCTCTATAGAACTATTTCACACGTCTCGTTTTAAAAGGTAGTCAATCTCCCACCATACCTCCAATAGGAGCTCTTTAAGGAAACTGCTAATGAGAGTTGCTATCTTGTCACCATCTATGAGATGAAAGTGGCCATCTGCATCATGATAATAATAAACAATTCTGTCTGCATCTCCATCAAAGGAACAACATCTTTCATTGGACTTCATTTCCATTCCTAGCACACAGATTAAAAATGCATTTCAGTCTAAAAAACCAGAATAAAACTCAATATAAAAAGTCCTAGGGTTTTCTCTTACACTCATTACGAGGGAAAAGTTTTTCATTAAAGTATGATCATAACTAGCCTTATGTGTTACACGTAAGCATGTAAAAATCCACTATGATTTTTCAAGAGGTATTTAAAATTATCCTTCCAAATAAAAACCAATGTCTTAATATTTAAATAGTATACAGGCTTATTGGTAGCTTTTACAGGGTAAATTATTTCACAGCTAATTGAAAAAGGAGCATTCAAAATCTATGCTGAAACGATGTAATACTAATTTTATAAAGCCAGCTGGTTTGAAAACTACGGGTATTTCTGAATGTAGTTTATCTAGTTCTATGATATCCTTTACATATAAAATAATCAGCAATAGATATGTGCTTTAATTCTGATAGTGATTTTTATTTGTTCACGCATCAATAACAAACACTGGTAAGTAGGAGCAAACAATTATAACCAATGAAAATGGTTTGTGTAATTTGCATAAAGTTATTGAAATGTCAGCAATTGTTACATCATGATTTTTAGAAAATCTGGCTGTTCCTTAGCCATGACAGGAGTCAAAAGATAAATCTCACATGAGGCAACTAATAAGTGAAGGCATTTATCTGCAATACGAGTACAAGCTTTAGGAAAGCAAGGGCCTATGGTTTTGTTCACACCATAGCCCTAGAGCAGGAGAGAGAAAGAGCTCAAGGTTTAGTGAAAGGAACACTAAACTGAACTGTCAGTAAAGTCAAAACAATTCAATGAAAAGGAGTTTAAATTGGTCGCTTATTTAACTGAACATTTAAATGCTGACTACAGTGAGGCAGAAAACATCAGTGAGAGAAGCAAATGAATGGGGTCTGGGGGTTTCTGAAGAATGCATGTCCTTCCTGTCTGAAGCGGGTAGGAGCTACTCCATTGTGGTCGATGAATGCTGTGTGAAAATGGACATTTTCTAACTTTGGTAAAGAGAAGCCAGAGATTCAAATATTTAAGTGAAATCAAAGCATTTTTAAATGGTGGCAACTAATGCAATTAGACACACATACAACAGACCGAACGACACATTTGCAAGCCAGGTTTAGCCCATAGGCTAACAATTTCAGATTTAGAATGCAGCTAAATACAGAATATCTCTTACTACAACAATCTTGAAGAACAGTCTTCTTCCTAACATGTCCACACTGTGGAAAACGCTGATTTTGCAGACAGTTATAATTAAGCAGTTGCATTCCCTTTCTATAGTCTGTCCAATTCAGATAAGATGAAAAATAATACTATTTACTATTTCTGTCCTTTAAATCAGTGCCAGACCAGCACCATTAACAAAGCCCAGGCACTTTATAGAAATGCAAATTTCTATATTGTACAAACTCTACCCCAGACCTACAGAAAGGGAAACTATGGGGAGAACCCAGGAATCTGTGTGCTAACAAGCCCTCTAGGTGATTCTGATGATGCATGCTACATTTGAGAGCTACTGCTCCAGAACACCAATTTCCAAGTCTGCTTTCCTCACCAGATTTTCCACATGCTGTGAGTCCTGTGACTTCCAGGCAGAGAAAGTAGTCCATGCTTTGAACGGCACTGATGAGTGGAAAGATGCCCAGATGCCTAAAAGTGACAGAGCCATGGCCAGCTGCATTGCTCTTCACTCACTCGGCCACCTCCGTTTGTAAATGAGACTGAGTTCAAAGCTCTAAAAACACATTTTTACATACCTTGTGGAGGTTTCTGATGACTTTTCACAAAGTCAGCCCCACATAAATGATTGAGTTTCCCTTTGGTCCCATCATTATACAGCTGAACTGACAGCTCCTGGGAGAAGTAGTATTCCATTTCTCTTAGCTTCAAGGCCCCTATGCCATTTGCACAGTCAACCTTAAGTGATCGATATTCATCTCCACTGCAGAAAGCCTTAAAAGACACAAGAAAGAAAAACTTCAAGTTCTAAAAGTTAAGCATAAAGCATGTATACATATATGTAAATATCTTCTATTATTTCAATTAGCTCAACTATTTTAAACCAAGAAACAAAAGGGTACACACATTCGGATGAAAACTGTAAAACAAAGTAAAATTTAAAATACCTTTTTTTTGTACAGACACTGGAACTGTTTCACTGATTGAATGACTTATGGAAATGGAGCTTGCTGAACAAAAAATTTAATGTTCAGGTATGAAAGTCTTTTTAAAAGAAAATGTTTACTAACAAACCCGTTTTGCCATTGCTAGCAAAAAAAAAAAAAGGCTGGTCTTGGGGCATGGAGTCTAAACCACCAGTAATGTGGCTAGGTAGAAAAGACAAACACTATCTGCCATCCCAGTTTTCCCAGCATTTTTATACATTGAGTAGCGGGGAGAAAGATGTAAGCCATTTTGAAAGAATTTACATTAGCCATAGACAAAAGGGACGGGAGAAGGTAAAGTGGGGCAGCTCTGAGATAGGCACAGCATCCAATGAAGAAGAGTTTGCTCCCCTGGATAGGTTGTGGGTAAGTCTGTAAAGCTCATGTGAAAATAAGAAAAGTGGAGGCTCCTGGAGCTCAAAAGCACCTAGTTATCTCTTCTTTAGAATAATTGCAGAAACAGCCAACTAGAAGTTAATCTGAAGTTCCAAAAGACATGTATTGAATGTGAGCAATCTTGTTAGCTGATCCACAGCTATTAGCAGGCTATTCTCTCTTTCACTCTCTTGCCACTGTAATTTAACTTAAAACATTTCAAATTTTTTTTTTTTCTTGTTAATCTTTATTAGAATTTAGCCTTAGTTAAGCAGGGTCCTTTAAAAATATTATTATAGTCTATATTACATGATAATCATTCAAATGTGGGAATGGCATATAGATGAATGAGCAGTAAAAACATGTCATTCTCCTCATAGCACAAACACCACTGAACATGTTCATTTTTTCCCTAATGTCAATCTCCTCTCCTGTATCCTCACACCAGAATATAAATTCTATGAGAGCGAGGGCTTTGTTTCGGTTAACTGTGCCTAACCAAAACATATACTATTTATTGATCAAATGAATTATATTCCTTAAATCTCATCCAGGTTTAACAAGTTAATTTCACAAGAAAATTGTTCTCAATAGTAGATGCCTCAAGTATGATGCCAACAGCACCCACATTAACTTGCTTAAGAGCAAATTACTCCAAATGAATACTCATGTTTGTTCCCCCAATGATCTCAGAAAGTACTGTGTTCCTTGCCAAGTGAGTGCCAACAGTAAGGATACAAAGCCCAGACTCTGTGGAGCCCTGGAAAGAAAAAAGACATATGCCACCATTTTTGGAAATAGGAGGAGTGAAAAACTATGTAATTTAGATAAATCGTTCAAGTGATGTTATTTTATTCATTTGCAAACTCTGATCACATTTTCACCTGTTTGGTAAGTTCCACAAAAGCCTTAGAGAGCTTCTGGTAGTAACCTTCTATGGTTGCCTTTCCATATTGCCCATTCGTATTTCGACAGTATACCATGTAGTGCAGCTGGGGTGTTGTTAACAAGCCATAATCTGTCATGGAAATACAAAAAGCAGTTTATCATATTTTTTAATAAAGGTTAAATGGATTCATACTGTAGGAATTTTATGGTAACAAAAAACACAAAACACTAACTTTCAAACTATCTAAACAGATATCCACTGAGCTCATTACAAATGCATGTCACACTGTGAATATTTTATCTATAGTAAGAAATACATATCTGGCCTTTGTCTCCTTTCCTGGCATAGCTGTTAAACTCTTAGAACTGCCTAAGCAAATAAGAACAATAAGGTGTCTTTTGTTAATGAGGTGACTTTTGGAAAGCCCCTAGGTAACCTAAGTATAGGGGCTGACTGCCAGGGGAACCAATCGTGTAATTAAAAGGTTGGAACTTTCAGCTCCCCTCTCCTCCCCCACCCAACTCCAGGGAGGAAGCTGGAGGGGCTAGAAACTGAGTTCAATCACCAGTGGGCAATGATTTAAGTAATCATGCCTATGTAATAAAGCCTCCATAAAAACTCAAAAGACCAAAAGGCCAGGTCTCCGGGTTGGTGAACATGTGGATATTTGGGGAGAGTGGCACGCCCAGAGAGCACGGACACTCTAAGTCCCTTTCCACATACTTTGCCCTATGCGTTGCTTGAGCTAGCTGTTCCTGAGTTAAATCCTTTATAATGAACTGGTAAACAAGTAAGTAAACATGCTACTTTGAGTTCTGTGAGCTGTTCAGCAAATTCATCTAACTCAAGGAGGGGGTCATGGGAACCTCCATATGGGTCAGAAGTCCATGTGATTGGGATCTGAAGTGAAGGGGGCAGTCTTATGGGATTGAACTCTTAACCTATAGGATCTGCCACTACTTCCAGGTAAATAGTGTAAGAACTGAATTAACTGTTTTGTGGTACTGAAAAAGAGACATTGAACACAAACTCAATTCTAAAAGAAATCTAAACTACTATCTGTAGCAAAAAACACTAACTTTCATTCAACATAGAGCAAGAGAAAAGTAATAATTGAGTTCTATTTTTAGTAACATTGCAAACTATGTAATTCAGATGAATCGTCCTGAAAACCAAAAATGCTAGATAAAAGAAAAAAAAAAATTCTTTTTAAAAAGAACTGTAGTGCAAACAAATTACAGAGGAATTAGACCAAAATCTATGTGGAGAAGAACTCCTAGATTGGAGCTAAAGGAAGCTAGTTTTACATTTTTCAAAACTGGAAATTGAGCCATGTTTTCAGTACAAAAAAGTCTGTTGGTTTAAGATGGGGAACCCAGTAGAAGACCAGCCCCTCATGAAGCTAAAGCTCCACAGGACTATCCTTCAGTGCAAGAGTGACTCAAAAGTGAATAAGCTCCACGCCCCTCCCAGAAAAGCTGTCTTGGCATTAAGCACAGCATAGAGAAAAACCCATCCCTGAAGAGCTGTCACAAGAAAAGCCTCCCATGGGTTTCCAGCCCAAATCACATAACCACGTGGGTCTAAAAGAACTCTGTCATCAAAGAACCATGTCATTAACCAGCCAGGTAGTTCTTCCAGCAGAAACAAACACTAAACTTGGCCAGAGAAAGTTATTTTCATCTGCATTTTTTTAATGAAACAGATGAATGCATATTGTGTAGTATGGGTAAACACTGTTTATTGAGACTTTTATTTCAGTTATATACACAAGCACACATATACACATCATGATACAAAATGGGTTTCTTACTATGAGCTGTGAATGCAGTGAAATAAGACTACAGGATGGTTGTACATAACGGGCATTCAGAAATGTCTGATGAATAAATGAATGAATAAAACACTATATGTAGCTGGAGCTATCACTGTGATGACGACCACTCAGACATCATGTAGAATGAAAAGGAAAAGTGGAGAATGCCCACACTGAGCTGGAAGAGAAGCTTACTTAGGAGATCAACAAGAATTAGTAGTGGCCAAGGATGCAGAAGCTTAAAGAAGAGGGAGGTCAGTGTTGAAAACTACCAAGACATCAACTGAAATAAAAAATTTTAAATATAAATTCTGAGAGTTATTTTTAGGTTACAGATCTCTTTGAGTATCTGACAACAGCTATGAAGCCTTTCCCTAGAAGTTAAGTGCATGTACAGGTAACACTCTGCACACTGTATCAAGAGGGCCACAGGGTCCCCACTTAACCAAACACTCGTGCGGGTCCCCAGGCCCAGGTTAAGAGTCACCACTTTATAAGAGCCATTCGATTTGGCAATTAAAATTCAGAGGAGTGTCGGGAGATATTTCACTGGATGGGCAAGGATGGAGACTGCCCTGCAGTAGGCATAGTAATGCCTAGAAGACAAAGAATCAAGCCAGGCATGCTCTTGGAAGAGGCCAGATTAACTGTGAAGGGAAGACACAAGAGTTGGAAAGGAAGTAGAAAAGGTTAAGAAATTTTTAAGTGAGAAAAACCTGACACTAGTAAAATTCACCTTCAAGCAACATGGAGTCATTGGATTAAAAAGGGGCACAACCGATGTGAGAAGAGAATTCTAGCCTCTATTTTGTTGCATTTAACACTTCCTCACTTAATAGGAAAAAACCATCTGTAAAACCTTAAACTGATTACAAGTAGGCCAAAGATATTTTCCATCACTATTTGGCAGGTAACAGCTGATTCCACACATGATCATCTATGAAGGAAAACCTGATATTGACAAAAGCTCCCCAGAATGAACATCGTCAGGTAACCTCAAGGGTTTTTTATATCAATAAATTCAGCCTTATTAAAGAAAGTTGTTTAAAATCAACATTTCCTACATATAATCTCCTATAGGTAAAACAAATTATACATGCCCCCCAATTTTTTTTTTAATATTAAAAGCTAGTATTTTACATCTAGGAATTCATTTTTTAAAAACTTTTTGTTTATCTGCATTTTCAAACTTTTCTAAAATAAATATGTATTACTTTTATAATTTTTTAAAAAGTTTAAAGATTAATTTAATTTATAGCTCAGTACATACCATGGAACTGACCTCCCAAAACAGTGACACCATCTATTACAGACTGTGAAAGTTTCTGACTGCTGGGCCTAGGAGAGAAAAGAAAATTATACATCCCATCCTGAAACCAACGGGGTTGCTAATTCTGAAAGTGAACACTGAAATGATGTGCTACAAATTTCAGAATAAGTTCACTGTATATTAACTGAAACCTGTCAAGTCTGAAAACTGAAAAAACAATTCAGGTAAAGTATAAAGATTTTCCAGTAGTCTTTCACAATGTATTTCTTGAAAAAAATTTTAGCTTTTAAATGAATTTAGAAAATCGATATAAAGGATACAGTAATTACACCATACCCAAACTTTTCAAGTTTGACAACTACACATACATCGCCTCAGAACAGTAACAAATACTGAAAGCACAGTGTGCATAATGCAGTCCCGGGCATTAAACCACTAAGGATACAGAACTTATTTTTCATTTTAAAAAGTCAGGACAAATTACTGGAAAATAAAGCAGATCATTATATAACTGCCTTGTAGAAAAAGATGTTCTATAGCACTTAAACTAGTTAAGGTAAGAGGTAACAGGTAAGAAAGAGATAAATACATGTGAGATGGCTTTACTGAGAGATGCTTTGCTTCAGAATATAAGCCACTTGGCTCTTTCTGCTACCTATAATAGTGGTGATTATGGAATCAATAGTATTTGGAAGTCCTTCTGAGAACACATTTAAAGGTAAAACACCAGTCCAAGGCATTAAGAGATTGACTAGAAATTTCCTTTAGAAAGAATCTCTGGCTAAAATCAAATCTGTTCTTGCAAAAGTGAATGCTTCTGTTTCAAAGTACACTTTTAACCTGACATTTTTCAAAAATACTTGTTTGTAAAAGGAGGCAAAACCTGACAAATATGTAGAAATAGTTTTACAGTGAACTCCAGCATGGGGAAAATGATATAAATATATGAACCGACAATAACAGATTATGAGTCTCTAAAAACAATGAGTTAAAATCATGTGTTCTTACTCTATGGTGGAAAACAGTAAACCTTCAGAAGGGAGTGGGAGACATTTATTAAGTGCTTCTCTCATGCCAGAAAATACATATTCTGCATACATTATTTCATGTAATCCTCACAAAAACTTTATCACCAATATTTATAGAGTTAAATCTTATAGTGTTAGAGTTGGGGTTCAGACTCCCAAATCCAAGTTGCAGTGGTGACTTAGTTCCCACATCCTATTACGAAGGCAATGTAGGGGAGAAGCCTCTACTTCATTCTTTCCATCTGTCGTGGGTACTAAAACTGACAGAATCATTTATACTGAGTTCCCAAAGTGGCTTTCAGCAGTAACTCGAATGGTCACCTGGTATCTCTACCAATCACTACGAAGGCATCTTGTTGCAGATCTACCGCTGCTTTCTCGCTGATGTCCATCAACACACTCTGCATATCTTCTTCCTCAGCATTTGCCAAACAGGTAGCATGTTCCTCCCAGGAAGGTGCCAACATTTCACCCAAAGGATCAACCAATTTGACACCATTGTCTTCCTAAAAAAAAAAAACCCATATGCCATCTGTGCATATTCATGAGGGTGAGTTGAAGTAAACTCAAACTGTTCTTCCTCCTGCGAAAGACCGTGATAGCTGAGCAGCTTCACCTGTGACCTCTACCTCATGCCAGGAACTGGAGTAGGTGTTTTATATACATCAGCTCAGTAAATCCTCATGAACCCGTGTCAATCTAATAATGCTATTATATTCCTGAGAAAACAAAGATTCAGAATGAGTAACCTGCTTATGTTCATACAACTAAGTGTCAGTGCTGATATTAAAACATCAAGTCTATATGACTCTTAAACTCAACAGCCACTATGCTAAACTAGTTTTGTTAAAAGGCCATCATCTGTGCATTAGCCGTCAATTAACTGGCTAGGGCACAGCTAGAGCAGAATGAGTGCACATAGAGATCTTTCTCACTATGACTCTGAACTCTATGCACATCCTGCTCGGTGTATCAACCAATGGGTGGCACAGAAGCTGAAAACTGACTTCTAATTCTGTTCTGCTCAAATTTCTGGGGGGAAAAAATGTGTAGTTCTGAGAGTGAATGTCACCTGAAAGAAAGAGCTTAGAATTGTTTTTAAGAAGTGCTTTTAGAACTAGCAATAAATGTGGGGATCTGCCTACAAGTCAATCAATTACGGCAATTTAGACATTTATGGATTTACAGCGATGCACATTTAGAAGTTGGACAAGCAATGTCCTCTTGTTTGGGAGAAGAGGAGGTTACAATCCTTCACTGACCTACATAGCTTTAAATTGCTGCTGATTTAGGTACAAAGGCAAAAATCTAACGCCCTAGCAATAAGAAGCATATTATTCAAACCATGTATTAGTGAGCTATAGGCAATACAGAATAAAATAGTTTGTGTCGAAAGGAATACTTTGATAAAAACGTAATTGTCATAGACACTAGAACCATCGACCTCATCAATACTCCACCCAAAGCTCACTTTTGGATTCTGGGAGCCATCTGTGTGGCTGTTTATTCAGAACAGGAAACTATTCCTTAGCTACAGAAAACTTGTCTGAAAATTTTCAGAATGTTCTAAGTCTTTGCAAATGTTTGCCCTTCCCCCCACCTTGCCTCCAATCTCTTTATTCTCTGCCAAATCAACAGGGGTGACTTTTTGTTACTGATACTGTGACAATATAACTAACTGGGAAGGATATTCTGTTATTTCTCTAATATGCACAGTCTCCAAAAAATTAGTCTCATTTCACTCTCTCCACACCCTCTAAAGAGTCATAAGTTAAATGACTGCTCATTAAGAAAAAGCTGTTTCGAATCCAAAGGCACATAACAAAAAGACACACTCTTAGAATTAGAAATTGTTCTTTTGGTCAAACTGCTCAGACACTAAGGTTTTGCAAATAAAAGTTTGCTTTATCAGAGCAAGAAATGCATTACCTCAGGATTGTGTGATGCTGTTACCATGACTCCTATTGTAGATTTTGTATATTTTGACCTCAGGACAGCTAACAATCCCATGCGAAACATGACATGATCAAGATGTTCTGCTTTCATTCGAAATCCAGCAGTCCCATATTGAAGAATGAGTCCATTGGGCTTTGCATGTAATGCTGAGTGTTTTGTAACAGCATCTAAATCCATGTCTACAAAATTAAGAAATATTTTTCAGGGATGTTAAGATATCTTTCAAGAACCATTAGCTTCAAAAGCTGCCACCCCAAACTAATAGGCATGCCTCATTCTGAACCTCCCCAAAGAACCATGTGTGGTAGAAAAGAATGGGAGAATAAATCCTGGGAGTCAGTATTACCTAGAAGATCTTGTTCAACTTACATTGTCCACTCTAGAACAGATTCAGGGCAGAGATTAGATTGTCTTCAACTCATGTCCCATTTTGGTTCCAAGGCTATTCCTGGACCCACAGCCAACTTAAAACGGTCCACTCTCAACTGGAATGAAGATTCCACACCTACATTCAGAGACTTCTACAAGATCAAATATCACCTCATTTAACAAATAGGACAACCTAAGCCTGGGCCTCATTTAAATAACCTAAGTTTACATGGATAGCTGGTGACAAACTGAGGTCTATAGTCATATTCTTAAATGAATTGGCCTACATATCCAAAATCTCTAGGAAATCTGTGTAATTCTTTTGCAATTCTTCCCGGGCTACAGAAACATATTCCCAGGGGAAAAGCAATGGGCAACAGCCTCTTCTCCAAGACTGCCCAGACCTCCTAATACACCTCGTAGTGGATTTTTTTTACTTTCATAAAGATCAGGACACCTTTCTAAGTTAAGTTCTGAAACTAGCAATATCTTCCTTTCACCTTTAATTTAAAAAAAATATATTAAACATCAGCCCTTAGGCCACTAGCCCTAGTCCAATCAGCCACTTCCTCTTCTGGGATACTCCAATTTTAAGTGGATTTTGGGGTTTCCAACCTCAGTTGTATGTACTATATTCACTTCCTGATCAGTCAATCCCATTTCCAATCAGCTCAGAAATGAGCAGCAGTCTCACGAATACCAGCCTGGCTACAAGGCATATCTAGTAGATATTGCGAGTTTGGTTCCAAACTATCGCAATAAGACAACTATGGCAATAATGCCAGTCAATCTTTTTGCTGGTGGAGGGTCTTGCCTTTAATTTGTAAAATATGCGACCGCTGTGAAGCGCAATATAAAGTTAAGCGCTACAAAATAAGGTACGCCTGCATCTTGTTTTCTTTATTGTCCTTTATTGTTTCAACGAACAAAAGTTAAAGGAAATGGTGAAACATGTTTGCTTTTGTCCGGCTGGAAAAAGCTAGCAAGCATTCAACAAACTCAATTAGTTTGGTCCAAAGTGATTAAATCTTTTTCACAAGCAGGAATACATTTTGTTAAAAAATGACCAGTCGGTAATGTGTCAGGATTATTCAAAGGGCGTAAACCAGCCATGTTAAATCCAGAACTTCTTTTAAAAAATGTTAAAATAAAATGCGTCCGCCCTTTAATGCGTTTTAGGTCCTAATACTTTCAGTGGGTATGTGAACGCTTTTATTAAAAGTACTTTCAAGTCCATACGGTGTCTACACTGAAAAACTTAGGTGTCCTCCTCTCCTCCATTCCATCTTCAACACCTCGTCCGTTCCTCGCCCCCTCCCCCCCCACCACGCCTCCGCCCCCGGAATCACCGCACATTTCCCGGACCGAAGCCCCGAGGTCCCCGTCCAGGCCGGTGGACGAGACCCGCTACCCCTTCCCCCAAACAACAGACCCTCGAGCCGGCCCACCAGCCCGCTCCGGAGGCGCAGTGGCGGGTGGGTGTGTCCCGCGCTCGGTTCTCCGGTCAGTCCGCTAGCCAGCCCACTAGATCATGGGTCGGCCGAAACCCTGTGGACCGGAATGTCTCCTTTCGCCGCCAAGCCCCGGGGCCCCGCTCACTTCTGCCAGAAGACTCCCCGTCACTCCCACGGCACGGAACAACAAGCTCAAGACGACGCCTGAAACCAGAGTGGAGCTCTCGGAACCCGCAGACGTGGCCCTGCGTGGCTTCCGGCAGGCCGCCACGCCCCTCAGCCAATCACGGCGGGGGAGGGTCCGCTGGTTCCGCCCCACCCCACCCTCTGCGGGTCGCGCGCAGCTCGCGCCTGCGGAACTGCGGATCCGCGCGGTGAGCGGGCTTGGGGCTGTTTCCTTTGAATGACCTGGAAGGGTGAGGCAGGCGGACGGTCGCGGGCCTTCCGAACACAGCGACCGGCAGATACGGAGCCCCACCTCCAATGTGGGTCTCGGGGTGGCAGATCTCGCGCTCCAGGGAAGCCGCCGATCCTAGTGGTCCTGGATGGGGGGTACCAACTCCGATTTGAGGCCTCTGATAAGGTGGCCTCGGCCACAGTAAGCGCCATCCAGCCTCCCGCATCCCCTTCTCGGTTCTCGAGGTTCATCTCCCAAACCTTTGACGCCGAGAAGCCTTCTCAGGCCGCCACCCCCTCCCCATCTCCCCGCCTCAGCTCACACTAAACGTCATTTTATTTATGGACCTGTAAGACCTCCCCAAACCTGGGCCCCTCGGGGCAGAGGCAGATGGAGCCAAGTCGTCCGGACCGCCCATGATGCCGCCCCCGGCCGGTGTGGCTCTAGGGAGAGGCGGAAAGGCCCACCCAGGGTGGGTCCGTGGCGCTAGGGCCGAGGGGCGACAACTGGCAATGGTGTCGGAGGGGCCCTAGAGACCTCAGAGCCGGGGAACCCAGAGCTCAGCCCCATCGGCACTGCAGACCCCTCGCCGCAGAGTCAGGCTCCGCCAAGCGTAGGACCCGGGGGGATTCGAAAGCTGGGACCCTTGCCTTTCCCAGAATTCAGGCTTGCAGAGTGTCTGCAGGTGTTTGCCAACCACCTGCAACCGAATAATTCAGAACACTTGTTGAAAGTCTAAATTCCCGGATCTAGATCGGAAGCGAGAATGGAGGGAGAGAGACTGGAACGCTGCACTTTAACAAGGTGTCTTGGGGAATGTTGTGCATACTAGATTTGGGGGTCAGGAGATAAAGCA